>NC_045595.1:190235827-190905827 GCF_009762305.2 Zalophus californianus
ACTAAGGTCCTGATCATTTTATTATTCAACATTTTCTCTCTGTACTTCAGTTTTTACAGTTTCTTTTGACAAGTCTTCAAGTTTACTGACTGTTTCTTCTACAGTGTTTAACTTTATTCTTATGTTTATCCAGTGAAAATTTAATTTCAGATAATGTATTTCCAACAAAAAATTCTGTTTAGTTCTCTCTGTTTAGGTTACATTTATTTCCTCAGTCTTTATGTTTTTTTTTAAAAAAAAACATTGGATATGTTTTTAATAATTATTTTAAAATCCTTATCTGCTAGTTCTATTCTCTCTGTCATTGCTGACTATTTATATTAATAGATTTTTGGGGCACCTGGCTGGCTCAGAAGAGCATGTGACTCTTGATTTCGGGGTAGTGAGTTTGAGCCCCATGTTGAGTGTAGAGATTACTAAAAAATAAAATAAAATGAAAAAAATATATATTAACAAAATTTCCCCCTCCTGGATGTAAGTTATATTTCCTGCGCCTTATCTGTATGCCTTGATTGGATGCTGAATATTGTAAATGGGACTTTGTTGAGTGAGGTAGGCAGAACAGCTACCCAAAGATGTTCACATTCTAATCCCTGCATCCCGTGAAAAAGTATGTAACATAGGAAAAGGGATTTTGCAGATATAATTAAGGTTACAGACTTTAGGATGGGGAGATTATCCCAGATTATTGGGGTAAACCCAGTCTAATCTCATGAGCCCTTAAAAGCAAAGAATTTTCTCCAACTAAAGTCAGAGAGATACAGCAGATGGAGAAACAAAAGTGAATGGAAGCCTGAGAAGGACTTTAGCCACCATTGCTTTAGGAGCAGAGACTGGACCCCAGCTGATAGCCAGCAAGAAAATGGGGACTTCAGTCCTAATACCGCAAGGAACTGAATTCAGCCAAAAAACTGAAAGGGTTTAGAAGTTTATTCCAAAACCCTGCCAACACCTTGATTTCAGCCTTGTGAGGTCTAAACAGATGACTCAACTGAATCACACTACTTGAAATTTTTACCTACAGAACAATGAGATAATAGGTGGGTATAGTTTTAGGCCATTAAATTTATGTTAATTTGTTGTGGCAGCATTATAAAACGAATATATTGAGTGTCTAGAATTTTAATGAGTGTTGGGCTTTGTTTTGGGAGGCTGTTATCTAGTAGTGGATCAGCTTGATCTTTTAAGGCTTGTTTTTAAACTTTGAGAGGGTCTAGATTATCCTTTTGTTTTAAGGATTTTCTAGTCCTTTCCTAAAGAATTTGGCTTAGGTTTTCTATTGTATGTTGCAGGTCTTCAACAAAGTTTCTATACCCTCATTGGATAAAACTCAAATGACTCCTTTTCTCTGTGAGTTCTGGTAGTCGTTCAGACTATAGTTTCCCAGTAATTTTTTTTCCTCTGGTAGTTAATTTTTGTCCAGTCTCTTGGAGCCTAACCCTACATATGCACAGCTTAGTATTCAGGCATAGACTTAAAGGGTATTCTGAAATTCTTTCTGTATAGTTCTTCCTTTCTAGCACTGCTTGTTGCAAATTCCAGGCATCTCATACTCCCAAACTCAGTCTTTGTCTCCTCAGCCCAGCTTTGCATCTCCCTATGTTGACCATGTTCCAAAATTACCTCCAGGCATAAAACTGGGGCAATTGTAGGGCTCATCTCATTTTTTTCTTTTCTATTTGTGATTGCATTTTTGCTTTCCTGTGTTTCAGTGTTTGAAAATAGAGATTTCACCTATTCGCCCCAGTTTTCTAACTTTTAACAGCTATTCTGGTACTCCTTACTCCATCCTGGCTAGAGTCCCTTATTTTGTCAGTAGATTCTTCATTCACCAAACAAGAGCTTCTTCACAGGATCTCTTTGCTTCCAGTCTGGTTTTTTCAGTTCACCCTTCACAGTCCATTCTGAAATAAACACAGATGAAATCCTCTTCCCAAAAACTTGTCATGACTTCCTCACTTTCTCATAATAGAAATACATAAATCTATTTAGCATTTAGACGGTTACAGTGGGCTTCCCAGTTTACCATCTCTTTTGATAAAACCTGACTTCTTTACTTGAATACTTAAGGGTTTTATCTAACTGCAATTCTTTCAACTCTGGTAACTCAATAGAGTGAGCAAAAATGTGTTGTAAACTGTAAGGTAATGTACAAAGACCAGGTGTATCATTGGTTCTTGACCTGAAACAGGTATTACCTCGACTTCAGGCCTATGGCAGTTAGGAATTCTTCCCAGTACAAGTAACAGAAAACCTGATTAACAGTATCTGAATCAAGTAGGTTTTACGTATGTCACAGAACAAAATCAGAGGAACCAACTGCTAGCAATCGTTCATTGGCTGATGGTTGTCAAGACTGTCCGCTCTGGAACTGTTCTGGCTTTCCTCTGAAGAGTGCAGAATGTGCCCTACAATTAGGTTAACATATTTTCTACCAGGCAAGAAGACAGTGTTGGAAGGGGTAGGGGAATTTGGAGGGGGAAGCTGCCTCTTTCATTTTTGCAAGAAAGGAAAACTTTCCTGAGAAACTCTGGCAGATTTCTGGTTATATCTGATCACCTGAACTTGTATGACAACAGTGGATTTAGTATTTGAGTATTGAATATTTGAATATTGAGTATTTAGATTTTTCAGCCTCTATGACAGAGGCAAGGAAGAGAGATTAATAAACCAACAATGACAATTAATAAACAAACAGAGAGTTTACATACTTTTCTAAAAGTCGCTTTTATATGTGGGACAATGAAAATAATCCTTACTTATCATTCAAATGAATGTCTGCTATAAAAAATTCTCTCATCTTCTCACTTTTCTGAATCCCCACAACTCTTGTCCATACCACTACTCTTTTTGGTAGTTTTTTCAGACATTGTTCCTTTTTTTTTTTTAAGATTTTATTTATTCGGGAGAGAGAGAGAGAGAGAACACAAGAGGGGGGAGGGTCAGAGAGAGAAGCAGACTCCCTGCCGAGCAGGGAACCCAATGTGGGCCGATCCCAGGATCCTGGGATCATGACCTGAGCCGAAGGCAGTTGCTTAACCAACTGAGCCACCCAGGTGCCCCATTGTTCCATTTTAAAGTAAAGGATTCAGTATACTTAGTATATCTACTCATTCATCTCTTACACTCTGTCTTCACTTTTCTTCACGTGTTATCTCTTTCTTGGCTGTTAGAGATGTGCTTCATCCATTTAGCCTGGAAGATGGGTGCATGCTGCCACTGGCTTAGAGCCTTTTAATACCATGACTCTGAAGGTACTGGAAAGTCAGGATATGGGCACAATTTATTACATTGTCTTTTCCACTTCTTCATATACTCCCTCTACCACGGGACCTTACAATTCACTACACTGGGCAGAATATATTTTCCCACTCCAGTGGAATGTTAACAAACATGACATGAGTGAGACCTTAAATGTGCCTGTGTGGTGTAGCTGGGCTTCCTGTGCCTCTGCCGCATGGCACAAGAATTTCACTCAGATGATTGCTGGTCCAAGGAGCAGGAGAGATGTGGAGCCGACCTGGGCCTAATTGGCAGCCTAAAGCTAGGTAGGCCCAACTGACCTAGAGACCCAGGATAGGTGTTGGTTGCTGTAAGCACTGAGTTGTCATTTGTTTTGTTACACAACATATTGCAGTGATAGCCGTTAATACAGTGGGATTCTAAATGGCCAAGTTTAATCCATGTGCTCATTCCTGAATGAGTCACAATGGCTGGTACCTTAATTGGCCAGGCTTGGATTACATTCCACTTCTCCCTTCCTCTCCATCTCTCCAAATAACTGAGGTTGGCTCAGGAATGGGGCCACAGGTATTAAAATTTGATCCTATGATATGGGAGAAATGTTACTCTAAAGGAAAGTGGTTGCTGTTATCAGAAGAGGAGAATTGGTTTGAAAACATAATACACAGGCAAAAACTATCATAATCCACCCTGGTGCTCTTTATACTTAGGTATTCACTGCTAAATTTTAAGCTGATCGTGTGCAGGAATTCTGCCTTACTCATCTTGTGTTTATTTCAACACTTAAAGTATCTTTTTTTTTTTAAGATTTTATTTATTTATTTGAGAGAGAGAATGAGAGATAGAGAGCACGAGAGGGAAGAGGGTCAGAGGGAGAAGCAGACTCCCTGCTGAGCAGGGAGCCCGATGCGGGCCTCGATCCCGGGACTCCAGGATCATGACCTGAGCCGAAGGCAGTCGCTTAACCAACTGAGCCACCCAGGCAACCAACACTTAAAGTATCTTACAAATGTCTTGTATCAGTTAAGATTTGCTTTCACCACAAATACCATAAAAACCCCAAACAACAGTGACTTCAAAAGATAGGACTTCTTTCGTTTGCATTAAAGTCTAGAGGTGGGCAGTCTAGGGTGGGTGTGGTGGCTCTGATTTGCTAAGTCCTTAGGCATTCATCATACAGCTTCCAGCCTTCTTCTTGGTCTTCCCTAGGAGGTGAGTCTCCTCTTTTTTTTTTTTTTAAAGATTTTATTTATTTATTCATGAGAGGCAGAGGGAGAGAGAGAGAGAGAGAGAAGCAGAGGGAGAAGCAGGCTCCCAAGGAGCAGGGAGCCCGATGTGGGACTCGATCCCAGGACCCTGGGATCATGACCTGAGCCGAAGGCAGACGCTTAACCATCTGAGCCACCCAGGCGCCCCAAGTCTCCTCTTTGTGTGCAGGACCTAGGCTCTTTCATCAGAACCACGTTCCAAACAGCAGGGTGGAGGAAGGTGAGAGGGCAGAGCAAGAATATGCACCAGCTGCTTTTTAGGAACATCTCTCAGAAGCTGCCACGTGACATGTCTGCTTACCCCCTCACTCTTGTGGTGGGAAGAGCCTAGCTGAAAGGGAAACTTCGGGATCGGGTCTTTCTTCCAGCATCTGTGTGCCCATCTAAAAACCAGGGCTTCGAAAAGAGGGAGCGGGGATTTTGGAGTAGGCAGCAAGCAATCTCTGCTACAGTGCCCGATAAATATTTGTTGTATGAGAGTGTGAGTGAATGAATTACATATTAAAAATTAAAATTGGTTAATAAACACCGAAGAGGAAATTTTCATCCTTAGATGCGAGGCAGGCTTAAAGGAGATATTTGAGGTTAAAGTGCCTATTTAAACTATTTCTCATTTTTAGGAAGCAAGAAAGCAAAAGTGGATGATTTGTTTTAGGATGCTTCTTGCTCTGCACTCAAATTGAACAGTGTGGCAGGCTTATTTCAATTTTGTTGATCCATTTTCTAAAAGTCTAACCCTTACAGTATTCTGGACAAAGTCTAGTGCTGCTGTATTGGAATCCTTAACTCTAAAGAAAATGTCTCTCTTAAAATTATGTCTCCTCTTAAGCTTCGACAAGCATCCCTTTGAAAGTTTGGGATACAAGTATTTGCATTAAAGGGATTTACCACCTATAGTTTCAGTAATGCTGACATTATGGGTTAGCTGTCTGCTGATTCATTGTCCTGTTGTGCAGGCAGAACAAACCAAACCTATTTTCCAGTCTGTGGATAAATTCACTGTTGGCATTGCTGGGAGGAGATCGGGAGTTAACTACCAAGCTATTGATTCTTTTTTTCACTGTGGGCCAAATCCAGTCTTTAGTAATGTGCACATTTCCCACTGTTAAATTCAAGGTGGTAAAAGGAAAGTTGGGGATTGATGTCTGAAGTTAGAGAAGAAGTCTGTCTCATAAAATTTTATTAGAGGTTTATTTTTATATTTCATTGTATAAATATCAGATGTCTGGGTGTGGAATACTCCAGCTAGAAATTGAAATCCAGACATATTTCTGAGTTAACTGTTGGTGTGCCTATTGAGTTAGATATACTTCAAAATTTCAGAATTTTACATTTTAAATTTTCATAATTTTCTTTAATTCTGAAAGATTTGTTGATAGGAGATAATAGCATTAAGGGTAAGTGGAAAGAATACAACTTTTTGTGTTTTTGATTTCTGTTTAAATGTGCTTTTTCATAAAATTAAAACTGGATTGAACATTTTATTTTATTTATTTTTTAAAAGATTTTATTTATTTATTTGAGAGAGAGCTGGGGGGAGGGGTAGAGGGGAAACAGACTCCCCACTGAGCAGGGAGCCTGTTAAGGGGCTGGATTCCAGTACCCTGAGATCATGACCTGAGCAGAAGGCAGATGTTTAACCAACTGAGCCACCCAGGTGCCCCAACTAATTAAACATTTTAAATATTTTTTCAGTCAGTCATTCATTGAACACATTTTTATTAAATGCTCATTATGTGTGAGATATTATGCCAGGTATTAATTATACAGTAGAAAGCAAAGCAGTCCCTCCTCTTGAGAAATTTATCACTTAGTGGAAGAGATAGGCATTAAGTGATTGCTTTTAGACTGGAGTTTTTAACAGTATTGAAATATACTTGCATTTTAATTGCTGTAGCACAGGAAAGATGTCTGAGTACCACATTGGTAAATAATATTTGTCTTTTCTTCTGTTATTCTTCTAAATCTTACGTGTTTAGTAAGGATTCATTTGTGTATAATTTTGTAGGAAATGAGGGGTTCCACCATAGTTTTTTTTTTCCAAAATAATGGTTTCAAAACTTTAAAAAATTTTAGCTATTCTGAAAGAAAGCTACAATAGACTGAATGCTTATGTCCCCCCAAAGTTCATATGTTGAAATCCTAACCACCAATGTGATCGTATTAGGAGAAGCCTTTGTGAGGTGAGGTGAGTGAGGCCTCATGAACGGTGTTAGTGTCCTTATAAAAGAGATCCTAGGGAGCTCCCTTCCCCTTCTGCCACATAAGGACACAGCAAAAAGGTGTCTGTCTGTGAACCAGGAAGTGGGCTCTAACCAGACACCAAATCTACTAGCACCTTAACCTTGGCTTCCAGCCTTCCAGAACCATGAGAAATAAGTTTGTGTTGTTTATAAGCCCCTTAGTCTGGTATTCTGTTATAGCAGCCCAAACTGACTAAGACAAAAGGTTTCTGAAATGAATTATATTCTTTTTTGCTATCTTAAAATACATAGAAGATAATTCCTGCATTAACCAGGGGAGTTTAAATTTCTGTGTTTAGAGTACACTAAGTTGTTGTAAAAATAGACTTGGAAAATCAGTGACTTAATGAACAAGTAATAGTCGAGGGTGCTCCAGTTGGTAGCGGCTCTCTTCCACTCTCTTGAATGTTGATTCAAGGACCAGGATTCTTCCATCTTGTGACTCCTTCATCCTTTAGGGACCTTGTCATCAGGTGCACGGTCAAGGCTTATTCACCACATCCAGGTTTTAGCCGGTGAAAGGGAACAGTGTACCTCTCTTACAGGCCCCAGTCCTAAAGAGTCAGGCAGTATCACATTTACTCACGCATCATTGCTGAGAATTTTAGTTTCATGGCTGTGTCAGTCTGCAAGGGAGACGGGGAAGTAACCTAATTATGTGCCTGGGAAGAAGGGGTAGATGAATGTAGGTGGCTGCTGTTGTCTCTCTCACAGCCTGCACCTCTGGCTGCCAAGTTTCTGTGTGGATCCTTCTCACATTCATCCTTTCTCCAAGCAAGACTCATTGAGCACACTCACCCCTTCCCAAGGGAGACAACTCAGAGGACCATCCAGCTGCTGTATTCAGCTCAAATCCCATGATTCCTGGGTGATGTTCAGTCCTTTCACTCAGGTCCAGATGTAGCTCAGGTGGATCAGAAAATCGAAACTTCTATTCAGAAAAGAGAAAAGTGAGAAACAGTAGTCACTGGTCCCTAGCGCTGATGGAGCTCAGCAGGGCAGGAGTCTCAAAGACCTCTTCTCTGCTTGTGGATGAGGCCCTTGATTGGACCCTGATTCTGCTCTCCAGAAAAGAATTCTTGTCCATTGCTGCCTGGACCCCTCTGCTCTGTTCTCTGGAAGGACTTACCTTGTCTATTATTTTTCTTGGTCACATCTGAAATTGGTTTTGGGAATATGTCCTCCCTGGGGGGCTGCATATATTTTGCAGGTGTTTGTAGGCCCATAGGTTGTTCTAAGCTTCAAAGTGTCACATGGCTCCTTGGTTCTTAGGCTCATAGATTCTTTAACAACATAATTTCCTCAATTTTAGTAAGCTCCTACTTTATTTGCTTCCAATATGTCTATAAATACAACCCCCAATTTTTCTTTCTTTTTCTTTAAAGCAGTTGTTTTGTTGTTGTTGTTGTTGTTGTTTTGTTTTTTTTTTAAAAGTAGGCCCTACAGTCAGCATGGACCCTAACTCAGGGCTTGAAAATCAAGACCCTTGAGATCAAGAGGGTCATGTGCTTAACTGACTGAGTCACCCAGGTACCCCCCAAATTTTTCTGAATATATTCTGCGCAGCACTTCAATTTTTGCTGTACCTCCGATATGTCTTTCATTTAATGGCAGTTATCTTGAGGCTCATCTGAAAAATTAGGTGGGGCCTGGGAAGGCAACAAGTCTGACCTCCTGCCATTTATGATCCAGAATCAGTCACTGTTTCAGGACAGAGGCCTTAATCTTTTTCTTTTTCAACCTTCAAATCATTGTCTCTTTCTCAAATGGCCCTTCTCTGATCATCCTATTTAAATTCTTCCACACAGTTCCACCACTTTACCCTGATCTTAAAAAAGACAAAACTACCTTATCACATATATGTGTGTGTGTGTGTGTGTGTGTGTGTGTGTGTGTATATATATGGAATATGTATATATGATACATACCTTATTAATTTTCATACCTATTATTTATTGTGTATTTTCCTCCTCTATAATATAAATTCCATGAGGTTTGGAAGTTATATTTTTTTCTATGATATACTCCAGGGATGGAGAATAGTGTCTGTCTGCCCCATAGTAGGCGCTCAACAAATATTTGTTGAATGAATGAATGAATGGGTGATTAGAGAATATGCAGACTCTTTAAGATCTTCTGTATATCATGCTGTTAGTGAGCTCTGTAAATACTGGGGGTTACAGCCCTTTCTTCCTCTTCCATGTAAACAGAATCCTCATTTTGTTTATTTGGTAGAGTAGGGCAGGGAGGATGCATCTTTGTTCTCTGTTCTCTAGCTATAGAGATTCTATGCCAGTTGTGGAGATTCCATTCTTCTTTGTTCAGCCTAACAATGGACAAGTGACCCAGTCTTGCCTTAGTGAGAGGTAAGCAAAAGTGTGTTAAGATGGAGAACCTCTGGAAATAAAAAAAAAAAAAAAAAATTTTCTGCTCACTCTTCTTCCTTTCTGCTTTGACTGTTCTTTATTCTTGTGACAGTGTGATGTCGAGGCTTTAGCAGCCATCTTGTGACCATGAAGGCAGATATCACTGACACACTGAGGTTGGAAGATGGAAAGATAGAAAGAACCTGGACTCATATGACATAATTGAATCACTTCCTTTTAAAGTGAGATAATAAGTGTCTACTTTATTTAATCCACTTTTTGTCTGCTATTCTGTTACTTGTCTATTGCAGCTGAAAGCATCCTAACTGATAGTGTGGCAGTATTTTTAGTAGCTGCTCAAACTCATTGGCCGCCATACTGCTACTCATTTAACCATTTGTCCATTCACTCATTAAGTGTATGACAGACCAGGCTATATGCAAAACTTAGAGTAAGAAGATTAATAAGATAGAGTTCATGCGTATCCTCAAGGAATCGACAGTAGGGTTACAAAGAAAGAGTTATATTCACAGCCTCCGAGTTATGAAAGTATGAAAGCAATATGGCATTCAGTAGAAGCCATACTTTGAATTCTGAATTTTGATCTTTTCCTGGGCTAGTTATATGTGGTGCCATACTGTGTCATGACACTGGGTAACAGCAGTCACCATGGCTCCTAGTCAGCCACGCGATCACCAGGGGAAACAGCAGATATACTTACAACCCCTCTGTACTCATATAACCATTCTGTTTTTCACTTTCAGTATGGTAATCAATGAATTTCACAAGACACTCTTTATTGTTACTTTATCGGAAAATAAATACACTTTATTATAAAATAGGCTTTGTGTTAGATGATTTTGTCCAACTGTAGGCCAATTTAAGTGGTTCTGAGCATGGTTTAAGGTAGGGCTAGGCTAAGCTATGGTGTTTGGTAGGTTCATTTTATGAAATGCATTTTTTAAAAATATTATATTTATTTATTTGACAGAGAGAGACACAGTAAGAGAGGTGAGCACAAGCAGGGGGGAGTGGGAGAGGGAGAAGCAGACTTCCTGCGGAGCAGGGAGCCTGATGCGGGGCTCGATCCCAGGACTCTAGGATCATGACCGGAGCCGAAGGCAGACGCTTAACGACTGAGCCACCCAGGCGCCCCTATAAATGCATTTTTTTTAAACATTTTATTTATTTATTTGACAGAGAGAGACACAGCAAGAGAGGGAACACAAGCAGAAGAGTGGGAGAGGGAGAAGCAGGCTTCCCACTGAGCAGGGAGCCCGATGCAGGGTTCGATCCCAGGACCCTGGGATCACGACCGAGCTGAAGGCAGATGCCTAACAACTGAGCCACCCAGGCACCCCATTAAGCCCCATTAAACACATTTTTAACTTAAGATATTTTTAATTTACGGGGCGCCTGGGTGGCTCAGTCGTTAAGCGTCTGCCGTCGGCTCAGGTCATGTCCTAGGGTCCTGGGATTGAGCCCTGCATCGGCTCCCTGCTCAGCGGGAAGCCTGCTTCTCCCTCTCCCACTCCCCCTGCTTGTGTTCCCTCTCTCGCTGTCTCTCTCTCTGTCAAATAAATAAAATAAAATAAAATAAAAAGATATTTTTAATTTACATTCAATGGTTTATAGGGATATAATCCCATTGTAAGTAGAAGATCTGTGTCTAGCACATTGTTATCATAGAGCAAATGTTTATTAATGTCCAAATTCAGTATAAACTAGTAGAATGGCTAATCTTCTGGGTAGACCAACATGGGTAGAGGTGGTCTATCCTCTCATCTCTGCAATGGGAAACATGGATTTTACTCTCAGTCACCATTTGAAGGAGGCTTTTTCTATTGCCAGAGAAGGAATAGCACCAATGTAAGCAATTTTGACCATATTATTTTATTTCCTGTTTATTCAGACATTAACTCATTGTTGGAGAAGATTATAGAGTTAAGGAATCAGATGGGGTCGTGGGAATCAGGGATAGTTTGCCTCTTTCTCCTCCATGTCCACCAATGGGTCCTTCTTAAACAACCCAGAAGAATGGAACTGCCTGTGGTTAGAGTGTGTTGATTAACTTGTGGCAGCTTAAGAAAGCTGCTTGCTACAGCTTATTGGTAAGATTTTCATGTATGCCTAGAGAATAAATTAGAATTACAGAGTGTTAAATATTTCAGTTTAATCATCTGGAAACTATAGTGTTTTTTTCTGTTTTGTTTTCGTTTTGGTTTTTTTTTTAAGATTTTATTATTCACTTGAGACACGGAGATAGAAAGAGAGAGAGCATGAGCAGGGAGAGAGGCAGAGGGAGAGGGAGAAGGAGGCTTCCCACTGAGCCAGGAGCCCAATGTGGAGCTGGATCCCAGGACCCTGGGATCATGACCTGAAATGAAGGCAGACGCTTAACCATCTGAGCCACGCAGGCACCCAAGTTTTGGTATTTTTGTCTGCAAAAACAAAACAAAACAAAAAAGCTTTGCAGCTTTATCATCCAAAGCTAGCTATCTAATCATTGATATATTGAACTTTTTTTTTTTTAACAAAGCCATTCAGTGTGCAGACATAATGTTAACTGCCAAATGAGGATGTGGGCTCTATACCTAGAGCTCAGTAAGGGAAGTTGACTGTATCCTGTTCTTTTTCATAATTAAAGTTCAAATGACAAATGCATGTATGCTTAGGATGAGTCTTAATCTCTCTAAAGTGCATTATGTAATATTAAGTTCACTGGCTTATATTTTATTTTAGGCTCATTAAAAGTTTATGTAGAAAAAAAGCCTATATAGCAAACTTAAGAAAAGGTAGTGACTCAGGGTAGTACAGTGATTTCTAACAGATTTAATAGGTAGATTAATTTCTGTGCCCACAGAAACTGTTTAGGAGCTATTCTTGGTTTTCTTTATTTATTTAAAGTTTATGCTAAGTACCTTTAAGTCTAAGAATCCTTAACTTTTTTGTCCCCATTGTGGAATATTTTCACGATTTTCCATTCTTTATTCCTGTCTACTCTGGGGTCACTGACTTCTCTAATGGTATTTGACAGTTTTCTTTGTTGCTTTTGCTTTGTGAAGTATAATAGCTAGCTGTAGTTAGCTAAATGTAGAAGAGAGATTATAATTTTCATTTGTGATACATGTAAACTTGTTATTTTAAAGAGAGGAACCACTTATGTATGTACCTGTGAAGAAAATAAAAAATGAAGGATATAAAAAATGTCAGAGGTAGGAAAGCTAGCAACTATGCCTGAACCAAAGTGTATTTTGATTTTTATAATGCCTTTCTTCTAAGGAGGTCAAAGTATTTCATGTATTATTTTATGTTTGTGACACTCCTACTATTGTAGAGAAGCAATGCCATCTCTATATTGTAACATTGAAGAGTGACTTATCCATGGGATGGAGATGAGAATGATTCCACAAACAATGAATTTCCCATAATCATGAGAGACATATTTATTCCATATATGGTAGCCTGTATTGTGAACTGAGTTATTGCAGTGCCCACCAGGATGGTCTCTAAAAATTCTGACTCACAAGACTTCCATAGGATATAACTGGCATCAGATTCATTTAGAGGACTAGGGGCTAGACAATGGAACTTGCTAGAAGGACGGCATTTAGCACCCCTCTTCAGTAGGACTTCTTACAGCACTCCTCACAGCAATCAAGGGGCATAAATTCCTGAGTCCCTGCAAGGGGCCTGTCAAATTATGAGAATCATCACATTCAGGGAGCTCAAAGCTATGATTTCCACAAGGTATTTATGGTTCATATATAGTTTCTCTCCTGCTAGATGCAATTTGTCATTTTTTTATCATAAGAAATATTGCTTAGTAGTACCACTTCCATTCTACCTTTTTCAGGTTTCCAGAGAAAGAGTGTTTTAAGTTAACCCAAGGTCAGGTTTGTTCATAAAGAACAAAAGGTTTTGTTAATGCTTTACCCACAGTTATGCAGCCTCTTTTGTACTATTAAGACTAGGTTGGATGCTTAGCAGATATCCACCACTAATTGAGCGATGCACTTTCTCTGGTCCTTGAGAAGATGGAATGGGTTACATTTAATTTTATAGCTAAGGAAATATTTTTCAACTTTGTTATCTTATAAATAAAATCTTATTATATCATATTCTGTATTTACAACCATAGGTAGAGATAGAATTAACTTTGACATGCCATAGTACAGATCTAACAGGGGAGAACACGGCCCCACTGCTGGGATTCCCACTGAGTTAAAATGTTGTAATCTGGAATGTAAGCACTTCCAGCACATAATCTTGCTCTCTACTTGCATCTAAAAGGACACAGGCAAGGACAGATCTTTCCAGGCATATAGGAAATACAGGCGCACCCCAAGAGAACTTCTCTCAGTTTAACATTTTCCAGCAGAATGCTTGTGACTTATAATACCTAAATGTCATAAAATGTACATATCTCTCAGCTCTGCACATTTAGGACAAATTTATACTCATCTTCCTAAAATGCAGTATGATGTACATTTTGTGAGGTCTAATTTACATGTGCTGAAATGTATACATCTTAAGTGTACAATTCAATAATGAATCAATATCTCCATGTAATCCACACCATTGTCAAGATATAAAGCATATCTATTACCTTAGAAAATTCCCTTGTACCACTTCCTGGGCAATCTCTTCTTTCCCTCCACCCTAAGGCAACCACTGTTCTAATTTCTATCAACATCAAACAATTTTACCTGTTTTGAATTTCATGAAAATGGGATCATAAAGCAAATGCTCTCTTGTGTCTGGCTTCTTTTGTTCACCATGTTTTCGTGCTTCATCTATATTATTATATGCAGCACTAGTTCAAGTAAATACTTGGAGTAGAATTGCTGGGTCATAGAGTAGAGGTATGTTTGATGTCAAAAGAACCTACCAAGTAAGCGTCCAAAGTGCTCGTATTATTTTGCATGCTCAGCAGCAATTTATGAGAGATCTGGTTGCTCCACATCCTTTCTTGCATTAGGGGTTGTCAAACTTTATTTTTAGCCATGGTAGTGTGTGTAAAACTTCTGGAAGAAAGAAACCCAGGGATATATTTGTGACCTTGAGGTAGGTAAAAAGCTCCTGTAGAAATCACTAACCATAAAAGAAACAATTGAATAATTGGATTCATCAAAATTAGAAGTTTCTTCTCTTTGAAAGACACTTTATGAGGCTGTCAATGGTTAGGCTTCTAACCTGCAAGTGGTTAGGCTTCTAACCCACCTCTAGAGCAGGTTTTTCAACCTTAGCATCATTGACATGTTTAACTGTTGATTGCTGTTACTGGGGACTGTCTGTACATTGTAGGATGTTTAGCAGCGTCTCTAAAGCTGTCACCTTCAGTTGTGACAACCAAAACTGTCTCCGGACATTGCCAACTTTCCCATGGGGAGCAACCCGCCAACCCCAGCCGGCTGCTTCTCTCCACTTTCCCCATTGAGAGCCACTGCTCTAGAGTTTATCTTAACTATCTGGCCAATTTCAATACCTAATGCACCTTCTTGATGTCCTCTGGACTTTAACTGACCTAAGAATGGACTGGAAATCTTTGGAATGCCCCATACTGAAGAATATCGGTTAGCAACCCTTATCACCTTAGTGACCTATACCCAGCATTAGATTAGAAAAAAAGCCTGCCTCAGAAGGCCAGGCATGAGGAAAATAACAATTCACTTTGTTACTTTCAATTTAGTGTTGAAACCCTTAAATGACTTATTATTTTTTTAGATAAAATATATTGTAGTTCCCCAGAGAGAGCTCTTAATCCTCTAAAAAATGCAGGGAATAATATTGTAAATATAATTTTCATAAGCCCTAAAGTCATATAAGTTAAACAGGTAACATTTTGTTTTCTTAAAATTGAACTCAGTTTCTACTGTATGCTCCATTTTTTCCTGATGCTGTAAAACTGTATGTTGGCATTTCTAGGTGAACTTAGTCTTTGTCACGCTCTTTAGTCATTTCAAGTTTAAAATCATGTCGTTCCTAGATTTTACCTTTTCCTCCTCCTCGTCAGGGTGACACTCCTGTCCCAAGGTTTATTTATGATAATAACAGTGGAAGTTGGGAAAGGAGGTCAGGGAGGGAAGGTGTCTGCTTTCTAGTGGTCATGGTATTTGGCATTCTTCCAAAGGCCACCTCGTGAAATCTCTGCAATTGTAAGGCCTCAGTTGCATGATTCACACTGGCCTTTGGGTTACAAATTCAAGCCCCTTTGGCCCTTGGCCTTCTCCTTTAACTAACATCTGAGCCCTGCTTGGGGAAGCGGGGAAAGTGTATTTGTCGACTTCTCACTGATGAGCTTAAGGTAGAAACAGAACTGTCTTGGTTCCCAGATGTCACACCCAGCTATGTCTAATTGTTGGCCTGATGTCATTTTGATGCAGAGAGACCCATACTACCATTTCTTCCCTGATGCATGTAATAGCATTTGTTTTCTGTTTTGATGATCTAGCATCTGAACACACTTTCTACTTTGGGGAATTTTTTATTTAATTAAACAGAACCCATATCCAGTTGTAGAGGCTGGAGGTATCAATGTGAAGCAATGGGCACATGACTTAGGCTCCATCAATTAGATGTGCTTTCTCTAGGCTTTGAATTGAAGGTCGTGATACCAAAAAACACTGATGACACAGAATCTATTCTGGTGGGCCCCGGCAGTGGCGGTAGCAGCTGCATGCCGTTTCCTCCCTCCCTCCCTTCCTCCCTTCCTCCCTTCCTTCCTTTCTTCTTTTTTTAAAGATATATTTTATTTATTTTAGAGAGAAAGAATGAATGTGAGCAGGGCAGAAGGGGCAGAGGGAGAGGGAGAGAGAGAATCTCAAGCAGACTCCATGCTGAGCACAGAGCCTGACGTGGGGCTCACTCTCATGACCCTGAGATCATGACCTGAGCTGAAATCAAGAGTTGGCCACTTAACTGTGTGCACTTTCCAGGGGCACTAGTGGCAATGCCCGTGTCCAGCAGTACAAGCTGTGGTTTCTAGGTCTGGAGAAAGAGGTGGTAGAATTTTTACTGGACCAGTCCTGTGGCTTCCATTTTATGTTATTTAGATTTTGTTATATAACAGACCACCCCAAAACTAAGTGACAAGTAACAGAGACTCTCTTCTTGACTAAACTTTAGGCAGGCTCCTCTGAGTTCTCTTTTCAGCTAGGTCTCAACTTTGGCCTAAAAAAAACCCAGCAGAAGTCGGGGCAGATGATGTTGTCTACTTCCTCTCCCCCTGCTACCATGTGCACTAAAAGACTTGAACAAACACTAACATTCCTAATTCAAGGCCACATCCCTGGGGTGACACTCACCCCCTGGGTGTTGCTGCCTGAGAAAGTCAAGATTGCCAGAAGAATTACTGTTTGTTCCAGCCCAAACCTGGTAATAAGTAGATAGGTCTCTGGACCACCTCTCATAGAGCAATTACTTTAGAAAGCTTACAGTTGTAAATCCTTTCTTCTCCCCCTTTGAGATGTAGCTCTTCTGCCACCAAGAAGATAGTTCTTCTCTGGCCAGAGAGTCATCTCTTTGAAATGCAAACATTCAGGAAAATAACTTCCGCTCTCCCTGCCAGGATGGAAGGTACTCTGCTCTAACTTACACTACCCCTTCTGGCATAAGGCTACAAGAAATTTCCTTCTCCTCCAAATAAGCTCCAGTTAACAAACCTGATCTTTGCTTGTTCCTCCTGTTTACTCCCTCATTTCCCTTGAAAATTCCTAGTCAGCTCTGCATAGATCACAGTGGACCCTCTTCCTCATTGCTGCAGTTACTACTGAATAAAGTCCTCCCTTCCCATTTCAACTAGTCTCCAGATTTGTCTTTGAACAAGCCATCTCAAAACTTGGTAGGCTATGTACTCCCGGATACTATGGAATCATCAATTTGGACTGGGTTTAACAGGACAGCTCTGAGCCCACTCATGTCTGCAATCAGCTTCTGGTCAGGGAACAGAGCTGCAAACAGCTCTGTTTCTGTAATGTGGGTGACAGTCAGCTGAGGCTATGGAGACAACTGGACTCTATGTCCCTGTCACCCAGGAGGCCAGCCTAGGCTTATTCCCATGACTGTTCAGCAGGGTTCTAAGAAGGAGTGGCTTCACAAAGCCTACATTTAGAACTGATGTAAATCACTTCTGCTGCTTCTGTTGGCTAGCCCAGAATCAAGAGGTAAAGACGTACACTCTATCTCTTAATGGGAGGAGCTCCAAAGTTACATTGTCAAGGGACAAGGATATAGGGAGGGGAATGTTGGAGCCATTTTTGCAGACAACCTGCAGACATGCTAAGTAGCTGTGTAGACTCCAAGCTTGGTTCTTTGAACCAGGTTTTGGAGCCTCCTCTATTTTTCAGTGAAAACTTTTTTGCTTATATCAGCCTAAATTGTTTCTGTGGCATATAATTAAACATATTGTTGAATATACTGAGTCACACCCACATTCCCCCCACCCCCCGAGTCTCTCTTCACGCTGTGGCTCTTTTCCACAATTTCTAGAACAGTGCTGTCCAATAAAAGTTTAATACAAGTCAGTAATGTAATTTTCAAGTTTTTGGTAGCCATATTATAGAAAGTAAAAAGAAACCAATGAAATTAGTGTTAGTAATATATTTTATTTAACCCAATATATCCAAAACATTATCATTTCAAACTAATCAGTATAAAGTTATTAATGAGATACTTTACATTTTTTTAATGCTGATGATCTGTTGTGTAGCTGACACTGTCAACACCTCTATTTGGACTAGCCACATTTCAAGT
This sequence comes from Zalophus californianus, assembly GCF_009762305.2. Classification (NCBI taxonomy): domain Eukaryota; kingdom Metazoa; phylum Chordata; class Mammalia; order Carnivora; family Otariidae; genus Zalophus; species Zalophus californianus. The sequence goes on from NC_045595.1 coordinate 190,253,702, forward strand.
CCTTAATAGCCATGTGTGGCTACTGGCTACCATCTTGAACAGTTGTTTTGCTGGGATTGGAAAATGGATTCATTAGTAGAGTGAATGGCATTTATGATTTTCTCCTAAAGCAGAACCTGAGACAAGCATTTGGGAGAAGATAATCTATTTGAGAAATGATTCAAGGGAACCAACTAAGTGTGCATTATTGAACCAGTTATTGCTATGGGCAACTGGTGCTCAAAGCCATTGGGGACCCCCTCAAGGAACTGTGTAGAATGGGCTTTAGACTTTTCCCTCCAAAGTATGGAAGGAAGACTGGGGCATTTGTCCACCAATTCCCAGTCCTCATTGGTTGAGGGTTGCTTCTGTGGGTGTTAGTCCCTCATGTTTCTGGAATGTTCTTCATAAGGCTGAGCAATGGACATCTTCAGAACCAGTCCTGAGGTAGAAAAGGTGAGAGATAAGACAGACACTTGGAATGGAGTTTTGCCATAACATGGGAATAGCCTATCGCCAGTTGGAATTGAACTGGAATCAGTGATGGACTGGCACATGGCAAAACCCTTACTATGAATATATTATATAATACTTATAAAGTAGACATTAAGTCACATTGGCCCTAAGTGATAAAGTTTTTCTATACAAATGTGACTCACAACAAGGCCTATGAAAGACATGTTTTGGGGAATTTTTCTTTTTCTGAGGGAGCTCTCTAGAGATTTTTTCCCTTTTATTGCATATTATTTATTATTTTGGAAATTTAGACAAATCTACAAGGTAGGTTTTGATTGAACTATCTTTAATCAGTTCTTTTGAAAGGGTAGCATCATAAATTTTACATTAGAATCTCATGAGACTATGGTACACTGTTTAAAAAAAATGCATATTTGGTATTGTGTTTAATATATCCTCTGACCTTCAGAAAGAAGTTTCCAATAAACTTTGTAAGTTCACTTATTTCCATCATTCACTGCTGAAGTTCTAGTGCAGAGTTCATTTTCAAGTCATTTATTAGTACAGCAGATTCTTTGTAAATGGTAGAGACTGAACACATCACAGACTGGACAGCTCCCATTATCTGAGATAGCTGTAAGCTGCTTTAATGTTAGAGATTTGCTTTAAAGGATTGTCCTTTGGAAGGCTGGCTGTGGTTGTTTGTGAGGCAGAACAAATTATAAAATGATTATGGCTTCAGAGATGTATGTTTCTAAATGATTGCTTCACCAGTCCATAAAATGTCTGCTTTTAAAAAACAGGTGAAATATGAGAGCCTTAAGAGGTTAGATCACTGGGATATTATTAGAAATGTCTTTATAGGGCCTGGATGCAAGGCCACTGGGGCATATAACTTACCAAGAATACTGACAGGAAGTCATCAGCATAAAGAAAGAAAGGCACGTTTAACAACGAGAAAGAAAGGCCTTAAGAACAAAATAATAAATAAAAGTAACTTAGAAAAAGAATTGAAAGGGTATAGTCCAAACTGTTAACTGTTTTCCTCTATAAAGTCCCATGGGATTGAGGGTATTCAGGGGTGACAGAGGTAAGACCAGAGAAGCTTTTTCTTTTCCTCCCTATGCTTCTGTATGTACTTGAACTTTAAAGTACACAAATATGTATACAATTGGTGCAACTAAAAATAATCTTAGAAGGGAATGTCACTAATAGACTTACTTCTTAGTTTTAGCCTGCTGTTTTTTACCGCCAATCTAACTTTCAAGTCTAACAACATGCAAGAAATATTCACTAGGCATTTACTGAAGAAGGGAAAGAATCTTCAGAATGTTTGGTATTGTCAATAGTTCCATTTTGCAGTTTGGGTTACATTTTACCTTCTCAACGTTTTCTTCAAAAATGTAAATTTTCCTGTTAAATATGATTTTATGCCTGTCAGACTCATTCTGTGCAGTGAAGGCCGTGGTGCCTTGTGCATTTAATAGGCACTCAACAGAAGCTTTTTAAAAATTTCTATGATGAAAAAGCTACCTGAAACAGAGAAGGAATATTTGACAAGAAAGGGGAAACTAAATTTTTAACATTTTGCTGTTTTCCCTTTTCATCTCTTCTTTATCAATATTTAAAAGTTATTCTTAAAAAAAAATAAAAGTACTTGTTTTTATTATAAAAGTGAAACCTGCTGCTTTAGAAAGTTCTATTTGGGGTTCTGCTTGGCTGGTTTCATTGGAGCTGCCTCTCTCCCTAACATTTGGCTAAAGGAAAGGGGTGAGGTGGTTGCCATATTTTGACCAGCTGCCTTCCCATTCCTGATTCCAGTGGATTGAACCAAACAAAGAGCCCTGATTCAAACTGAGCCAATCAGCTGGCCTCTTGTAAATTTTGTCTGAGAAAGACAAAGACATAGTCAGGTGATGTGGTTTCTGGAACTGTGAGGCAAAACAAGAGCAGCCATATTGGGGTCCTGTGCACTGATCTACAGACAGAATCAAGGGAATGGTGCAGATACCCAGAAGAAAGCAGACACAGGGGATGATGTTCTCAGAGAGAGAAGGGACAAAGAGAATTGTTATCTTGTCTTACTGCTTTCAGATTTAAATTTCTTGTCGGACCTAGCACTCATTCCCGCTCTGGTTATATGAGATAGTATTTTTTTTTTTTTAAAGATTTTATTTATTTGACAGAGACACAGCGACAGAGGGAACACAAGCAGGGAGAGTGGGAGAGGGAGAAGCAGGCCTCCCGCCGAGCAGGGAGCCTGATGCGGGGCTCGATCCCAGGACCCTGGGATCATGACCTGAGCCAAAGGCAGATGCTTAAGGACTGAGCCACCCAGGCGCCCCTATGAGGTAGTCTTGAATACTAGCTTACTTAAGGTAGACTGGGTGAGTTTTGATTTTTGCAAAAAACCTTAGAGAATATCTAAGAAAATAAAAATTGTTGGGAAAACTATACCCTTTTATACATTTCCTTTCCATCTGTTTTTTTCCTATGTAAGTGTTATGCTCTATTAAAATTTTTTGTCTTTTTCACAAAATTGGGAGAGTTTTCACATTCTGTTAATCCCAACTCTGGTTAAAGCCGACTCTCAGTTCATCAGAGTCTGTCCTTGTATGGCTGAACAGGTCTGGAGAAAGAAAAACACCCTCTTGCTGACTGGTCTCGCTTTTAATTCATTGCTACTAACCACAGGTGGGCACTGATACTCTCTGGCAACCACACTTCATTTCTCTATTCCTCTATTCCTCTAGTCCTCCCTTCACCCATTTCCCAGACACTATTTTCTTCTTCCTTCTTTCTCCTCAGTTTCTCCCCCTCCCCCAGTCCTCACCCCCATTCTCACTCTGCTAAGACCTTGTTTCCTATTTTACTGGGATATTAAAAGCCACCAGAAGATACTTCAGCATGCTTCTGCCACCACATCCCTCCCTTCCCTTCTTGCCCTGTGCCCACATACTCTGTTTTTCATTATTTTCTTTTAAGATTTATTTATTTATTTTAGAGTGAGAGTGAGACAGAACAAGGAAAGGGGCAAAGGGAGAGGGAGAGAGAGAATCTTAAGCAGACTCTCCACTGAGCGTGGAGCCTGATGTGGGGCTCGATCTCAGAACCTTAAGATCAGAACCTGAACCAAAACAGAGTCAGACGCTTAACCGACGAGCCACCCAGGCGCCCCCTGTTTTTCATTATTATGAGTGAAATTTCCACAGTCCCCTCCACTTGCTCATGAGTTTCCATCCTCTCTCATGTGTTCAAGGATATCACATAAGCAATTGGCTTCTCTCGTCTGTATAATCCTGTTTCCTTCGTTGCTTGCTCATTTTCATGAGCTTATGCAATTCTATCATTTCTCCTATCTTAGTGAGACAAAATTTTGCAGATTCTTTATCTGCCTTCAGTTACTGGATCACTTCTCTGCTATTGTGAAAAGCAAATCTCAGTAGTTATAGCTACTTGATATCTGCAATTTACTTGTCTCCCATTTTCTAATCAGGCATTCATTCTCATGGCTCCTACAAAACAGCTTTTGTAAAATTGCCATTGACTTCCACATAGTTAAAACCAATGCTTGATCTTAGTTTTCATCTTACTTGAGCTCTTGGCAGCATTTGACAGAGTTGATCACTTTTCCCTTAAATATTTTCTTCCCTTGGCTTTTGGGACACTGGACTATTTACTTGGCCCCTCCTTTTCAAGTCTCCTCTGCTCTGTGCCTTGTTATATATCACCAACCTCAACATTGGCATACCCCAGACTCAGTCTCAAATCACTTCTAAGCCCAAACCTTTTTTCTCATCTCAGCCCAAATTCCCATACCCAAACACCTACTCACAATTTCCTCTTTGAAATCTAATAAGCATCACAAATTCCTAAATGTCCAGTGACTCTAGAACTCAACCTTACAACCCCAAACCCTGTAATTCTTCCTTCCTTCCTTCCTTCCTTCCTTCCTTCCTTCCTTCCTTCCTTCCTTCCTTCCTTCCTTCCTTCCTTCCTTCCTTCCTTCCTCCCTTCCTTCCTTCCTTCCTTCCTTCCTCCCTCCCTTCCTCCTTCCTTCCTTCCTTCCTTCCTTCCTCCCTCCCTCCCTCCCTCCCTCCCTTCCTTCCTTCCTTCCTTCCCTTCTCTCCCTCCTTTTACATGGGCATGTTTTCATTTTTCTTGGGTATATATCTAGGAGTGGATTTGCTGGATCATAGGGTGCTCTGTGTTTAACCTCTTGAGGAATTGCCAGACTATTTTCCAGAGTGACTTGGAATTCCTTTCTATGGCACTCATTCCATTGATCTCATCCAGTCAATGGTTTTAAATATTGTGTGTATGCTGAAGACTCACAAACTTATGTCTGCAGGCTAGATAGAGCTTGCCCCTGGACTCCAGATCCATATGGGCCATTTATTACCCATTAACATGTTCATCTTTGAAGTCCTGATTTTCCTTTTCACCTCATACCCCTAACCTCAAGCCTACTTTTGCTCTTGTCTTTTTCCCAATTAGTGATGATTCCATTCTTCCCGTTTCCTGGGACAAAAAACCTCACTCAAAGTCACTCTTGATTTCTCTCTTTCTGTCTCAGCCCACATCTACTCTGTCAGCAAGTCCTTTAACTTTACATTCAGAATACTCTCCCACTTCTTCTCTGCACTAGCTCCTCTGCTACTATCCCAATCCAAATCTGTCACTTCTCTCCTGCATTATAGTAGCAGCCTCCTAACTGGTCTCCCTCCTCCAGCTTTGGTTACCGTTCAGTCTATTCTCAATAGAGCATTGTAGGGAAACTTTTCTAAATGCTCCAGTGGCTTTCCATTTCATTCAGAGCAAAATTCCAAGTCCTTCAAATGGCCTGTGAGGCTCTACGTGATCCAGCTCCCATTCCATTTCTGACCCCCTACTTCTGTTACACTCACTTATTTTGGTCAAGCCACACTGGCCTCCCTGTTGTTACTGTGACATGACCAGCAGGTCCTCACCTGGGGTCTTGGCAGTTTCTGTTCTTTATACCCAGAATGCTCTTTCTGCTGGTATTAGCCTGGTTTACTCTCTCACCTCATCTTTGCCCAAATGTTGTCTTCTCCATGAGACCTTCCCTGACTACCATGTTCTCTCTCTCTCTCTCTCTTTTTAAGATTTATTTATTTACTTAATATATATAGAGAAAGCATGAGCGAGTGTGGGGAGGGGCAGAGGGAGAGAATCTTCAAGCAGGCTCCCCACTGAGCATGGAGTCCAACACAAGGCTTGTTCCCCATGACCCATGAGATCGTGACTTGAGGCAAAACCAAGAGTCAGAGGCTCAACTGACTGAGCCACCCAGGCGCCTCTGACCATCATGTTCTAATCTGCAGCCCTCGTTGCCCAATCTTGGCACACCTATCTAACTAACCACCCAAGGCTTTATTTTTCACCATAGGATTCATCATCCTCTAACATACAAAACAATTTTTTGATTTTGGTTATTTCTCTTTCTCCCTTCTAGAATGTAAATTCCACAGGGGAAGGGAATTTTGTCTGTTTTATTCAGCAAGTTATAGTTTGTTGAGTAGTGTTTTACACATACTGGGTGTTCTGTTCAATAAGTATTTGTGGAAATAATTATTAAAAATTTCAAAAACATCATTGATATAGACTGAATGAATGTCTGTGTCCCTTCCAAATTCATATGTTGAAGTCCTAACCCTTTGGAGGTGGGGCCTTTGGGAGGTAATTAGGTTGAGGTCATGAGGGTAGAGCCCCATGATGGAATTAATATCCTCATGAGAAGAGGAAGGGAGGCCAGATCTTGCTTGTTCTCTCTCCCCACTGTGTGGAGACATAGAAGACAATCATCCATAAGCCAGGAAGTGGGCCATCACTGAATCTGTCAACACCTAGATACTGGACTTTCCAGCCACCAGAATGGTGAGAACTAAATGTCTGTTTTTTAAGCCACCCAGTCTTTGGTATTTTGTTATGGCAGTCCAAGCAGACTAAGACAATCATTTTTAAGAACAACTTGTAAGTTGTTTCTGCCATCATTGTCTCATTCATATTCCCTTTACACATCTTTTATATCCCATTTTTCTCATACATGCTAGTGGTATTTGTCATTTTAATCCCAGGGACTAGCTTTCTCTGGATGTGGGCATATACATGCCAGTGCAGGCTGGAAGTGCCAAGGAGTTAACATTCCCAGGATCAACCCTCAACCCGCTATCCTCCTCCTTCAGATGGCACGACCCTGAAGTGTGTTCTAAACAGTGTCTTAGAGAACCCAGGGGACTGAGCCCCAGTTGATGTCCTCATTGATGCATCCTTGAATTGATTTTCTTTCTTGCCTTACCTTACTTCTCTAACTCCCTACTGATGCTTCTGCCTCATTTCACAAATCAACCATTTTTTTGTGTGTCTCTACTTCTGGGGGAACCCAGCTAGGATAAAAATCTTTGTAAAGAAATCTCTGCCCCTATATTTCTGTTTCTTAAGGTTATATAGTTCTCTGAACGGATATACTGAATCAAAAAGTGGATTTTTCGCTGGGTTTGAGTACTCAATGTTAAAATCTTTATATTTGGGGGAATTTTACTTTATGAGTCTTGGTTGTAGGTGAGTTTTTCTCTTTCTGTAGAGGCTGGAAACACCATATATTCACTTTGTTTTGCCTCTTTTGAAACTAGGCCCTAAGCATGTGACCCCAGTTTGGCTAAACAGTTGGATCTTCCCCTAGATAATGTTTGGCATGCAAAGAAGACAGGATAGGGAAGACTGTTCTCAGGTGGTGTTGACTGTTTTAGCAGCTTCTAGTTTCTGGAGACTGCATTGGTGGTGGTGCCAGCAGCAATTACTAGCATCCAGTGCTGGAAGAGTAGAGAGTATAAGAGCAGTGCTGTTCTGTAGAAATGTGAGCCATATATGTCATTTAAAACTTAGTAGTCTGGGGCACCTGGCTGGCTCAGTCTGTAGAGCATGCGACTCTTGGTCTTGGGGTCAGAAGTTCAAGCCACACATTGGTTGCAGAGATTACTTAAATGAATGAATGAATGAATAAATAAATAAGAACTTTCTACTAGTTTAACTTTTTAAAAAAAGGCTAAAAAATACACCCAGGTAAAGTTAATTTTCAGAATATATTTTATTTAACCCAAATATTATAATTTCAGGATGTAATCAATTTAAGAAATTGGCCTAGAGCTCAGAGGCAGTGGGCAACTGTGTCTTCATACAGGACCACATCCTTGCTGTGCTGTGATTAATGCACTGGTACTGATCTCAGAACCACTGAGCCTCCTTCTGTTGCATCTCTCAACAATTCAGTGTTCTTTCAGTACTCTCATTTTATGCCATAGTTGTTTTCTGTTATTTGCAACTAAGTAGCCTCTTGATATACAAATTTAAATCAGAAGTTTTTGTGGGCATAGGTATTTAAAGAAAGGAGGGGACTTGGGATTGCTTATCTGTCTTTGTTAGGGGTTATTATAGATTGGATTATTGTTCAACAAATATCCCCCCCCCAAAAAAAAACCCCACAAATATTCTCCCACTGTTGGTAGAATATTCTACCCTGCCTTACTGATGTTGGGCTCAGCCATATGACTTGCTTTGGCTGCTGGGATATTAGTGGCTATGTTGTGAGCAAAGATCCGAGATGTGTTTGTATGATGGTTGCCTGCTGTCTTGAATTTTTACCATTAGTATGAGAAAAAAATATGCCCCAGCTAGCCTGGTGGTCCAAGGAGGATGAGAAGTATGTGGAACAACTTGACTATGCAGTTGAACCCAAGCTCGATCAGCCAGTTTTTACCAACCTGAGGTTATAAAAACAAGAATAAGTGATTATATTAAGCCATCTAATTTTGTTATGCAGCATTATTGTGGCAATAGCTAAAGACAGTGAAGGGGAGTAAAAACTCTTGCTAGGAAGCAGTGGGTCTCTGGCATACTATGATATGCACAGTATGGGGAACACAGTAAATTAAATGACTCATCCTAGAATATAGTGCTAATTGAAGGAAGACTTTGGGCGACTAATTAGATTCTGTTAGAGGCCAGTAGGAAGAGCTATTTAAGACCCATAGAATACAGTGTTTACTGTTCACATTTTCACAAAGCTTAAATAAATAGATTTACTAATGCAAATTGTGTAATTTCCTACTTCAGGCATGGATTGAAAAATCAATGACTTTTTGACTCTGCAAAAAGAATATCACATTTCTTATAGCCACTGGGTTGAGAGAGCCAAAAGACACACACAGTCATTGAATCTGCAGCTTAAATTCAGTATCAGTTGAGTTTACAGCCTTGTCATGTGCCTAATATGAGGTCTGATGTGAAGGTATTGATCAGGAAGAAGTAGGAGGGTGAGAATGAAGAATTTGTTATATGGGAGGAGCTTCAACTCTCCATGAGTTTTGTTGCCAAGTAAAGCAACCCTCCTTCATTCTCTGATAGTACTCTTTTACCTTTGCTTGAAGACCCTTAACAAACCCTTGAGCAGACCCATGAAAGAGATTTACCTGGCCAGGGGAAGCCGATTCTTCTTATGTCCCACCCTTACTCCTCTCTTTGTCTCCTGGATTTCAACTGTTGTCACGTCCTAGCATGCACCGGGAACCAATTTAAAAGCAAATCTGTAAAATATAAGAATTCCCACAACAGATCACAGAACTTAGTATCAGAATGTGTGTGTGTGGGGGGGGGGGCTGTTTATGGAATCTTAGTGATTAAGGCCTAAAGGGAACCAGTGGTTTTAGATCAAGCTGATTTTAGCATGACACTTAACTGAAATTCTGGATTTGATGTGCCTCTTCAAGCTGGGAGTAATTCTAATTGTTTTCTTGTTCAGTTGACTTGTCTAAGAAACAAAGCCTCACACTGTGTTTGAATCAGAAACAACCAGTGGCATTATTATTCTAAAAGCCAGCAGTTGTTGGGAAAGAAGAGCAAACTGAACTGATTTCTCTTCACTCAAAATTTTTATAATATATATAAATGGGAAGAACATAGGGGGAAAAAGGAGGAGAGAATAAATTGGGGTTTTTTGATAATACAAGTGAATAAAATCAGACATATTACTTATTTGACAGTACTATTTGTTTTTGATTCATTCAAAAACTCTCAAAATTTAAAATTAGGGAGGACTCTGAGGGGAAAGATTCATTCACTCATTCATTCTTTCATTAAAGCATGTATTGAATACCCAATATGTTCACACAGTATTCTAGGTACTGGAGATAGAGAGGTAAAACCTAGGCCAATGAAAATTCCCTCCTGTAACTTACATTCTAGTGGAGGAAGAGAGCGAATAAGCAAATAAATGGAAATATACAGTATATCACAAAGTAATCTCTATAAAGAGAAAAATAAAATCAGGATAAATTAGTATTACCAGGGTGGGTAAGGGCTCAGTTTTTAAAAACGGTTGTCAGGGAAGGTGTCACTAAGGATGTAATGTTTGAGCCATGGCATTAAAGTAGCATGTGCATTTCCAGGGCAAGAATATTCTAGGTAGAAAGAATATGAAGTGCAAATGCTGTGGATATGACAGGCTTGATGGAGGAAGAGAGTAGTTGGAGTGGAGTGAGCCAAGGTGATAATAGTAGGGAATGAGGGAAATATAGGGAAATATAAAGTCAAACCACTTTGGATTATTCCTAGATGAAGAACAGAGGGCTATACAGTAGGTAGTAAAGGATTAGAAATCAACACTGATGTTAGACATGGCCCAACGTCCTCCATCAGCAAGTGGAAGATATATTCAGGATCCAGTCTATCCAGTTGTAAAGGCAGAAATAAGTTACATTAGTTTTGTTAATTTTCACCTTGCCTCTTCTTGCTGTGTTGCAGTACACTCTCCTGGGGCAATACTTCAAATCAATTGACTGAAGAGGAAAATGTGTGAGTCTGCTTCAACATGGTTCTGCACACATTTGCACCAATCAGGAATAGAGTGCTGTGACATCATTTCTTCCTTTAGGAGTGGCATTGTAGGATGGTGAAGAAAGAAAATTCTCCTAGTGGACATGAATTTAGACAATACCTCTTATTATCTACTTCGTCTGTTAGGACAAAGCCTGAGGTATCTATACTGATCGATGGGCCTTGGCTAATGGTATAATCAGATTGTCAGGGACCTAAAAGAAAGAGAATTTTAAGACTGATCACAAAGGATTGGGGGGATGACAACTATGGATGAATCTCTCTGAATGGGGTTCCAAGTGTGACTAAATGTATCCTTATGTGAGTGACCAACAAAAGGCCACTGGGAATGAGGCTTTTAATTATCAGGGGCGCAAAGTGACTCACTCCATTTATGCTGCTGTGCCTCTCTCCCAAGCCCCCTTAGTACTTGATCAAAGTAGTTATGGTAACAGGCATTAAAATATGGACTTTGCCTCAAAAATCTGACTTTTCTGCACTTGCCAGCAAAGCTACCAACCCTGAGCTTGCAACATAGTACCATACCCTGGGGAGGCCGGCTAGACCTCCCCTATCGTGGAGGTGGCTTGGACACTTAAGATTTTAATTTGCCTTTCCTCTCAATTTTTTCTTCTTTTAGTATCATCATTCATGCACTGAGTATTTTATACACTATTATGATATTTCACCCAACCTTCCTCTGACCAAGGAAGTTTATTTTACAGTTGAAAGAAGTGGGAAAAATGGTGACTGAACGGTCTGGGGCACCCCAAGGCCCAGAAAGAACTGGGGTCTAATTGCAGTCTCACATACAGTGTAGCTGAGATAGGCCACCTTGTGATAGAAGACGGTCTTACAATATCTTTTTAGCCAAAGACCAATATACAGTATTATCTCTCTCACAGATTGAAAATATGGGTCTGGAGACAGTAGGATGGAAGTGAGAATGGAGCTTCTCCCAATTGTACCTAATAATCCACTTGCAAATTTTTACCTCCCGTTCCCATTCTTTTGGATTTAGTTTGAATGTGTTAGTATTGACTAGCAGGATGTTTCCACCTGGATACAGATTTCATGTTATCTGTGGCTCACCCTGCCTCCTGGCCATTTAAGTTTCCTCATGCCACTGGGTAAGTGGGCCTAAAGGAAGTCATGGTTGCAGGCTGGTTAGTCCTATCAAAGGTCTCACCATATACTGGGTGCAGAGAGAAGCATGGGTAAAACTAAAGTCATCTTCTGGGTGCCCTCCTAGTACTGCTATGTTCACTGGCATAAAATAATTTGATAAAAAGCCTAAATCAACCCTTTATCAGAAGAATCAGTAGCTCAGATACACTAGGCCTGAAATTTTCAGTCATCACTGGTGGAAGGGCCGTGACTGTCTCGAGTACTGGTGGGAGCCACTGCATGAATGAAGCATGGAGAAGCGAGACTGTGAGTGCTCTCCTTTCTCACCCAAATGCCTTGGAGTTTATCAAGGGCTTCCCTTCTTCAAGGGCCCTAAACTTCAATTTTTGCTCCCCATTCTATGAGCCTAGGAAGCTCTGCTCATCTTTTGACCCTTCACTGAGAATTAGAAATGCCATGAGAGAAAAAAACCACTCCGTCAGGCTCACCTCTCTGTACTTCCCTCCTTTCTTGGATTTTAGCTCCCCCAAGTCCTTATAGTCTTTGTGGCTTTATGATACATTCAGACAGATTTTTTTTTTTTTAATTCCATTTTTCTAGTTTACTTGGTAGGGTGGTTGGTCTGAAACAAGCTGACTTGTGATTAGCATACTCATGGAACCATGTTTCTTTCCTTCTTGAACTTTTAGTCTCAGTTTGCAATTGTAAGTTCATTTCACGATAATTTGCTTAATTCCTATCTTCTCTACAACATGTAATTAGGTACCATACCGGTTTTTGCTCACGGTAGTATCCATGGCCTAGCACAATGCTAGGCACATAGCAGATACTTAAAATTTAGGAAGCCAATGAGTGATTGAACAGTGGACAAACTGCTTATTATTCACAGCTAAACACTTAAGTTCAAAACACCAGGAATAAGATATGACATTGAGTCTGAACATGTCTGATCTCATAGCCTATTGTTTATTCTTAAAAACAAAGCAAGGCAAAATGTTTTGCCCTCTAGATCAAGGCTTGGTCTCACATGGATTTTAAGTGCCTCAGGAAGGAATGAGTGTTAGGAGAAATCATTACACGCAGTGAATGACCGTCCACTGTGAGGGAAGAGCCCAAGACAGTGACATAGAAACAGCTGGTGGAATAGACCCTAAGCAATTCAGAGCCACTCAGAAAATGGGCACAGGGGCTCCTGGGTGGCACAGGGAGTTGAGCGTCCTACTCTTGTTTTTGGCTCAGGTTGTGATCTCAGGGTTTTGAGTTGGAGCCCTGCGTCGGGCTCTGTGCTCAGTGAAGAATCTGCTTAAGACTCGTTCCCCCTCTCCTTCTGCCCCTCCTTCCCTCTGAAATAAATAAATAAAATCTTAAAAAAAAAAAAAGAAAAGAAAATGGTCATGGATGATTGTTGAAAAGTTAGCCTTAAATGCCCGCAGAAGAGGCTACATGGTATCAGTGTCTAGGTATCAACTTAAGAGAGTTTAAACCAAGTCAATGTAGTGAGAAAATGGTGGTAACCCCAAGGAAGGAACGAGATAAACAAAGTGAGTAAGTGGTTAGAAACACAGGTTATGATACCTGTTAAGTCAGAGACTCAGAATCCAGTGAATTCTAATGTGTGTGTATGTATGGGGAGACTTGCTCAATGATTTATGTTTGCTATCTGCATAAAGATTTATATCTTAATCTTATATCTATGTGCATACACATAGATACATTGCAAATTAGAGTATATGAATAATGGTTTATTAATGCTCTCTTGGTTGTAAATTCTTGAAAGAACTCTAATTACTCTGTCCATATGTCTTAATTTGGCACTATGAAGTCCCCATGATAGTTACTAGCTGTGAATAAGAATACTATAAAAGTTACCCAAGTCATTATCTCAGAAACTCCAACTCTACTAAAGTGACTAGTTGTAAGAGTTAAATAACAACTGGAAAAACAAAATGCCTCACTGTCATATTAAAACTCAGCCAGCCTGCCAGTTTCTGCATGAAGTTGAATAAGGCAATATATTTAGAAATAGCGCATCCATCCTAGATGATTCCAATTAAGCAGACTTCATGATCTATTTTATTTTATTTTATTTTTATTACTTTTTAAAGATTTTATGTATTTATTTGACAGAGAGAGACACAGCGAGAGAGGGAACACGAGCAGGGGGAGTGGGAGAGGGATAAGCAGACTTCCCACAGAGCAGGGAGCCCAATGTGGGGCTGGATCCCGGGACCCTGGGATCATGACCTATGCCGAAGGTAGATGCTTAACAACTAAGCCACCCAGGCACCCCCATGATCAATTTTAATTTGCAATTGAAGAATAAGCTTTTATTCACAGCTAGCAGTTACTGTTGCTTTCAGCTGCTGTTAGCAAAGACCCTGATAGGCTAAGCAAAGCAGGTGCCATATTCTCTTCTGTAACAAAAGTCTAAGAGAAAGCTGTGCTGTGCTTGTGTGAAGCTCTGTAGTCATCAAGGAAGCACGTGCCTATCTTTCTGTGGAGCATGGCTTTACATCTTCAAGGACACATGATGTCTTCTGGAATTTCAGTCATGGTGAACATAGTTCAGGGAGAAGGAGGGGAGGAATAAATGACAAAATGTTGAGTCAACTGAGTCAGTCTTCCTTAAAGTGCTTTCCAGAAAGCCAGCAGTGAGTTCTTACATCTTATTGATCATCTGTCATGGCAAGTGAGGGTAGGAAATGTAGTCACTGAGCTGGACACATTGTCACCTGGAATAAAATTGGAATTCAACGGAATACAAAAAAGAAGGGCAACATGGATATTGGATTCTGTCAGGGAGATTCAAGGTGATCTAAAAATTTCAGTGTGGTAGCTCTTGTTAGATACCTAATATACGCCAGGCTGTCTACTGCATCCCAGGGCACAAAGACAAATATGGTAGTGGGCCAGCTGTCAAGGTAGGAGACAGACTATAGTGTAGGAGACAGACTATAAATTATGTGGTAATGAAGTTTGCTATGGCGTTGTGGGAGAGCAGAGATGAACTCAGTCCCACTCAGAGGTTTGGGCTTCCTGGAAGAAATGTTTCTATAATCTAATCTTGAAGGAAAGGTAAGAGTTGAGGGACTCTCCAGGCATGGGGAACACCATAAAGAAAGCTAAACGTGAAGGAAACATCATTGTTTGATAGCAACTGAAAGCAGTTGGAAATTATTAGAAGGTAAAATAGAAGGTAGAAGTGAAAAAGTAAATCAAGACTCAAGCTTTACAGGGCCTGGTGTGTTAACTGAATAGCAAGGCTCTGGAAAGCCTTGGAAGAGGTTTAAGCATGAAAACTCTGTAGTCAAAGTGAATTTTAGATATGTCATTCTCAATGCTATGTGGAAGAAGCTTCAAAGGAGGGCAAAACAGAGATAAAGAGAGTTATTAGCAGGCTATTTCAGTAGTCAAGGTAAGAAAGAATAGAAACCTGATTAGGCAGTAGTAGTAGGGATGGGAGAAGGATTATAGAACCATGTGGGAGGAATAATTATTGAATGAAAAGGTGTGGGTAGGTGAAGATAAAGGACTTTAGAATGATTACAAGATTTCTGCTTTAGGAAACTACGTGGTTGATGGCACCATTAATTGAAATGGTATATGTAAGAGAAGGAGGGGCAGGTGGGGGTGGGGGTGGGAGTGGAGGAGTGGGAAAAAGATGCGTTTAGCTCGAACAGGTTGAGTTTGAAATGTCTGCGTAACATTTAGTTAGAAATACTTAGTAGGCTATTAGATATAAAAATCTGAAGCTTGGGGTCAGGGTGGAAGAAGTATATTTTTAAGTCATTTTTAACTAGCCTGTAGTTAAATCCATGTGAGTAGATGAGATTGCCTTTGGATAGAGGGTGGGCAGAGAGGGCCAACAAGTTAAGGCAGGAACTTTGCTGACATCAACATTTGAGGAAGAAACACTTGCTAAGGGCAATGAAGAAGTATTAGACTGAGTGGGTTACTGAGTTAAACAAAACAAAACAAAACTGCATTACAAAGGACTTCCTGTGACCCAGGCACTGTGCTGTGACTAATAATCCTGCCATTAACATGACAGACACTCACTTTCTTCATGGAGCTTTGAGTATAGAGGATTCATACGTTAAATAGAATGTGCCAATCAGAATGTATCTAATAGAATTATGAATGATACAAATGAAAAGAATAGCTAATTTGGAAAAGACTTCCCTGAGGAAGGAATATTTAAGGTCAGACCTAAAAAAGGGATAGTTAAATGAGGGGAGGTGGTTAAGAATCAAGACAAAAGTATTACAGAGGGTAAATGGAACAAAACAGAGAGCCCAGAAAGAGCCTCATATGGTCACATGACTTAGAACAAAAGTGTACTATTGTAAAACAGTGGGAAAATGATAGTTTCTTGAATAAATGGTGTTTGGTAAATTAGAAAGCCATATGGAAAAAAAATGAATCTTGATTAGTACTGTACATGATATAAAATACCAATCCCAGGTGGATTGTAACTAAGGGTGAGAAATAAGATAATAAAGCTTTGAGAATATAACATAGGAGAATATCTTAGCGGTATTGTGGTACAGCAAAGATTCCTTAAGGGAATACAAGAAACACTAACCATAAAGGAAAAGATTGATAATTTCAACTGCATTAAAATTAAGAATTTAAAGTTTTTATTTTAATTACCTGGTGCTCATCATGACAAGTACATTCCTTAAGCCCCATCACCTATTTCACCCATCCCTTACCTACCTCCCCTTTGGTAACCATCAGTTTGTTCTCTATAGTTAGGAGTCTGTTTCTTGGTTGTCTCTCTCTCTCTTTTTTCCCCTTTGCTCATTTGTTTTGTTTCTTAAATTCCATATATGAATGAAATCGTATGTTTTTTTGTCTTTCTCTGACTTATTTGCTTAGCATTATATTCTCTAGCTCCATCCATGTCATTGCAAATGGCCAGATTTCATTTTTTTAATGGCATATACATATATATGTATATATATACACACACACCCCCACACCCACACATCTTTTTCTTTTTTTTTAAGATTTTATTTATTTATTTGACAGAGGGAAAGAGAGAGAACACAAGCAGGCAAAGCAGCAGACAGAGGGAGAGGGAGAAGCAGACTTCCCACTGAGCAGGGAGCCCAATGTGGGACTCGATCCCAGGACCCTGGGATCATGACCTGAGCCAAAGGCAGATGTTTGAGCCACTCAGGCACCCCCACACCACATCTTCTTTATCCATTCATCAGTTGATAGACATTTGGGCTCTTTCCATAATTTGACTATTGTTGATAATGCTGCTATAAACATTGGGGTGCATGTATCCCTTCAAGTTAGTGTTTTTGTATTCTTTGGGTAAATACCTGATTGTGCCATTGCTGGATTGTTTGTTCTAACTCTGTGAAAAATGCTAGTGGTATTTTTTTTTTTTTCTTAAAGTAGGCTCCACACCCAGCATGTAGCCCAACATGGAGCTTGAACTCACAACTCTGAGATCAAGACCTGAGCTGGAATCAAGAGTTAGACACTTAACCAACTGAGCCACCCCAGCACCCCAAGGTGGTATTGCATTAAATGTGTAGTATAGATATTTTAACAATATTTGTTTTTCCAATCCATGAGTATGGAATGTCTTTTCATTTCTTTGTGTTGCCTCCAGTTTCTTTCATCAGTGTTTTATAGTTTTCAGAGTACAGGTCTTTCACCTCTTTGGTTAGGTTTATTCCTAGGTATCGTATTATTTTTGATGCAATTTTAAATGAGATTATTTTCTTAGTTTCTCTCCCTGCTGTTTCATTATTGGTGTATAGAAATGAAACAGATTTTTGTAGATTGAATTTCAATTATTAAAAGACCTCTCTAAGAAGTGTAAAAGGCAAGTCAAGGAGTAGAAGGAAGGAGAGAATTGTTAATATGCATGTCTGGTAAAGGATTCCTATAAATCAAAGACAGAAACCTAATAAAAAGTGACAAATGACTTTAATAAGCACTTCAGAGACTCCAAAAGGCAAAGAAGCACATGAAATGTTACCTTAGTCCTTAGGGAAATGCAAATTTTAACACAGTAAGATACCACTAATATATTCATGGGGATAGCTATAATTAAGAAGACTGCTGGGGCACCTGGGTGGCTCAGTCCATTGGGCGCCTGCCTTTGGCTCAGGTCGTGATCCCAGGGTCCTGGGATCGAGCCCTGCGTCAGGCTCCCTTCTCAGCGGGAAGTCGGCTTCTCTCTCTCCCACTCCCCCTGCTTGTGTTCTCTCTCTCGTTGTGTCTCCCTTTGTCAAATAAATAAATAAAATCTTAAAAAAAAAGAAGACTGCTAATACTAAGTATTGGTGAAGAACATGTAGAAAAATTGAAATTCTCAATCTTACTAGTGAGTTTAAGTTGGTACAACCGTTTTGACAAATTATTTGGTGATATCTATTATACAGCTGAACACATAACCCTATGAATTAGTAATACTATTCCTAGTTGTACACCAACAGAAATGCATACATATGTGCAACAAAAAAGTACATATATGAATGTTCTTGGCAGCTTTGTTCACAATAGCCTTAAATTGGGAACAACCAAAATGTCCATCAGCAGTAAAATGGATAAATAAATTGTAATGTAGTCCTATAGAGGAAATTTATGAAGGAATGACAATGAATAATAAGCTACTGCCATGTGCAATGTTGTGGAATGAATTTCACGTACTTAATTTTGAGGGAGAAAAGGCAGACAGAAAAACAGTTTATGATTACATTTATAAAATGTTCAGAAACTAGCAAAGTTAATGGGTGGTGATGGAAATCACGATGGCAATTTCTTTTGGGAGTGTAGATGGGATACTTGTCATGTTTTACTTCCTGGCCTGTGGCTGTGATAAGGGTGTATTCACATAGTAAAAATTCATCAAGCTCACAATTTGTGTGCTTTTCTCTATGTTAGTTATACATCAATAAAAAGTTTATGTAAAAAGCTGAACTTATAGAAACAGAGAGAAGAATGGTGGTTACCAGGGCCAAGGAGGGGGGTTAATTAGGGAGATGTTGCTTAAGGGTACAAACTTGCAACTTGTAGATAAATAAGTCCTGAAGATCTAATGTGCAGCATAGGAATTATAGAAACAGTACTGTATTATAATCTTCAAAGTTGCTAAGAGACTAGATATTAATTATTCTCACTACAGAAAGGAAATGATAATTGTGTGATGTGTTAGAGGTGTTAGCTGGGTGGTAATCATACTGCAATATATAAATATATCAAATCTACACATTGTATACCTTAAGCTTACACAATGTTGTATGTCAATTATATATCAATTAAAAAAACCCCAGAGTTTGAAGAGGGCTTGTGTCTGTGGGATAGGTGCTTAATCATATTTGCATTTGTCTCAGAAAATAAAAATAAAATTAGGGGGTTTTAAAAACTGAGGTTTTCTTTTCCCACATTTTTTTTTTCAATGTTCCATGGTCTTTACCATTTCAGGCAGTGACATCCATTATTTAAGAGGAAGAACAGATTTAGCCTTAGACAAAGAAGTCAATTGATTACTTGAAATCCATAGCAATGATAAAGATCTTGGTAAGATTTCTTTGTTGCCCAGCTTTATTGAGGTGTAAGGGAAAGCCTGAGTTTTCAATGAAGAGCCTAATTCTTGAGCCAGAAAGTTTTTATGAATCTCCCCAAAGCAGGATTTGTAGCATCAATGGTCAAAGCCTGAAGAAAGAGTACATAGAATTTATCCATAAACAAGAGTATAGGAGAGAATAGATTCAAAGCCAGTTTCCCTCTGACATACAGAGGAGAGTTTTCGTTTTTGTTTTACATTCTTGGCAATTGAGTGGAGCTTCAGAATAGAGAAAAGGGAGCAAGAGAATTAGTGGCTGGTGTGGATTTCTAAGAAAGACTTAAGGCACCCTTCTCCCTCTCAAGATTTATATCTTGATGGAGTAGGATTGGGGATGGGAATGTCTGACCTACTGGTGAAACTTGAGAGCAGAGAAAGCCCTTATCTTGCTTTCCTATGAGTACCATGGGGAGGTTACCATTGTCCTAGAGAAGAAGCCTTGTGTCTACCATGGCACTGGAGTGACAAGGTCAGTGGTTAAATGAGATGTTGGCCTGAGTAGCTTTAAGGACAGACTGAGAGAATTTGGCATGAGCATATAGTGGGATGTGCAAAAAGCAGTAGAGGCCCTGAGTTTCCTGAGGAGAAAGAAAGGAGTACAAAGTGCTAAGAGACAACAGACAGATCCCACGGGTTGGGGAGGAAATGAGTTGACATATGTAGAAGACTCAAAATAAGAGGCAGTTGTTACTGTTGTTACTGTTATTATCAGCAGTGAGTTGGCTCAGAAGCTATAGGACAGAGAACATCACTGGTGTGGGTCAGTCAGGATGAGGTAAATCTCAGGGTCACCAAGAATAAAGAATGCTTATGGATGGGCGCCTGGGTGGCTCAGTTTGTTAAGCAACTGCCTTCGGCTCGGGTCATGATCCTGGAGTCCCGGGATCGAGTCCCGCATCGGGCTCCCTGCTCGGCGGGGAGTCTGCTTCTCCCTCTGACCCTCTTCCCTCTCGTGCTCTCTATCTCTCATTCTCTCTCTCTCTCAAATAAATAAATAAAATCTTTAAAAAAAAAAAGAATGCTTATGGAAAAGTTACCCCATACCTACCCTCTCAAGTCTGGGGAATATGTAATCATCACAGGATCATAGGTCATCCTTAGGTGGAAGGAACACAGTTTGGTGAATCCTGAGGAGAATCTTGAATTGGTTGATTGATTGAATTAGAGTATTTAACCCAAATGATGTAGATTACTTTGATTTTGCAAGATTCAGTTTTTCACTTCTAAGTACATATGAAACTTTAGGACTAAGTTGATTTTTAGAGACCTGAAGGATGTTACATCTCTGCACATTTGAAGTCTCTGTATGAGATTCATACTTGCTATAACTTTACAAAAGTGTACTCCGGCTGTGTGTGCAGAATAGACTGGTAGAAGGCAGGAAGTATTTCAGGAAGATCATTTAGAAGACTCTTGTACTAGTCCAGCTGCAGGTTCATTTGGAGACTTGGCTTATGGTGGTGGCCTTGGGGTGAATAGAAGTGGATATGGCTCAAGATGTATTTAGAAGGTAGAATTGGCAGCCTTTAGTGGGTGACTGGATATGGGGAGTTGTAAGAGAAAGGTGTCAAAGAAAGCTCCTAGAAAGCTCTGTCTTGAGAAATTTACTGAGATAACACACTGTAGGAAAAGCAGGTCTCAAGTTCAGTTTTGAATATGTTAAGTAATGAGGTACTTGTAAAATATAGAAATGAAAATGTTGCATAGGCTGTGGGCATATGGATCTGTCTTAAAAAAGGAAGTTCTCTGCTCGAAATACACAGTTGGAATTATTGGCAAAGAGGTGCTGGTTGAAGCTATGAGAGTGGATGAAATCATCCCCCATGGAAAGCCTGTGTGGATATGTCCTACATATTGGCAGTAGGTGTGATTCACATCCAACTTCTGGCCCTGTGTGAGTATGGAGGGTGAGGTTAAAAGAGTGTCTGGAATACTTTCCTATGGAAATCCAATCTACAATTTTCAGGCAAAGATGGAGGTACTAAGAAAGGAGAATGAGAAGAACATTATAGAAGTGGCTAGAGAGGGGCGCCTGGGTGACTCTGTCAGTTAAGTGTCTGCCTTCGGCTCTGGTCATGATCTCAGGGTCCTGGGATCGAGCTCCGCATCGGGCTCTCTGCTCAGCAGCGAGTCTACTTCTCCCTCTCCCTCCGTGATCTCTCTCGCTTTTGCTCTCTCCCAAATAAATAAATAAAATCTAAAAAATAAAAGAAGTGGCTAGAGAACAGGAAAGTAAATAAACCCAGGAGAGTGTAGTCTAACAGAGGTCAAGAAACAAGAGGGTTTTAAGAGGGGAGCATAACCAAATGTACTGAATATTTTTGAGAGCTCAAATAAAATAATTGAACATTGTTCTTGAGGTTTTTTGACATGGATGTGATCTGGATATTAGTGAGGTTGTTGGTGGAGTGATAGGGGGAGGTAAGCAGAGGAGTGGATGGGAGATAAAGAAGTAAGGATGGTGAGGGTAGATCTATCTTAAAGAAATTTGGCCCTAAAGGAAGGAGAGAAATAGGGAGAAAATTAGAGGGAGATGAGAGGTTGGTAGACGTAATGCCCAAGAGAACCAGAGGTTCCTTCAGAAAACCTCTATTCAGAAAGGCAAGTATCCTCCTTCCTGCTCTTACCCCCATTCTCTGACCGATCCCAAAACACACAGAAGTATCAGCAGTGATGCTGTATATAACTTGTTTTTTTAAAATTTAAATTCAATTAGTCAACATTTAGTACATCAGTAGTTTCAGATGTAGAGTTCAGTAATTCACTAGTTACATATAACACCCAGTGCTCATCACATCACTGTATACAACTTATATATCAAGAAGGCATGGTGGGCTGCCAGGGTTATCCAGTTCAGGTTTCAGAGAGAATTCAAGAGAAAATCGATTAAGAGCCCAAAGCAAGTGTACTTGTTAAGAGTACAACATCCCTCTCAGCTGCTTACTTCACCCTCACCCTGCCTCAGAAGGGAAAGGATTTTGAAAGAGACTAAAGGTCAACTTATAAGCAAAGAGTCAGAACTTTGGGACCCTAAACTAACCCCATTAGGGGAGAGACCATGTTTTATTTGACTTTACATACCCCCAGTTGTAGTGGCAGGACATGGAAAAGTTTGTTTTTTTTTTCACTGAAAAGTTTTTATTGGCCTTTTGGATAGAAACGGGAATTTGTTTGCCAGGAAGGATGATCCCATCATACTTCCGCTGGAACCAGTGCATGGCCTCCTCTTTGCTGATTCTGTGTTTGGCCCCAGTGCAGCCTGTCCTGTGCTTCTTGTCTGCGATGCTGAAACCTGGTCTACCCAGCACCACATAGAAGTCCAGGCCGTAGATACCAAAGCTAGGGTCATATTTGATCCCCATATCGATGTGCTCCTGGATCCCAAAGCCAAAGTTTCCAGTATCAGAGAAGTTATTTTTTTCTTAACTCATACTCTTGTGCCGTTAGACCTTTTTCCAGGATTTCTTCTGCCTTGGCCCCATGGACTGTGCAGTGGACAGCAATCTTTTCATTGCTCCTGATACCAAAGGATCTAACTGTGTATCTAGCTTTAAAGGAGAACACGGGCGTCTGGCCTGTGAGCTGCTCCAGCACCTTGGCTGCCCGGATCAGTCTGTCTCCACTCTCACCCACACAGATGTTGAGGCAGAGCTTGTGGATGCAAAGTTCCCACATGGGGTTCTCCTTCTCACCTTGATCCTAGGCCATGGTGGAGAACAGGAAGAGAAAGTGAAGCTTCCGGCCCAGGGCCTTATGGGTCGGGAGGCAGGCTCTTTCCGCAGGATACCCAGAGAGCTGTGGCCTCTCTGATTGTTGAAATGAATAAATCAGTGGTTTCCACTGGGAAAATTATACAAGCAGTAACACCACCCCCTCTCCAGTAATTTCTTCAGGATAGTTACCTTACAAGATGTCACATATAAGGAGCCCTTCAGAGCAGGCCATAATTGTGTCTTTGGAAAACCATAATCAGAATCAGTGCTCCTGTAACAGATTGCTCAATACTACAGATTCTGGTATTCTTACTCTCTGCCCACTAAGTCCCTCAGAAGTGAGGGGGATGGTTAACTTCCAAGTTATAGCATTAAATACCTGTGGTTCAGCTTCTTGTTGGGTAATGAAGCTGACAATGTTCAGGAGCCACATCTGACTGTGGTGTCTGTATATGACAGTCCACTATATATTAACATGTTTTTGAGCCCTTTAGAACACAAATGCTTGTCCTGTAATTTCTCCTCAAAACAAAGTGTGTTTTGAATTGATAATATGTGGTTTTCTTTCCAAATTCATACCCCATCACTCAAACATGTTAGCTGTACGTGTGTGTTTATGTGTGTGTGTATCTCCTCTCCTGTCATGCCTCATCCTAACTTTGCCTTCTTGGTAGGTCAACCTGTTTGTAGCAGCAGAAGAGGTGCACTCACTCCCAGACCTTTGCAGATCCATAAGAGAGTCTCCCTTGGAGTTACCTGTCAGGTTCTCCGACCTGTCTCTGGAATGTCCTCACTGCTGCTCCAGGGTTACATCCCTAGCCTACCCCCAATGGAATCCCTTCAACCCAACCACTGGTGGGATCTGTCAGCCTTAACTCGTCCTTAGTATCCTAGGTATGGTTCAGTAAGAAACACATATCCCTGGAGATCTTGATGGGGTGAATATTACCTGGGAACACTTTTTTGCTAAAAAAAATTTAAAAATACTTAGGCATTAATATTCTAGATCCCATGTAAGGTCTTGGTGCTGTGTTCTTGCAGGAGCCAGTCATTTCTGTTTGTCTGTCCTGATTTGTCTTTCCCTCTCTTCACCTGTCTGCTCTCACATTCCCAAATGGCCTTTGGATAAACCAGTGGTGGTTTATCACAAGCACGGACAATAAACTAATGGGGTATGAGAAATAGAGGGTCATGACCGAGGAGGCGTCAGTAAGTGGGAGGGAGATCCCAAACGTCCTGTCCTTACAGGGCCTATGTGGTTGTTATATTTGCTCCGACATTTAGCTTTGGGTTTCCTAGTAGCCAAAGCAAGTAGAAAGACTTAATACTTGTCAGAAAAGAGGAAGTATCTCGGTTCCTTGGGGAAGGCAAAACTGTTTGTTTTTTAGCAGGAAGTTCTAAAAAGCATTTTCAATGTGGTCCTTTTTATTTTTAATTTTGTTTTATTATGTTAATCACCATACATTACATCATTAGTTTTTGATGTGGTGATCCACGATTCATTGTTTTCGTATAACACCCAGTGCTCCATGCAGTACGTGCCCTCCTCAATACCCATCACCAGGCTAACCAATCCCCTCACCCCCTTCCCTCTAAAACTCTGTTTCTGAGAGTCCATAGTCTCTCACGGTTCATCTCTCCCTCCGATTCCTGCCCCCCTTCGTTTTTCCCTTCCTTCTAATGTCCTCCTGCTATTCCTTATGTTCCACAAATAAGTGAAACCATATGATAATTGACTTTCTCTGCTTGATGTATTTCACGTAACATAATCTCCTCCAGTCCCATCCACGTTGATGTAAAAGTAGGGTATTCATCCTTTCTGACGGCTGAGTAATATTCCATTGTATATATGGACCACATCTTCTTTATCCATTCCTCTGTTGAAGGGCATCTCGGCTCCTAAGAGGCATCATATGAGACAATGTTCTTGACTTCCTCCACATAGCAAGTGCAGGAATGGGTCTCCTATGACTGTCTTTTCTGTTGTCTTTATTTTTTATTTTATTTCATATGTGTGTGTGTGTGTGTGTGTGTGTGTGTGTGTGTGTGTGTGTGTATTTATTTATTTATTTATTTAACAGAGAGGGTGAGAGAGCACAAGCAGGGGGAAAAGCAGAGGGAGAGGGAGAAGCAGGCTCCCTGTTGAGCAGGGAGCCTGATGTGGGCCTTGATCCCAGGACTCTGGGATCATGACCTGAGCCGAAGGCAGATGCTTAACTAACTGAGCCACCCAGGTGCCCCACTTCTGTTGTCTTTAGGTAATAGTGACATAATCTTAAAATGCATCTTAATAGAGGTGATTCTGTGAGGACCCAACTCCAATAAAATGAAAGCTGTCTAGACCAAATGAATTTTATCCACCCGAAGCACTGGATCATCCCTAAGACCTGTCCAAGGAAAAAAGCTGAATACATCCATTTTTTTTTCCCTTGGGGAACAGTCCGTATTCATTGCCATCAGTGCCATTCAGTGCCCTTAGCCATCTGAGTACTCCGTTCTGGCCCCAATCCAGTTGCCCCCTGTTTGTTTAATTTTTGGTGTCTTGTTTTCAGCTACTGTTGCTATTAATTCTCATCAAGACCAGAAGAGTCTCAGTGTCAACTGAATTTCAGAACAGCTGAGTTTGAAAAAGTTTTTTTGCCTTTTTTTTTTTTTTAAGATTTCATTTATTTATTTGAGACATAGAGAGCGCATGAGAGAGTATGAACAGGAGGGAAGAGCAGAGGAAGAATGAGAAGCAGATGCCTTGCTGAGCAGGGAGCCTGATGTGGGCTAGAGCCCAGGAGCCTGGGATCGTGACCTGAGCCGAAGGCAGACGCTTAACCTACTGAGCCACCCAGGCACCCCAAGATTTTTTTTCTATTTGGTGTTTTCATATACTAATATATATTGTGACTCTAAGAAAAATCATGTTTAGTATTTCTCAACCTTTTTCGAGCATGGAATTCCTTTATCATGAACTGAACACTTGCTGGGAAATGCTGCTGAAAGCTATTCTTTGATAATGTCTCAATGTTAGCCCTTAACAGGCTACTGGTAACTTAACACAGGATTAATGATGGTCAAGAAGTCTTTGAAATCCAAAGCCATGAATCATCAGAGCATTCTTGGTGCTCTGGCAAGTGGATGAAATATACTTGGGCAGGAGGTCCTTCCTAGAATCCTGCAGGTCATACCATGTATTTATAAAATCGGCAACCACAGTCTTGGACATGGTTTAAAAGTTCTTCTTTTCCTATGAAATCAAGATTATATTCTTCAGCTTAATCTTTGAATTCCACCTGAAAAAAAGCAACCAATAAAAATACTGTTGCAATCATTTGAAATGTACTGGTTTTGAAACTAACACTTAAAGAAAATAGTGCCTTATAATCTTTGAGGAAGAATTATAAAGAATATGTAACAAAATGGCTTTAACAATATTCAGTACTGTCAGTAGGACACAAAATCATTAGCATAAACATTTTTAACAGTTGTTGAGAAGGGTCCCTGGGTGGCTCAGTTGGTTAAGCATCTGCTTTCATTCAGCTCAGATCATGATCCCAGGGTCTTGGGATCGAGCCCCACATTGGACTTCCTGCTCGGTGGGGAGCCTGGTTTTCCTTTTCCCCACTTCCCCTGCTTGTGCTCTGTCTCTCTGTCAAATAAATAAATAAAATCTTAAAAAAATAGTTGTTGAGAAGATGCTTTAAAATAAAACGGTTAATTAGTGACATAAAGCACCTCTTGTATGGAGACTTATAATTCTTTAAAAGTGGAAATTACAAAAGATCATGAGACTGGAAAGAGTAGAAACAGATCTTATTTTTTACATCTTAGAAATAAACATTTGTAACCATCTGGAGTGTAGTTTCTGGACTGGGGACAAGAACAATAATCTTACAAATTTATCTTTGAAACGTCACTTCTAACTTTTGGTGGTTGAATAGTACTACAGTTTTTTCTCCATTACACTGAGTACACTATTAAATATTTAAAAAAATAGAATGTTAATGTCCTGAAAGAGAAAAGCTTAGGTTTTATCCTCTAAGCTATAATACTAGTTACCAGTGAGTGGAATTCTGTCTGAAAACTAAATGTTTCTATTATGCTCCAGTGAAACTAATCTGAACATTCTTAACACTTTCACTCTCCTGTAACTTTTTCTGTTTATGTCCAGGGAACTCTCTCCAGTGTGATAAAGGCCTATTCCTCGTCTGAAGCCCAACATAGCTTCCTTTTCCAGGAAGCCTTTCCTTATCCTCCTCTAAGCTTTGTGCTTATGCATATTTTTATTTTTCCATTGACCACATTCTGTTTTTTATTTTTACTACCAAATTTGAGTGCTGTCATTGTGAACAAGTTGTATTGTCATCTTCATAACAATTAAACAAATTTTGTATTAATGTATAACGTATTATTTGTTTCAGGGGTACATATCTGTGATTCAACAGTCTTGCACAATTCACAGCGCTCACCATAGCACATACCCTCCCCAATGTCTATCACCCAGCCACCCCGTCCCTCCCACCCCCCACCACTCCAGCAACCCTCAGTTTGTTTCCTGAGATTAAGAGTCTCTTATGGTTTGTCTCCCTGTCTGGTTTCATCTTGTTTCATTTTTCCCTCCCTTCCCCTATAATCTTCCGTCTTGTTTCTCAAATTCCTCATATCAGTGAGATCATATGATACTTGTCTTTCTCTGATTGACTTATTTGGCTTAGCATAATACCTTCTAGTTCCATCCACGTCATTGCAAATGGCAAGATTTCAATTTTTTGATGGCTGCATAATATTCCATTATATGTATATATAATACATCTTCTTTATCCATTCATCTATTGATGTACATCTAGGCTCTTTCCATAGTTTGGCTATTGTGGACATTGCTGCTGTAAACATTGGGGTGCATGCACCCCTTCGGATCACTACATTTTTATCTTTGGGGTCAATACCCAGTAGTGCAATTGCTGGATCATAGGGTAGCTCTATTCTCAACTTTTTGAGGAACGTCCATACTGTTTTCCAGAGTGGCTGCACCCGCTTGCATTCCCACCACCAGTGTAGGAGGGTTCCCCTTTCTCTGCATCCTCGCCAACATCTGTCGTTTCCTGACTTGTTAATTTTAGCCCTTCTGACTGGTGTGAGGTGGTATCTCATTGAGGTTTTGATTTGGATTTCCCTGATGCCGGGTGATGTTGAATGCTTTTTCATGTGTCTGTTGGCCATTTGGATGTCTTCTTTGCAGAAATGTCTGTTCATGTCTTCTGCCCATTTCTTGATTGGATTATTTGTTCTTTGGGTGTTGAGTTGGGTAAGTTCTTTATAGATTTTGGATACTAGCCCTTTATCTGATATGTCATTTGCAAATATCTTCTCCCATTCTGTCGGTTGTCTTTTGGTTTTGTTGACTGTTTCCTTTGCCGTGCAAAAGCTTTTTATCTTGATGAAGTCCCAATAGTTCATTTTTGCCCTTGCTTCCCTTGCCTTCGGCAATGTTTCTAGGAAGAAGTTGCTGCGGCTGAGGTCGAAGAGGTTGCTGCCTGTGTTCCCCTCAAGGATTTTGATGGATTCCTGTCTCCCATTGAGGTCTTTCATCCATTTTGAGCCTGTTTTTGTGTGTGGTGTAAGGAAATGGTCCAGTTTCATTGTTCTGCATGTGGCTGTCCAATTTTCCCAACACCATTTGTTGAAGAGACTGTCTTTATTCCCCTGGACATTCTTTCCTGCTTTGTGGAAGATTAGTTGACCATAGAGTTGAGGGTCCATTTCTGGGCTCTCTCTTCTGTTGCATTGATCTATGTGTCTGTTTTTGTGCCAGTACCATACTGTCTTGATGATGACAGCTTTGTAATAGAGCTTGAAGTGTGGAATTGTGATGCCACCGGCTTTGCTTTTCTTTTTCAACATTCCTCTGGCTATTCGGGGTCTTTTCTGGTTCCATACAAATTTGAGGATTATTTGTTCCATTTCTTTGAAAAAAGTTGATGTATTTTGATAGGGATTGCATTAAATGTGTTGATTGCTCTAGGTAGCATAGACGTTTTCACAATATTTGTTCTTCCAATCCATGAGCATGGAGTGTTTTTCCATTTCTTTGTGTCTTCCTCAATTTCTTTCATGTGTATTCTGTAGTTTCTGAGTACAGATCCTTTGCCTCTTTGGTTAGATTTATTCCTAGATATCTTACGGTTTTGGGTGCAATTGTAAATGGGATCGACTCCTTAATTTCTTTTTCTTCTGTCTGCTGCTTGGTGCATAGAAATGCTAGTGATTTCTGTGCATTGATTTTATATCCTGCCACTTCACCAAATTCCTTTATGAGTTCTAGCAGTTTTGGAGGACCACACTCTGTTTTTGTGGCATTTTCCCCATATAGAGTGTGAGTTCAAGGAAGACATGAACTTCATCTTATTTATTTTTGCATTTTGGGTTAAAGTTTACACTACAATACAAATTGGCACCAAATATGCTGCTTCTTTTATTTACTATAATTGATCATATCTAGCTCTGGATACCCCAGTTCTGTAGCTAGTGGGAGCATGAGTGTGATAGGAAGCACTTAAATTGCTATTAGAGGTAACTCAACCTCTTCTGGTTTAACAAGTGTTTCTTTGTGATTGATTTCTTTTTTGTGATTGGTTTTTAGGGGGAATAGTAGAATAAAATAGTTCAGTTCAAAGTGTAATCTCCTTGTTAGAACTCTTTCTCCCCACCTTTCAAGATTTCCTTTTTCTCTCTTTTTCTCCAAATGGCATATTTGTTCTGAGAAAAGATTGAATTGTTTAATGCAGTGTGGAAGTAGGCCTTCTGGCATTGGTCTGCCTTCTCTATTCTTGGTCTCTGTTGAGTGATTAGCTTTTTCAGTGCCTGGTTTTCATTAGCTGGTATCCACAAGGGTGTGGGTATATTTCACCTAGTCTACTTGGGTTTCCTGCTTGGATCTCCTCTTGACATTTGTAGTCCCTTCCATTTATGTGGATTTTCCTGGGTTCTGTGGTTTATCTCTCCCAGTACTGGATCCTTCAGATTTCTCAACACCATGGCTTCCAGGGAACCCATTTGGGCCATGGGAACTCCAGGATCTCCTACATGCCAAGTATTGTCATGGGAGATAAGGATGCTCCCTTCTATTTGCTTGTGTCTAGTCTTCCCATGGTTGAGAGAGGCTGCTCTAGAATGATAGGAAAATTTCAAGAGAAAGAACAGCTTCAGTCTGTCAGTTCCCAGTGAAAGGAGTGAGCATTCAAAAAATGCTTGTCATAAGAGAACTGACAGAATCAAGAAAAACGGAGTAAATTTTATTGTTCTTGTTGGCAGAAAGGGAGCATTCAGTTAGCCTGTGCTAGGTTATCAAACCTGGCTAGAAATTGTGGTTATGTCAGATTGGAGAGCTGATCTAGAATTACTGAAGTATAATAATAGGAAACAACTATTGTGTTTCAATATAATAATATAATAGACAAAAACTGAAGGAAGGTAATTGGTTTTCAGCTGTAGACATTTCAGTAACTCTGAGGCTGTTTGGGATTCATATCCTCGAGAAACAGAGATATTGTCAAACTTTTGTATAATAATTTCTATTATTAGTTCCCAATAAAAACTGCTGTTAAGCAGTTAAGGTTGCTGCTGTTAAGGTTAACCAATGGAATTGCTTCTGTGTCATTGTGTAATCTTTGGGGAACCGAAGGTGAGTAATTCTTCGTACCTCTTCCATTAAAAACACTGCCCGTGAAGGAATAGAATCTGGTGGGTAGTGGGTTGCAAATTAAGGCAGTGAATAATATCTGGTATTCTCAGAGATCATTTCACTTGGCATCACTTGCTTTTCCTCTTCTGCTGAAAAACTCTAAAAAGTTTTGAGAAGCTATGAATATAAAAATTATAATGCAAGAATTCCCAGCAAGCTGAATTATTTGCTGAAACACTTAAGACTGGCAAGTGTCAGGGGAGTATGACATCAAAAGCCTTTTTCTCTCAGCTAAAGCAATCTTTCACACTGAGGTATAAAATGTTACCAAGATTCAGACAGGAAAATGCTGAAGCAGTCTGTTATTTTTCTCCCTCACGTCTGTGCTAGTTTTTTTTTTTCATTTTTAAGTTATTTTAGGCATTTTATTTTTTGTTTCTTTTTGTTGGTGAACAATCAGCCCTTATTTACTCTTTAGTTCTTTGGACTTAATCACTTGTAGACAAATGAAAACATATTTATTATATAGTTAATCAGAATTCTCTGATTATTAGCTTTCTGAAGTTCTATAGGAATTATAGGCATTATCATTAGATTTGGCACTGATGTCATTTTGTCATTGTTTACTACTACTTATTGTGTTTGTCTTATTTCTTCCCTTTTTGTGTATATGAGTGAAATGGTTAATGTTATATGTCAACTTGACTGGATTACTGGGGTGCCGTACATTTGGTGCAACATTATTTGGGCTGTGTCTGTGACAGTATTTCTGAATGAAATTAACATCTGAATCAGTAGACTCTAAAATGTGGGTGGGTCTCTTCCAAATAATTAAAGACCTAAATAGAACAAAAATATTAAATAGGAGGGAATTCCTTCAGCCTGACTGCTTTAAGCTGGGACGTTGGTCTTTTTCTATCTTCAGACATGATCTCAAACATTGGCTTTTCCCAGGTCTGGAGGCTGCCAACCCTCAGACTGGAATTTATGCCATTGGCCCTCTTGAGGGTCTTACCAACTGCAGATTTTGGGGATTCTCAGCCTCCATATGAGCAACTCCATAAATAGATCTCTTTATATATAAACATATATTCTAGTAGTTCTGTTTGTTTAGAGAACTCTGACCAATACAATGGGTCATGGCTGATATTCATTTCATATTATCCGTTATTATCCGTAGCACTTAGTACATTGTAGCTATGTTAGAAACTTAAACTTTTAGAAGCAATGTGATTCATGAAATGTAGTCAGTTACTCTGAGACAAAATCCTGACTACACATTTGTTAAATCCTTGAGTGCTCCTACTATTGCTTTTGTTGGTTTTGACAAAGGTGGAAATAAAGGTAGTAAAAAATGCAGTATTGATCTTGATTAGGTGGTGTCAAATGAACTAAATTTCTGTATTTGAATGATGAATTGTAATTACAGCACATTATACGGCATGATTCTCACAAAGAAAGATATTATTTAAATGACAATTTAAACTCATTTAGTCAAAAGCCTGTGTATATCTTCTGAAAATTCATATTGTTAAGTGGCATAAAAAGGCTCCATTTATCACTGCTGCCTATAAGATTTGTAAACCAATTAAGGCATATCATCTTTCCTGTAGCAGTTAGTGCTTTTGACCCGAGACATGGCATGCATTTGGAGTTGTTTTTCAATTAGTTGTGATAAATATCTTGTCTGATTTCACGTATGACCCTCAACATGGATTTGTAGGAGGACTGGTTAAGATGAAAATTTTAACGTTTGTTACAAAACAGAGTGAAGCTATAACTGATCTGTGTCAAATTGAACTCTGTGGTTTTGACCCAGCTGGGGTTGTGTAGTAACTGAATTAATGGATCAAAGTTAGAAAAGGTGCCAAACCGTACACCAGAGATAACTGAACAGAGAAGCACATTTGTCATGAGTGGACCATGATTCTGTTCACTTCAGAGTGTGATGGTATGAGTGTCTTCACAGGAAAGAGTATTGTGAACTCTTATATATATTGAGATGAAACACTTCAAGTCTTTATTATATGAATATTACAAAGATAATTTATGAAAATATGAAATGTTTCTTTTCTACTGAGAAAAGAGCTGAGATACCTAGGCTGAAAAATCTGAGAAAGCAGAAACATCAAATTGACAAGCATGGAAGAAAAACTTCCTCTGAAATATGTGGTATTCTGCATTTGCCACTGATATATTTTTTATATGCATTTCAGGAAGAATTATTTTGGTAATTTGCTAGATTGCCCATAGAGATACTGAAAAATATAACACGTGCTAATGTTGCCCACTGGCTAGCGAGCACAATAGAGTTAAATACTGCTCAGCTGCGACTTCTAGGTGGAAAGTTGATGCTATGTCAGGGGCAGTAAGCATGGCATCCTTGTTACTTTCCGGGAGGGGTCTTCAACTCTGTTCTCATTAGGTAGCTTTTCTTCCTCTTCAAATGTGACAAAAATAAATAACCCTCACTCTCACCTCAACATAGTGTAGATCTATTGTGTGGATGTTCCCCATGAGACATAGAGGACTCAGAACAGAGACAAGTAGCAGATGGCATTTTGTAGATGGAGTGGAGAGCAGCGAAAGCACCCACTTTTGCCGCATAACTATTAGGAGCAGATATTAAATGGAACATTGAGCAAGCCCATGAGCAGGTAGTAAGAATAACAATTTTGCTCGAAGGAAGTGAGCTCTGGATCATCCCTGTAGAACCATAAACAGTGTGTGGCTTTCGGCAGAAGGGATGCAGAAATTGGATAAACAGGAGACAAGAGAAATAAGGCCTGGACTGAACCTCAATAGTGATGATTCTCTTTATCATCCTTGACTAAAGATTTTCACCAAAGGCATTGAGGAAAATACTGGAAATTAATATTAGAATATCTCTGTATGCCATTTATTGTTTGTATTCAGTATATAATAATCATACTTATTATTAGTGAACTATATAGTAAAATAAGTGAAATAAGTGTCTTTTTAAACAAATAATTGTACAACTATTTGATTGCATTTGGGATGGGGTATATGAAGGAGAAATACAAGGTTTTAAGAGAACATGCATCGCGGGAAACTGATCTAGGTGGAGTATTTATTAATGGTGGATGAGTCATGGAAAACTTCCCTTTGGAAGTCATCCAGAAGTCCATATTTGAAGGCTGCACAGGGGTTTTTAGAGATGGAGTAATTGTAGACATACAGAACTAGGGGAAAACCAAAGAAGATTAGACTGGATAGTTTCCAATAACATATGTTAATAGCTTCTGAGGTTTGACCTGCACATAATAGGTCTCATTAACTCAGCAGACAAAAGCATGGACAGGTATGATAGAAGGTGTGTGATAAATATTCTTTGACTCCAACAGACTAGGATGCTTTGGGGCCACCAGTGGGGCCAACCTGAGTAGGGGCATGTTCCTCCTGATGTCAGCCACAGGAAGCAACCCAGAAAGCAGAGTGTTTCATGATCCTTAGGATTTATTCATTTTCCTCTGCCACATGTCCATATAATGGGATGCCCTGCTCAATGAAGTAAATAAATATCATTTTTATTGTACAATGCAGATCCATTCCCTCTAAATTAATCCTTTTATTATCACAAAGTTCTTGAGTTAAAGTGTGCTCCTCCTATTGTTGTGGGTGACTGGACTGGGAAGACACTACCTGAAAACAGTTATCTCCACCTGGGGCCCAGAAGAACAGAACCTGGAAATCAGTCCTTGTCCAGAATGCTTCCTTTGCCTTACTCATTTGAGTCTGGGGTAATAGACCATATCTACCTTTTTTGGGTATCGTGAAGTCTATATAAGAAAGTTTGAGGGAAAAAAGTGAATGTGATTAAAAAGAATGTCTTCAGCACTTTATTCAAGTGACTGTGCTCAATCCCTTAGTAAGTCTGACTAATCCTTGTTTATGAGAGTATGCTGGAGGAGAATTTAAGCATTTCCTATTCTCAACTAAGATCCATGTGTTCACAGGAGACATTCCTCTCACCCAACTCCAGAAATGGAAACCAATCAAGTAACAAATATTTACTCGTTCCTTTTCATGGGTCCAACACTGAATTAAGCATGAGGTATACAAAATGGAGACCAGCTGTACTCCTGAGCTTTCAATAATTGTTCTAATTACATAAAAACACAAAAGAAAGAATTGTCTCAGGGACGCCTGGGTGGCTCAGTGTGTTAAGCGTCTGCCTTCGGCTCAGGTAATGATCCCAGAGTCCTGGGATCGAGTCCTGCATCGGGCTCCTTGCTCAGACAACCTCCCCTCCCCTTTGTCACTACTCACATTGGATTGTGATTTGTCATGATATGAAGTAGAAAGAATCCTGGTGAGCTGATTTCCCAAAGGTATATTACGATCAACTTAAAGCATATGGGTACATTTCTCACAATGGAGCTTAGTGATTTTCTAGAAAAAAAAGTTTTTCTTTGGAAATCTCAAAAGAGGAAGGTTTTAGGGCAATGTGATGGTTAATTTTATGGGTCAACTTGTCTAAGCTATAATACCCAGTTACTTAATTAAACTCTAACCTAGCTGTTGCTGTGAAGGCATTTGTAAATGTGGTTAACAACTACAGTCAGTTGACTTCAAGCAAAGGACATGAACTTTGATAATGTGGATGGGCCTCACATCAATCAGTTGAAGGCCCTCAGAGCAAAAGCTGAGGTTTCCAAAAGAAGAAGAAATTCTGCCTGGAGCCTAAGGCACCAACTCCTTCCTGAATTTCCAACCTGCCAACCTCCATGATTGCAGGAGCCAGTTCCTTACAATAGATCTCTTTACACACACAAAGACACACACACACACACACACGCACAATTGGTTCTGTTTTTATGGAGAACCCTGGCTGATACAGGTAGGCAATCATTTTTGTATTTTATTTATGCCCCAGGAATGGTAATTCTAGCATAGTGTTTTGAACATGAGGAGTTTTCTAATAATATATGTTAAATGGATCAATGAGTAACCAACTGGAGATTCAACTATTATGAAAGTTAATATTGAGGCTTTGAAGTAAAAAATGTAATGTCAGCCATATGATGATACAGTATTGAAATTCTCTAGAAATAGGAACACTCATACATTCATGCTTTTTTTGGTCTCAAATAAAATAGACTATTTTATCCCCCCACATAAACTTGAAGTAATGTTGCTATCTAGGACTCTAATAGTTTCCAATTTCTTAGCAAGTAAGGCTACAGGTTTTCTCTTAATTTCTGTATTGAGTAAATATATTTCACATATAAAAATTTTTGGTGCCCTCTGGTGGACAGAGTTCAAAAAATAAAAAACATAAATATATAATAGTCCCCCCTTATCCAGGGTTTCGCTTTGTATAGTTTCATTACCAGTGGTCTACCTCTGTTGGGAAGCAGATGATTCATTCTCCTCCTGACAAAACATCAGAAAGTCAACAGTAGCCCAACACTACGTCACAATGCTTGGGTCACTCACCTGCCTTCATCTCATCACATAGGCATTTTATCATCTTACCTTATCATAAAAAGGGTGGATACAGTACAGTAAGATATTTTGAGACCACATTCACATAACAATATACTACAGTATATTGTTATAGTCATTCTATTGATTATTATTGTGGTTAGTTTTTTACTGTGCCTAATTTGTAAATTAAACGTTATCGTAGGTATGTATG
This sequence comes from Zalophus californianus, assembly GCF_009762305.2. Classification (NCBI taxonomy): domain Eukaryota; kingdom Metazoa; phylum Chordata; class Mammalia; order Carnivora; family Otariidae; genus Zalophus; species Zalophus californianus. The sequence goes on from NC_045595.1 coordinate 190,289,794, forward strand.
TATAGGAAAAAACAGAGTATGTATAGGGTTCAGGGCTATTTGTGGTTTCAGGTATCCCCTGGGGGTTTTGGAATGCTTCCCTCATGGATGGGGGGTCCTACTGTATATAGAGCAGTCTACTATTTGAGTATGTTCTCAAAGTTCCTTTCTAAATTTGGAAATCTTAATGCATTTTTTCACAGAAGAAGAGAGATTAGCATCTCAGATTTGTTTACAAATCCCTATTATAATACATGAAGTACTTAAAATGTGGCACCAAAGGTAATAGAGCCTAACAAAAAGTGAGACAATGATTCCACAAGAAGAAGTGTTGAAAGCTATCACTTGGGAATCCATTACCATCTCCCCTGCTGTGGCCTTGACTACTGAGGAAGACTGGAATTGCCTGGATCCTTCCTTGAGGTGCTTCCGTGGGCAGGGACATGTATGTTTTGGTGGAGAAGGGCTGGGGGGTGGGGTGGGCAGGACATACCTGAAGGTTTTTAGGAAAGGCGCTTGGTGGGGAGTGGATCATGGAAAGAAGTGAGGCAGACCTCAGCTTTGAGTAGGATAAGAAGCCAAGTTTGAGAGAAATAAGTGATCTTGGAAATAAGGTACATAATGGGGTTGGAGGAACAAGAGTGACTTCAAAGACAGGTAGAGGGCAATAAAGAACAATGGTAAGGGCTGTGGTTCATTGAAGCTGGGTTGTAGCCACTGGAAATAGCTGATGGTTAAGTTTTCAAGAATTCTTGGGGCGCCTGGTCGGCTCAGTTGGTTAAGTGTCTGCCTTCAACTCAGGTCATGATCCCAGGGTCCTGGGATCAAGTCCCACAGCAGGCTCCTTGCTCAGCGGGAAGCCTGCTTCTCCCTCTGCCTGCCGCCCCTCCTGCTTGTGCTCGTGTTCTCTCTCTGACAAATAAATAAAATCCTAAAAAAAAAAAGTTTTCAAGAATTCTTATGAGCCAGTTGTTGAGCCCAGACATTATTAAAAATGGAACCATATAAACTTACAATTAAGTAATTTTAAAAACCAATATACACTCAAAACTCATTACTTCCTAATTATTTTGCTACATTTTACTATTATTTAGTAAAATCACCTATTGTGGTGATTTGTGTGTTTTGTATATGTATGGTGGAAACACTATATAATGATGGCCTGCTGTGCATCTCCTACCAACTCTTCATTCAATGATACCAGTAGCTTGTAGTTGGTCATGGTGGGGATTTTTTTGTCAAGGAAATTGGAAAATACTACAAATCAAAGCCCCTGGATGGTTGTGAAACATTGGCCCCCACACCACTGGATAAGAGGTCTCTTTAGGAACAAAAGAAGGAGCCTTCCTATTTTATTATTTAATTTAATTCAACTTATTCCACCATCTATGCTGGATTGTTGCTCAAGTTCATTTATTCATTCAACAACATTGTTTTATTGAAGTATAATTGACATACAACGTTGTATTAGTTTCAGGTGTACAACATAATGATTTGACATTTGTATACATTGCAAAGTGATCACCACAATAAGTCTAGTGGCCATCTGTCACAATACAAAGTTACAACTATTTTTTTCTTATGATGAGAACTTTTAAGATTTACTTATTTAGCAACTTTCAGATTTTCAATACAATGTTCCCGACTATAGTTATCATGCTATATTACATCCCCACAATTTACTTGTTTTACAACTGGAAGTTTGTACCTTTTGATACCCTTGTCTCATTTTACTCACTCCCCAACCCCCTATCCTCTTGCAGTTACCAATCTGTTCTCTGTATCTATTAATTTTGTTTTGTTTTATTTGTTCATTTGTTTTCTAGATTCCATGCATAAGTGAAATCATACATTTGTCTTTCTCTAACTTCTTGCACTTAGCATGAATACCCTCAGGGTCTATGGCCCATTCATGTTGCAAATGGTAAGATTTAATTCTTTTTAATGGAAAAGTGTGTATATATATATATATATATATATATATATATATTTCATTGTGTATGCATGTGTATGTATGTCTTTATCCACTCAACCATTGATGGACACTTAGGTTGTTTCCATTTCTTGGCTGTTGCAAATAATTCTGCAATGAACATAGGGATGCATATATTTTTTCAAATTAGTGTTTTTATTTTTTTCAGATAAATACTTAGAAGTGGGATTGCTGGATCATATGGTACTTCTAGTTTTAATTTTTTGAGCAAACTACACACTGTTTTCTATAATGTCTGTGCCAGTTACATTCCCACCAACAGTGCATAAGGGTTCCCTTTCCTTCTCATCCTTGCCAACACTTGTTATTTCTAATCAACAGTAATTTTTGATTCTCTCTTTGCTGGGAGACAATTTTCCATGGGTCCTCGTGCTTCTGCATGTCCTACAAGAGATGCACTGACTGCATTTGTCCCAGAATATCCTTTCAGGGATGTTCCCGTAATGAATGGCCGTGGAAGATTGAGATTATGTCTCCCTCTGGAGCAAAGGGCCGGCATGCCTACTGCCGTTGTAAAATTTTTGGATTCCTTTAAAATCAAGTTCTCTCTCTTGTACCAAACCTGCTGTGTGTGCAGGTGTCACCTGGTCCTTTTGGTGTCACCCTGTAGGACTTGGGGTTCGGGAACTGGTACAAAAATGCCAATATTCTGGTTTCTGCTCTTGCTGTAAGTAATAAGTTGTCCTTCATCTCTGACCCAGAGTCTCATGTTTTCTAACCGGCATCATTGAAACTGTGGCAGGCTGCCTTCCTGGCTCGCAAGTAGGGTAAAAGATCTGACCCTTCCCCTTTCTTGACAGACTGTGTGTCAGGCACTGGGACAAAGATTCTGCCCCTGTAGAGCTCAAAATATTTTGGGCGATTATAAACAAAAAGCATTAACACTAAGCAATTATATTGAGATAAGGACTGAGAAAGAATTGAACAGTGCTGTGATAGAGTAGTGAACCAGTCAGGATGGAATCTACTTCACACAGGTTGTTGGGGAAGTTCTCTCTAATGGGTGGTCGAATAAGAAGGGGCTTAGGACTGAGGAGTCAAGAGGCAGATTATGTAGAATAGTCCAGGATGTAGTGACCTAATGAAGTAGTATTTGTTGATTGTTTAATGAAGAGGATTTTTAAATTGGGAGGGGTTACGTTTCTCATTATCAAAGTAATAACTGGGAAGGGGGGGTCATCTGTCATAGTAATGGCAGGGGACTCCTGTCCTTTTCCTACATTGGAATCACGTGAAATTCCAAATCTTGTGTAAAGATTTGGGATTTGAGGACATCCCTGGAAATAATACTTGGAAAGCGGACAGGAGGAGCATTAATTGAGTGGGTAGAAGGGAGCAAGGAAGGCAGAGAAGGCTGTAGTGAATGAGGGGATGGAATGAGTGCGCTCTGCCTGCCCCCTGCAGTGTTCCCAGGTGAGAGTTTATGAGTCAGGGACAAACTGCCTGGAGTTTAACATTTTCTTCCTCACCATGATTTTGGAAAATTAGGTAGCAAAATCCATGGAGTATGGATATGGATACAGTAACTGTTGAGAATTAGAGTGAAGATAGCCCGTGTCAAGGACTGAGGAGAAGATTTTTGAGACCCAGTTCCTGGCACTTAATTGGTTGCTTGGTGACGTTTCTACTGTCCTTATAAGATGTGGAGCTTTTAACTGGAGTTTGCATTCATAGCCTCACGGAAGACCTGAGACTCGAGAGCAAAGACAGAGCAGTAGAATATAAAAGTTCCCTTATGACTTCCACAAATGTGCGTTTGAGTATTTCTGTGGATTTTAGAAATATGAGTTAGAAGTTCCACTTAAAGCAATTTAAGAATATTTTATACCCAGTTATTTTTATTGACATAAGTGGATATTGCATAATATGTATTCTAGATGGAATCTGTAAATTGGTTATAATTGCCTGTTTCTTTTAGCACCAGCCGTTAGACAACCTAAAGGTATGTACAAAGTGTCTCTCCCTGGATAATAAATTTTTTGCTGGCTTCCAGAGAGTTTCCAAGTAAAATGCCAACAAAATAAATCTTGAAATCATCCAAATGGCTTGACTATAAAATTTTGTTTAAATGAATATATTGCTATAATAATGTACCCTTACATTTACCAAGCACTCAACATATACCCCCCCCCCCCCCCCCAACACAGAGGAAGGAACAGGCTCAGACTTGCTTCTGGTCACTTAGTTACTAAGTAGCTGAGTCAGGAATTTGATTTTGAACATCAAGCCTTTTGAACATCAAGGAGTACTCTCCGATCTAAGGCCTTAAGAAGTTTTTGCACATTGTCCTTTTGTTGCTTCCCTTTTAGTCTATGGGAATATCCTAGCTCCATGCCCTGATTCTCGGGGTCACTGCCTGTTCTTGCTGGTCCAACCTTCCTCTGCTCATAGGTCTGAATTAAGATCCGAGCCCCAGTCCTTGTCCTGTGGAAAAGCAGGATTGTGGCCTGTCTTGAGTAAAGTGGTGGTGCTTTCTCCTACTAAAGTTTTGGAATATTCATCCAGAGAGTGCCCTTTTGCTTGAGATTGGGCCGTCATGGGCCATCATGAACACTGATCCCAGCACAGTTTAACTTAACATCCTGTGGGTGAGAAGGATAAAACATATCCATTCCTTATTTAGAAAAGGAAGTCAGGGCTAAATACGTATGTTTATTAGGGAAAAAACTCAAAGATACTGTTTCTAATACAACCATCCTCAGGAATATTAAAAACTATCAACTATCTGGGGAACCTAGAAAAAGGTTGTATTTAGGACTGAAAATATGAAGTATGAGAAGAAAAATTCTTGACACAGTCAGTTGGCAAAATCACTTAGGTAGAGGGGAGTTTTTGAAAATAACAAAATAACATAAGAAGTACATGAAACAATAGATGTATGGTTACTAATCGGGGGAACTCAATGGAACTACCACCTAGATCAAGAAATAGAGCATTGCCATCTTCTAGCAGCCTCTTCCTGAACACAAAGCTCTCCCTTGCCCCTCTTTCAAGGTGATTTTTAGGATAAATTCTTTTTTTTTTTAAGTTTTGACACCTAAGTTTATTTATACTATACATATATGTATATAGTGTGTGTATATATATATGTAGTTTATATGTGGTATGTATATAGTTTATGTAATTATGGTTTATAAGAATATATATGGGGGTGTGTATAAGTGTATATAAATATCTTAACCAGTATTCTCATTAGAGAATATATCAGCAAGATTTATGAACTTCTAAAGATTAGCAACCTTACTCATCTTTACATATCTGCTACCTAGCACACCCTGAAACTTAAGGAGGACGTAATAGCTTGTAATAAATTTGTGTTGAGCAAATAAATTATAAATTGTTAATTAAGAGATCATTATTTCCATCTATCTTTTAGAGATGATTTTGATTCTGTGCTGGAATAATATATATATTGAGATATAAACTGATTTTTTTTCCCTTTCATATCTCCTGAACCGTTTCCTCCATTTGAACCGTTATGCCTTCTGTCTTCATTGCCTTAGGGAAGGGAAACACAGATAAATCAGATTTCAGAAGAGGTAAATAAATCCTTGGCTAATCTATTTCTATTTCTAGTAGTCAGTAATAAACACTGGATTTGGAAGATTAGATAAGGTGTTGTTTTTTCTGCTCCTGAGTCTCCATCCAGAGAAGGAAGAAGATAAGAAGGCAAATATGAGACTAGGTGTGAGGCTGTCACTGAAAACGAGAGGCCGACACTTGCCTGTTTGCCTTCCTTGATGGCAACCCTAGGAGGATTACTGACACCTCAGAAAGGCTTGGAGGCTCTCAAATGGAGGGGGCCTGTGCCCTAGTGTGCTGGACCTGCCTCGTCCCAGCTTGCGAGAGACAGTTGTGAAATTTGTAGGAGTTTTGCAAGCTTGTTGGTGACACACTGGTACCTTGAAATCAGCCGGGGTAAGAGGTTTACTCTCTGGAAATTGGCAAATGCTACAAACCAGTCCCCCACTGTACCCTGCAGAGCCGGTTGTTAAACACTTACCAGCACCCCACTGGATCTGTGCCTCCCTTCCCAGGTGGCACCTGGGAAGGTAGACGGATTGCTGAAGACCAGCCATATTCTGAAACTTCACATCAAGTGTAAAATTTATGGTGTGATACATCCAGGAAGATGGGTGTCAGTCAACCTCCCGGGGCTCCTGCCTATCTCTCTGTGCCACAGGGAGGAGTAGAACAATTTCCCATGCATCCAAGAGTGAGACAGAAGTACTAAAGTATCTCAGACAAGGCTAATAATTGACCTGAGGCCCCAGAGTGGATGTGAGAGCAGATGACTGTTTTCTGAGCTCCTTGAAAAGGGCATGGCAATGATTGAGTGAGGGCCAAGTTTGAAGGGTCTTGAAGTTGAGGCCAAAGAGTGACGTGCCAGTAACCTGAGTGATAATGACCTGGAACTGGGGTAAGCAAGGTGCATCTCAAAAATGCTTATGTTGACAGATGACAACCCCACATCTCCAGCCCCTCTCTTTACCCGGATATCTTGGCACAACTCTGTAAGCCCCTGGAACTTAAACTTGATCCCAGGGAAAAAGGAGGATAAGGGTTGGAATTAGGGTGAAACTTGTGAGCACCCACCTCGGGTACAGAATTTAATGGGGTGCCAAAAAATTAGAAGGGGGAGGAAAGCATCTTGCTAAAGGGCAAATAAAGGGAAGGTGAATAAAAATGTTAAGTGAGAATGGGTTTTGTAGTGGATTTAATGAAGTATGTCCATACGTCTATTTGTAAATACACATTTGTAGTAGAAGTCACCCACATGATTGCCCAGCAAAGCCCAAAGCGAGCAAAGAATTAATCTCCCTGTTCTTTTTTTTTTTTTCATTTGTGGATGTGCTTATGTATTTTTATTGCCAGGTGGACCAACTGATTCTCCAGTTGGCTTCTTTGTGACATACAGTGTCTTCTTATATAAGAAATATGGCACTTTATAGATTTTTGAAATCCCTGCTCCCTTTCGCCCCACCTTCATATTTGTCTTCAATCTTTTCCTCTTTCCTCTGTTTAGGCAGCTTTGCCATTCTGTGCCCATTGCTTGGATAGGAATGTGAAGGGTAGAATCAAATTGCTTTCCATTCTGTTTTTTTTTTTTTCCTTTCTTCTTCAGAATGCTAAGGGATAGGAGGAGAATAGAACCTCTCCAGACAGATAGCAAAATTTCAGATGGATTTGTGGACTCTGTGGTTAAAGGTATCTATGCCTTGCTTTTTAGGATGCCATTCATTTCTGTTTCCTGGTTGGATCCTCCTGACTTATACACTATGCTGCCTATCTTATAGAGATAAGCCTAGAACTTAGTTTAATCATTCATGGGTGGTATACATATATAGGACCCCTCAGAACTCTTAGTAGCACTGTTCTCCTAAAGTTTCATAGTTGGAGGCAGTGACTGCATGACATGTCTGGAGATGTGGCACCTCAGACAGTCATACAGATGACCTGTACCCCAGCATGGTACAGACATAAAATGACTCTTAATTCTCAGGAATCTCTCAGAAGTAGCAGAGATTGTATTGGTCCTGAGAAGAACACACAGAGAGAGGAAGAGATTTATTATGAGGAATTAGATTACAAGACTGTGGAGGATTGTGGAAGACGATGGTGAGTCCAGATTCTACAGTGAGGTCTGGCAGGCTGGGGACCTGGTGGTACAGACGAAGTCTGAAGCCAGTCTGCTGGAGGATTCCCTCTTGCTCAGGCCTTGCTGGCCCTTTTGTTCTCTTCATGCCTTCAGCTGACTGGATGAGGCCCACCCACATTATGGAGGGCAAACTGTTTCTCTCAGAATTCACCCATTTAAATATTAATGTCATCCAAAAAATACCCTCCAAGTTGATACACTAAATTAACCATCATAGAGCGTGTTTGGCAGAAATGATGTGTGCCCCTTACAAGCTGGGCCTCTCAACCTCGCATGCACAATCCTCGATGCCTGCTTTCTTTGGCAGAGGGAGGCCCAAGGGAGGCAGAGGATCTAGAATAGGATTCTAAGTCCTGCTGGATGAAGGAGCCACCAGTGGAAGGAAGCTGGGTCCCTGAAAAACTAGATGAAACAGAGCCTTCATTCCACCTCTGTCCCTCACTGAAGTGTGACATGTGTGAGATAGAAGCAGATGTTGTGTTAAACTTGGGGATTTTGGAGGTTGTTTATTAAACTGAGAGGCAGGAATTCTTTGGACAATGTTAACTCAGGGTTAAGACAATCTAGGGGTAGGAATTATAAAAAGAATAGCCTGGAGCCCAAGACACTAGGAGGTCTGGGGGAATGAGTGTATTAGTTGGGAGACTTGAACAACCAGACTGAAGGGAGGGGGCACTGGGGACCCAGATGGGGTGGAAGAAGGAAGAAAGCACTGAAGGTAACCCTCCAGGAGCTCTGTTCCATCCCTCTGCAGAGGGCAGCTTCAGTGAAGCCCACCTGATGCAGCCCCTAGTGGTTACTCGCAGCCATAAATCAACATGTATCGGGTGCCTGGGGGGCTCAGTTGGTTAAGCGACTGCCTTCGGCTCAGGTCATGATCTCAGGGTCCTGGGATCGAGTCTCACATCGGGCTCCCTGCTCAGCAGGGAGTCTGCTTCTCCCTCTGACCCTCTTCCCTCTCGTGCTCTCTATCTCTCATTCTCTCTCTCAAATCAATAAATAAAATCTTTAAAAAAAAATAAATCAACATGTATCTGGAGCAGTGACTGCAGCAGAAAATATGAAAGTTGATTCCCAGTTCCTTCACTTCAGAATTTTAGAACTTTTGAACTGTGCAGGCTGAGAGCTCTTAGTACATATTAATGTTAGATCGTTCAGGTGGAGAAGGAGTGAGGATGAATGCATCTAGACCAATTTCCTGAGACTGACATTTATACTGTGTATAGATTTGGTCACACACTTGAAGAATCAGAGAGAGGATCATAGGGCAGACAGAAGAGAATTACATGATTCATCAGTTTCTCAACCGACTTTTGGCATAATTCAGAAAGAGCGCAGAGAAGGTTCTGAAGAAATCTTGTTGAATAAATAAACTTGGAACTACTGATTATGTGATTTCCTTCTCTATTGTTGTGAATTGGGAAAAAGATTTTAATTGTAGAAACAACAATATTTCCAGCAAAATATCCACAAATTTTAAATTCAACAGCAAATAGAAGAATACGTTTATTTATAATCAATTTGAGTGATTCCTCTTTTTGGGTTGTTTTGTTCAGTGCATTTTATAGTGGGCATCCAAGACAGTAAGTAGGTAACACACTTTCTGAATACTTTGTGCGTAAATGACTATTCCATATTAGTTGTCTAAAAGGACAGACAGAAGACCCAGTAACTTGTATTGGTTAATTTGGAAGTTTAATATTGTAGAGATTATAAGTTATTTGAGATGTTTAGATATCTGTGTTCTAAAGAAGACAATTTGTATTGCAATCATTATTATTTTGTGACTTAATCTAATCAGTTTCAATAAACATAATATAGTGAGAGCATCAAAAAGTGTCCAATTAGTAGATGTAATGATTCTTGACTCTCTCAAGAGGGCAGCAAAACCGCACAGCTCAGTTCTCAGAGCTCTGGATGAAAATCCTAAAAAGCAGTTCACAGACATCCTTGACCCTATCATTCATATTAGTACAACTAATTAAACATAACATTGTGCTGAAATTTGTATTGGCATTTTATGGAAGTTTAACCTTTCCTTTGTGAAACGAAAGAAAATCCTTTTTTGTCCTTCTGGTTTATAGAACTATACTTGCCTGGGGTCTCCAAATGCATTGTTTAAACAAGGCTAAGTGCTGTTTACCTAAGATACTGTGGATAATGAAGTAAGAGCTTCTTACCCTCAATTACTTGCTTTCTGATCAGATGATGGTTGTGCTTGACTATTGGGGTCATTTTGGAAATTGCTTTTCCATTCATGATCTGTACCAGGTAGAAAGACCTTCAAAAATACATATAATCCAGAGTGAGGAAAACTTGAAAATTGGCCCTAAGATGAACAGGGAAATGGGAGAGAATTGAAACATCTCTGCTACCTCCATAGAGGGGGATTTGGTCATTTCCTAGACCAGATGACAGATGAGGTTTGTTTTTAGCACTTACCATATCTCCTTTCAGTACCTTCTCTGTTCCTGGTTCTCCAGGTGCCATTCTTGCACCTTGAAGGTGGTCAGGTGTTCCTGGAAGGTGTTACCTAATAATGATTCAAAATATTTCTTCTCTCTGGTGTATTTACATTTAATAAGGATTTGTGAAGATTGGAATGTTTTCAAGGTATAAAGGAATGGATCATAGCATAGCTAGCATTCTGGCCCTTAGCAGTTTATCCTTTGTATACAATAGGCTTTCAATAAATAGTTATTAAATGAATGAATGAAGACCTAGAAAGAAAAATGAAAGATATAGCTGCTCTTCTGTCTGTCCAAAGTACAGAAATAGAAATTCTCTTTCTTTTTGTGAGGCTAAATATGATGGGAGGAAACTTTAGTCTATTGTAATTGGAAGAAGCACAGGTAGATTCAGGGAGAATATTTGATGATTCTTCATTACATTGTATTGAATAGGTTGAGTAGGGGTCAAAGCAAGTTTAATAGCATGGTTGTCACCATGAACAAACTTAAGGTCTAAATTCAAAAGATTGTTCTCATCTTTCAACTCATAAGGTTTAGTAAGAATTAAATTTTGTGAGAGTTAAATTCATATTTATCAAGGACTTTTTTTTTTTGCAAATCTCTGTGCTACTTTGTATTGAAATTTACTACACAGAATAAAAAGAATAAACTATACCCCCATCTTCAGTGAATTTATAATCTCCCTGGAGTCCCAAAACAAGCAAATGTGAAAACATTGGTAACCATAAAAGGTATAGATCATTAATGCAAATGAGTGAGTGGCAATGCTCCTGGATTAAAAGGGTTCTGAAGAAAAGGAGGTCAATATAAGTTCGAGACCCTGGGGAAAGCTCACAGAAAGGGGGTCTCAAGCTGACTCCAACTAGAGTGCAGGCAGGCTTCCCATACAGTGAAGAAGGGAGGGTGTGCTGGAGAGAGCAGTTTGTTAAGGATGTAGAAGGGATGAGCATGGTAAATTCAGAAAACCAACTAGAGCAGAACTGCAAATTGGAAAATAGTGAGGGCTAAAGTTGGGAAGGAATCTCGGGCCCGTGGTATAAAGGTTTTGGGAGTTGAAGCTGTAGAAAAAGATGAACCACCTAATATTCTTGAGTAGGTGAACAATGAAAAGACAGTCATATTTCCAGAAAGTTAACCTTTCTTCACTTCCATTGCTGTAGAAACCATCAAGACCCTGTGAAATAGCAGGAAGAGGAGGAAGGTTTAGGGGTTGGTAGGGGACAGTAGGACCTATTTAGTTCTGAACTGTGAATATTAGTTATGAAGCTGATTAGGTTTTCAAAGTTATATGATGACATATTTTAAGAACGTACACTTAGAAATAATGAATCTGTGTTTCAGTATCCCCACTAAGATAGTATTAGTGGTAGGTGCCAACCTGAACCCCATGAATGTATCACAGTCACCAGAAACCTACTTAAAGTAAGAGATGAGATCTAATGATGGTATGATTTTATTTTTCATTAGGAAGCTGTTTCTAACATCAAATACTGGTAAACGAATGGTTTGTTGGAAGGAAATATACCCTTTAATAGAAAGCCAACACTTTTGGTCAAGAACATTTTTTTGTTGTTGTTGTTCTAAATGGAAATTTACTACAGAAGCAGATTTTTTCCCTTGAAATGAACATATATTGCAGAAATAGAGGATACTTTTATGCATCAAACTCATGTCTTTGCCAGATTGCTACTGTGCACGTTCATGATATGAATATTATCACTCAACAGTTTTAAACTGGATTTCACTTGAAGCTACAAATTTACCATTCTCATGACATTTGAAAAGTGATTTTCTCATAGAAAAGTAAAAATAGGGGCACCTGGGTGGCTCATCATTAAGCATCTGCCTTCGGCTCAGGTCATGGTCCCAGGGTCCTGGGATCGAGCCCCGCATCGGGGTCTCTGCTCAGCGGGAAGCCTGCTTCTCCCTCTCCCACTCCCCCTGCTTGTGTTCCCTCTCTCACTGTGTCTCTCTCTTTCTGTCAAATAAATAAATAAAATCTTAAAAAAAAGAAAAGTAAAAATAAGTAAAATAAAATAGAATACACGAATGAAAACATACCACAAAATGCTGGGAAAAGTAATAAAAAAATTATTTGAAAAAACTTCTTAAAGCTCTGGAATTAGAAAAATTTCACTGCCTAGTGGAATTTAGTGAATAGGAATGGGAGCTATTTCATTTTATACCCAGTTCATTCACTCATTCCTCTCTCTCTCTCTTTCTCTCTCTTTCTTCCTTGCTCCACCTTTCACCCTCCCCTTGTTCTCTAAATTTTCTAGATTTTTAATAGAGATTATTTACTTAAGTCTTTTAAACTTGGGCTTATTTTCAACCATGATCTTTTCTTCCTTTCTCAGTTTGTATTCAAGCCACCTCAAGAACTTGATTTTTTTTCTTACAGTGGTCTTAAAGTATGTCACTTTTTGCTTTTCTAATTGTAAAGCAAGAATATCATATTATTTGGTCCCCTTTAATTTGTATTGTTATAACATTTTCTTCAGAAATATCCTCACATTTTCTCTATGTTCTGTAATGTTGAATGGCAAAATCTGTACGTCTTTCCTTTCTGCTTTCTCTTATCACCCCAAATATTCCATTTCCCATTTATATTATCATCAAAAGAAGTGTCTGTGCATATGTTTTCTTTTGTGTTGTTTTCTAAAACAAATTCAAAATTGTATATTTAAAATAATTTTGTAATTTAAGTACTTCAGGTGTTATTACTATTTTTAAAATTTGGAAGCTGAGAGATGAGAGGTTATGCCAACCCACAAATGTTTATTGAACATCTTGACTGGGTCTTGGGCAGCCCTCAGTGATAAGGGGAACAAAAGAAATAGTAAGTGTTTGGAATATTTTAGGAATATTTCCTGAGACCAGATTTGCATGTACCACTAGAGAATATGAGTTTCCTCATATACTTTATTCTTGATGGCCATGAGAGTAGAGAATGACGAAGTTCTACTGAGATTTTAAACCTCTTACTAATAGGCACAGCAGTACCTAATCTTTATTGAGGGCTTATTACTTTTCACAAATTTACTCCTTCAGTTATTAAAACAACCATATGATATAATCATATTAATGTAATCTTCAAATAGGTTATGTAGGGGAAAAAAAAGTTTAAGTAATTTGCTAGTGGTCACCTACTTTGTAAGTGGTGAAGTCATGGATTTGAACCCAGGTAGTCTGTCTCTAGAATGACACTCTTTACCACATTTACCTTTCATTACTTTGTATTTCCTCTATATTGCCCACCCAGCTCACTCTGGTTAGGGGCATGACTGTCTCATGTTGTGCCTTAGAGAAATTATAAAATTCCTTATGTCAGAGCTACTCAGATTTGTTTGGATATAGGCAAACATCAAGAATTTAAGTGACAATATTGAATTATTCTTGATTACAAAATATATACAAGTATGGGATGCAAAGCCCACAGAAATTAGGAAGGGGTGTGACTGAGAACGTACATGGAGTAGTAATCTTTGGAGAGGGGAAGGGAAACATCTCCCATTAAAATTTTGGGAAGGGGGCGCCTGGGTGGCTCAGATGGTTAAGCGTCTGCCTTCGGCTCAGGTCATGATCCCAGGGTCCTGGGATAGAGTCCCGCATCGGGCTCCCTTCTCTTTGGGAGCCTGCTTCTCCCTCTGCTTCTCTCTCTCTCTCTCTGTTTCTCATGAATAAATAAATAAAATCTTAAAAAAAAAATTTTGGGAAGGAAGGATAGACATAGAGATATAGATGCATTAAGACGTGCACAGGGGTTGATAAAACACAAGAGTTTGACGGTCCCAGTACCTCAATTTCCCACTGATGTAGGGGAAGTCATCTGTTAAAGCCAAAAGGAGGGAAAGGGAGACGTGAAAGTGAGTAAAGAAGAAATTTGAACCAGCCCCGGAGAGGAGCAACCTTGTTGTGGTTATAGGATTGCTGAATACGGAAGGCCCAGTTAAAGTTAGACTGCATGAATTTGTCATGTGTACGACCTGACTGGCTCTCAGCCACTCTCAGTAGTGTTCAGTGACCTGGGGACAGGCAGAAAATGCTCACAGTGCAGGTGATCCAGGTTTGTGGTTTTTATGGATTAAGTTATTTGCCCAAGGTCATACTTCTAGTTCTCTCTGATCGATTCTCATTGTTTTTTCATAAAAATACAATGTCTACCCACAGACACATTTTATATTCCTGTGGTTCTAATAATCTTCATATTGGCTTGAAATTCATCTCTCTAACTACTGGAGCCTAGATTTCTTTTTTACACTTGACTGTTTATAAACTATGATTTTAGTTTTTGGGTAACTTTCCTACTTTCTCACCTTTTCGTTTGGACAGATTTTTCAAATAACTTTTATTGGTGGAAAAGTTTTCTGTGGTTCTTTATGAAAGTTTGTCACCTCATTTAATGCATTAGTCCAGGTCATTAACAATTATTATTAAGTGACTAATATTTGCCAGGTGCTGTGCAAAGACCAAGGATACGAAGATAAATGGAAAACTGTATCTGGGCAGTATAAACAGAACCAACCTATAACATCAGAAAAAGTATAACTTGAAGCCTCTTAAGCTCCTAAAATGTGTATAAATTGTGTTCTAGTGGGTGTTACTCTAATTTGTTATTGAGGAACCCAACTGTCTGAAAAAATCTCTCTTCTCTTCCTCTACTTCCCCGCCCCCCCTTCAATCTGCACATGCGGATTATTGTATTGCTTTCATCGGATTTGGTCGATCACTGCTTTGGTCCTTACTGATGAAAATGATACTAGTTGTGGACACCATGTTATCCCACTAGTGACTATAGTCTCCACTGGATTTTGCCACATTTTCACAGAAATGCTGCCACACCTGGGGCACGTGGGTGGCTTAGTCGGTTAAGCACCCGACTCTTGATTTTGGCTCAGATCATGATCTCAGGGTTGTGAGACTGAGCCCTACATCAAGCCCTGCATTGCCCAGATTCTCTTTCCCTCCGTCACTCCCCACCCTAAAAAAAAAAAAAAAAAAAAAAAGTGAAAAAGAAAAGAAATGCTGCCACATCTCTAGGTCATCCCAGGGTCTTACTGATGTACTGGAACCTTTGAGTGGTAAAGATGATTGCTGTTTTATTTTGACAAGAAGGCAAAGTTCTGTTTTCTGATTTCAGGTTACATTTATTTAGAGGAGAACCAACGGAGTATTATGGCTGTCAACTGATATGGAAATCTGTAACTGCTACTTATATATAGTGAATATGAATCCTGATTTTGAATAAAATCAGCTGAAACCCACATTTTAAGTTTTGTGAAAGTCTGATCTCATCCAAAAATACCCAGAGGCATATACGGACGCGTGGGCATCTTGGATTCCAAATTATTGTCTCTGCTGGAATTTTATTTCTATGCTGTCTGATTTTGTTTTTATTTTATTTTATTTATTTTATCATTTTTTATTTTTTTAAAAAGCTTTTATTTATTTATTTGACAGAGAGAGAGAGGGCGAGCACAAGCAGGGGCAGCGGGAGAGGGAGAAGCAGGCTTCCCGCGGAGCAGGGAGCCCGATGTGGGGCTCGATCCCAGGACCCTGGGATCATGACCTGAGTCGAAGGCAGATGCTTAACTGACTGAGCCACCTAGGTGCCCCTGATTTTGTTTTTAGAAAAGCATTATTTAAATATGACACTGCTCCTTATTAATACTTACAAAGAAGCTATCCTCACACAATCCTGAAAATTTACTGGTGGGAAATGGGGAGGAATACTTAGAATTGTTAAAGTAAAAATTGAACATTATAAATTCTTATTCATAAAAATCTGCCTTTGGGCATCTTTCGCCACCGAAACTTACCTCACTCTTTCTTCTTTCCCTTCTCTGCCTCTCCCTTCTCCTATTCCATTTAGAAGGAAATACGTTGCTCACATTGTCCCATGAATAAAACCCAGTATTCATTTTGGTTGCCTTGATTTTTCCTTCAGAATCTCTCCCTTTACCCTATGGGCTTTATCAAATAAGACCTTTTCCCAAATAGT
Organism: Zalophus californianus; assembly: GCF_009762305.2. Lineage (NCBI taxonomy): Eukaryota > Metazoa > Chordata > Mammalia > Carnivora > Otariidae > Zalophus > Zalophus californianus. The sequence goes on from NC_045595.1 coordinate 190,305,897, forward strand.
TTTCTCCTGAGATAGAATTCTGGGGTTGGGGCGCCTGGGTGGCTCAGTTGGTTAAGCATCTGCCTTCAGCTCAGGTCTTGATCTCAGGGTCCTGGGATCGAGCCCCACATCTGGCTCCCTGCTCAGCGGGGAGTCTGCTTCTCCCTCACCCTCTGTGTGTGCACTCTCTCTCTCTCAAATAAATAAATAAAATCTCAAAAAAAAAAAAAAAGAATTCTGGGGCCAGGTCTTGTGATCATAAAATGTGTGGCCCTATTGTAAGTCTCACAATTCCATGAATCCAAATGACATTAAAAAACCCTTGGGTATATAAATTGGTATAACTACTTTGGGATACAGTTTGGGAGGACCAGCTTCATGGGTAAGTGACCTATGCAGCCACAGAAGGCCCTGTACTTAGAAGGGCCCCCACTTGTTCTAATGCTCTACTGTTTTTCTTGAAATTCTTAATAATTTTTGAAAAAGGGGCTCTGAATTTTCACATTTCACTGGGCCCAGAAAATTATGTAGGTAGTCCTACAGGTTGTCATTACCCACCAAAGCTGAGCAAACCCAGTGACCTAAGGATTTCACTCTTAGGTAAAAATCCAACTGAAACTCATACCCATTTTCACCAAAAGATATTACAGAAATATTTATCTCAGCAGTATTAATAATAGCCAAAAAGTGAAAAAAAAATCCCATTTCTATCAGCAACGAATGAACGTATAGAGTTATATTCATACAAAGAAATACTTTATAGCAGAGAAAATTAATGACCTACTGCTATAAATTATAGTGGATTAATCTCATAAACTATTAGGGAAAAGAAGTAAGGCAGTTTAAGATTCCATTTATATAAAGTTTGGCAGCAGACAAAAATTATATTATAATGTTAGAAGAAATTATAGTGGCTGATTTTGGGGAGCAGAGGGTTATAGTAATTGGGAGGGAACATTATGGAGGCTTCTGGGGTTCTGCTAATGTTCTGGTTACTTTTGACCCATGTGTAGGTTACATGTGTGTCACTATGTAAAGCTATACATTTATATTTTATACACTTTTTTAATGTGTCTTATATACACACAAAAATAAAATAATAATACCTAACATGATGTTGTTGCCAAGGGAAATTCGAGTTTATCTGTTATGAGTCAAGTAGAAGCTCTCTTAAATAATCTCTGATTTAAGTAACTCATTTTATTAATAGATGCTCTTTCTTCCCATTGTAAAGCACACTGTCAGATTCCCAACTCACTGAATGTATCTAGAAAGCTTCTCTCCTGTGTGCCCTTTTAATAAGCCAATAAGCTTCGATTTGAATAAGGTAAGGACATCTATGGCAATAAAAGTGTATTAATTCTACTTATCAATTGAGATTTCCTTGAAGAAGAGGAAATTCCACCCCATGGATTGCAGCTTCAGTTCGTTTGGAGAGCTATGCTCTATGGATCTGGGGCTTCTCTAGCCTGTCCCTACAATTGCATAAGCCAGTTCCTTGCAATAACTCTGTTAATACGTGTCTTCTACTGGTTCTGTTTTTCTTACTAAACATTGACTGTTACAACAACTGCTAGACTAGAAGAAAATATCTGTGAAACCTATCATTCATTAAGAAGGAGGTTTCAGAATAAAAGATTAAAACAAGCTAAAAAGGAGAAATCACTAGCCTAGTAGAAAAATGGGCAAAGGATATGTTTCAGTTATCTGTTGCTATATAACACACCTGAAGCCTCACAGTTTCAAGCAGGGGTCTATTATTTGTCATTTTCTGTAGGTTGGTAACCTGGAAGAGCCTTATCCTGGTTTCACCTGGGATTGTTCAAGCTACAATTATCTGAAGGTTTCTGTGTGGCTGGAGGATCCCAGTTGCCCTCACTCAGAGTGTGGCGGTTGGTGCTGGATGTTGGCTGAGACTCCTCCGTTCTCCGCTCGATCACCCATCCTCTGGTAAGTTGGACTGGGCTTCTTCATAACATTGAGGTGGTGGGGTTACAGGAAGATGAGAACGGAAGCTGTAAGAACAGGAGTTATCTTTGGGGAGAGGTAGGAAGGGGCTAGGGCTAAGTGTCCAATTCCCAGTAAAGGGAATTTTGATCTTACCTGAAATGTTTCAGTACTTTAATTTGCAGTCATGATTTCCCTGTGTAATTAAAAAATGTATGTTTATATAAATACTGCTAAAGACTGAATGTTTGTGTCTCCCTGCCCCCCACCAAATTCATATGTTGAAACCTAATTCCCAATGTGATGGTATTTGAAAATGGGGCCTTTGGGAGCTGATTAGGTCATGAAGGTGGAGCCCTCATGAATGGAATTAGTGTCTTTTTAAAAGAAACCCCCAGAGAGCTCCCTCTCCTCTTCTGCTATGTAAGGACACAGGGAGAAGACAACTGTCAGTGAAATAGGAGGTGGGCTCTCACCAGAAACTGAATCTGTCAGCACCTTGATCTTGGACTTCCCAGCTTCCAGAACTAAAATAAATTTTTGTTGTTTATAAACCACCCAGTCTTTGGTATTCAGTTATAACAGTCTGAATGATCTAAGACAAATATATGCAAGTATACACACAAACACACACACACTCTAAGAGTACACGGGAGAGAGCTTTCTCCTTTTCCAGTAATCTTGATTCCTTGCCTCTACCGACTCTGCCATCTCAACTAAAGTTGCAAAAAGGTTACCTTTTGTTATCTAACACTGTGCCAGTAATGGGCTTCTCCATTCTCTGTCCAAGCTTCCCACTGGAAGAATAATTACACGAGGAGCTCTCAGTATGATACAGGAGGCAGTATTCAGGGTGATTTGGTGTTGGGATCCCAGTTGTGCTTAAACAAAGAAAATGCTGTTTTTTGGGAATCACTGAGAATAGAAGTCCATGTTACTTCCCCATGAGAGCATTAGCCTCTGAACCTCATTTCCTTGGTTACACTCTGAGATCTGGATGTCAAACTTAATTTATGACTATGGCGTAGTTTGTAGGAAATAGTTGGCTGGTTGAGGCCCCCACAAGTTGGACTATTTCTGTTGCTGTGCATTATGTTTCCAGTACAGTAAGGGTTCTGAGACTCTCTCATTTCAACTAAAAGGGGCAACACTTTTCTTTGTATTTGGCAAATATATAAGCAAAGGAAAGTATGTCTAACTGGAAGAGTTGGTCCAATATTATGATGTGTACCCACCCAATTCCTTCATATATAGGCTAGAAATAGACACAAATTATATTAGGATAGGATTTGCTGAAAACAAAACCAGGAACAGAGATGCTGATGGGAAATGTGTCATGATAGATCTGATAGACAATAACAAAGAAGAGCTTTTCTTTCCTTCATTGAGAGCACCTTTTGATGAAGTTATTTCACTGTCACCCTGACTTGATATATGATATGATTCTCTGAGGTATGAAAGTTGTTCCTAGGGAGGTGGAGGGTGAAGGACACATGGTTCAAATGGACCAGAAGAAAGGTAGCAGCTGGAGCCTGGACTGACCACTGCTTAGGGTCCACAGCCCAGTTCAAACTGGGAATTTGAGTAGGGAAGAATTAGAAAGGAAAAAGTAACTTTGCAGGTATCTTTTAAAGTCTTGGCCCCTGATGGCTGTGCTGCCAAGTGTCTTTAGGTTGACACAACACATACACAACATTGATGACATATTTTAGCAGCCAGAAGCAGGATGCTTCTCTGGTGCAGAAGCTTGTGAGTATCTGAGAACTTGGGCAGTTACCAGATAAGTGGAGGACAGATTCTTACTTCTCCCTGGGTATCATGAGCAGGTGGCAAAATGAGATGAAAGTGAGCTTGGGAAAAATTGTTATCTTTTTCTCTTAGAAGCTGTAGCAACATTTTGTGTGTAAGGACCTGATATTATTTGATATGAGGTGGAGAGCTCGAGAAGTCAGTAGTTAAAATCAGTTTTCAGGGACTTTTCGAAGGAGCCTTCTTTGAGCCAATAATTGAATGGCCCATTTGGGACCATAAATTCTTGATGTGAGAACTGTGGAATTTTCTCTTTAATATGTATGTTTATTTGTCCTGGTGTGGAAATTAGTCTTGAATGGATGGAACCAGTAAATGCAGAATAGTATGCTCTTAAGGGTTATGTTGTCCCTATAGTTTCCTTTTGAGTTACAAAGATGCTTGACCTCTCCAAGTTTAGAAAGAGTAGAAGTTTAGAGATCAATGTTTATATAAACATTATATAAACTCTTGGTACCTATCTTCCCTGCCCCCAACTGCATTTTTGCTGAGAAATATGTTTGTTTTCTTTGCTGCCATCCATCTGGCAGTAACAAGTAGAATGAAAGTGGTAGACACATAGACAGACTTCTTAGAAAGAGAGATTTAATGATTTCTTTATTACTACCTTACTCTAAGTGAGGTGAACTCACTGAGAGTTAATTAGTTGGCCTCTACTGACCAAAGCTAAAAATGAAAAAGGATTTTTAGATTGTTTTAGAGACTTCTGTTTTTGTCCAATAAGAATGACCCTCTATACCTAAAAAATATTTATTTACAGCTGATTCATTACACACTGGAAACTCTTAGGGTTCTCCTTTGCCTGCTCAATTGGGGGGATAACATAGGAATTTACCTAATGCTAGATCGGAAATATGGACTTGGAGCTGTATTACTTTCACCCCGGTGCCCCCTCCCCTCACATGGAAAGTGCTTAGTGTGTACTTAGTAAATGCTGTGAAAAACATTTCTCAGTTTGGGAATGTATTAGTGGGTATGTGTGTAGAAAAATCATTCAGGGGCACCTGGGTGGCTCAGTCATTAAGCGTCTGCCTTCGGCTCAGGTCATGATCCCAGGGTCCTGGGATCGAGTCCCGCATCGGGCTCCCTGCTCAAGCGGGAAGGCTGCTTCTCCCTCTCCCACTCCCCCTGCTTGTGTTCCCTCTTTCGCTGTGTCTCTCTTTGTCAAATAAATAAATAAAATCTTTAAAAAAAAATCACTCAGATTAATTAGATTATTGTTATTTTAAAAACAATGCTTAATGGGATAGATATAACTGTATGAAATTCTAAATTTGGATATGGACTTAGAATGTCTAATTACAAAACAATTGATTACTTTTAGCTGCACTCTTCTAATTGGGAACTGACTCTACAGGTTTTATGAATTCTGAATGCAGTGTTAGTGGTGATTGCAACAGTGACATGCTGGAGGCATGAAGCTTCTAAAACAACCTAATCTTTGTTTCTTCTTGTGAATAATTTCTGGAAGGAAACAGATTCCCAGTTCTCAGTTGTAATTTAGCTAACATGGAGACCCAATTTCTAGAAAGCTGCATAGTAATGCTAGATAATACATTAGCTTCAAAGAGTTTTCCAGATTAAATTGTCTGGGTGAGAAGTGTAAAAGCATATATATTCTGGAAGTGCAACCTAATTGTGTCACATCCTTGGCTTTGAGTTGTAAGTTAAATATTATATGTCTCTTTGGAGAATGAATTTCTAGTTAAAAATTGTAGATAAAAGACATTTCATCTCCATTTCATTTGCTCAGAAACTGTCAAAGAAACATGGAACACTACATCAAAAACTAATGATGTAATGTATGGTGATTAACATAACAATAAAAAAATTTTTTAGAAAAGAAACAAAACCAATATGTGGGAAGGGTTGGAGAAGGGGTGAGGTTCCTCTTCATTTTCAGGGGAAAAGGAAGTTGCTGAATTCCTACACTCCAAACTTTGTCACAAACCTGACAAATAGTGTGGAACGTGGACTGAAATGAGAGAGATAGTGCTTAGTGCCAACCTACCTTCTCTGATTTTTAGCAGAAAACAGTAAAGTGAATGTTACAGTCTAGGACAACGCAACCATTATTTGATTAAAGTGGTGTGATGCAGAGAGATGGATGGGCAACCAGAGAATAGAACAAAGATCCAAAGGAAAGAGGGAAATGTGGTGAGAAATAGTTTCTTACATCTGAATTCTAGCTCCTACTTAAGGGAGAACGCTGGGAGGAAGAGCAAAGTGAGGGTGGGATATTTTCAGATAACAGCCTAGAGAACCTGTGGATTGAGATATATTGACTTCTTAGCACACACTACAGAGACACATACCCAGACCAGGGAGAAAACAGACCTGGTGAAAGAATGGTTAAGACAATACCCTAATTAAAATTCTGAAGTGCTCAGATATCTGATTAAGCCCTTCTGGCTGTGTTTGTGAGGATGTTTCTGGAAGAAATGAGCATTACCCAGTGGACTGGGTAAAGCAGATTGCCTTCCTCAATATGGTTGAGTATCATCCAATCCACCAAGGACCTGAATAAAATGGTGGAGAAAGGCATAGCTCTTTCTCTCTGCCTAACTTCTTGAGCTGAGACATTGGTCTTCTAAACTTGGACTGGGACTTACGCCTTCAGCGCCCCTGGCTCTCAAGGCCTTTAGACTCAGGTTGGAATGGCATCACAAGCTTTCCTGGGTGTCTAGCTTGCAGATGCAGATCATGGGGCTTCTCAGCCTCCATAATCATATATATATATATACATATGTACATATATGTATATATATATATATATGATTCTGTTTCTCTGGGGAATCCTAATACATTCTTACTCTGAATAATTAAAAGAAATTATAGACAAAATATCAGTAAGCAAAGATTTTGGTATCACTAAAAATTATAACTACTTTGACTTAATTGATGTTTATAGAACATTAGACCCAATAAGTATAGAATATATATTCTTTTCATGTGTACCATGAGTGTTCACCAATATAGACCATTTGCAAGGCCATAAAACTCTGCTCTGTAAATTTCAAAGAATTAGAATTATAGCACATATGTTCTTTATCAAAGAGAAATTTAATTGGAAACCCATAAAATGAGATAACCAGAAAATACCCAAATATTTGTAAATTAAGCAACATTTATTCTAATGATAGCATAGTCAAAAAAGAGGTCAAAAGGGAAATTTGAAAATACTTTTGAACTGAATGATAACGAAAATATAACATATGAACATTTGTGGGAAGTAGCAGATTGTTTGCAAAGGTTGGCTGCAATAATTCCTTCTGTCACTTTATGAATATCCTTTTTGCAATATGACATTGTTCTTCCTTCCATCAAAAGATGGAGTTATTTTCTACCTCTTGAATCTGGGTTAGTCTTATGACTTGCTTTCCTTAATTAATGGAGTATGGCAAAAGTGATGTTATGAGACTTCTGATGACTGGTTTGGCCTCCATGAGGTTGAGATGGAGGCAGAGATGCAGCAGATGGCCGGCACCAACCACCAAACAGGTGAATCATATGAGTAAGATCATCTGAGATGTCCAGCTCCAGTCAGTCCAGGCACATAAATGGTATCAGGAAAGACCAGCAGAAAAACCACTGAGCTGAGCTCAGCCCAAATTGCTGGTTTACAGTATAACACACAAATAGAATAGTTTTGGTTTTCAGGCACTAAATAGTAGAATTGTTTAATATGTAACAAAGATAACTGATATAGAAATTGATACTAGAAGTGGGGTATTGCTATAACAAGGCCTAAAATATGTAGTGTTGGTTTTGCTACTGGTCAGCAATCAGTGACTGAAAAAGTGGCAAAGATGTGAAAAAAGTGAATTTATTGTTGGAAGTTAAAATATTGGCAAAATTTTTTATTGGAATAAATTGGAAAATGGGGGATATGCCTAATAAGTTTATGATTCTAAGTGAAAGGATTGCGAGGCAAGATTTTGAATGTATCAATTGGCTTCTCTTAGCTGGACATAATTAAGTATGGGAAGACAGAGAGGAAATAAAGTGGGGATTATCCAGTTTGCAAGCAGAATTTAGAGGAAATAAGGCCCAGAACTTGCCTGAATGGAAAATAAAATCAATCTCCAGTTTGTCCAGATTGGGAAAGCTTCTCAGACTAAGAGTGGCCTCAGGGTAGAAATCAGAGATGTGAATGTTGGTTGTTTTGTTAAAATCTGAGAAATATTTAAGACCCAGTAAACCCTCTCAGCTAAACAAAAGGGATTCTAAGACTCGTAGGAGAATCATCTCTCCGCATCCCAACATGTGGTATGAAGGATTCACGGGGCAGGTAGAGTTGTTCTATATCTTCAATTAGATGATAGTTATGTCTGAATGGCTGAGTATAATCCATGAAATTCATCTAACTGTATGTGGAACATTGATGCATTTTACTGCATGTATAATATCCCCAAACATGAAAGTACATTGTAGGGATGAAAGCCACATTTAAAAGCAACTAGAAGGAAAGTACACATGGCTGAAATTTTCATGGTGAACATACAATCTCAGAGATGGGTTAGAACAAGGACACAAAAATGATTATAGGAAATATTCTACTAAGGAATACAAAGGATATAATATATATTAATGAACAATTGTTTATATTATAATTTACATTATATAATGTTAATTTTAATTTATTATACATATAGTTGGTGGACCTCAAAAGGGAAAGAAAGTAAATGGAATAGAAAAAAATATTCAAAGACATCAGAAAATCCCAGTTCTCCTTGTGTGCCAAGGGAAAATAGAAGACCTTCTTGTTAATTTTTTCTGCTGAAGATTTACTTTTTTCTTCATTTAAACTCTTCCCATCTTCTCTATGCCCATTTGACATTGTCTTTCATAAATAAACATGTCACTACAGTGTTGTAAACAAAAGAATGGTTCTCTTATAAGAAATTTTTATCCTACCACCTTGATCAATTGAATCAGAGTTTAAAAATAATTATGATTTATTTTCTTTCCCTTAAACAATCTCACCTGCCTGAATTCGGGAGATTAAATAATAATATTTCTGGAGATTCATGTCATGATTGTAGATGGCATTCAGTGAATGGTAAATGGCTACCCTTGATCTCTTGTTGTCCATCTCTGAGAAAGTTTCCCTGTGAACAAACCCTGAATGAAGTATTTCTTTGCTAGGGTTTGTGCCATTATTGCCATAAATGTAAGTGCTATATGATTGTTCTACTTCTTTCTCTTCAAATCTTACAACCTGAGCTTAAAAGTTCCTCTGTTCTATTACTTTCCTTTCCTCTTAGAAACACGTACCTTTAATCTCCAGGAGAGTGTTAGGCAGATTCAATTAAAACTCTGCATGATGACTCTTCAGACAGTCACCAGGGGAGTGCTAATGCAGAAACCACCAGAGCAGCTTAGCTTAGAGTTGCCAACTAAACCTGAAAATCATATAATGAGTGGATTTACTATTCACGTAAGATTTGGAATAGTTGGAGTTTTGATTTGCGCTTGAAAATAAAATATTTTAGGGAGGGAAAAAAATCACTTGAATTTTGGGAACAGGATTTTACAGAAACCCAAAGTGCTGTGAAGCAAGTCAGGGCATTTGGATTCTAGGCTTGTGTGTTCACTTATTAACTCTATCGTTGGTGTTTCTGATACTTCATTTGTGAAATAATTTATGGGGCTGTTTTGAGGATTAAACAAGGATACCTCAGAAGAGAGCTGCAGAAATGTGTTAAAGGCAATCCAACTATTTGTGCAACTGAATACCTATGATCCAGAAGAAAAAAGAATTTGAGGAGTTCATATAACTTCCAGGAATCTCATACGTACCCTTAGAACTTGTGTGGACTTGAGTAGCAGAGTGGGAAAAGAAGCGCCACTGTCCACCCAGTTTCTTTATATCAGAAAACTGAGAAGTGGCCTTGATTTTGCTCTCATTCACCAATTCTTTTGTCTAGTCAATCACTATGGCCCTTAAATATTTCTGGAATCCCTTGACAGGCTCCATCTTGAGTGCCATATTTAAGCCATTATCATAGCTCACATCTAGTCTCACTCTACTCCACTTTCCACACTTTCAGAATGATTTCAATAAAATAAATATTGGATTATGTAACTTTTCTACTTAAAATCTTTTAATGTCTCCCCCACCCCATCAAGATAAAGTTTACGCTGCTTCTTCGTCTTTCATACTTCCTGATCTTGTTCTTGCTTCCTTCATATCTTCATCTCTTATTCTTCTCCATATTTTGCTCACTCGGCCTTAGAAAAACACAGAGGGTAGGTGTTATTAATGAGGTGAAGGAAATTCATCTGAGAAGGAACCATGAATTATAGAAATGGGAGATAGTTTTATTGGCTACCTTTTTTATAGAAGCCTTGAGCAGAAAGTCAACTTGGATGTCTCATATTCTTTATATAAACCAGAATGTCCTTATCTTCTTTTCAATAACCACAGGGCCCTAAAGGGTCCTAGTTACTGAAAAGAGACCCAGGTGCAAGAAACAGAGACAAAAGTACATTATAAAAATAATTTAAAAAATTTAGTGCAAACTTCAGGTTGCTTAAATCTAATCAAATAAACTTGGACGTGTCAGAGACCTAAATATTATTTATGAAAGAAATGCTTTGGGCTAGGGAATTTTTATCTGACTTTACTTTTTAGGTAGCTAAATTCTTATACATATGCCCTAGAACTGGGACTTCTTGAAGTTATCTGATTTAATTTTTTTTTCTCGAAGCAGAGAAAGGCCTTCATCAATTAGTACAGGTTGTTATTGATGTTTCTAAGAAATTTCACAACTCTTTTTTGGCAGTGTACTCCAAAGTTTCAGTGTCAAGGCCAAGAGTTTCTTCTTTATGCTTAACCAATGTTGCCCTCATTCTAATTTTAGCACATTTTCTCTCATTGTTCCTTAGTCAAGATGAAGAATAATTTGGTTGATTTTTTATTCACTATGACACTTCTCATTAAGTCTCCCCAAAGACTTTGCTTTTCCAGATTAAACAATTGTGGTGTCTTTAATCTTTTCTCCAAATAACAGTTCTGCATTTTTTCCCTCATTATAATTTACTTCTTTTGCTCTCTTCTAGCCCCTCTAAAATTTCTTCACATTTATTTTAAACTGCAAAGACTGGGCACAGCATTCTACTAGGGTCAGACCACTGCCAAGAAGGGAGAAGTTGCTTCCTGACTCCTGGCAAGCTGCACTATTGTTAATACATCCTAGTATTCTACTACTTTTTAAACTTTCCTTTTCCAATAACCTTATCTTCAAAAGCATTTGTTCAGTATTTATGTACAGAGCCAGTTTGCAAAAGAAATTCAGATGCTCATCTGTTCCTGTCAGATCTTTGTAGGAATAAGCATTCTGTGTTAGGAAACAGAGGGATTCAAATAGGGAAGATTGTAAAACCAAAATTAAGATTTTTCTCCGTGAAAGTTAGAAAGTAAGGATTTAAGATGCTTTTGGTTTTGCCTAAATTTACTGGAAATGAGCGCAAGGAGAGAACAGTATATCAAAGGCAGGATGTTTAGTACTGAGCCTTTGAATATTTGGAAAATTCAGTCCACTCTATGAATGTGGGGAAACTTCTCTTTTTTGTTTTTTAATTTGAGAGATACTTTTTAAAAAATTTAAATTCAATTAGTTAACATATATTATTTGTTTCAGGGGTAGAGGTCAGTGATTCATGAGTCTTATATAACACCTAATGCTCATTACATCATGTGCCTTCCTTAATGCCTATGACGCAGTTACCCCATGTCCCCACCCCCCACCCCTCCAGCAACCCTCAGTTTGTTTCCTATAATTAAGTCTCTTATGGTTTGTCTCCCTCTCCGATTTCATCTTTTTTCCTCTCTTCCTCTATGATCCTCTGTTTTGTTTCTTAAGTTCCACATATGAGTAAGATCATATGATAATTGACTTTCTCTAATTGACTTATTTTGCTTTTCATCCACTTTGTGGCAATTGACAAGATTTCTTTTTTTTTGATGGCTGAGTAGTATTCCACTATGTGTGTGTGTGTGTGTGTGTGTGTGTGTGTGTGTGTGTGTGTATACATATGTCATTTCTTGACTTGTTAATTTTAGCCATTCTGACTGGTGTGAGGAGCTATCTCATTGTGGTTTTGATTTGTATTTCCCTGATGCCGAATAATGTTGAGCATTTTTTCATGTGTCTGTTGGCCATTTGTATGTCTTTGGAGAAATGTCTCTTCATGTCTTCTGCCCATTTCTTCATTGGATTATTCGTCCTTTGGGTGTTGAGTTTGATAGGTTCTCTATAGATGTTGGATACCAGCCCTTTATCTGATATGTCATTTGTAAATATCTTCTCCCATTCTGTCGGTAATGTTTTGGTATTATTGACTGTTTCCTTTGCTGTGCAAAAGCTTTTTATCTTGATGAAGTCCAAATAATTCATTTTTGTCCTGGTTTTCCTTGACTTTGGAGTCGTGTCTAACAAGAAGTTGCTGTGGCCAAGGTTACAGAGGTTGTTGGCTGTGTTCTCCTCTAATATTTTGATGGCTTCCACAGACCTTCCACATTTAGGTTTTTCATCCATTTTGAGTCTATTCTTGTGTATGGTGTAAGAAAATGGTCCAGTTTCATTCTTCTGCATGTGGCTGTCCAGTTTTCCCAACACCATTTGTTGAAGAGACTGTCTTTTTTCCACTGGGTCGTCTTTCCTGTTTGTCGAAGATTAGTTAACCATAGAGTTGAGGGTCCATTTCTGGGCTCTGTATTCTGTTCCATTGATCTATATGTCTGTTTTTGTGCCAGAACCATCCTGTACTGATGATTACAGCTTTGTAATAGAGCTTGAAGTCCGGAATTGTGATGCCACCAGCTTTGGTTTTCTTTGTCAACATTGCTTTGGCTATTCGGGGTCTTTTCTGGTTCCGTACACATTTAAGGATTATTTGTTCCAGCTCTTTGATAAAAGTTGAAGGTATTTTGATAGGGACTGCATTGACTGTATAGATTGATCTAGGTAGCATAGACATTTTCACAATATTTGTTCTTCCAATCCATGAGCATGAAATGTTTTTCCATTTCGTTGTGTCTTCATCAATTTCTTTCATGAGTGTTCTATAATTTTCTGAGTACAGATCCTTTGCCTCTTTGGTTAGGCTTATTCCTAGGTATCCTATGGTTTTTAGTGCAATTATAAATGGGGTCAGTTCCTTAATTTCTCTTTCTTCTGTCTCATTGTTAGTGTATAGAAAGGCAACTAACTTCTTTGCATTCTTTTTGACAGGTCTGGCTAGGGGTTTATCAATCTTTTTAATTCTTTCAAAGAACCAGCTCCTAGTTTCATTGATCTATTCTACTGTTCTTTTGGTTTCTATTTCATTGATTTCTGCTCTAATCTTTATTAATTCTCTTCTCCTTTGGGGTTTAGGCTTTATTTGCTGTTCTTTCCCCAGCTCCTTTAGGTGTGTATTTGAGACCTTTCTGGTTTCTTGAGAAAGGCCTGTATTGCAATGTACTTCCCTCTTAGGACCGCCTTTGCTGCATCCCAAAGGTTTTGAACAGTTGTGTTTTCATTTTCATTTATTTCCATGAATTAAAATTTTTCTTTAATTTCCTGGTTGACCATTCATTCTTTAGTAAGATGCTCTTTAGCCTCCATGTATTTGAGTTCCTTCCAAATTTCCTCTTGTGATTGAGATCCAGTTTCAAAGCATTGTGGTCTAAAAATACACAGGGAATGATCCCAATCTTTTGGTACCGGTTGAGACCTGATTTGTGATCCAGGATGTGATCTCTTCTGGAGAATGTTCCATGAGCACGGGAGAAAAAAATGTGTATTCTGTTGCTTTAGGATGGAATGGTCTGACTGTATCTGTGAAGTCCATCTGGTCCAGTGTGTCATTCAATGCCCTTGTTTCCTTGTTGATCTTCTGCTTAGATGATCTGTCCATTGCAGTGAGGGGGGTGTTAAAGTCCCCTACTATTACTGTGTTATTATCAACGTGTTTCTTTAGTTTTGTTGTTAATTGGTGTATATGATTGGCTGCTCCCAAGTCAGGAGCATAAATATTTACAATTGTTAGATCTTCTTGTTGGATAGACCCTTTAAGTATGATATAGTGTCCCTCCTCATCTCTTATTACAGTCTTTGGTTTAAAATCTCATTTGTCTGGTATGAGGACAAAGCTTTCTTTTGATGTCCATTAGCATGATAAATGGTTTTCCACCCCCTCACTTTCAATCTGGAGGTGTCTTTGGGTCTAAAATGAGTCTCTTGCAGTCAGCATATTGAGGGTCTTGCTTTTTTATCCAATCTGATACCCTGTGTCTTGATTGGAGCCTTTAGCCCATTTTCATTCAGAGTAACTATTGAAAGATATGAATTTAGTGCTTTTGTATTACCTGTAAAGTCACTGTTTCTGTATATTGTCTCTGTTCCTTTCTGGTCTGCGTTACTTTTGGGCTTTCTCTTTGCTTAAAGGAGGTCTTTTAATATTTCTTACAGGGTTGGTTTAGTGATCAGATTCTTTTAGTTTCTGTTTGTCCTGGAAGCTCTGTATCTCTCCAATTCTGAATGACAGTCTTGCTGGATAAAGTATTCTTGGCTGCATATTTTTCTCATTTAGCACTCTGAATATATCATGCCAGTCCTTTCTGGCCTGCCAGTCCTCTGTGGATAGGTCTGCTGCCAGCCTTATTCTAGTATTGTTTCACTTTATAGTATCACTGATCTCTCGAATCCTCCCCTCGTGATCTAGTAGTTGTTTATCCCTCTTTTCCTCAGTTTCTTTATTCTCTATCATTTTGTCTTCTATGTCACTAATTCTCTCTTTTTGCCTCATTTATCCTAGCAGTTAGAGCCTCCATTGTTGATTGTATCTCATTAATAGCCTTTTTGATTTCGACTTGATTAGACTTTAGTTCTTTTATTTTTCCAGAAAGGGATCCTCTAGTGTCTTCTATGCTTTTTTTCAAGCCCAGCTAGTATCTTTATGATTGTTATTCTGAATTCTAGCTCCGACATTTTACTAATATCCATACTGATGAGGTCCCTGGCAGTCAGTACTGCCTCTTGTTCTCTTTTATGAGGTGAGTTTTTCCATCTTGTCATTTTTTCCAGAGAATATATTAACGACTCCAGAGAACAATGATCCCAGGGAAATATACACTAAACAAATAAGAAGAGAGCTGAAACTGAAAAAAATAAATAAATAAAAAAGAATATAACCAGACAGGTGAAGAGAACAGAGCCATACACTGGATTCTGGGTGTATTTTGGTCTGTTTGTTAGAGGAAACTGCATCCCAAAATTGTAAAGAAAGAAAACCTTATTTAAATAAAATTAAATACAATGAAGGGATACAATGTAACTATAAAAATGAAAATTAAAAATGATTTTAGAAAAGAATTGATAAAATAAGAAATTGGTTGAAAAAGGAAAGAGAAAAAATTAAAATTGAAAGACTAATCTTGGAAAAAAAAACCCATGATTTTGGGGCACCTGGGTGGCTCAGTCGTTAACCATCTGCCTTCAGCTCAGGTCATGATTCCAGAGTCCTGGGATCAAGCCCCTCATCAGGCTCCCTGCTCCGCAGGAAGCCTGCTTCTCCCTCTCGTGCTCCCCCTGCTTGTGTTCCCTCTCTCACTGTGTCTCTCTCTGTCAAATAAATAAATATAATCTTAAAACAAAACAAAACAAAAAATCCCCATGATTTCTATATACTATGTTCCCCTAGTGTGGAGTTTTGCAGTTCTCTATGATTGGTAAACTTGGTCTTAGCTGGATGTTCTTGCTGACCTTCTAGGGGAGGGGCCTGTTTTGCTGATTCTCAAGTATATTTGCCTTGCCCTTGCCAGGGGGACAGGCTAAGTCATCTGCTCTGAATTGCTCTGTGTGGCTTTTGTTCCCTGAAGGCTTTCCTCACAGCTTTAGAGGATGAGAATGAAAATAGCAGGCTTCCCAATCTTTAGCCCTGGAGCTGAAAGCTCATTGCCCCACTCCTCAGTGAGCCCTGAGGGAAAAGCAGTCAATCACTCCTCTCTCCTTGGTCTCCGCCCACTCTTTCTGCTCACCCGGTCTGTGACTGAGCTTTTCTGTCTCAGGCATGCGACCCTGTTCCCAGTCTCCAAACCCTGCAAACTCCTGCTCTGTGCACCTGCACCACTCCTCCCGGGGGAGGTAGGGGGTCTCTCCCATTCTGCTGATTGCTGGGCTCCTCCGTGGAGAGCGGTTGCCCCACCATGCTGTGGTTCACAGTTTATGGCAACCCTGAGCTGAGAGCCGGCTCCTGGGCTCACTGTTTGTAGCCGGCTTCCCTGCTCTGATACCTGGGAGCTCTGCCGCCCTCAGGCACTCCTGGTCTTCCCATGACCCCGAGGATCCTGAGACCACAATGTCTCACCTAGGATTCTGCCCTGCTTTGCTACCTGAGCACCTTTTGGGCAAGGACATCCTCACCAGAGCAGACTTCCAAAAGTTCTGATTTTGTGTTCTGCTGCTGTATCACTTTCTGGTAGCTGGTTTATGAAGCCTCCCTCTCACTGTGGCTTATTTTCCCATAATGTCACCTTGGATTCACTTCTCCACACCTCCTACCTTGCAGAAAGTGGTCACTTTTCTATTTGTAGAGTTGCAGCTATTCTTTCCTTAGATCTCTGGTTGAGTTCGCAGGTGTTCAGAATGATTTGTTAGCTCTCTAGCTGAATTCCTGGGACCAGATGAAACTAAGGTCTCCTACTCCTCTGCCATCTTGGACTATCTCCCCCTGAATGTGGGGGAACTTCACATGGGTCTTTCAGTGCTTAACCTGAAGGCCCCTTCTTGGCCCTGAGTGATTCAGTGTGTTTCTTCTGTTTTTCTGCAAGATTGAGGCTTTTAGTTTGATTTCCTTGTCTTCTCTAGATGACACTACTCTGTTCCATGAATGATTTTCCTCTCGTTGAGTGTCTTCAACTTGTCTTTTCTTTCTTGCCCATGAAGCAGAAATACTCACTTCTACATAAAGGATGTAATCACTCTCACTGAAAGGAGATAACGAACTAGGAAGATTAAAAAAAATAAAAGAAAGGGGAAGGTATATAGTTTATTAAAATTAGCTCTTAAAATAAGAACTATTGCTACAAAATATTTCTGTCCTCAGTTTTTAGTCCTGGGTATCAGGTATCCCAAACCTCCTGAATCTTACTAATTGTACCCTTAGAAGTAACCAAGGCCAGATTATGCAATTAAAATAGAACAACAGTGAATGAATCCTTGGCTCAAGTGGAAAAATGTGTGTGTTTTTGGGACGTCCCAGTCAACTTTACCCAGTTTGCTAAGTTTTTGGTCTTATCATTTCCTCAGCCTCTTTTAATGTCTATATGGATGTTTGGCAATGTGGGGACACAGTTTAAAGAGATCCCTTTTCTAAATTAGTGAGCATTTGGAATTCAGAGAAGCTTTTCAAAGAATTCTATAGTCTTTATTTTTGATTAAAATAATGGATTTTGATTATGAGTATTAACTTGAGGAAATTCTCATTTATCAAATAAATATGAGGTAAATAAATAAGGAAAGTGTACAAAAAGTGATCGATTACAGCACCTATTAGAAGAAAAAAAATCTATTATTGTAAAGAATACAAGTTTATCTCACTCATAGGAATTAGCTAATTTTCCTCTTTTACTTTCCAAAAGTTAACAGACCATGCTCTGAGTCAACTGGCATTTATATTTGTAATTTAGAGAAAGTAGGTCTTATCAGGAAAGAGAGACAGAAAATTATTTTCTTACATTTCCATACTTGGGACAGCTTGGATGTTGTTTTAAAATGGTGGTTTACATTAAAAGACAGTAATTCAGTATTGTAACAAATATTTCAGTAAAATATTTAGAATTCAGGAAATTAAAATGGAATTACTGTCCTTTAAAAAATAGTAGTGGTTGTGCTATAAGGTATCGTCAGAAACTGCTGTGGTATCAATACTCATGTCACAATTGATGAACAGTGAGGAGATGATGATGGGGAGCTGGGGATTATGGGGTGAACTGTTGACAGAGAAGTCTGTTCTGTGTTGGGTGAAGTAGCAGGGTGTAGTGTGCACTATGGGCTCTTTAAAACGCTACTGTCAAACGCAGGTAATTCTTCATCTTAATTTACTCTTTTGTGGCTAAAGCACACAAATTCTCTGTGCTAATGCTGGCTTGTTCCTCAGCCAGAGAAGTCTTAGAGTCTTAGAATTGGAAGATTAGACTCCTGGACGTGGAGGAGATATTAGAAAGCAGGTAATCCAGAGTCTTTTCACATATAAGGGCAGTCGAGATTAAGAAAAAAAAAAAAGGAAAATTGCTTTTCTGGAGTCCCACCACTAAGTATATCACAGAGAAAGGCATGGGATTCTGGTTTGTTGAGTCAAGGGCTTGCTTTACTCAAACAACAGACTGTAGAATTTCACTCTTATTTACTTAGTGACAAAATGGGAACACAGAGGACAAATAAAGAGTTTTAATTGATATTGACAAAGAAATATTTCCATTAATACCCTATTTTCAGTACTAGCCTCACCTCTAAAAGCCTTTTTTAAATAACATTATGCCATCCTGATTATTCCTTTGAGCTTGGTTCTACCAGCATTTATATAAAATTTTCTTTTTCTTTTCTCAGTGCCATACTATTTCTTAGATGTTAGCAATTATTACCAGTTGTTTTAGATATACACAATTTATGAGCAGTTGTTTTTATACACAATTTAGTTCCCTGGGTCACAAGGTTGTGGCCTTCCACCTGTTTTAGTTCTCCCATAGTTGAAACAATGTCAGATTCTGAAACTATGCAAAAGACACTCTGTGTATATATCTACACACAAATAAATTGAAAAAGTATGCTACCACTTGCCATTCTGAGATTAAAAAGCTAACGACTTCAAGTTTAAATTACCTGTGTGATCAGTCTTGCTTATTAGTTATCTTAGGGCTCATAACCAGTCAGTACATATTGATATGACCGTGTTGGTAAAATATCAATGTACTTCTACACTGTTGGTATAAAGCTCCTACATCCCCTCCAGCCCTGGGCCCCAGCCCTTCCCCTCAGGGATCCCCTAGACTTCTCCATGATACAGCAAACAAAGGGTTAATGCCTGCCAACAGGGTTATCTCAAGACTCTGCACAGCCACACTACTGGTAGATCTAAGCTTATTGGATTCAGAATATTTTGGGCAAGTTGACAAAACTCTGTCTTTTATAGCTGGCATGAATTTTTCTGTGTAAAATCTGAGACTAATCATTGAATAGATATTCCAGTTTCTCAGCCAATGTGATTTGTTAAGTTCTTCAAGTTAAGGTTTTGTTGGATGACAGATTAAATGGCTCCTCAGACACCAATATGGCCAGTGTGCAACACTGCTTTCAAGGCTTGGTTGACTCTTTGGCCAAGTTCAGTTTTCAAATCCCAGGAATATTTTCCAGTCCCCATCTTAACTTTTCTGAGACATTTGATACAATTGACTGCTCCCTGTTTTGAAAATTTTTTTTTTCTTGGCGTCTTAGAAGCCACTATATTTTTGTCCCCTTCCTCACCAACTGTTACTTCTGTCTCATTCACCAGATTCTCTTATTCTGTTAGCTCCTAAAAGTTGGTGTTGTTCAGAGTCTGCCCTTTGTCTTTCCCTTTTCTTATGGGATAATGGGCTCTTCCCACTTTCCGTGACTTTAACCAAACTGACACACTGATGACTCCTTAACCTGTCTCTCCTCTGGGCTTCTCTTTTTCAGTATTCCTCCTGCATGCCCCACTCAGTCTCCCACACCCTAATGTTTTTCACTCCACACCTCCCACATTCAATTTAGTTTCAAAAAAATAATAATTATTTATATCTTTTATGTTTGTACTCTCTTTTCTGTTGGGTTTACTTCTTGCTGGGATTAGTTCGGACCTTCGTCTTTCTTTTACGTCTACTTCCTGTATTATTTCAGTAACTTTTAAGCTAAACTGTAATATATTTGCTATTTTGGCTCTCACCTTTATAAGACCATGAGCTTCTGGGGTGCAAAGATTATGCCTTTGTCGTCCTGTATTCCTGGAGCCCACTAATGGGCGCTACATATAGGTGCTCCATAAATGCTTGTTGAGTGAACAGTCTTCTGCCTCTGAATGCTCACCTTCTTTGGGGGAAATTCTTTTGCCTCTTTCCCTTTGCATAAGACTTCAGTGTTCTTCTACCACTTCTACCACTTCTTTATGTCTGAGAATTGAACTCATTATCTTTGAAGTGCCGATCGCCTGTATCACAGCAGTTCAGCTAGAGCTACCTAAAAGCAAGTTTGGCCCACAGTGAGCATCTTGTTGTAAATGACCAGCTTTGAAAGGTTCTCCTGGGAATCTAATCAATCACTGTGAGTAGGGACATCTTGTACTGTTGCTTTCCAGGAAGCCGCCAGATGGCTCATAGAAAAGCATCCTTATTTAAAATCCTTTCAGAGGTGTTCAGGGAAAATGTTGTGGGCAAGTATTCAAACGAGATCAGTAAATGAAGCAGCGACTAGGGAAAGGCTATCATTTAACTTACCTGTCCCCAGGTGATCCTTATGCTTGCTTCTGAGCAGAGAGAAGCCTGATGTTCTGACTCATCACAGTTCCTAAACTGTGAATTTTTTTTTTTTTTTTTTAATCCTTAGGAGCCATTTCCAGTGAGCAGGCTACAAACACATCTCTTAAAACCTTTATAACATGTCTTAGAGGTGGGATTATATTGCTAACATAGTTTTTGTTAAAGAAAGACTAACAGATGGTAATGCAGCAAATATGAACAAGCTTTGGAAGATAAATCCTCAGTATATGAGATCTCCTAAAAAGAATGGACAACAGTGAATGGACATACTTGGAGAGGAAGAAAGGGGCCAGTGTTTGCTTCCCTTAAGGTTTTCATTGTTTCTCCTTCAGTCTTTAATGTGACCACATCAAAAGAGCTTGAGATGTTAGAAAGAATTGGAAACAAGACAAATTCAGTTCCATGAACAGAGGTTTCTAGGAATGGTCCTAGGTAGAAGAAAACACACCAGTAAATTTTCAGGGTCTTTCATATGTGGGGCCAGATTACCCCTGAGGTCAATGGGTGCGTGTCCAGGGACCTATTTTCAGGGGCATGGGAAAGCATGAATAACTTGCATTTTTCTCTATTTGTTCTAAAAAAAAAATATAGACTCAAGAATATTTATCCTCTTTTAAAGTTGTAACCTAAACTTGTTTTGCACTTTGGAGCACATAAATAGCTAAATAACTTATTTTTTTCCTCACAAATTGAACTTGTGTTCTCCAAGGTGAATTGAGAATATAATCAGTTCTGTTTCATTGTGCTGCATGAGAAGTCAGGTTTTAATTTATTCACATATTTGGTCTGAAAGCAGTTTTCTCAGGAGCTGAAGATAGATTTAGGCAGTGACTCTGAAACACGGATTCTCTAGAGTTTCTTCCAGAGGTCTGATGCAGATGGGCAAGCTGATCTGAGGATGTTGTCTGTGCTGTCTGGGATGGGGTGGCTCACTGTCCATCTGTGAGTAATTATGCATAATGTCAATACCTGGGCATGGGGAGCTATTTTACTGCCAGATGTGACTGTTAGAAGGAAACTTTCAGAAAAACTGGAGAGAAGCCCAGCTGGTAAAATAGTATTTTTTCCCTGAAATACAAAAAGCTGTGAAGAAAATATATTACACTATCACAAATATAGTGAATAGCGAATAAATCTGGTGAGAATTTTTAATGTAACATTTCCTTCATGGAAAGGTAGTCAACTAATTCTTCTCCGCAAAAGTGTTGACAAAAATGTTTCCTTAATTCATTCTTTTCATCAAATTAGATGTGCTGGGGATTCCATTTTAGGCATCTGTGGCTTGTTACTATAGAGATTGTATCCCAGAATTGAGTTAGTTATAAGTCCTTCTAATTTGCTAATCTATTTGTCAAACAGGGTTTATAGGTATTTATGTGGAAAATGTCAGATTGGGAAAATTCCAGAAGATGGCACCATGATAGTCATCATCTTTCTAACCAGAGAAAGATCTTTCTCCCTTTTTCTTTCTTTCTTTTTCTTTTTCTTTTTTTTTAATCTGTCTTTGGCTTCAGCATCTTTTTAAAGCTTCTCCCTATTATACAACTTAAGACATGGCACCATGCTGCTTTGTCTCTCTTATGTCCCTACTATCATGTCACCCATGGATGACCTTTTCCATTAATGCTCAGAGAAAAGCATGAGAAAAATAAAGAGGATTTGGTTAAAATGAAATCACTTTACATTTAATCTGTTAATGGCTTTTATTCTTCCATCAATAGAAACAACTTGCCAAAAAATCACAAACATATGTAGTTATGGGAAAATGTATTCAGAGTGCATAATCACACCCTGTTATTCGCCTTTGACTGTCAAAGTATTTAATCAAGAGACTTGTTAAATCAGAGATTACGCAAATTAACATAACATTCATGTTTTGAAATTCCTTCAAGAGAGAAAAGCTACCTTTGAAGCTGAAATAAATAAAAAATTGTCTTTCGTGTAAATCAAATCCATCTCATTTAGAGAATGATAGATACATGTGCTTCATATTTTACATGTGAATGACCTGCAAAAAGACATAAAACTTACCTAAGCAGAATAAAAGGAAATTAAAAGTGCAGAAAGACTGTCTGTAGAATGAATACATACAATACTCAGATACAAGCACGTACGTACTTAAAATGTATGCATGGAAATGCCTGAACCAAAAAGAATTCATTGCAGTTTAAAAAATAAATTATCCAACAATTTAGTTTAGCAGAGTTCAGTGGAAGTGACCTGGTAACTACTATAAAAGGGAATGTTTTTTTTTTTCATATTTGAGGGGGTACACTTATTTGTGGGTAGTGCTGTCTTTTATGTAAGAATTGGTTCCAGTCTGTTTCATTGTTTTAAAAAGGTTTGTTTTGAATTCTTTGTTTCCAACAGGTTGAGGATTATTTTCCAGACAAAGAATTCCTGGTTTAACTATCAGTGAATGTCTATAAACATTGCCAAAATTTCACTTCACTTTGTGGTCTAACATAGCCAATATTGACTGTCAATCTGGATAGCTTAGGTAAGTTTTGGTTTGCTTGATATATTTCTGGTTTGCTTGATTTATATTGATCAATTTGACCAGATACCTGCTAATTGTCATTTTTTTAAAATATGTGTCATGTTGCCACAGATGTATTAGGTCAGCAACTGCTGCTTTCTCCTTTTCCTGTTTAGCACTTTCCTTTGTTCATGTGGACAAATGAAATAGAAGCCAAGAACATCTGGAAACAATCAGTAAACAATCTGAAAATTTCTGCTTCATTTAGACTCATATTTCAGAAAAGTATATTGATAGAATAATTAAATTTACATTTTAATTTGATCTGGAAAGTTTATCCACTTGACATCTCAAAAATCATTAACTTCCCAACTTACATTGTCATTGTCCTAATTGAGCAGTAATAATTCTTAGCACCCCTTCCTCCTCAAAACATATACAAGCAATCTCCGGTCATAAGAATTTTCTTCCTAAAACATAGAATGTGGGATCCTGTCACTCTCCACTTCATAAACCTTTAGTTTTTCATTAGTGTGCTGAAACATTTCAAGCTCACTGGTTTCAAATTTGACATTCATCGTGTGCTGGAATCCATCTGGTCTCCCCTCTATCTCACCTCTTGACACATTATGTAGTCTAGCCACTTCTTTCCACTTAAGCTGAATGTGCTTTTTGTTTGCTTCCTTTCTTCCTCCTCCTTGTCCTCCTGTTTCCTCTTCCTCCTTTCCCAGTCCGCCCTTCCTTCTACTTCATCTCATTATTATTATTATTACATATGATTTTAATTTCTATTGATAGATTATTCAGTTTTCAGATGCCACCTCTGTCACTGTCTCCTCCATTGCAAATTGCTATTTCCTTTGGGCTTCTCTCACACATTTTCATACTGTTATAATGCAGATGTTTTAATTTTTAACTTATAGATGATTGCATACCAGTTTCTTCTGCTAGATTTTGAATTTCTTGAGCACAGGACCCACATCTTCTTCACCATTGTGCCTCACGATGCCTGGCATAGTGGGATTGTGAGAGGAGCTTACCATCAAAAAAGAACAAGACAAAAATTAGTAAAGGAAAAAAAATTGAGAAATGCACGAAAGACCTAGGGTCTTACGTGACAAAGACATCTCAAATTTAAAATTACTTAATTATTCTGTTAAATGATAGAACTATAAATGGCTATCAAGAGAAACTCCAATTAAAAAAAAAAAACACTTAGGAGACTTGTTTTGGCAATAGAAAACTGGGCTGGATGGATTGTGGTTCTGATACAATATGGACATTTTTAAGTTCCTGTATATGCCATTATTAAAATATAATTTTTAAAATATTTTAATATTCTGTGTGTTTTATAGAATCCATATCTGCATATCTGTAATTATCTATCAAACTCTAGTTTGATAAGAATTGATGGAGAGATGGCACTCAGGGTCTCAGGCAATATACTTTTTTTTTTTAAGATTTACTTATTTTGAGACAGAGAGAGAGAAAGTGCTTGAGCACAGGCGGGAGGGTCAGAGGGAGAGGAGGAGAGAGCCCAAGCAGACTCCGAGCTGAGTGTGGAGCCTGATGTGGGGATCCATCTCATGACCCTGAGATCCCGACCTGAGCTGAATCCAAGAATTGGATACTTAACCTACTGCACCACCCAGGTGCCCTAGGCAATATACTTTAGTCTTGGGCTCATGCCTGTAGTCTTGAACTAAATTTAGGGGGGCGCTGGAGAAAGTGTGGTTTAGTCCTGGAACTGATTACAGAAATACAGTTCCAAATTAGGGCCACCAGTAGATAGTACCAAGAAGAGGTGGAGGTTGAAAAGAGTACACAAGAACTGGGCTATCAGGAGCAGGAAAAATTGTTTACCTCTAGTTTTTCTTAGAGTTTACAAAGTCTTTTTGATTGACTTATTCAGATGGAAATTGGGTGAGTCCTCACTTGTCCAGCTCTTATTTCTCAGGTCACCTCAAACAAAGGCAGAATACTTAAAGTATGGATTATGATCAAGAGGTACAGGACTGGATGTCAGCCTCTGAATTGGGTACTGTGCTTATTGGTTGTTTTCTCTGTTGTACACAACTACAAGGTTGTCTCACAGGCTTCCGCATCATCTTATGTAGAGTCAGGTTAATTTACTTTGTTGAGAGGAGAAAAGGGCCCCAAGTGGGGTGATTCCTTAGGTAGTTGGCTCCTTAGTAACTTCCTAGAATGACTCCTGCCTGGGCTTCTATTGCTGCTGATTTCCATTTGCTCCACTTCCATTTTTGATGATACAAAAAATCCCGAAGAACACTTCACCCTCAATAGTGATAAGATTTATTTTTCTCTGAGCTTCTTTATGTGGTCAGCAAATAACTGTAGTTTAGTTTGATCATGAAAATTTTATTTCTCCAACTATTGAGGCATTTATGCCAAAGAATTGAATGAATTAGGACACTATTAGTATGGTGTACTTGTTAATGAAACAAGTGAATCTTTTTTTCAGTGCCTATAAATGTATGGTCCAAAGGAGAATCATGTCTTTTTGCTCTTCCCTACTTAAAAAAAAAAATTCTTTGTATTCCTGGCACACCCTATAATGGCCTCTCCTTTGTGAGGATTTTTAATTCTAGTTTTGTTTTTTTTTTTGTCCCAAGTTTCTCATCACAGCTTCTTTCAAGGAGCCTGGGTTTTCTTATGTAAATGGAGACTCTAGGACTTACTTCAAGCTCTAAGAGTTGCTGAACAGAATGAGACTAGTAGGTTCCACTGTGTTCTTCAAAATACCTGCTACCCATTAACAATGTTTCTGCTACTCGTGAAAGTACCTCTCCTTTCAACAGGAGATATATGGTTGGGATTTGGAGGAGGGAGAAGGACAAAGAAGTGCCAAGATAATGTTTACTCTTTCTGAAACTAGGATCTTGCTCCAAGGAATCCAATCTCTGACATCATTCTGATGGTCCAGGGCCAATCAATCAATCAATTGATCGATATTCAAATATTCAAAAAATATGTATGTACCTACTATAGACCCAACAATTGCTCTTTCTTTGAAGGGCAGAATCATAGTGCACCCAGTGCCTACGTTGTTACTGGACACATGTTGGATGGTTACTTCATCAAGTAGTTCAGTTTGGGTCCCTTCAGAACCCATGAATGGACCAGTGGTCTATGTTAAACAATGTTTGTCCTGCATAGTTGCAGGAACTTTTCTGAAAGTCTCCATGTACTCCAGTGGCAGTTTCAAGCAGCTTAATTAATAATTCCTTCATCATGAGGCCATTCTTCCTTTCTTTCAGTTCTCTTGGGAATGTGTGTTTTCTCTTAAGGATTGGCAATTGTGTGTGCCGGGTCAGAGAGAGCAATGGAGCCCTCTCCATATTCTTGCCAGCTATCAGAGACCTGTCCCTAGTTTTGTGCTGCCAGCCTCCTTTGTTCCTAAAAGCCAGGGGGTTTATCTATGTTTCTGGTCATAGGAACCTGGAACTTCATTTGGTGTAAATAGTGTCTTTTTCCATGATCTATGGTTTCCTTTCTGTACCTAGAATGGTTTGTATAAAAGTCAAAGATATAACACATAGTATTTTCTTGTACACAGTTTCTTCCTCCTTTGCATGAAAGGTGGCTGGAATTGATGTGCTTCTGTTTGCAATTGGTCTTGGCTCCAAACTGTGAGAAGTAGAAGTTTTTTTCCCCATTTTTATTAGAGTTCCCCTATTTTTTTTTTTTCCCTTCAGAAGACCAGGTGCTTCTGAACCCCACACATGGGGGGTTCTTGGTAGCTATAGATTATCCAAAGCTCCCCATTCTGTAGCCTGTCTCCTTGCATGATTTAGAGTCACCTCTTCTGTATTCCTTGTTATTGTCTGGATTTCCACATACATTTGCCAGGATACCCTTCCGCTTCTTAGACCAGTCATTTTGGCTCTTTGTCTCAGTGATTATATTTGGATCTTACCTGTGTCTTAACTGTTGAAATTTCTGTTGTCAGCCAGCTTACGCTGAATCCTAACCAACTTCCAGATCTCTCTTATTCTAGAGGATGGCTCACGTTGGGAGTCAGTTCTTCCTCCTCATAGTCTAGTTTTCTTTCAAGTAACTCTTAAGCCTTGTTTAAAAATTAAAGATACAATACAGAACACTTTATCAATACCTCTTGTTGAGTCCCATTTATATGATATTTCTCATTTTTATCTCTAACATTGAAGTAAACTTATTGAAGGAAGATCTGTACTTTGTCAGCCTTTGAATTCTCCTTCCCCTTTCCCTAGCTTCTAGCACAGTGACAAACATGATGGACACTGACTGATAAGCAACCAATGGGATTAATGCAGAGTTCATTTGGAATTTCTCACCATGCAGGGCATTTGTCTTAGATGGAAGAGGAAACCTTTATGTTATTCTTACTGTTGATTCCCATGCAGTTGCTTATGTCATTTCAGAACTCAATGATTGTTACTGAATGCCTTTCAACTCTAGAAATCAAAGGACGTTTAGGAATAAAGTTTCTTTATACTCCAGAGTGAGTGACTTGCCAGGAACCATCAATGGTGTTTTTGTAAGTGTCCAGAAAATGATATATTTCAGGAATGTGGACACCTAGGGTTTCTGCTTCAGTTGCTCCTTTTAATCCTGTCAATTTATTCATTTCCTCAACATTATTAAACAAAGCTGTTGCTCCCCCGCAAGTCTTCTGGTTCATAGATTGAAAGCATAAGTAAGTTGCTTTAAATGCCAAAGTCTTAGATGATATTTTTCTCATATTTTTTATCCTAAACATTCATTTGTGATTTAAGTTAAATGATAAAAAATTGTTCACTCCATTGTACAAATTATAGTTATAGAGCACTTTATGGTAATATAGAAATTAAATGGTAAACACTCATTTGATATCTTAAATTTAGGAATTCATATTTTTCATCATAAGGAGAGAATATAGTGGATATATGGAAGGACAAAAAGTAAGAGAATTTTGAGGTAAAGAGGAGAAGGGATATGCTAAGACTGCATTATGAATACCATTCAAAATACCAGCTTTATGTATAAAAATGTTACATGAAACAAATTTGTAAGCAGCTAACAGAACTAGTGACTCTTCAGTCTAAATGCTGAATTAAGTTTTTATTAGGAAATACATATTGGTTAATACTACATTTTACTTTTTGAGGAAATTCTTTTTTTCTGTTAGTAATAATGTATAAAAATTCTATGAGAAGATTAAAACTACCTATTATTACATCATTGTTTTGTGAGCAGTTTAGGATAAATGCACAAGTGGCTTTTCTTCCTTTCTTTCTAAATTCTGGAGATATAATATGGTATTTTAAATAATGGTATACAATACCTAGGAGGGTTCTTTGAGGCATGAATATGATATTGAATCTAGATTATGAATTTTGATGTCCTCCAGACAGTACAACCTTATGGTTCCTTAGTCATTTAATATCTGGAAAATTATTGGGCTACATTGGGCCTCAGATGGGAGCACATTCTTTTCCACTTACCTCATGTCTTCATGTGGGGGACTTCTGCTCAGGTAACACTCCTGGCCTCTTGCCCCACCCATTATTCATTGCAATCAATGAGACAAGGTGAGTTTCCTAATTGATAAGTGACATCTGGGTCTGTTTTCTCTACTGGACCCTGGGGATTAACTCTTTTTTTCCTCCTCACATTGTCTTGGGCCAGTGTGAGTGACCAGTCTTGGATAAGTACATCTATCCTGCAGATTCAAAATTTTCTTTGGTGGACTTCCTGAAATATAAAATGTGTATGTTTGTGTATGGGTGGTGGTGGTGTAGGGACAGGGGAGGTAGTAAGTCTTTTAACCACAGAACTAAATTCACATTTTTCAATCAGCTTATAATAATAAAGCCAATATTTTTATTTCTATTTATTTGTCTTCATTTTATTTTTCAGTTTCAAAATCATCATCAGAAGAAAGTAATTCTACCAAACCTCAGTGTTTATTATAATAAAGTAGGTCTGTGGAATACTATTAAATACCATCTATTTAATAAATGATGCAGTGAATAATGCCTCATTTAAATAGCAGGTTTTTCTAGAATGTTGGTCTACCCAGACTAAGACATGCTTACCCAGTGGTATTATTTATACTTATCTAGAAGCTTAAGATCTCACTACTAGGTATCTTTTAAGGATTCTGGTCCAAGAAATACATAGACTTCTTAGTAAATTGTTTTGTTAGGTTAATATCTATCAGAAAATATGTCCTGAACAGAGCAACGCTTAAGAATTAGCAACACTCTTCTCTTTATTTCTACCCTCTTCTTCTTTCTCTTTTCTTCTTGTGAACCTCTGGCCACAGGAAGATCAAGTTAAGGGATGGATTGGGGAAATATATGCAGGGTAGATTCAGATAAAATCCAGATTTAACGAATATATGAGAAATTGCAATGGCTTAACTTCCTTTGTCCCACAGTGAGATTCTTCCAGGAATGAATACTTTGTTTCTTTTCATTTCTCATTCTAATGGCCTTATTCTTTCCTAACAATCTCATACCATTTTGAATCCTCCTAAATTTTTTGAAAAGTAAGTAAGGTTTTGTAAAACAAAACAATAGCAACAAACAAATGTGAAGAACTGAAATTACATTTATAATAAATAATCTGATTAGTAGGGAATCAAGTGGGTTGCATGCTTCTCTGATCCATAGAATTTTTAGTATACATATAATTTATTGAAATAAAAATATAAAAGAAACCCACACTTTTTTTTAAGTTGGCTCTGTGCCCAAAATGGGGCTTGAACTCATGACCTCAAAATCAAGAGTTGCATATTTTACCTACTGAGCCAGTCAGGAGCCCCTTGAAATAAAAATATCAATATCTTCTACTTGGGCCGTTCACTAGAAAAGGAAATAAATAAATTTTTTAAAGTACTTTTTGATAAAATTGTCTTTATGAAATTGGTTTTAAAATCTTGAAATTGGGATTATTTTCTACCATACGGTAGACTTTAAAGATTATTTTGGTAAAAGATACACCAAAAGAGACAATTCCTTGCAAAGCAAAACATGTTTAATCACTAACAAAAGACTCATTAATGAGTCAATAAATGTAGAAGAAGAATTATATCAGGAGAATAGGGATTGCCAAATATCAAACAATTCTATAAAAGAGATACGTTACTGCTGAGGCAGCCAAAATATCCTTTAAAGATATATAGGGGATCTATTCTATTAATTGTTTAAGATAGCTATTTGAAGTTACATTTAGAAAGACCAGTGACATTTTCTTCATGTTAGTTTAATATGTAATATATATTAATAGATTGTAAATATGTTATTACTCTTAAAAATGTATACTCAACTCTTTTTTAAAAAGAGGAGCAATAAGGTTATCAAAATAGAAGTATAAACTAAAAGAAAATTTAGAAGAAATACATATACCCCAAATCTAGGTTCCTCACTGCACTTAGGAAAAAAAATCTAACTGCTTTAAAATGACTTGCAAAGCCTTGCAATGGCTAACTCCTGCCTGATTTCCTGTATCATATCATGTTATTTTTTTTCCTTCACACACCACATTTTTGGCACCCTGTCCACTTTTCAGTTCCCCAAACCCTCCCAATTTTCCTGACCTCAAGGTCTTAAATCCAATGTGCCTTATGTGATATTCTTCCAGGAATGCTCCTCCTTCATTTTTTATTGGGAAACTCCATATCCTTCAGGGGCTAGTGTCATCTTAAGTGTTTTTTTTTTTTTTTTCACAACAAGGCCTTCTCTGTCCATGCTCACATGGTCCCCTTGCTCCAATATCCAAGAATCTGTGATTCTTATGATAAATTGTGGTCAGTCATTAATAAATACAAGAGACACAAGGGCCCTCAAAATATATAGTTCTTATTTATAGTCCAAATAATGAGCTCAACAAATATTTTGACTATTTATTAAATTTCAGTACAGGTTTTAAAATAATTTTGATTCATGAATGATTCTCAAACTTAATGTAATGAGATGTATTTTCATGTTACATTTTATCATACAAAGTTTCTGTGAGAAATGGACTTTTGATTACTTGACAAAACTACAAAACAGATGGATTAAAAGATAAAATTTTGGTCGTTCTTTTTCAAGTTTCTATGTTTTTGGTTAGATGTCTGGAAAAAGGGCAGGTAGATGAATATTTATTTTTATTTCAATCATAATAATATATGCTTCCAGGAATTTCAGAGCTAAATTTAAGGCCAACCATAATATTATTACTCACCATTCATTCAACAAGTATTTATTGAGCATCTTTCATGTGCCAATGAGAAGCTGGCCAAATCTCTGAAAATCAATTCACTCATTAATCAAATTCATCTACCCAATTTACTAAATTCAGTCAAATCATCAATTTCAATAATTATTGATAATTGTTTCCTAGCAGCTTTTTATCTATGGAATTGTCAGTGAACTCTCTACACTATAATTTTCTACATTAGAATTGGGCAAACTATCTACATTTGTTCAGCTTTACTGCTATGCCTTGTCCTTAATTACTTCGTTTCTCTTTATACCCTATTTTTAAAATGTATTTTTTTATTAAGATCATCTTAGATTTTATTTTCATCATTCACGCTTTAAGAAAGCCAGTATAAACTTGATATAGTAACATCCTCTTCTTTCATTTGAGTCATCGGTAAGCATATTAGTGGTTGTTTGATATCAGGCCTGACTTCTATGGAATGGTTCTCGGAAATGCTTTCCAGGAAGATTTAAATCATTGTTATCACCTCTGTCATATAAACCTTTATTGCTCTGTGCAGCCACCTACAGATAGAGTGGTGGAGACAGTGTTCTTGAATTTGGGATTACAACCTCTCAGAAAGCTTTAAAGGAGACTGTCAAAGAGAAGATTGAGGTAGATTAAGCATTTTCTATGTATTTTACAATTATTAAAGCTTTCATTCATCCCTCACCCTTGTCAAGGAGCTAGCATTTTCCTCAGTGAATAGATAAGGAAACTAAAGTTTGAGGATATTAAAGAATTTGCTCACGTTTCCCCCCATAGTTCTTTACACTTTGCCATTTTGCATGTGCCAGAAATAGCAAGAAATGCTGTTCAAAAATAGTACTCTGATTGTTCAATGCAGAAATAAATTGCGTTGAGATTTTATTTTAAGACATGGTTGGCTGATTTTATTTTTTAAAAAGTTTTTAAATTTAATTTAATTTTATTATGTTATGTTAGTCACCATACAGTACATTATTAGTTTTTGATGTAGTGTTCCATGATTCATTGTTTGTGTATAACACCCAGTGCTCCATGCAATATGTGCCCTCCTTAATACCGATCACTGGGCTAACCTATACCTCCACCCCACTCGCCTCTAAAACCCTGTTTGTTTCTCAGAGTCCATAGTCTCGCATGGTTCGTCTTCCCCTCCGATTTCCCCCTTCTTCATTTTTCCCTTCCTTCTCCTAATGTCCTCCATGCTATTCCTCATGTTCCACAAACAACTGAAACCATATGATAATTTACTTTCTTTGCTTGACTTATTTCATTTAGCATAATCGCCTCCATTCCCATCCATGTCGATGCCAAAGTTGGGTATTCAGCCTTTCTGATGGCTGAGTAATATTCCATTGTCTATCTGGACCACATCTTCTTTATCCATTCATCTGTTGAAGGGCATCTTGGCTCTTTCCACAGTTTAGCTATTGTGGACATTGCTGCTATGAACATTGGGGTGCATATGGCCCTTCTTTCACTACATCTGTGTCTTTGGAGTAAATACCCAGTAGTGCAATTGCTAGGTCATAGAATAACTCTATTTTTATTTTTTTTTTTGCTCTATTTTTAATTTTTTGAGGAACCTCCACGCTGTTTTTCAAAGTAGCTATCCCAACTTGCATTCCCACCAACAGTGTAAGAGGGTTCCCCTTTCTCCACAACCTCTCCAACATTTGTTGTTTCTTGCTTTGTCAATTTTTGCCATTCTAA
The DNA here is from genome assembly GCF_009762305.2 of Zalophus californianus. NCBI lineage: Eukaryota > Metazoa > Chordata > Mammalia > Carnivora > Otariidae > Zalophus > Zalophus californianus. Next base: position 190,338,584 of record NC_045595.1, read on the forward strand.
CTGGTGTAAGGTGGTACCTCAATGTGGTTTTGATTTGAATTTCTCTGATGGCTAATGATGATGAACATTTTTTCATGTGTCTGTTAACCATTTGTATGTCTTGAGAAGTGTCTGTTCATGTCTTCTGCCCATTTTTTGACTTGATTATTTGTTTTTTTGGGTGTTGAGTTTGAAAAGTTCTTTATAGATCTTGGATATCAGCTCTTTGTCTGTAGTGTCATTTGCAAATATCTTCTCCCCTTCTGTGGGTTGCCTCTTTGTTTTGTTGACTGTTTCCTTTGCTGTGCAGAAGCTTTTTATCTTGATGAAGTCCCAAAAGTTCATTTTCGCTTTTGTTTCACTTACCTTTGAAGATGTATCTTGAAAGAAATTGCTTGTGGCCAATGTCAAAGAGGTTACTGCCTATGTTCGACTCTAGGATTTTGATGGATTCCTGTCTCACATTGAGGTCTTTCATCCATTTTGAGTTTATCTTTGTGTATGGTGTTAGAGAATGCTTGAGTTTCATTTTTCTGTATATAGCTGTCCAATTTTCCCAGCACCATTTATTGAAGAGACTGTCTTTTTTCCACTGCATATTTTTTCCTGCTTTGTCAAAGATTATTTCACCATTGAATTGAGTATCCATATCTGGGCTCTCTATTCTGTTCCATTGGTCTATATGTCTGTTTTTATTCCAGTGTCTTGGTGATCACTGTTTTGTAATATACCTTGGAATCAGGCAACACAATGTCCCCAGCTTTGTTTTTCTTTTCAACATTTCCTTGGCAATTTGGAGTCTTTTCTGATTCCATACAAATTTTAGGATTATTTGTTCCAGCACTTTGAAAAATGTCATTGGAATTTTGATTGGGATAATGTTGAAGGTATAGATTGCTCTGGGCAGCATAGACATTTTAACAATGTTTACTTTTCCAATCCATGAGCATGGCAGGTTTTTCCATCTTTTTGTGTCTTCTTCAATTTCTTTCATAAGTGTTGTGTAGTTCCTAGAATACAGATCCTTTACCTCTTTGGTTAGGTTTATTCCAAGGTATCTTACGCTTTTTGGTGCTATTGTAAATGGAATCGATTCTTTAATTTCTCTTTCTGCAGTTACATTGTTAGTGTATAAGAAAGCAACTGATTTCTGTGCATTGATTTTGTATCCTGCCACATTACTGAATTGCTGTATGAGTTCTAGTAATTTGGGGGTGGAGTCTTTGGGTTTTCCACATATAGTATAATGTCATCTGCAAAGAGAGCGAGTTTGACTTCTTCTTTGCCAATTTGAATACATTTTATTTCTTTTTGTTGTCTGATTGCTGTTGCTAGGACTTCTAGTACTATGTTGAACAATAGTGGCAAGAGTGGGCATCCTTTTTGCGATCCTGATCTTAAGGGAAAGGCTCTCAGCTTTTCCCCATTGAGAATGATATTCACTGTGGGTTTTTCATAGATGGATTTTATGAACTTGAGGAATGTTCCCTCTATCCCCACACTCTGAAGAGTTTTAATCAGGAAACGATGCTGTATTTTGTCAAATGCTTTTTCTGCATCAATTAAGAGGACCTTCTTAATTGGTTCTTCTCTCTCCTCTTCTTAATGTGTTCTATCACATTGATTGATTTGCGAATGTTGAACCACCCTTGCATCCCAGGGATAAATCCCACTTGGTCGTGGTGGATGATCCTTGATCCTTTTAATGTACTGTTAGATCCTTTTAGCTAGGATTTTGTTAAGAATTTTGGAATCCATATTCATCAGGGATATCGGTCTGAAATTCTCCTTTTTGATGGGGTCTTTGCCTGGTTTAAGGACCAAGGTAATGCTGGCCTCATAGAATGAATCTGGAAGATTTCCTTCTGTTTCTATTTTTTGAAACAGCTTCAGGAGACTAGGTATTATTTCTTCTTTGAATGTTTGATAGAATTCCCCAGGGAATCCATCAGGCCCTGGACTCTTGTTTTTTGGGAGGTTTTTGATCACTGCTTCAATCTTGTTACTGGTTATTGGCCTATTCAGGTTGTTAATTTCTTCCTGTTTCAGTCTTGGTAGTTTATAGATTTCCAGGAAGGCATCCATTTCTTCCAGGTTGCTTAATTTATTGGCATATAGTTGTTGATAATTTCTAATAATTGTTTCTATTTCTTTGGTGTTAGTTGTGACCTCTCCCCTTTCATTCATAATTTTATTAATTTGGGTCCTTTCTCTTTTCTTTTGGATAAGCCTGGCCAGTGGTTTATCGATCTTATTAATTCTTTCAACGAACCACCAGCTTCTAGTTTTCCTGATCTGATCTACTGTATTTCTGGTTTCTAATTCATTGATTTCTACTCTAATCTTAATTATTTCTCTTCTAATGCGTGGCTTAGGCATCATTTGTTGCTTTTTCTCCAGTTCTTTAAGGTGTAAAGTTAGTTGGTAAATTTGGGATTTTTCTATTTTTTTGAGTGAGGCTTGGATGGCTATGTATTTCCCCCTTAGGACCGCCTTTGCGGTATCCCATTAGGTTTTGATCCAATGTGTTTTCGTTCACATTGGTTTCCATGAATTGTTTAAGTTCTTTGATTTCCTGGTTGACCCAAACATTCTTAAGCAGAGTGGTCTTTAGCTTCCAAGTGTTTGAATTTCTTCTAATTTTTTTCTTGTGATTGAGTTCCAGTTTTAAAGCATTATGGTCTGAGAATATGCAGGGAATAATCTCAATCTTTTGGTATTGGTTGAGACCTAATTTGTGACCCAATATGTGGTCTATTCTGGAGAACGTTCCATGTGTCCTTGAGAAGAATGAGTATTCTCTTGTTTTAGGGTGGAATGTTCTGTATATACCTATGAGGTCCATCTGGTCCAGGGTGTCATTCAAAGCTCTTGTTTCTTTGTTGGTTTTCTGCTTAGATGATCTGTCTATTGCTGAAAGTGGAGTATTGAGGTCTCCTACAATTAACGTGTTATTATTATCAATATGACTCTCTATTTTGGTTAACAGTTGGCTTATGTAGTTGGCTGCTCCCGTGTTGGTGGCATACATATTTACAATTGTTCGATCTTCTTGTTGGATAGACCCTTTAAGAATGGTATAGTGTCCTTCCGTGTCTCTAACTACAGTCTTTAACTTAAAATCTAGTTTGTCTGATATGAGAATTGCTACCCCAGCTTTCTTTTGAGGTCCGTTGGCATGGAAGATGGATCTCTATCCCTTCACTTTCAGTCTGGATGTATCTTTAGATTCAAAATGAGTCTCTTGTAGACAGCATATGGATGGGTCCTATCTTTTTATCCAATCTGCAACCCTGTGCCATTTTATGGGAGCATTTAGGCCATTCACACTGAGAATGATTATTGAAAGATACGAATTTATTGTCAACATGTTGCCTGTTTCTATAGATTATCTCTGTAAATTTCTGTTCTATATCACTATTGGGGTCTTTCTCCTTTTATAGAACCCCCCTTAATATTTCTTGCAGGGCTGGCTTAGTGGTCACATATTCTTTCTCAGTTTCTGCTGGTCTTGGAAGCTCTGCATCTCTCCATCCATTCTAAATGACAGCCTTGCCGGTTAAGTATTCTTGGCTGCATGTTCTTCTCATTTAGTACACTGAATATGTCTTGCCAGGCCTTTCTGGCTTGCCAGGTTTCTGTGGATAGGTCTGATGTTATTCTGATGTTCCTCCCTCTGTACATAAGGAATCTCTTTCCTCTAACTGCCCTTAAGATGGTTTCCTTGGTTCTAAGGTTTGCGCATTTTACTACTAAATGCTGGGGCATTGGTCTGTTCTCTTTGATCTTGGGAGGGGTCCTCTCTGCCTCTAGGACACAAATGTTTGTTTCATTCCCCAGATCAGGGAAGTTCTCAGCTATGACTTGCTCAAATATATCTTCTAGTCCTCTCTCTCTCTCCACCCTCTCAGGGATCCCAATAATTCTGACATTGGAACGTTTCATGGTGTCACTTACTTCTCTAATTCTGTTTTCATGGATTTTAAGCTGTTTCTCCCACACCTCCTCTTTTTCTTTCTTTTCTATCAGTTTGTCTTCTAGATCACTAATTCATTCTTCTGCCTTGTTTACCCTAGTTGTTAGAGTATCTAGATTAGACTGGATCTCATTGATAGTATTTTTACGTTCTGCCAGTTCAACTCTCATTTCTGCCCTTAGGGACTCTATGTTGCCATTAATCGATTTCTCCATTCTAGCTATCATCTTCATAACTGTTACCCTGAAGTCTATTTCTGACATCTTGCTTATATCTGTATGTATTTGTAAATCTGTGGCAGTCTCTGAGTCTTTCCTATTTTGAGGGTTCCTCCTCTTAGTCATTCTGTTGAGGGGTGGTTGAGGGAATGTACAGAGTCCAAATTATTGACCACAACCCAAGCAAGATGCACCTGTTTTATAGGGACCTTAGGGTTGTAGGCCTCTAGGTCTCCTAGCCTGTCTTCTGGGGGAGGGGACTGCCGCACTGTAACTCAGGCAACCCTGTTTGGGCAGAGTTGCCCTGCCTCCTGTGGTGGAGGGAATGGGCTCAGTGAAAACTGATTATTTGGCACTTTTGTTCTCTGGCAGATTTCCCTGGCGGCTTTCTGTGTCTCTTCCAAGAGTCAGAGCAGAAGAGACCATTTCCAACCGTCTGCCTCAGAACAGAGAAATCACAGTCTGTCCTTCAGTGAGCTCTACAGGCCACACTGTCTCCATTTCTGTCTGTACTGCTAAAACCGCAGCATCCTGGGTTGTGGGCCCCATGGCAGCACTCCCAGCCCTCGCTTCCAGGTCCAGGCACGTCTCTGTCCTTTGTTCTTCTAAAACCACCAGCTGCCCCCAGTTCACACGTGCACCCCCACAGCTCCAGGTTTCAATTGGGGGGTCTGCCCTAAAGTCCTTTCCCCACTGCTACCGGTCTGCAAGTCTGTGCCTGGTCCCCAGCGTGGGAGGCTTTTGTGCTCTGGTGGTGCAGGATCCCAAAGGTTCCCTCCCCCTTCCGTTTATCTTCCGATATTTGCTCGCAGATTCACGGCTTCCTGCTTCACACCTCGAAACCAACCATGGGCGATATTCTGTTTGTAGAGATCCAGATATACCTTCTTACATCTCAGGCTGATTTCGTGAGTGTTCAGAGTGGTCTGGTAGATATCCAGCTCAATTCAGGGGACCAGTTGGAATAGGGTCCCCTACTCCTCTGCCATTTTTGCCCCTCCCTGATTTTATTTTCTTAAGAAGGTAAATTTAATTTCTCAAGAAGGTAAATTTCTTAAGAAGGTAAAAGGTACTGGGGAGGAAAATTTTTTTCTTCACCATTTAAGATTCTTCTGGCTGGTCTAAGAATTAAATTGACATAGGACAGAATAACAGGAGAAAAACGAAAGTTTAATAACATGTACACCTCCTGTATACATGGGAGAAGACCCGGGAAAACTGAGTAACTCCCTGAAATGGCAAAAACCATCACCTTAAATACTGTCTCCAGCTAACAAAAGAAAATGTTCGGGCAGTGGGAGAGCCCAGTTATGAGAGATTACTGGAAAAAGCACAGCAAACAAGGGGAAGGTTGTTATGCAGATTTAAGTCATTGCCTTCTCCACTGATCACAGCTCCTAGTGATTGAATCATCCCCTTCTTTTTGGTATCGCCAGGGAGACACCCTTACAAATGGCAATTTCCCTCGTAAATGTAAATGTTTCTTACAAAAGGGTAATTTCTACTCAGTTTTCAGGGCTTCCCTTGTGTCTGAAGTCTCTTAAAGATAACCAACTTAAAATAATCAATGTACCATAAAGGCATATCTTGGGGTGGCAAAGTTTGCTCCCCTACAAAGGTAAGAAGTGAAAGGAAAACAAGTTTTTGGGTTGGGGATGTATTTGTTTTCTATTGTTGGCATAGCAAATTACTACCAATTTAGTAGTTTAAAACAACCCCATGTATTATCTCACAGTTCTGAAGGTCAGAAGTTCTGGTTGGTTCAACTAGGTTCTCTGCTTTGGGTCTAACAAGGCCAAAATAAAAATATCAGCCTTGAGAAATGAAAATTATGTGATGCAACAGAGTATTAGCTAAAGCTACAATGGCAATCATATTGCAGTATAAATGTGTCAAATCAATATGTTGTACACAAATTTGCACAATGTTATATGTTAGTTGTATCTTAATAATGGAAAAAAGATGCCAACTTCAGGATTCCTAGATGGAGGCTTTGGGAAAGATCCACTTGCAGGATCATTCATGTTGTTGGCAGAATTCAATTCCTGTGGTGATAGGACTGAGATTCCTGTTTTCTTGGTTGCTGTCAGCTGAGTGCTGCCCTTATATGCAACAGAACCTTCTCTTCTCTTCTCTTCTCTTCTCTTCTCTTCCCTTCCCTTCTCTTCTCTTCTCTTCTCTTCCTTTCCCTTCCCTTCCCTTCCCTTCTCCTCTCCTCTCCTCTCCTCCCCTCCCCTCCCTTCTCCTACCCTCCCCTCTCTTTTCCTCCCTTTCCCTCCCCTCTCCTCCCCTCTCTTCTCCTCCCCCTCCCTCTCCCTTCCCTCCCTCTTCTCTCCTCTCCTCTTCTCTCTTTTTCTTACACATGGGCTCCTGCATCTCAGAGCCAGCAACAGTATGTTGAATTCTTCTCATGCTTTGATTTCCTTTGCCTTCTTAATCTTCTTCCAGTTGGAGAAAGTTCTCTGCTTTGAAGGGTTCATGAGTTTCGATTGGGCCTGCCCAGATAATCCCTGATTATCTTCCTTATTTACAGTCTGTAACCTTAATTAAATCTGCAGTCCTTTTTGCCATGTAACATAACCTACTCATAGGTTCCAAGGATCAAGCCATGGAAATTTTGGGGGGACCATTCTGTCCACCACAAACAAAAGAAGAGTAGAAGAGGGAGAAACTTTTCTCAATTTAGAAGTATATTTGAGGGAATTCTTGGAACTGTTTTGTTAGATAAAATCTACTCTACACATAGAATTTCCTGTTTGATGATTGTTTTTCTGCTTATTTGTGGGTAAATAAATATACAGAACTATAGTTAATGGTCTCTTTATCTTCCATTTTTGGTGTAGGCTGATTTTACTTTGATTTCTTGCTTCTAATTTATAACTTTGCAAGTATAATTAAGTATAAGGTTTGCAAAATATTTTTGCTTGTCCATTTGGAATACATTTTCCCTGATTACTACATATTTTTGGCTTATTGTAGCTTCATTTGGATTACTGCAGTGATTAACATTATGGCTGAGCACAGAGGATTGAAAATTCTAAGTATCACTTCTAAAGATCTGAAAATTGAAGGAGCAGACTATTGGCAGTAATAAGTTACAAATGGCAACTTTTATTTTGTTTGGAAAATCGCAACTTGTGTTTTGTTTGGAAAATCACTTCTTTCCTTGAGGAATTATGTTTTGTATTGGTTTTCATAGTCTTTGGTCTTTGGAGAGGTACTTGTGATTTTAGGGAACACTGTAACTCTATCTTCAAATTAAATGTAATTTAGGCCTTTGATAGTATGTTTTCTAAGCTCTTTAAATTAGAAATAACTTTACCCATATGCCAAAGAATCCAAGTAGTTCAGGGTTAAACAGTGTGTCATTGTGATGTCAGGCATGCCTCAACTTTACTCCTCCAAAAAAATGTTTTATTCCGTGGTTTCTTTTCCTACTTCAATAGAAAAATATTGACATAAATTAAAAGTGAGCACTGACTTGCTCTTTTGGGAACTGCCCCCTCCTTTTTTCCTGTACTGACATTAAAATCATCCATTTCATTTTGCCTGGAGACGAAATCTGTTATATCAGTTTTCCATCTACATTTTGCCTGAGAAAAATGTGGAAGACAGCTGTTTTAACGTTGAAATGGATCCAATTTCTATTAAGTATGTCCTCAGAGATTTTGGAGGTTTATTTTTAACTCTGACAGAATTGATTTAGAATAAGACATAAATGACCATTACTGTCCCTGTCTAATTTTCTGAAGAATGTGTGGTCACCTATGCTTTTGATTATGCAGTAGAAATGTGCACTTTCAAGTAAACATAGAAAGTATTATTGCAGGGCACAATGATGTATCTGCTCAACTCCTGCTGAAGTCATTTGAATTTGCTAACATTTTCATTTGATTCAGAATTTAAAAGAAGTTAGTCATTTAAATCGGCACACCTATGTTATGTAGAAAGCCTATACTCTAAGACATCATTATCGTTTTTATATTAGGTTATGGTTGGTGGTAAAGAGGGAAGGGATGTTGTATTGAATTCCACGGAGAGATTGCAGACCTGTGAGATTAGGTTCCATTTGGGGGCTTCAGGGGCACCTGGACATTCTTTTTATGACCTGATCAGATAAAGAGCTAAGAGTCCTTAAACACTTCTGAGGAGCCCAATTCCCTCTCACCATATTCACTCTATGTAGATTATACCCCTGTTGCACTATACATGTAACGATGTGTGCACACACTTGTATTGGCAATGAAGGTTGGGGCAAACCATGTTCTCTATGTTCCATTTTTCACTTTGAAAAAGATGAGAGAAGAGCCCTGGCCCCAAAGTAAGCTAGATCTGAATTTGAATCATGGCTTCCTCCTTTGTTAATACCTTTATGACCTTCAGTGGTCTCATTTTCCATGTAAAATGAAGGCAATAATATTGAGAACTGGAGATCATTTATGTAAAGCATCATGCACATTTTTAGTCTTTTTGTAGGCAGTTAATAGTAGTGATTATTATTGTTATTATTACAAAAACCCTCCTGTCACTATGTTTAATTAATATATTCCATCTATAAGAAACAAATATGAATAGAAACAAAATAGTTCTTTATTATTGTTTAAAAAAATATGTTTAGAGCCCCATGCTGCAGGTGGTTTCATGAACACAATAGTCTCTGAGCATGTAGGTGCTGCCAGAAGAAACTTTCAGAGCTCAGCTCTATCTTTGTAGTTTATTAATCTGCTGCCATGGAAACAGGTATTTAATCCTTAAAAACAAGAAAATGGCTTTCAACAAAGCACTGTTCCAAATAATTTGATGATGGTGGGCAGTATTTCTTTCCTTAAAAAAATATGATTTTTAAGTGACTAACCTCATTTTTGGAAATCTGATTTGAGTTTCCATGGAAACAGAAGTGACAGCTGAGACTTCCAAGCTCTTGTAACTAGTGGGGCTCAGGTTAAGTCTTGCAAATGTCAGTTGTCCCAAGGCACCTAGAAGAGCCAATAGAAATAAGAGCCAGCTGGGCTCCAGGGAACAGAAAGGAACAATAAATCAAACATTTACAAAATTATATATACACAATGCTCTGAGTTTGAGAAAAGCTTGTGTGATGGGTATGTAGAGAGAGACTCATGGATATAATTCAGGGTGAGAGGTTATATAGTTCTACTTCATTCTAAACCCCCTTTTCTGAGTGTCTAAACAACTTTTTTATTTGTAATGTATTTTTGTTACACTGAGTATAGGAATATTGGGGAAGGAAAAAAAGTGGAGAATAAAAATATCACACAATGGTCCTGTTATTTACTAGCATGAGAACTAACTGTGAAGGAGAATTAAATAAAAATTTATAAAAGTCAAGTTATGAGGACAAATGTGTTCACCTCAAATGGGCCCAAGTACTTTTTGGGGGGCTTTTATTATTAGTCTTTGTAGAGATTTTTCTAATTCTTAATATTTAATAATGACATTATATACCTCTCAGGTTGATTGATATAAAGGTGATTTTCATTGTCTTATTTTAGAAAGACTTCAGTATTTCCATGTCACATCAGAGGGAGAAACAAGTCAGGATTTCCCATCCTGTGTTCCTGATACATACTCTAAAACACACCACTTCCCCCCCCCGCCCCGCCCCCAGCTCAAGTTTATGTTGAAAGTAGTGTGAGTGTCACTGGCAAGAATAGTTGCATCTCTGAATTGCTTTGTGAGTGGAGAGGATTATCCAGTTTAGGTCACTTCTGACCACCAGATCCTGTACTAAAAATATCATTTGAGTCCTATAGGAATCTAAAGGGGTTTATCTAATTATCTAAATAAATATCTAAATATGTAAGTATCTAATATCTAAAGGGATTTCCATCAAAGAAGATTTTATAAAGAAAGCAAAAGGTTTAGTTGAGAAGGACTGAGTTTGCTTTATTGCATGCACAATATACAGTTTCTCAATATTTGAGTATACACAGATATACAAGTAGAATGTGATATATGGATGAAAAGGTATCCCACTAAGGAATTATTTTATTTTAGGAAAATTTTGTTAATTATTTTTCTGATTATAAAGATGCTGTGATATGCTCTTTTTGAATCTTTTAAAACAAAACTAAAGAATTAAAAAGAAAAGAAAAGTCATTCACAAACTCAACATTCAGTTTGTGTGTAAAGCATACATATATAACATATCATCTTATATATTCTTATATAAATTTTGACTTAAATGTAACCATAGCATCCTTTCACATATTTACTCTCATGTATATACTTAGAGGAATTTGTAACATAATATACATATTCTTTCTAACTTTCTTTATTTTTTAATGAGTATTTTTTTATTAAAAAATGTTAAATGTAATATTATTTTATTATTTTTAAAAATTGTGGTTAGAACAATTAACACGAAATCTAATCTCTTAACAAATTTTTAAGTATACAATATGGTATTGTACTACAAGCACAATGTTGTATAGCAGATCTCTGGAGCTTATTCATCTTGCGTAAGTGAAACCTTATGCCCATTGATCAGCAGCTCCCATTTCCTCTTTCTTCAGCCCCAGAAAACTACCATTGCACTCTATGATTCTATGAGGTTGACAATGTAAGATACTTCATATGAAATTTATTTCACTAAGTATAATGTCTACAAGGTTTATCCATGCTGTTGCATATTGCAAGATTTCCTTTTTTAATAAGACTGAATAATATTCTGTTGCATGTATGTAACACATTTTCTTTATCTATTCATCCATCAGTGGACATTTAGGTTGTTTCCATATCTTGGCTATTGTGAATAGTGCTGCAATGAACATGGGAGTGCTAATATCTGTTTGAGATCATGATTTCACTTCTTTTATATAAATACTCAGAAGTGGGATTGCTGGATCATATGGTAGTTCTATTTTCAATTTTTTGAGGAAATTCCATACTGTTTTCCATAGTGGCTGCATTGTTTTGCATTTCCCCTGACAGCATTCCAATTTCTTTCCATCCTCACAACACTTGCTGTCTTTGGTTTTTTTGATAATAACAATTCTAACAAGTATGAAGCAATATCTCATTGTGGTTTTGACCTGCATTTCCCTGATGTTTAGTGATGTTGAGCATCCTTTCACATACATATTGGCCATAAGTATATTTTTTTGGGGGGGGATGTCTATTTAGTTCCTTTGCTCACGTTTTAATTGGATTATATGTTTCTTTGCCTTTGAGTTATAGTTCATATATTTTGGATATTAACCTCTTATCAGATATGAGGTTTACAAATATTTTCTCCCATTGCATAGATGTCTTTTCATTTTGCTGATTATTTCCTTTGCTCTGCACAATCTTTTTGATTTGATGTAATCCCACTTGTTTATTTTTGCTTTTGTTGCCTATACTTTTCAATGTTATATCCAAGAAGTCATTCCCAAGACCAATGTCATGAAGCTTTCCCCCTATGTTTTACTCTAGGAATTTTTCAGTTTTGGGTGTTCCTTTTAAAATCCATTTGGAGGGGTGCCTGGGTGGCTCAGGTAAGTGTCTGCCTTCAGCTCAGGTCATGATCTCAGGGTTCTGGGATCGAGCCCCACATCGGGCTCCCTGCTTGGTGGGAGGCCTGCTTCTCCCTCTCCCTCTGCCACTCCCCCCTGTTTGTGCTTGCTCTCTCTGTCAAATAAATAAAATCTAAAAGAAAAAAAAAAAAGAAAATCCATTTGGAGTTGATTTTTGTGTATGGTGTGAAATAAGGATCCAATTTCATTCTTTTGCATGTGGGTATCTATTTCTTCAACAACATTTGTTGGAGGCTATTCTTTTCCTATTGTGTATTCTTGGCACCCTCATTGAAGATCAGTTGACCGTATGCATAAGTTTATTTCTGGGCTCATGATTCTCTTCCATTAAATATATATCTGTCTTTATGTCAATACCATACTATTTTAATTTTTGTGGCTTTGTAATGGATTTTGAAATCAGGTGATGCTTACAGCTTTTTTTCCCCCACAAGACTGATTTGGCATCTTTCCTAGTGGTACCAAATGAATTTTAGAATTATTTTTTTCTGTCTGTAAAAAAATGCCATTTAACCTGCTTTATTTTTAACTTCAAATATGTCATAAATATCTTTCCATGGCTAAAACTATAAACTCAGTGTTAACTTTTGTAGTGGCTTCATAATATTCCAATGTGTAGATATACTATATGTCATTTAAAAAAACATTTTTTAGGGCATTTACATCATTCTTCTTTTACATTGTGTTCAGATGTCTTAATAAATATCCTCACACATACATGTTGTGAATTTTTTTGGTTTTTATTTGGGATATATTTCTAAAAATGATTATTTTCTAGTTAGGGGGATGTGTACATATTTAAAGTTGTAGGTAATAATGGCAAATTTTCCTCCAGAATTATCCTAGCAGTTTATACCATTTCTGCAGTTCTTGAGATAGTTCACATCCCCTCATCTTCACCTGAACTTCATCTTGTCATTAGTTTTTCATCTTGGTTAATTGGGTAGACAAGACATAATATCTTAATTGTTGCCTAATTTATATTTCCTTTACTACTGATCAAACTTATTTCATATGTTAAATGCCAATATTTTTTTCATATTTTATGAATTGTTCATTTATTTTATTTGCCACATTTTTTACTGGACCTTTTTTAAAAACTATATAAGAACTCTCTATATAGGAATGATGTTAGCCTTTTATAAAAAAATTAAAATATTTTCCAGATTATGTATCTTTTGCATAGTTTTTTTTTTTTTGCTTTGCTGTCTTGACTCATTTGTGTGTGTTTTCTTTTTTCCTTTTCTAGCTTTACGAAGATATCACTGACAAATAAAATTGTAATATTTTTAACATGTATAATGTCATGATTTGATATATATATATATCTTATGAGATGATTCCCACAATCAAATTAATTAACACATTACTTACTTAGCTTTTCTCTGTGTGTATGTGAGATTGCTTGAGATTTATTCCCTTAGCAAATTTTAAGTATGTAATACAGTATTATTATTTTTTAATTTTTTATTGAAGTATAATTGACATACAATATCCTATTTGTTTCAGTTGTATATAATAGTGAGTCAGTATTTTTACACATTTTAAAATGATCCCCATGATAAGTCCAATTACCCTTATCATACAAAGCTATTACAATGTTATTGACTGTATTCCCTAGGCTGTGCATTATATCCCCATGACTTATTTATTTTATAACTGGAAGTTTGTACCCTTTGGCTAACCTCTCCCCATTTCCCCCACTCCCCAGCCCCTGACTACCACCATCGTACTCTGTTTCTTTGACTTCAGCCTTTTTATTTTATTTATTTATTTCACATTTAAGTGATACAGTACGTATTTATTTTTCTCTGTCTGGCTTATTTCACTTAGCAGAATGCCCTCCAGATTAGTCCCTGTTGTCATAAATGGCAAGATTTCTTTTGTATGAATGATATTCTGTTGTACATATTTACTACATTTTCTTTATCCATTCATGCATCTATAGACACTTAGGTTGTTTTCATACCTTGGCTGTTGTATATAATGCTGCAGTGAACATGGGAGTACACATATCTCTTTGAGATCGTGATTTCATTTCCTTGGATATATACCCAGAAGTGAGATTGTTGGATCACATGGTAATTCTATTTTTAATTTTTTGAGAAGCCTCTATGCTGTTTTCCACAGAGGCTGTACCACTTTACATTACTGCCAACAGTGTATGAAAGTTCCCTTTTCTCCACACCCTCACCAACATTTGTTATTTCTTGTCTTTTTGATAATAGATGTCCTTACAGGTGTGAAGTGAGATCTCATTGTGGCTTTGATTTGCATTTCCCTGATGATGTTGAGCATCTTTTCATATACCTATTGGCCATTTGTATGTCTTCTTTTTAATATTTTAATATATTTTTGTTTTTGCTATTCAGTTGTAGGAGTTCCTTATATATATTTTGAATATTAACCCCTTTTTGGATATAGAGTTTACAAATATTTTCTCCCATTCCATAGGTTGCCTTGATTTTCATTGATGGTTTTCTTGGGTGTGCAGGAACTTTTTAGTTTGTTGTGGTCTCACTTGTTTAGTTTTTGCTTTTATCATGTAAAGTTTTTCTAATTTAGAAAATTTAATTTTTGTGTAGTCACATCAGTCTTTTTCTTTAAGGGTTTTGCCTTTTTAATTGTGTATAGAAAGGCTATCCTCATCTTAAATTGATATCAGAAGACCCTTAGATTTTCTTCTAGTTTATAGTCTTTTCCCATTATTTTAAATCTGTTTATAATTTATTTTGATATAAAGTTGGAGGTATGAATATAACTATTTCTTTTTAGGAAATCTAATTTGTTTACTTTCACATCAATTTTTCACTAATTTGTAATACTTTTATTACCACTTCCTAGATGCTTAGATCCTTATATATATTGAGTCTGTCCATTCTATTAATAAGTTATCTAGTGTGGTAGAAATACTGCACTATTTATTATAATTTTATAATCTTTATATCTTATAGGAAAAGTTTCTTCTTATTTGTCTTTGTTCTCACAAATTTTGAAATGAAATTGAGTCTTATGATCTAGTTCGAAAGCAGAACTCTCATTCAGATTTTGATTGGAATTGTATTAAGTTTATAGATTAATTTGGAGAAATCTGATGCCAGAAACATGGCATCACTACATTGTTCAATTCATCTCTTATGTCCATCAATAAAATGGTATTTTTGTTCCCTTGAAACCAGCATTTTACTCTATTGTCCCTTTAACAGTCTTCCTTCATTATATCAAGAGTAGAACTTTATGGACAGTTGCTATCACAACATTAAGTTACCAGCTCCTCAACTCCACCGCTTACATCAGTCTGGGATTTGCTATTTACCTGTTCAGTTTCACCAGTTGGTAGCAAATCTGGCAATGTCTGCATTAACTGGAAGTTTGCCTAGAGTCACATGGTCATGGGAGAATGGCATTTCTACAGTGAGAGAGGAAAAATTCCAGTTGTTTTTCCTTCTTCTTTTCTTGGTCTAGTTTTCAATTAGTTCCTGAGATAAATTGTTCTGGCTCACATATTGCAATTTTATGGTGACTACAGGGTGTGAACTGAGCAAAGAGGAAGGTTCCTATGACCACTTGTTTTCCAGGGGAGGCTGCATTCTACCATTGTAGGTTCATTCTTTTGGTTTAAGGCTCTTGAAAATAACTCTTGGAGGAATAACTCTTTATACTATTATAACCTAGTAACACTTTAATTAGCAGATTATTTCCATCTGGATTGCTATATGAGAGAAGGATCTTGGCCATGATGAGACATTAGATATGTAAATTTTAGTAGTGGGGTGTTGTCAAAACTAGGTGACTGGAAGTGTGGACCATTGTAGAGGGCTGTGGGTGGCAAGGGGACATCACAAAATTACAAAGTTGGAGGAAGAGGTATGGTCTCTTGAAGAGAGTGAGAGGATATTAATGAGAAGTTAGGAGAGGGGCGCCTGGGTGGCTCAGTCATTAAGCATCTGCCTTCGGCTCGGGTCATGATCCCAGGATCCTGGGATCGAGTCCTGCATCAGGCTCCCTGCTCAGCAGGAGGCCTGCTTCTCCCTCTCCCACTCCCCCTGCTTGTGTTCCCTCTCCCGCTGTTTCTCTCTCTGTCAAATAAATAAATAAAATCTTAAAAAAAAAGAAGTTAGGAGAGCTCAGTAAATGAAACTTCTTTTTATGTCTATAGCTTGTCCTGCCTAATTGTATAGAAAAATTGCATGAGGAATAGAGGAATAAAGGGGGTGGAGGTTATAGCTGCTTTTACAGTAAAATCCATTAAGTTTCCTTCCCACTAGTGCAGTCTCAGCCGACAGAAGGCAGGGTTATTATTGCTAAAAAGTGAGCCAGCAGCTGGGCTCCTACCACGAATAGAATTCTACTGTCATCAATGCAATCATTTTTAGTGACACATTGAAATAAACATCCAGACCAGAGTTACTTCTTTAAAATATCTTTTTCCCCCAGCTGTAATCATTAGAATAATCATTCAATACTGCATTTTCTAATAAGATATTGCCACTTTATTCTACCTAGTCATCTGTGTGGCGTCATTACTGATACGACCAAAAAAAAAAAAAAGGTGACTTCCAAGTAGCTACATTTCATGTGCAGCACACACAGCTGCCACTTGAAGCTCAACTCACAATCAATTTGATAAGTCAATCAATTTTCATTTTGTCTTCATCTCCTAGGTAACCAGAGCATCCATCTAGACCCTTGCCAAGGGAGAACATTTAAAAAGTAATATGTATTCATAATCGGTTTTCTTCTAACACTGACTTAATAGAAAAGCAAAGAGCTACCCATGCAGTGTTTTAAATCACAGTAACACAAATTTTCTTTGATTCTGGAGAGAGAGCTTGAGGAGGAACATACTATAGAATATAATGTCGTTATATTTCAGCCTCTTACGATATATCAGGAGCAAAAATTGCACCACCTGCTATGTCTATTATGTGTTTAATGTGAATAACAAGCATCTCACTGCTGGTTATTAAAACAAATCGTGAGCCATCTGACATTATACTTATAACCCGTCCCATGCTTCATGACTCTGAGAAAGACACAACTTGGAGCGGAGGGAGTTGCTTTGGGGCAAACCTTTTGATGTGAATACAAAGCATCTGGCCCAAAAGGAAGTCATTTATCTCCCTCCAAATCCCTGAAAAAAAAAAGCATTATGTAAAATATAATTACAGAACAGTATTATTGGCACAATGTAGTGGACAAAAATTTTTTAGCAGTCACAAAAAGCATTAAATTTTGCTTTAAATGAATCATCATGCTGTGTGAAGTCATGAGAAAAATGGAACATTTGATGTTTTTAGGAATAACTTACATCTAGGAAGTCATGGGTCTTGATGACTTTGTTGATACAGTGCAACATTCAGATTCCACTGACTGCACAGGCTTCAAATTCAGCTGAGCCTACCCCATCTACCTGGACACAGCAAGTTGGTTTGTTGGCTGTTGTTTCCTATAGGAAGTGTTAACCCATGTCTTGCAAAGTTTCAACACTAAATATACATTGAAGAATGTACATGTAAATATACATTAGAAAGGAGTAATGTTTGCTGGAATTGAGAAAAGGAAGAATATGAAAATAAGATCGTATGAATGAAATTATTAGTCCATGGCTTTTTATGTTATAAGTATTGTTTTTCTTGAATATTCTGAGGCATTTGGAAAGTATTTAAGGTCCTGGTTCTATATCCAAAAACAAGATGGAGGCAAAGATTGGACACAGCATGCTCTTACGGGAAGACCACATACCTAAAAATCTGTCTTGACTCTTTTAAGGTCCTTCAGTGAGAACCTGAAAAGTCACTCATTTTTCTGGGCCTCTCTGGATAAAATGAAGGGTGTTGATGAAGGGAATATTGAGTTTCCTCCAAATCTAAAATTCTGTGTTTTTAATCTAATAGATTAAATATAAATATAAGCACTTTAGGAGTTCCTACACACACACACACACACACACACACACACACACACAGACTATACTTATTTTTTTATTTATTAATGTTTTTTTAAGAGAGAGAACACATGCACATGAACAGGGGAGGGCAGAGGGAGAGGAAGAATCTTAGGCAGACTCCAGACCCAGCACAGAGCCGATCATGGGGCTCCACGCAGGGCTTGATCTCACTCACAATCCAGATATCACATGACCTGAGCCAAAATAAAGAGTCGACGCTTAACTGACTGTGCTACTCAGGCGCCCCTAGACTATATTTATTTAAAATGCCCTAAAACTCTGAGGAACATATAACCAGATATTTAATCAGACTTTAAATAATTTAATCAGATATTTATTTATTTAATAAATTTGTTGGATAAATAATACGATAAATACATAAATTTTAATTTAATAAATAAATTATTTGGTAATATAAGTCTTAAGATTTCTGTTAGAGGTTCAGAATGATATTTGGGTGTATAGTCTTTTTTATGTCAAAAAACCAAGGTATAGTAACAAAACAAAAGCAAGCAATGGCATGTGTTTGGATTTGAATCTGTTTGAATTCATTTTATTTCATATCAACCTGAAATGAAAGAGCCAAACGTTAGAGTCTCGGACCTTTTCAGCTCACAGATGAGCCCACGATGTGTCAATTAATGCAAGGCTCCTGAGGTTATTAAAACCTGAGTAAATACATTTCTTTTTTCAAAAGCAAATAGGTACTGTGGACTAAACAGTGAGTATTTTATACACTCATTAGCTGAAGGTTCCATTCTTGAGGGATTAAACAAGAATTTGGTGGTAAACAGTTACACATTTCTGGAAGCTTCTTTATTCTTCTTGGTAAACATGACAAGAGAGGCTCTCTGCTAACCATAGCACAGAGTGCAGATTCAAATTTAATAAGACCTTTGTCTTCTACAGTGATCTTTGAGGCTCCCCTGTGTTCCTTGCTGAGAAGAATAACAATCAATATATAGGACTTTGAGAAGTCCTATGTTATCAGGATTCAGGCCTTCTGAATCTCACAAAATGCCATTGTTCTAGGTCATATAAATATAAAATATCAAATATCATGTTACTTAATATAAAAATATATAAAACAACAAAAATATATTTTCCTTTCCTCTCCTCTCTTGGTCTGTCTTTGTCTCTCTGATTTCCACGCTTAGCTGTAATGCTTGGGAAGAGGCACAGTGAGAATCACTGTAATTTGCATGTCTTGGAAGCTGAAGAAATTTTCCTATCTACTGCTATATAGATCTTTTATATCTTTTTTTCTCCTGTGTAGAAAATGAGAGGGTTGTGTTCAGCGAACATACTGGTATATAGGAATATTTAGTTATGTCTTTATACACTACATTTTATATACTTTATACACTACATTTATATACTTTATATACTAACATTTCCACTACAGTTTCAAATAGTTTAGATGATTTTTAGTGCTGAATTTAAGCGCGTTAGATTCTAGAAATAGGAATTGGATACAAAGTTGCTAATTAATCCTAAAACTTAAATTTTTATTTGTGTTCTTGAAGGAATCCTGTTTTTGAATGATATTAAGTAACAATCCCAACTCTCATGCCGCTGGGTAGGTTCTTGGCTTGGCTGTCACCACCACCTTAATTATTTCTAACTGTTTCTACATCTTTGGGTCACTCCCTCAATGTTCAGGGTCTTGCTGGAGAACATGTGACCAGCCACGCCTGGGTTTCATGCCTGTGGCCTAATTGCAGAAGTGTTGCGAGAGTGAATGAATCTCTTCCAGTTCTGAAGTGAGATGTGCAGCCCTGGATTTCACTTACTTTTGCAGACCTCCAAGTGGTGTGAAGGTATCCAGTACATCTGGTGTTCAAGATCTTTTGTACTCTGGCCAAGCCCACCTCTTCACATGATTACCTGATTACCTCACCCATGTATCTAGGGCTTCTGCTGAACTGAATGACTTATTATTCCTTGTATATATTTTGTGGTATCTAATTTGGTTACTCTTCCTCATTATAATTTTATTCTCTCTGCAGAGGCATTTTTTTTTTAAACCTATGATCATGTGCTACCTGTCTTTGAATGTCTAATTCAGATGCCATCAGCTGTATTAAGATTTTACTCTTCTCCAGGCCAGAAAAAAAAAAAAAATCTTTTTGGAAAGATCAAACACTAGTTGTTGGTAAATTGAATTGTAGAATGTAAAATATAGTCTAAAGGGTAGGAAAAAATGAGGATATAGTAAGGATACTCTAACAAGAAAGAAAAAACTAAACAATAATGAATCTTCAGGAATCTTATTCCGTTTTAGCTTGTGCTAAAGTTATCTGTGTCCATGCTTTATCCCTGTTTGTGGACTTAATGCAACTTGAGGGCAGGAACCATGCCTGATTATCTTGGGATCCTCTGCAGGACCCAGTAGAGTGATTAAGCAAGAAGCAGCTGCTCAGTCTGGAAAAGGAGGTAGTGACATAAAGCAAGACAGGAAATGCACTGTGCTGGGTAGCGTGGTGTAAATCAGTAAGAGACACAGTAGGGACATAAGTGAGGACACCGTGGGGAACCAGGTGGACTCCTGGGGACAGGAAGAGCATCTCTGGGGGGTTTGAACTGGGAATTGAAGGATGAGTGTATTTTTGCTGAGTGGACAAGTCAGTGTTTAGATTTTATCTTTAATACGAGGAAGAACTTTTTTTTTTAAAGAGTTTATTTATTTAACAGAGAGAGACACAGCGAGAGAGGGAACACAAGCAGGGGGAGGGGCAGAGGGAGAAACAGGCTTCCCACTGAGCAGGGAGCCTGATGCGGAGCTCGATCCCAGGACCCTGGGACCATGACCTGAGCCGAAGGCAGACGCTTAATGACTGAGCCACCCAGGCACCCAATATGAGGAAGAACTTTTTTTTTATGTTTTTTAAATTTTTTATTGTTATGTTAATCACCATACATTACATCATTAGTTTTGGATGTAGTGTTCCATGATTCATTGTTTGTGCATAACACCCAGTGCTCCACATAGACTGTGCCCTCTTTAATACCCATCACCAGGCTAACCCATCCCCCCACCCCCCTCCCCTCTAGAACCCTCAGTTTGTTTTTCAGAGTCCATCATCTCTCATGGTTCATCTCCCCCTCCGATTTCCCCCCCTTCATTCTTCCCCTCCTGCTATCTTCTTTTTTTTTCTTAACATATATTGCATCATTTGTTTCAGAAGTACAGATCTGTGATTCAACAGTCTTGTACAATTCACAGAGCTCACCATAGCACATACCCTCCCCAATGTCTATCACCCAGCCACCCCATCCCTCCCACCCCCCACCACTCCAGCAACCCTCAGTTTTTTCCTGCGATTAAGAATTCCTCATATCAGTGAGGTCATATGATACATGTCTTTCTCTGATCGACTTATTTCACTCAGCATAACACCCTCCAGTTTCATCCACGTTGTTCCAAATGGCAAGAGCTCATTCCTTTTGATGGCTGCATAATATTCCATTGTGTATATATACCACGTCTTTATCCATTCATCTGTTGATGGACATCTTGGCTCTGAGGAAGAACTTTTTAATAGTAAACACTCTCCAACAAAGACTAAAAAGCCTCATGATATCATGGACCTGGAGGTGTTTAATCAGAGGCCAGGTGACTACTTTTGCAAAAATTTATTCACCCCTTGGATGAAATCTCTGAGGACCTGAAAAAATCTGAATTTTTATGATTCCTACCGTAAATCCTAGAGAAATTTAAAGATTAAAAAAAAATGGTTTGAGTAGAGAATTTTTACTAGCTAAATATATATAACAAAAAAAAAACAATCTAAAACCTTTTTTTTTTTTTTTTGACTTGTAGGAAAATATGCTTTTTATTCCGAGAGAAAAACATGAAGAATTATTTTTGTAATCAGAACACTGGACAAATGAGTCTACAAGCATCAATAATAAAGCAACTTCAGTTTTGTTTCCCACTTTTTCTTTAAATCCATTCTGTGGGACTAGTTTTTCTGCTTCCTCTGGAGAAAATCTCAGGTTGATGTAGTCTTACAAATAATCTCATTTTAGTCATTGGTATGTCTAGGTATGTGCAGTCATCAAGTAATTTTGTTTTAAAGTCAAAGCTTCTCCCTGTCCACAGGAGGTCTGTTGAAGTCCAGAACGTTCATTAAGGGAGTTGGGCATGGCCAGCTCCTTCTCATTCTCCCACCGTAGTTTCTACCTCTCCTCCTTTTTCTCGCTATGTCTCTGGTTCCACCAGGATCATGCAGAGGATGGGAGCAAGACTAATTGATTAGTTTTGCCATCAGCATTCTTTGGGCTTGGCAGATGGAAAATGGCAGTTGTAGGTTCTTTGTAGAACTCCCCTCAGCCAGAGATCTCTTGCCTGCATTTTCTTGACATGGATGGTCAATCTCCAGCTGACCACATTGAGAGACATAGACCAACCTCTGCAAATGGACCTTTTGAATCTTTTTTTATCATGATCAGGTTGAGGAGAGAAACACTCCCTATTCTCCTCTGTAACAGGGGAGGCAGAAACAGCCACTCTAACAGTATTTTTTGGAGGAAATTTTCTTCCGAATATCCAGTTTCAACTTCCTAGACACTTAATGTAAGTGCTAAAATAAAAGTTGCAAAATTGAGTTTTGATGGTCTCCTTTTCAAATATTGGTAGGTTTCAGTGAGGTAGAAACTGAGTTTCTAGCAACTCAGTTTGGAACATGATAATCATGAATATTTTTGAGTTACAGCCTCAGTCATAACTGATATAGAATCCTTTTAATGTCCTTTTGTCTTAGGATCTTCTTAGACAAACCACAAATGTGAAATTCACTAGATATTTGCTAAATGTATAGAAGAATATCATAGGCTTCTTTCTTGGTCTTCAGGAAATATGTACCATGAAAAAGCTCTAATAGGGTTATAGTCAAGATATTTTGGGGTAGGGAGTACTCTTCTGCTTGTCTTTCCTGGTTTCCTGAATTCCTATATGAACTCTGGTGATGTATGTTACTTAACTGGGCCAGAATCTAATTAGCTACTTATTGCTGCTCCCATTTGTGTCTCTTGTTCCAGGAATTCACTTTTTTTTTTTATCTGTATTTTTGCCACGGTATCATTCGAATAAAAGAAACACATTAGCTCTTCCTCTCTTGTGAACCTTAAAAGATTCCTTGGGGAATGATAAAAGGTTCACCTGATTTTCTATAAAGAATTTCTCCTCATTCTATGGAAAAAGGGCTTCCTTAGCTTCCCCACACCAATAATAAATTATTAAAGAGGTCTCACGGGCAAGAAGGGGAAATGTGGTTCTGCTGACAGCACTGTGACAAACACTCATATTAATTATAAAAAATAACAAGGGTGAAAGTTCAAAATCCAAACTTTGCTCTCAAAACAGCTTTTTTTCCTGAGATAGGTTTCAACTTTCAACATTGAACTTCCTGAAAAATAGACTGCAACCTGATCCTAAAGATGAGTTTAGCATACTCTAGTTTTTGTTTTGGCTTTTAAAGAGGAAAAAACCCAAATGAGCTAATAATCATAATACTCATAGTAATAAAAATTAAAAAGTAATAATACAGTGTGTGATAGAATCAGAGCCCAGGATTAGGCCAGGTAGGTGGTGAGAAGCTATTTACAAGCATTAGGCACGGGCCACCATACAACATGGAAGGAAGGTGTAAAAGCACAGGGCTTGTGGCCAGAGACGATAAAACACATGCAGGGTAAGGTAGGGCAGAGTAAAAAACAAAACAAGACAAAATCCAAACTCAGACAATAGCTGAGTTGAAAACCAGAGGTCATTTTCAGTTAATAGAGGCAAGAGTATGTGAGAACGAGGGCCAACCAATTCAGGGAATTTTGATAACAATTTGATAACATGCCAGGCTTCAGTTTTATTGGCCTTGCTCCTTACATGGGGAATTTTCCTGGGGGCATGTTTAAAGAGCCCATGAGTCTCTCGGCAAGTGGCCCACGAGGATGTGTTTCTTTTTGTTATAAATACAGTGTAATGACACGCCTCATTTACCAGTTAAAACCATGATAGCTTATTCAGATCCATCATGCTAAGGATTACTTAGGGACTGTGCAACAGACACTTGTTTCTGCTGCCAGCAAATACATTTAGTCCTCCTGTTACAGTGTATTACATTGTGAAATGTTGGTTCTGCATGGGTTGTTAAAAAGGCCCAGGTAGGAAAGAGAAAATTCATACCCTGCAATTGGCCTCATCCTCCCATTATTTCCCCACAGTACTAACATCATAATCCATTTCTTTGCAAAAGAAAAGCAAAAGCACATTTGATAATTATAAAATATGTCACTTTGCTAGAAAATATCTGGATATCGTTTCTTATCCATGAGTGTAATGTATCAGTTTATGGTTCTACCCAGTTGTTTTCTAGACATGTCAAATGATATGAATTAAATGATTAAAACTTAATACTGACCCCAGATATTTACTCCTTTTTAAAAGATTATTTTTCCATGCTACTACTAAAACTAGTACAGAAATGACTCCTAATAGATAAAATCCTAGTCTTAAGGTTGTCAAGAAGAGCTCGGTTCTAATTTCCTTCAGTTTTCTTTATTTTAACTGTTATAATTTTTTCTCAAAGTTTTTATTTAAATTCCAGCTAGTTAACATACAGTGCAATATTAGTTTCAGAAGTAGAATTCAGTGATTTGTCACTTCCATGCATCACCCGGTGCTCATCACAACAGGTGTGCTCCTTAATACCCACCACTTGTGTCACCCATCCCCTCCCACCGCCTCCCCTCCGGTAACCCTCAGTTTGTTCTCTGTAGTTGAGAGTTTGTTTCTTGGTTTGCCTCTTTTTTCTGCCCATGTTCATTTGTTTTGTTTCTTAAATAATTTTGTTATAATTTTGTTTTAAAGATTTTATTTATTTATTTGACAGAGAGAGACACAGCGAGAGAGGGAACAGAAGTAGGGCGAGTGGGAGAGGGAGAAGCAGGCTCCCCATTGAGCAGGGAGCCTGATGTGGGGCTCGATCCCAGGACGCCGGGATCATGACCTGAGCCGAAGGCAGACGCTCAACGACTGAGCCACCCAGGCGCCCAAATTTTGTTATAATTTTAATGTTTCACACTAACTTCTTTAATTTTTAATATTTACTCCTTTTTGTAAGTCCTTTCCTCGAATCCTGGCTTTGAATAGATTGCAGTAGGATAGCTGCTCCAAGACATATGAAGGATATGAAGTTATGATCCTGAAACAGAAGATCTACAAGTGGCCTAGAACTAAGCTCTCTATGAACTTGTCGTGGTGCTTTAGTCTCTGAGAGAAGGGACTTCCACACTGGCCCTGGCTCCAACACTCAGCCCCCAGAGGGCCCCATAGCCTCCTGGAGTGAAAGGCAGATCCTCTCTTCCAATCCAAGCTGTTTACAGGGACCACAGAAATATGTGTTGATGGACAAAGAGGCCTCCTGCGGACTAAAGACACCAACGTCTTTAGGATCAATACACTCGGAGTTTGGGCTGCGACAACAAAGTGCCATAGACTGGGTGGCTTATAAATGACACAGATCTTTTTCTCACACCTCTGAAGGCAGGAAGTCCAAGATCAGGGCGCCACCTCGGTTAGATTCTAGTAAGGTTCTCTTCCAAGTTGCAGAGCTGTCTCTGCATTGTATCCTTCTATGACAGAGAGAGGGTGAGAGAGCTTTCTGGGGTCCCTTTTATAGGGGCACTAGTCCCATTCATGGGGGCTTAGCTCTCATGTCATAATACTATCACCTCCTTTTTTTTTTATAATTTTTTTAAAGAGTTTTTTTATTTATTTGACAGAGAGAGACAACAGCGAGAGAGAGAACACAAGTAGGGGTAGTGGGAGAGGGAGAAGCAGGCTTCCTGCTGAGCAGGGAGTCCAATGTGGGACTCGATCCCAGGACCCTGGGATCATGACCTGAGCCGAAGGCAGACGCTTAACGACTGAGCCACCCAGGCGCCTCTAATACTATCACCTCCTAATACCACCCTCACCTCCTAAAACTATCATCACATTGGGGGTTAGGGGCTCAACCTATGAATTTTGGGGGGACACAGTACAGTGCACTCTTTTGGGGACAGGCAGAATGCTGTTAAAAATCAAGAACCCTGAACGTTCATCATCACTAGCTTCATCTAGCTTTTGAGGCATTTTTCTCTTTTACCTTAATGTTGGCAGGAGAATTGCTCTTCAACACATGCCAGATTTCCCTCAAAGGGCAGATAACTTGCAACAGTGAACCTCTTAGTGAAGATCCTTCTCACTTCAATTAAGCACTTTTGACACTAACACTGGCAGATCATGAAGACTTCAGAAAAGTAGTATATTAGCGATCTAAA
Source organism: Zalophus californianus (assembly GCF_009762305.2). Lineage (NCBI taxonomy): Eukaryota > Metazoa > Chordata > Mammalia > Carnivora > Otariidae > Zalophus > Zalophus californianus. The sequence continues at coordinate 190,364,567 of NC_045595.1, forward strand.
GCATAATATTAAAAAAAAATGAAAGCCAACATTGATTGATTGCTTTCTATGTGATCAGCAGACTGTTAGGCACCTTACATGTGTTATTTCACTTTATAATACATGTCCATTTAATAATTTGCATTCACTTAGTAGTATATTGAAGAGATGGATGTCAGTTATTCTATATATAACTCAAAATGCAGATGCAAAATTTCTTTAGTTCTGCCTTATGGTGGAGTAATACACAATTTACCAGCAAGAAGAAATGTTTTATTTGTTTGCATTTTTCCTAGAGAAAAGATGACTTAATAAAGTAAATAAAAATTTTAATAGCTGAACCTAAGCAAAGCATTATTGGCCTGAGAAAAGGAAAGTTAGCAAAAGTTCTTCTATTTTCGTATAGTTTTGGCAGTTATTTTGAAGAGAAGTATTGGACCATATGTATTTTTAATTATTGTGTTTAAGGGATAGTATAATAGACAACACTCTTCTAATCAGAAATAATATGTTAACTGGTTTTTAAAAGAAACAAGCTTTTAGCTTCCACCTTATGAGTGATGTCAAAGGTCTAAATCAATATGTATTGCTTTACTGTACTTCTACTACATTAAATCTTCTTCCAGGATTTTGAAACAACACCACCACCACCAACACATCAGTTACAGCAGAAATACTCTCAGGAAGATAAAAATAGAACGATGTCAGTGTTAGGCTTGTTGAAGTACCTGTGTTGTATACCCATGGCTTTTAGGAAATAAAGCATACAATCATCTGAATTAAATGAAAACGAGGTCAAATGAGGATAGTTAAATTTTGACAGCTTATTTATTCATTTGTTTGTTTCTGAATCCACTCACTCACACATAGAGAAGCAGTCAATTCCCTGCTCTCTATTGTATCTTTTTTCCCTCTGCCAAGCAAATGACACAAACTCTCACTATTTTATAGGTATGAGGTCTTAGGTTTATTACTTAATTTTGATGTCCTATATTTCTAATATGTGAAATAGGGATCATATTTTCTTTGCCACATTGTTAAAAGATTAAATGAGATAATGAATTGTCAAAGATACATGAGAGGTCCTCAACATAGTCGCTATTATTATTTTTATCTGTGTGATGACATATTGCCATCACTATTTGCAATGATGTGCTAAAACTAGCAAGAGTCACTTGTGGTATGTAAGTGGGTGCCAGACACTATGCTGAATTTAGCTTTACTTCAGCCCATTTGAGTAGGCCATATTATTCCCATTTTACAGATAGAGAAAGCAAATAATTTGTACAGTAGTTGACAAATGGCAGACTATGGATACGAAGCTACTTGTATTCATTAACAAGTGCCTTCCGTGAAAAAAAGGACTCGCCTGTGATAGAAATGTAGTGGCCAGTTAGGAGCCTGGATGCTGGGGCCATGTAACCTGGGTTCTAACACAGCCATTTCTCTGTAGCATGATTTGGGCAAGTAGCATAGTCACTCTCCCTGACTCAGTTTCTTTATTTACAAATAAAGAAATAATAACAATAACAACAACAACAACAACAATAATATTACCTAACTCCTAGGGTTATGATTATTAAAGAAGGTAATGTTTGTGAGGCACTTTAAAATTGTGCCTAACATATAGTAAGTGCCAGAAAATGTTTGCTTATAAAAATACAGAGGCTCCAGGGGTGCCTGGGTGGCTCAGTCCTTAAGCGTCTGCTCAGGTCATGATCCCTGGGTTCTGGGATCCAGTCAGGCTCCCTGCTCAGCGGGGAGCCTGCTTCTCCCTCTCCTGCTCTCCCTGTGTGTACGCTCATGCGCGCTCTCTCTCTCTCTGTCAAATAAATAAATAAAATCTTAAAAAAAAAATACAGAGGCTCCAAATTACTCTGTACTGGTAAGTATTTAAAGGGCAATTGGATATAGCCTCATTTAGGAATTTCTCATAGATCTAAAAAGGTTTGGGTTAAAGTTATCTGGAAGCAATCCTAGATTCAGGAGAGAGCAAAGGACCAGACACTCCTCTAGCTCATAAGCATCTTTGTGTAAATCATCTTTCTGAGGCATCTTGAAAAGCTTGGCTATCACTGGCCCCAGTTTGAGGGGCTGGGCTCTTTTAGGGGCTGAAAGGATCCATGTCCATTCTGGAAACAGGGAACTCCTCTCTCCACCCAAGCCCCTGTTCCAGATAGGAGCTAGTAAGGGTCTTCTCACTTACATATGTTACTGCTACATCTATTGCTTTTTAATATCTCTCCTCCCACTCAGAAGCACTGAGGGGCAAACAAACTGAAAGGAGGGAATTCAGGGGTTGCCTGGTGGCTCAGTCAGTTAAGTGTCTGCCTTTGGCTCAGGTCACGATCCTAGGGGTCCTGGGATTGGGTCCCGCATTGGGCTCTTTGCTCAGCAGATAACCTGCTTCTCCTTTCGCCTGCCGCTCCCCCCTGTGTGTGTGCAGTATCTCTCTGTCTCTGTCTCTGGCAAATAAATAAATAAATAAAATCTTTAAAAAATAAAAATTAGAAAATTAAAAAGAGGAGAGAATCCAGTTATATCTATACTGATATTTAGTTTCAGTACAGGCATTCAGTACTAAATAAATAATAATTCTTCTTGTGCAAAACATTCTTTCCATGCTGATCTTAGATTCAGAGCTAGTGGTATTTCAGGCTAAGTGATAAGATTACCCTGAGACCATTTCACTGAGGGTTATCTTTCTTTTGGGAAATATTTCCTAAAATGGTTTTGTATAATCCTTAGTAGCTCTTCACAGAACTCCAAACTTCACTACCAGGAAACTGGTGGCAGAATTATAATGTTGCCCCTGGCCCACTCTGCCATCCTTTTGTGATCAGGCAGCCTTCTGGAAGCACTTAAGCAGCTTAGTGCCTTCAGTCTGACACTTCCGAAATGGCCATCTGCTAACAGTTCTTGGCTTGATATTCCAGATGCAACCCTGAGCTTCTCAACGAATGGCAGAACTTCTTTTTTCCTAATTTGGGGTTCGTTTGCATCATTAAGCACAAATATTTTGTGTTGACGAATTGGAATTGAAAAAAATATTCAAGAGATGTCTATAAAAATGTGTGCGGAAATTTTCAAAGAAATACTTGTTGAGTTGAATTGGAAGAAAGTATGATGTAGTTGTCGAAAGGGTCAAGTCAAGCAAACATGGTCAGGCATCGTAGAACCCAGAGTGTGCTAATCTCAGTCGGACTGAGGGTTCATTATAGCCTGTTTGGAAACCATTTTCTAAGAGCTGCCAATTCAAATATATGCATATGTTACGGAAAATGTGCATATTTTCCAATGAAATTTTTCTGCATTTGTCTAATGTGTATTTACTGTATACTTAATTATTAGCCAGATACAAAACAAGAATCTTGAGATATAAGGCCCCCAACCAAGCTGATGATCTGGTATTTGCACTGATTTTCATAAATGCTTTAGGTTCAAATCTGCAGTTATTACATCTTCAGGTTTTGATTAAGTGCATGCATTATGATTGATGTTTCAGAAATATTTATATGAAGAAAAATAGGCATTTATTGATTGCATACACTAAGTTACCTAAGGCATTCTTTTTTTTTTAAAGATTTTATTTATTTATTTGAGAGAGAGAGAGAATGAGAGAGAGAACACGAGAGGGGGGAGGGTCAGAGGGAGAAGCAGACTCCCCGCTGAGCAGGGAGCCCGATGTGGGGCTCCATCCTGGGACTCCAGGATCATGACCTGAGCCAAAGGCAGTCACTTAACCAACTGAGCCACGCAGGCGCCCCATACCTAAGGCATTCTATACTTCCTGAGAGAACCCAGGGAACTCCTTAAATTAAACTATTTGTTCTCTTCAGATCAAGATGCAGCAAATAAATCATTTGGTCATACTGGCAGAGAAACTCCCTGGAAGGTTTTATAGAAAAGATACGATGGCATCAAACACAAAACTTAACTAGAGTTTTTAAATCTGCAGAGTTTCTGTATTTTCCACATACGAATTGTGTCATTAAATGTGCTTTGGATCAATATTGGTTTGGGCAGAATCCTAATATGGAATTTGGAACAATTGAAACTGATCAGTGAAAGAATAGTGGGATACTTTCCTGAATTTTAAAGGTCAAAACCATGCACAGATCTTTTATTGCACTGTGTAGTTTTAAGTAAGTGCACTTGTTATGGAGAAAATGAAGAAAACAGTCATACAGAGTTATCGTTCCAGTGAGAGATGCTTTTCTTGAGGTATTATAACATGTAAAGTTGGGAAAGATTTACTATGTAAGTCTTATAATTTCCTCTGTGTAACTAGTTCCAATTTTTATAATGGTAGGAATGACTGAATCATATTTTGTTACTCTGTTGGCATATTAGTTCCAGATAAATGGCTCAAAATTAGCATGGTCTGGTTGCTCTTTGAAAAGGTTCATTAAAATAGATGAAATATCCCAGAAATATACTCTGGTTACTGATGTATTTGAAATAAACAAACCCACTTTAAAACAATATTTGGTTTCAGACATATTCACTTTAAGACAATATTGGGTTTCGGACAGCATAGAATTCTGTGATGAGTAAAAGAGAAAAATAACAGCAGACTATTCGGTACATTGATTTTCTTATTTTTGCTATACTGAAGGATTTACCTCTCATATTTTTTCCATCATTCGAGTCCAAACTCTGTTCATGATTCTCTTCATGAATACAATTCCATTCAGTAGAATAGTTTAGGTCCAATGGTCGTTCATTTGTTCATGTATTTTTAAGCTAGATAGCTAAAAATTTAGGAGTTGTACTATATATATGATGATTTTTCCTCTAGTCTCCTTTGTTTTGAAGTTGTATTCAATAGATACTTAACTTTTAAAGAAGCTAAAATTAAAATAAAAGAAATAAAGTTTTTTTCCTTAAAAGTACAAACCTAGGAATTGAGAAATGAGTGCTATATGCCTAGTGAGCACAATTAGTTGGACCATAAAATGTAAATAACACAAATCACATTTTATTTAAAAAATGCTATGTATAGGGGTGCCTGAGTGGCTCAGGCCATTAGGCGTCTGACTTCAGCTCAGGTCATAATCTCGGGGTCCTGGGATCAAGCCTGGCATCAGGCCCTGTGCTCAGTGGGGAGTCTGCTTCTCCCTCTGCCTCTGTCCCTCCCCGCATTTGTGCTCTCTCTCTCTCTCTCTCTCTCTCTCAAATAGATAAACTCTTTAATAAAAATGCTATGTATAATTCAGTTAAAATGAGAATGTGAAAAATAGTCTATAGCTTAAAGACTCCAAGTTTACTCCTAACGGCCTTATAACTTCACTGACGTTCACAATGCATTGGAATTGTTGGCTGGCTTACTTTTCCAAAAGAACACCGTTTGAGTCACAGTCAGCTAGACTTGAAGGAATCAACACAGGGCAAGTCCAGCCAGACATATGGACATGATCTACACTGTTTTGGAATCACTGCCATGTTCAAATTTTCATATGGCAAACTTGGGCTGTCTACAGTTAGAATCATTAAAAAGAAAAGTGGTTCAACTCAGGGAAGTCTTTTGGTGGGTCAAATATTCCCACCAGTAACTGGAGAAGTTTCATCTGGTGAAGATCTATAAACGGAACTCTTGACAAATTATCACTGCAACTTATTTGCTTCCTCATCTGTGTCCTGTATATAAATTCTTCATGATAATCCCACTGATTCCTTCTCAAAATCCCAGCCCTGTATATCTTCTTTTTAAAATCTGTTTTTATTTAATCAGGAGTCCCTTTTTGCACAAATATAGTTTGCTTGTGCTGTCTCTTTCTCTTAGAGGTAAGGTTTTTCAATAATGTGAATCATTCGTGAGTTATAACTGAAAAAAAAAAAAGCATTCAAGGGGCGCCTGGGTGGCTCAGTCATTAAGCGTCTGCCTTCGGCTCAGGTCATGATCCCAGGGTCCTGGGATCGAGCCCCACATCGGGCTCCCTGCTCCGCAGGAAGCCTGCTTCTCCTACTCGCACTCCCCCTGCTTGTGTTCCCTCTCTCGCTGTCTCTCTCTCTGTCAAATAAATAAATAAAATCTTAAAAAAAAAGCATTCAAATCCCAGCTATTGAGGGAGATAGAAACAAACACTTAAAAGTAAACTTGCTTTTAAAGGGAAGCCTGAAATTTGTGAGATTTTCAAATGATTCCATTAAACTTTTTAGCACCAGCATTATGAAGGATCCATCAACTTTGACAGCTCTGTTTATTTAAGCAAGGTGAAAGGAAAGACATTAATGATTTAGTCTAGCTTTCAGGAAGCAAGAATCTTTTTTGACAGTATAAATATGAACAAGGACCACTTTCTAATGTTCTTAGAAGATATATTGACTGCTGAATATTCATCCATGTTTATCAACCGAAGGGTTTTTTGAGGTCAGTAAAATTTTGAGTATGCCAAAATGTTTAGAGACTCTCCCAGATTTATTACGTATATTGTATGTAATGCTAGTAATTTCCAGTTTTAGTCTGTACTGGGACAAGTGGGTGGTAGTAGGGATAAGTAGATGGGGAGAAATACGATATATATATCTTTGTCCAGGTATTTAATGATTGCATTAAATATTAATGAGGTGGCAGATACCAGAATTTTTGGTAGATATATAACTTGGTTGAGGAAAAAACAATGTAAAATAACACTTCTACTTTTTTCCATTATTTCTTTTAGGAATAAGGGTGGGTAAATGGTTGTAATCAGTGCTACAGTCTCAGTAGACAGCAAGACAACAAAAGAAAGGATAAATGGGTATTTTATTTTAATTTATTTTTTAAAGATTTATTTATTTGAGAGAGAAAGAGTGAGCAAGCATGGGGGTGGGGATGTGGAGGGGCAGAGGGGGAAGGAGAGAGAGAGACTTCATGCTGAATGCAGAGCCCACCACAGGGCTCGATCTCATGACCCTGAGATCACAACCTGAGCAAAAACCAAGAGTCGGATGCTCAACTGCTACAGCACCCAAGTGCCCCTAAATGGGTATTTTAAGGCAAAATCTGGAGCTTAGGTTTTGAAGATTCAGGTGATGGAAAGAAGTATTTTTTTCCTTTGGCATTTTTGAAGAATATAAAAATATAACTTGGCATAGCTATTATTTTTTCTTACTGAAAGTTTCCCTCTCCCACTAATAAAGAGGAAAATTTGTCCCAAATAGTTAAAAGTTTGGTACATCTCTTGCTGAAAGGCAATGTTTTTGTTTTTAAAGAATCCTGCTGTTTTCATTCTCTCAAGCTGAAGTTTAGTCCTTAGCTCTACAGTTTATCTATGAATAAATCATCTAGAATATGTCAGAAAGTTTTAAAGCTCAGGTAACAGGAAGATGCTATTTTTCTTTCTCTGAAACTGCTGATGATAGCAAAAGACAATGACATTTTGGTGAAGATTTTACGGAGATCATAGACGCGAGGTATTGCAGAATATTCTATTCTACATGATTGTTCTACAGAGCTTCTCCAGTCATTCCTGTTTGGTTTTCAGAGGAGACTGCAAGTGGACTTAGTTCATTCAACCAGTACTGAATGCCTCCTATGTGTTGGACATCATTCTATATGTATCTAATTAAGTTGAAGGCAAGTGATGTTCTTTAATCTGACAGCTCTCTTTGAAATTTATCCATGTTGCATGTCCTCTGTTTTGACACGATGAAGACTTACTGGATACTGACAGGACCAAGAAGGATTGGAAGCTGGACATTTGGACACTGACAGTGTGAATGTTTGGGCATCCAGCCAGTAGCGTTATCATCTTCCCAGACACCAAAACTAAATGACATCCTGACTTCTGCTCCTTTGCTCTCATTTGTCATCACAAACATTTGCCTTTTAATAAGTACATCATTCCCTTCTATCTTTTAATGTCTACTGACAATCTCCTTGTCAGGCCCTTCTTTCACTTTAGTTTACTGCAATAGTCCCTGACTTTCTGTCTAAATGATATTCTAGGTTAATCTTTCTAATGCATTCCTGTGAGTCTGTCCCTTGTCTGCTGAAAAATTCTGAAGAATACCTCTTCAAGTAATCTTAAAGCACTCCATATCACCTTTATTAATGTACGCAGGAGTATAGAATAACTCTGGTGGCATCTTCTAATTGAGCAGGTAATTGTATGTTTGAGAAAACAGGCCTAACAAGCTTAACTGGTTGGTCCAAGTTTAGTAGCTATTAGGAAGAAGTGCTGCAAAAAGACCCGAGATTTCTTAAATTTTAGGTCTATGTACTGCCTCTTGTCATATAATGTCATGTATTAAATTTATCTTTTTCTCCTAAAGTTCAATTACTACGGAAAAACAGCCAGAAGAGATAGAAAAGAATATTAGTGAACTGGTTCACCATGCTGCAGGATTTGCAAATGAAAATTGTCCACTTGAGTAATGGTTCAACTTTAATTATGTCTAAAAATGTGACCATATTGGTATTGTTGTTGTTTAATAAATGGATGAATGAATGAATGAGTGAGTGAATGAAAGGTAGTATGTTGCACATGACATTCAGGATATAATTTTGGTGTAAAAGCTTGTTAGGAGTTCTAGTAAGTATCCCAGAAAGTCGGGGACTATACACCAGGAACTACTACTATGGAAATTTAGTTTTGAAACTCTTTATGTTACTTGCTTGATTTTTCCAGAGACTTGCCTCAAAGGTAATCTGATCAGTAACGTACCCTATATTGGCAGCCTTCCTTCCCTTCTCATTCCTTCTACCATGTGTCTTGTGATCACTTCTTGAGTAAACTACTTTGACTCAAATCCTTCTTTTAGTGTCTGCTCTGGAGGAACCCAAACTAAGATAATTATCTAGGGTAAAACTTTAGCTCTAGTTGTCTGTTGTTGTTCATTCAAAAGCAGTTCTAGTGTGGTCATCCCCTGTGAATTTCTCTACTTACAGTGTTGCCAATTTAGTCTGCTTATCTACTGTCACTGCTTCAACTGCCCTTCCTACTGTCTCAGGACTTCTTCATACTTCCAGTTTAGAGCCTTGCCAAAATTAGGGATGATTTCTGCCTACTTTGGTGGAATTTTTAAGATCCTAAGTTATGGAGAGAGGTTGAAGGAGTGTTCTTCTGTTTTATCCATTCTGTATCCCTAAACTGCTAAGTGATACGCAAGTATTATGGATACTAATCTCCTGCATCTTTATGGTAAATCTGGTGAGGCAACTTACTAGAACTGAATCTCCATTTCATTGGCTTTTGGGGATGGATACAAAGGGATTGGCCCAGCTGGTTGATTACTACCTCAAAGAAGGGAGATACTCTTATTTTTTATATTACTTCTCCTATGGCAACAATGCTGAGCATTTGCCATGGTAACTGGTAACATTCAGTAACAATGATATCAGATTACTGAGATCTGTTTAAATGGGTAGCTTTTTCTATTTTCTGACAACAACAATAAACTGGGAGGAGGCATAGTTTGTGAACTTTGGAAGCATTATGTGAATGTGAGTTTTATGTCTTGAAATGTGTATAATTTCTGGGAGGCTTCCTTAATGAAAATGCATAACCTTTGGTCATCTTATATGTTTCCCGTGTGAGGAGAAAAGAAAAAAAATGCAAGTGGTGGAATTTTGGCCTTTTATTTCACAAATGGGAATTTGACCAACAACCTCCCCAGTCTTCAATCTCTCATGCCTCTCTTCATCATTCTGCCTGTGTTTCCCTTAAAACATCTCACATTACAACTCTCCAAGAGAGAAAATTGGAAGAGCTCAGTGAGTCAACATCCAGCTCAGGATAATCCTATTGAACAGACCTCTCAACCTAGGTCACCTTGTAGACTATTTAGATGACCATCCTCAAATCAGGCACAGATCCTGGTTCAAAAAAGTGTGGTCAAGGTGGCTAATTTAGGGTTAGGAGCTCATGTTTTATCCAGTTCTCAGTGGTTGGAGAGCAGAGTCATGTGGAATATAGCAAGGAGACCCAAGTGTAGGAAACGTTTATAGTTGGTTTAAAGGGGGTTGTAGCTATGGCAAATACTCAGAAGGGTCAGTGTATGGGTTCGATACCCTGCTTGGCCAGCCTGTTGCACCCTTTTAGTTTCCTTCAGGACTTGCTTATAACCTGCCTGTCCAGTGTTAATTCTATCACTTGTTAGTTGTGTGACCTAGGAGGCTACTTAACCATTTTAACTATCAATTCCCTTATGTAGACAATGGAGATAAAAATGATTCATTGTAGAGCTGTGTAGGGAAGAAATGATAAGATCTTTGAACAAGTTCCTAGAACCATATTTGTCACATAGTAGGCGGTCAAAAATTCTGCTTATTGTTATTGGAAGCAATGTATTCTTAGCCTATGTTCAAATCAGACTGAAATGCAGGTATCCATGGAAGTTAATTGAAAGTAATATTGTATGCTATAAAAACAGGGAGTGCCAAATTAATATCACAAAAAATAAAAAATCTGGCTTCAATTTTTATCTTTGTTTCTTGATAGTTGTGCTGATACATTAATCAGTTTTGCTATAGTAAAAAAACAACGCCTGAATCCTACCAGCTTATAAACAAGTTACATATATGGAGCAGCTGTGGCTCTGCTCCATATGTCTTTTCATATGGGGCCACGGATTGAGGAAGGAGCCCCTGTGGGGGATTTACCTATTCTTAAAGCGGGGGAAAAGAGCAATGGAGCTGAGGGAACTCATGATGCTCTAAAAGCATTTCCTTGGGCATGGTATCTATCCACATATCTATTCACATTTCATTGGCCCAAATGATATATGGCCAAGCCCAAAGTCAAAGAGGCTGGGAACTCTTCCCTTCGCACAGAAAGCACCGGCTAGTCATATGGAAATGGATGGGGATAGATAGTCTTCTTACTGGGAAGAGTGTTAGTAAAAAATTACAAACGACCGTGCAGTCTTCAGCAAATGGATTACAAGGGTACTTTCTGTTTGGGCCCAATTTTTTTTTCCCCTCAACGAGTAGTTTTGAAATTGTTTAGATGGCTTAAACAAGTAATGACTTGAATTTCCATGAAGACTTTAAGAAGTATGGGTTGCTAGTCATGTAGGGTATGTTCTGCATCAGTGAAAATTATATGACAAATTAATTAATTAAAATTAATAAAATTAATATGAAAAATTATAGTCTAGATGTTGGAGGAGGTCACTGAGACGACGTGACTGCCAGTTGATCTAAGAGCTGGACCCGGGCAACTGGAAGCCCCTCACACCTTCCTCTGTCCTTGGAATGTCCTTTCAGCCCACCTTCCCATAGTGGAAGCTGTTTCAAGGATGTAGCCTTGAGAGAGTAAGATGTGGTTGAGACCATCTGGACAATATACATGACTGAACTTAGTTAAAGCCCTTTGTATAAACTTTTAAGATTCTGATGGGTGAGTGCAGAGATTAAATCATCTTGTAGCCACCCAAGACAAGCCTTGTATATAAGTTCCCTTGTTTATTAAACCTGGTACCTATCGATCTGAGTGGCCTGCCTTTCTTCTATCTTTCCTTGCCCTCTGAGTATGGGGGCCAGTTGTAGATTTCACTGGGGAAACTCCCAAGTTTGCTAATCAACACCAAGTCAAGTTACTAGAAATTCCTTTACTAGGTAAAGGAATAGAAAAGAGGTAAAAGATATGTACCATATGACTGACAGATATAAGCACTAGTCAGTTTTTTTTGTTTGTAAGTACTTTCAAATTTTTATATCCTAAAGCATATATCAAGCATGGTCTGATTAAATGATTATCTTAATCACCATCCATCATTTACATAAATAGTGTGGGATAAAGCATGAAGCCAAGCCCCCTCTTTTTTTTTCCCCCTTTCTTATTTTGAGGGATATAAGTGAATCTATATTTTATTTTTTAAATTCTTCATTTTATCTTAGTATAGAACATTGGTTTCTTCTTCAGTGTTGTTTTTTACTTCCTTTGTTATGGACAGAATGTTTGTATCCCCAAAATTCATATGTTGAAGCCCTAACCCCCCAGTGTGACTGTTTTTGGAGATGAGGCCTTTAAGGAAGTAATTAAGGTTAAATGAGGTCATGAGTGGTGTCCTCATAGTGTTGGAGGGTTGCAGGGTTCTTGTCTCATGGAGTCGAAGAATGAATCTCACAGACACAAAAGGGGAAGTGAAGTGAAAGTTTATTATATGAAGGTGAAAACCTAAAGGAAAGAAAAGGAGCTTTCTAGAGTGAAAAGGGCCCTGAACGGATTGCCATGGAGGACTTTTATCGTCGGTCTTTTATAGAAAACTGACCAGGGAGCTTAAATCTTCTTCTTCTTCTTCTTTTTTAAAGATTGTATTTATTTATTTGACAGAGAGAGAGAGAAAGAACAAGCAGGGGGAGCAGCAGGCAGAGGGAGAAGCAGGCTCCCTGCTCCGCCTTGATCCCAGGATCCCAGGATCATGACCTAAGCTGAAGGCAGCTGCTTGACCCACTGAGCCACTCAGGTACCCCAGGGAGCTTAAATCTTCTTGATGTCACCACTGGTAGCACCATGATTACTTCTCCTTTGAATATCTCATTCCTGATGATTAAGACAAATGAGGTGGTCTGGTTATGTTCCCTTATCTCTAGTTTCGTTGTGCCTCAGCCATTTCTGGGATTTTTGGTGAGCCTGATCACATAGCCCCCAACTTACCTCTCCCTACTTAGGATTAATGAATGATGAAGGGAAGCTATCTTAAATAGTAATCAAGAGAGGCCTCTCTAATTAGGTGACCCTTGGTCCTAGACTTGAATGAAGTGAGTAATACGAATATCTGAGATAAGAGTGTTTTAGGCAGAGGGGTTGGAGATGTGGTCCACGGTACTAGAGCTTAGACTATACATCGCATTGTAGGATACTGTAAGGATATTGAATTTTATTGTAATTGTAAGGTGAAAACATTATAGGATTTTGAGCATAAATTTGTTATGACATTTGTTTTGAAATCTCATCCTGCTTGCTGTATGAAAAATAAACTATAAGAGGCCAAGAGTGAAAACAAGGAACAGATGAGTTGGCATATTATTGAAATAATCCAGGTAAGAAATGATGACAACATGAACTAGGATGGCAGCACTGGATGTAGAGAATGTGGTCAGATTTGGAAAATATTTCAGAGAGAGAACCAATAAAGCTTATTGATGAATTGGGCTGTGAGGAATGGAAGGGAGGATGGAGTCAAGGATGACTCCTAGAATTTTTGGCTGAACATTTGGTGAATGGTGGTGCATTTTAATGAAATGAGGAAGGCTGAAGAAGTGGGCTGTGGGGTGGGTGATGTAGAGGACTGTTTTGAATTTGAAATACGGACTTCTCCACCAGGGTCTTCTAGTGAATGTCAGGAGGTGGGCTAGAGATACATTTTTGGAGTTTGCCGCATACAGGGGCATTAAATTCCACAGCCGTGGATGACATTGGGTAGGTCTGAATATAGTTAGAGGAGACAAAAGGAGACTAGAGCCGTGAACCCAGGGATACCCTGATATTTAGAGGTCAGCCAGAGAAGGAAGTTCCAGCAAGTGAGACTGAGAAGCAGCAGCCAGAGAGGTAAGGGAAAAATGAGAAGAGTATATTATTTTTGAGGCTAAGTGACAATCAAGAGATTCCTTATTTTGATTTCAGTCCCCCAGGCACATGCATCACGAATTGAGCTTTACTGTACTCACACCCCTGATTGCATTGTTTTCTAATTCCAACTCTGGTCCACCTTGTCCAGGGACCAGTTTCCTTTCAGACTAAGAAAAGGTAACACGAGGCTTATTCTCCTTGCCCCACTGGAGTAAAGTCTACCAGGTCACTCTAGGTATCCTTCTAGGACCCCAGATTCTGGATTGTATATTAATAAAACATCTATATATTTGTTCACTTTGACCTCTGAGATGTCAACTAAAAGTTGCTTAATATATATCTTACATATAGCTTAGTTGAATGAGTGAGTGGATTTCAGAGTGACAGAATTAATTAGTGGAGTAATAGAAGTGTTTAGAGGTTATATGCAAGTCTCTGTGCTTTCCCTACTACCTTTTAGTAGAGAATACAGAGCCACCCCTTTGTGAGGGGTAAGTGGTAGGATAGTGTATGATATTGAGGAAAGAGAACTAAGTCATCTCCCTGAGAGGAATATCTGTTCCTGAAGCATCACTGAAAGAGTGTTATGGACTGAATGTTTGTGTCTCCTGCCTCCACCTCCCAATTCAGGTATTGAAGCCCTAACTGCCAATATGATAATATTTGGAGATGGGGCTCTTGGAAGAAGGTTAAGTTTAGATGAGGTCATAAGGGTAGGGCCCTCATGATGGCATTCCTGCTTGCGTAAGAGGAGATGCTAGAGAGCTTGCCTCCTCTATCTTTCTCTCTCTGGCATGTGAAGACACAGTGACAAGGCAGTTGTCTGCAGGTCAGGAGAGGGATGTCACCAGGAACCAAATCTGCCGGTCCCTTGATCTTCAACTTGCCATGTCTGTTGTTCAGGTCACCATCTGTGGTCTTTTGTTGTAGTGGCTTGAACTTGACTAATACAGGAATTTCTGTCAAGGTCACTGTATTCTTCTCATGGGGCTGCTGTAACAACCAACCACACATTTGGTGGTCTAAACTGCAGACATTTATTCTCTCACGGTCACAGAGGCTAGAAGTCTGGAATTACAGTACTGGCAGGGCTGTCATTGGATTTAGGGCAGCACTGGATAATCCAAGATGATTTCATCTTGATTCTTGATTACATCTGCAAAAGAGGACTTTTAAACAAATAAAGTAACATTTGCAGGCTCCAGGGACTTGATATGGCTATCTTATTAGGAGTGGGGAGTGTCATTTTTTGGCCTTCCACAGTTCCCCTTTAAGAATACTTCTTTATTTGGATACCTTGAAGTTAATCAAATGGAAAGTTTTTGGGAGAAAAATGGGCATCAGAGAGTCTAATTTTTCCACTTGCAAGCCACAAGTTTCTAATTAGTTTTGAATAGCCAGAGTAGTTGGCTCTTTTAAGAACAACGCCCCTCCCCCTCCTACCATTTTGCTCTTATTGCTTTATTCTTTTTGCCTAGAAATGCTTTTCTAAATTCAATTGAAAGTTCAATTAATTTGTACCAAGAAACTCTTAGGTATTGTGTATTGTTCTAAGCTCTCTGATAAGCATGATCTTGTTTGGTGTTGCCAGCAACAGAGGCTCTTAGAGGTTAGTTACTCATCTTCCCATTGAACCTAATCTCTTTATTTCAAGTCCAGTGCCTTCTCCACTCTTCCATAGAGATAGGGTTGGGAAGGCAGGCTTGGGGAAGGAAGGAAGAAGGCCCATGTTAAGGTGCTAATGGCTTTTGCCTAAATGCCTAAGTGAGGATTAACGGCAGTTATCTGCCCCCAGTTGAGAACAAGACTGGGCTGGGGCTAGCCTGGGAGAGGTTAGGAACACTTAAGGGAGAGATAACCTACCCACTCCACTAGTATTCTTGGGTTTGGCCTTTTTCAGGGTATAGGTGAGCCTGATTGCTTAGCTGCAACAACTGGCTGGGACCAGCTGAGGATAAGGGGGTGGGGACTGGCTCACTACAAAGAGATTCCCCAGCTGGAGCGGCTCTCAGGGGGAGGTGGTGTGGAGGCTAAGCTGCTGTGAACAACTGGGTGGCCAGTTAGTGGTGATATGTGCCAGATTGAGAAGGTTGTTATTTATGGGAACCAGTTCCAGCTGGTAGTCATATAAGATGGAAGCCACCCTGCCTAGATGGTAGGAGGCAGGGGTGGGAAAAGCGTGGGTCTAGGACAGCACTGAGCTTGGGCGACAAAAAGATGCTAGTATATGGAGCCATGAACCCAGTCAGGACTGAAGAGCAACCAAGTGTCAAAATGTGTGGAGTTCTTGGCTGTGCATCTGGTTCCACTCTTGTCCCTAAAGAGGCAGCTGTCCCAGGCAGGTACAGTATCTGACACTTTTGACCTTGTTGTTTGGATCATCTTTGGCAGAAATGCTCTAGCGTGTTGTCTTGCCTCCACTAATTATATTAGTAGAGGAGTGTAAGGATCTAGGGTTTGAAGCAGGTATTACCTTTACCCCTTGTATGACCTTAATATTTGTGATCCACAAAATGTAAATATTTTTACATTCCATTTCTCTTTTTCACAGAGACTGTGAGGATCAATAAACCAGTATACAAATGGCTTTCCTGGAAAGAATTGCTGTGTAATATAAACATGCCTTGGAAAAGAGTTGAAAAGGCACAGAATATCTGCTGTTGAAAGCATGAAAAACTAGTGATTAGCTATGGTAAAAGAGAAGGCGGGAAACAGTTTTTCTCCCCCCCTCTGTGAGAATAACTGGCTGCCCTCTAATCTTTACTATGTGTTTGTTCATTGTGTTAAAATTGTTGCCCAGGGAGTCTGATATGAATATTTTTGCTGCATTGCCACCTAAAACCATCTCCTTATTCCCCCTCCCCCCCAATTAACTTAGTAGCCAATGGAGAGATTCAAAACCTTAATGCTTAGAATGTATTTTGGAAGACCTTCTCACCATACCAGTGAAGACATGGCCTCATTTGTTGTCTAGGCACAACTGGTATCCTTTTCTTCCTTCGATTCTGAATTTTATATTCTGGTAGATAGAACTGTAGGCATAATAATGAGAGAGAAAAAGTAAGGCCAGGCACAACTCCTGTCTTGATGACTTCTCCAAGACTTAGATGTTCAGAGAAATAAAGTTTCTTAACTGGTTTATTCAGAACTATACCAATAAGAAAACATTAAAAATTGAGTATAATGAAATTTCTGCTTGATTTGTGAACAAATTCAAAGATATCCTGGGGCGGGGTGGGGCTAATGCTCCTTTGTTTCCATGCCTAAGTGAAAAGAGGCAATTCTGACAATGGCAAGTCTACAGGTGGCTCTTTTCTGGAATTGGCAGGCTGCATCTCTGCATGGTGGGGTAGAAGGGGAGTGAGTGGTGGCCAAAACCACTGAATCACTCCTTACCTCATTCTCTGATGATATCATGAAGCGTTTTGCCAATCTTTGGAAGTCCTATTTTATTGGAAATCATGCTCCTGGAAAAGTCCATGCAGAGCTGTAATGTCATGAGACTTTATTTGGCTAACCCATAGATGATGATGGAGTTGTATACTTTCTTTAGAGCCATACCTTTTGAACTGCCCATCACTCACTGACCCCGAGAATTTTACATTATTAAATAGAATACTTCACAAGGCTGAAACATATGCATTTTATTACTTAAGTAGTGTCTGGTCTAACCTCAAGAACAGTGACAGTATCTTGTGACTTACGCTTGCTTGACTAAGTCTGCAAAGCAAGGTAATACTTTTCAGAGCTAAAAAGTCTCTATTCATGAGAAAATGTTTCCTTGTAGTTTTAGAGTTGTAGGAAAAAACTTTGCTGAGTTTTTAAAGTAGCTGTTTTGTCTATAATTTCTGCTATATCAAGTTCAGAAGTACTGAGTTTTAGACTCAAAGCACAATAAAAAATATAAGATTTAAAACTAGACATTTATGTGTCTTTTAAAAAAATGTTATCAAACAATATGTTAAAAATATCAGGCAACCTGATTCAGTACTGGTTGCTTGGCTAGCTTAACCTTGATGTATTAAACACATTAGAAAATTTTAATGCTGTAAAACATATCATAAATGATCATATTTTGCTATATGGCTATTAATAAGGGAAGAATTATAGAAGAAAAATAATTGGTAGAGTCTTGTAAAAACATTCCTTTCACTTCATCAAGAACCCTTCTGGCAGTGGTCTTATTTTTTTTTTTAAGATTTTATTTATTTATTTGAGAGAGAGAGAATGAGAGATAGAGAGCACGAGAGGGAAGAGGGTCAGAGGAGCTCCCGCGGAGCAGGGAGCCCGATGTGGGACTCGATCCCGGGACTCCAGGATCATGACCTGAGCCGAAGGCAGTCGCTTAACCAACTGAGCCACCCAGGCACCCTGTGGTCTTATTTTTTATAAAAATTTATAAAAATTATAATTTTTATAAAAATTTATAAAATTATAATTTTTATAAAAATTTTATAAATTCACACTTTATAATGATTTTCTCAGAGATAGAAATGAATGTCACCCTACTTCATAGTTCCCTTTTATTGATCTATTTTTTATAGCATGTAAACTTTCTAAAATATATAATTTACTTCTTTATGTTTCTTTGCTTGTTTGTTTGTTGGCATATTAGTTTGCTAGGGCTGCCATAACAAAATACCACAGACTGGGTGTCTCAAAAGAAATTTATTTTCACACAGTTCCGGAGGCCAGAAATCTGAGATCAGATGTTGATAGGCTTGATTGCATTCTGAGGCCTCTCTCCGTATTTGTAGATGGTGGTCTTCTCCGTTGTCTACACATAGTCCTCTCTCTGTGTGTGCTTGTCGGCGTCTAAATATCCCCTTCTTATAAGGAGATCTGTCGCATTGTTTAGGACTCACACTGAAGACCTCATTTTAACTTAATTGCCTTTTTGAATACCTTATCTCTGAATATGATTACATTCTGAGGTACTGGAGATTAGAACTTCAACATATGAATTTTGAGGGACCCAATTCAGCCCACAATAGTTGGGTTATTTCCAGTCACTATAATATAGGTTCTGTGAAGTTAGGGATTTGGGGGTTTTTGTTCACTTATGTATCCTAAGCACCTATTATCAGTGCCTGGGACCTAATAGGAGCCAAATTAATATTTAGTGAAAGAATAAATGAGTGAATCTGCAATGAATGAAACAAGTTAGTGGAGAGACAAACACCTAACCCTCAGAGTTCTCTACATATAACAGATGCCACATTTGCTATTAAAGATCATTTGCACTTTGGTAAAATTTGAATAGTCTTAGTTATGCTTATTCTGGCATATGGGCATATCAGTAGCATTTGTGGATAGAGTCTGTAAGTAGAAATAAGTACCAAATAAAGTTCATTAATAATTTCAAAGTGAAATAGTAAAATGTACATCAACTGTGGAGGAGAAACGGAACAGTAGGGGTGCTTTAAAGCCAATAAAACTTTAAGGACAAAGATTTGTAATTAAAACTGAAGTGAGTTTAATCTTTCCTGCTAATCACTCCCGCACTGTTAGCCTGTTTTCATCAAACTAATTGATGGCAGATGGAACAGATGCATGGTGAGATTACAGCTCCACTTTATGGCAGGGTTATAACAAATATGACTTTCCCTCTATTGTATGCATTAACATTCAGAAAATGCACTCCTTTGCTTTTCTCACACACCAAAATTGTTTCTTCCTTGTGTGAGACTGATTGAAAGGAATCAAAGGATGTTTCATATAAATGGAATCCATTTGATCCCTCAAATAAGCGTTTATTGAGTGCTGACCACGTGCAAGGTGTTGTGGAAGACAATTTGCTAACTTCAAGGAGCCTGCAAGAAATTTTATAGTCAAAAGGTTAAACACAATCATTACTTTTTTGGGCAAATTTCAGAATTACAGTTTTTGAAGTGCATGAGGTTTAAAATCATGTCTCACAAAATTTGCCATTTTTTTCTTATTTCAATGAAGGAAACTCAACAAAGCAAGTAATATCTTTAAAAATTCCTTTCCAGAAATAACATAGCTTTTCATCAGTTTTCTTATAGCAATTATTAAACTGGCTTTAATAAGTTAAATTGGCACAAACCTAAATAATTCTAATTATAGATTTGGGAATCATTGAAAGAAAGCAGAGTACAAATTATTATTGTTAGTGATTTTAATATTGTTTAATAAGTCACACAAAAGACTCACATGTGAACTTCCTTAAAGTTTGGTAAACTTACAGAATTTTCATCTTGAAATGAGCAGTAGGAAGCAAAGACCTAGGTAAAGTGTGATGCCTTTTAACATTAATCACTTGTTCTTTCTTTGCTTGATTTTCATTTCTGTACCTTTCTGTGACCCCTCCAAAGTCATTTCAGTTCCTCTATTCCATATCAATAAAAATCAAAAAAAAAAAAAAAAGGAAGAAATCAGGTCTTAAATGTCATCTGTGTGTAGGGAATTTTTTGGACACTTCAAGTAAATTAGCTACCTCTCATCTCATACCTCTCATAATGGCATCTTATGTTGTTTGCAGTTGCTAATTCTTGGCTAATCTGGTATACAGCAATATATAACTAATACAGTACTTTGTAGAAAATCCCTTTCTGCTTAAATAAACCAGAGTAGGTTTCTGTTACTTGCAACCAAGAATACAGAAATTGTTACTAGGATGAAAACAGATAGAATCTTATATAGTAGGGGCTGAAGGCGGTAAACATCTTAAGACTCTGGAAAAGGAGTATGGACATTCATTGTATGCAGTAGTGAAACAGTTACTTACATTTTTTCCTGTGGTCAATTATAATAAAATACCCTTTGAAGTCACAACTTTGGGGAATCTAATGTCTGTTGCCTTAGATGAATATGAGACGTATGAAGAAGTCAAGAATTATGAGGTGAGGTGACTTCTTTCAACAGTACTGAACAGATCAGAGAAGGAGAATGACAGGTTTAAGTGCCTAGATTCTTAGCTCAAGGAATGGATATTGTATGACCTTACCAAGATCTACTAATTTTTTGCCGCCATAGGGCTGAGTTAGTCAAGAACCAAATAGTTACTAAATTAATATATCAGTTGAATTTCTGGTCCACCATATCTCTTACATGAACGTCTGGAAACTGAGTATTAGGATGGCAATATCTAGGAGGTTTTGAAGCACTTGGAAAGCTCAAAGTGCCAATTGTATACGTTTCGTGCCAACTAGTGCAAACCTCTTCTCCCCTTTCTGAAAAAGTTTTCTCTTTTGGCCTGAAGATGCCATAAGTCCTTAACCTATGGGAGATTCCTTACTAAGACAACTTCCCTCATTTCTACTCTGAGAATGGTTTTAATTGTTTGCTTGGTCAGCTGATTGAAGCCTATACTAAATGGTGGCCCATATTTAATGAAAGAAAGGTGCCATAAATTCCTTGGGAATAATGGAGAAGTTCAAAGACATCAGGGGACTGAAATGATGGAGTGAATTTAATATAACCCAGTGGTACTCAAGATATACTTTATTTGCCAAGACCTTGAAAAATAAATTTGTGAGAGTAATGTCAATACCTTGGAAAGGGGCTTTAGAGGTTGTTCTCTGTAGGTTGGGCACACTGTGAGATGCTGGAGGTGAAACTATTTCCTTGATTGCTGTAGGAATGGTTGGATCCTGGGGAAGTAGAGGTGAGCGAGCAGCCCTTTACTGCCACAGACAAAATGGGCAACAGAATTAGTGTAGTATCAGAATGGCTTACCTGCCTCCTGTATAAGGTGGGGGGGGCGGTTAAAATAGTTGGCAGTCCACTAATATCTGGCTTGATTTGAGCTGAGTCCTGATGAATTACATTAATAGAAAATGTACAGCCATTTGCCTGATTATCAGCTGAATCAATCTGACAACCCAATATCTATGAATGAAGAGAGTTTAAACTACCTTTGAGGAAAACCAAACACACACTGTGAATCTTCCTTCTAGGATTCTCTGAATTGTCCTGTTTTTATTTGTCATCACAACTGTGCCATTTTTATGATTAGGTGACACCGTCTGTGAGTGGACACTAATTTCTGGAGATTCATAGTGCTACTGTAAACTACCAGTCAGAATAGGGGCTTATGGAGAGTAGGCTGATGCATAGTATCTTGACCCAAGCAATACTGCCTCACTGAAGAAAAGCAGAGATTAGTGCCACAATCAAATACTTGAAAGATATGAGCAGTTGATTCCTACCCCATCCTCATTTGTCTTTCCAATATGGCTGGCACTGAAGATAGATGAGTTCTAGAAGATGACAGGTGGTTACTTCAATTACAGCTGCTGCTTCAAATGTGATCTCCTTGCTGCAGCACATCAACATACCCTAACACCCGGTATGCAATTATTTATCTGAAAAATGATTTTCTCTTCTTTTTTGTTATTCCACTGAGCAGAAGATACGAGGACTTTAAAAAGGTATTATTGCAACTCCAAAGTTTGACCCAAGATTCCATCAGCACGTAGTTTCACTCTATTGATTACATTGTACTGATAGGAACTAGAAAGCATGTATCTTAAATGCGATGATATGACATGTTCATGTCATTCATTCATTTATTCAGAAATGGCTATTGAGTGCTTATTTTGTGTCATTCACTTTCTAGGTGCTAAAACTATAGCAGTGAACGAAAAGAACAAGTTCCTCATGAGTTAACATCATAGAGGGGAGGGACTGATATTAAACACATAAGCATGTAAATACATCACATAACAAATTCTGATGAATACTATGCAGAAAAATAAAATACAGTCAAGGAAAAAAGGGGAGGTCAGAGAATGGGACCTTGTAACTTAGTATGGGGGTTAGGTTGAACTATACCAATAGAGACCTGATGGAAGAGAGGGAGCACAACATGAAAATATTTGGGAGAAGAAGTTTCCAAACATAGGGAAGAAGAAAGGCAAAGACTGTAAGTCAGTATAGCAGATGCACAGTAAGTGAGGTGGGGGTAGGGACAGAGGTAGCAGATCATAAATGTCATTGTAGACCATCCTTGAGTGAATTGAGAAATGGATGGATGATTTTGTGCAGAAGTGTGTGATGTAATCTGAATTATATTTTTAAAAGATCATTGAGGTTAACGTGTAATTAATACACTAGGTAGAAAAGAGGGTATAATTAGAAGACTAACATTGAGGTGATTAAGAAGAGACTCGATGGAGTCTTGAAACAGGTTGGTAGTAGTGGGAGAGAGTGACAACTAATTACACTCTGGATATGTTTTTAAAGTAGAGCTAGATAATTTTGTTAATGGATTGAATTTCCAGTATAAGAGAAAGAGAAGAATCAAAATTTTTGATCTGAAGTTAGCCACAGCAGAAGATGGCTACCACTCTTTGGGCTAGAGGAACCACAAAATAAGGTAGCATGTCAAGAGTTAAAAATTGGAGCCATCATGGATATAGAGCCGAGATGGGATTATCCCAGTGGATTGGGGGAGGGGGGATGCAGCTGGAGGAGAGGCAGAGGAGAAGCACTTGCGCTTGAGATCCCACAGGAAACAGAGTGAGGGGGTAGAGATAATCTGTCTTTTATTTTACTCCTGCCCTCCAAGCTTCTGCCAGTGCTTTCCACTGGCTGAAATGGTCTGGAAGTCAGAATGTAAGGAAACTGGGGAAGGCAGAGAATGAATCTCAGAGTGAGCAGACTGGTGAACAGGAGACCCCTTGGCAGTTGGATGTGTGAATTTGAAATCCTAACCTCTAACATGATAGGATTAGAAGATGGGGCCTCAGGGAGGTGCTTAAGTGATGAGGGTAGACCCCCTCATGGATAAGATTAGTGCTCTTATAAAAGAGACCCCACAGGGCTCCTTAGCCCCTTCAGCCCTGTGCAGACAGCAAAAAATCAGCAATCTGCAATCTGGTTGAGGGCTTTCACCAGAACCCCGCCATGCTGGCACCCTGATCTTGGACTTCCCAGCCTTCATACTGTTAGAAATAAATGTCTATTGTTTATCAACAACCAAGTCTATGGCAGTTTGTTATAGCAGTCCAAATGGACTAAGACCATAGGTAAACTGAATTTTTAAATTAAAAGTTGTTGTTTTTAAAGCCATGGAACTCAATTAGATAACTTAGGGAGTGAGTGAAGAAAATGAAGAGAAGAGCTCTGAGAACAGAAACCTGGGCCCTCCAATATGAAGAGAATGCTCTATGTGGAGGAACCAGCAAAGGACCCTGAGAAGGAGTGCACAGGGAGCTGGGAGGAGATCTGCAAGAGTCATGTCCTGGAAGCTATGTGTAGGATGTGTTTAAGGAAGATGGTGGCCATCGATGTCAAATGCTGCTCACAGGACAAACGAAATGAGGCCTGAGAATTGAGTCAGTGGTTTGAACAATATACATGTCACTGGTGATCTTAATAACAGAGCCAGGACTAGGGTAAGGCAAGTGAGGTACTTGCATTGGGTGCCAAAAATCTCAGTATTTTAATGCAATTAAATAATATCTTAATATGACGTTAAAAAATAAAAATTAATGCAAAAAAAATCCACAATCAACACAATGTCAACAGTTTAAATATGGACAGAATTGGTAACAGTACTGTGCTGAGTCATATCAGAGTCTGAGGCAAAAGGAAACATCAATATTGAACCCTTTTTTTTTTTTTGAGCCTGTCTTTATTTAAACATTTGATAAGTTCATTGTGACTTTTTGCATTAATTTAGATTTTTAAAATACCTGTATGAAAATTATTTATCTTGATTAATTAATTTTTGCTGTCCCTTAAATTTTATATCCAATGTAAGGACCTCACTCACCTGAGCCTAGCCCTGTCCCTACTTAATCGGAACCATGTCATTTGAGAGACAAGGGTGAACGCCTAACTGGAAACTGGGGAGGGAAGCTTTGGTGGGCTGAGGAGAGAGAAGAGTGAATGCATCACTCCTTCGGCCTGGGTCCAAGAATTGAAGAGCCACGGGGCAGATGTGCAGCCTGGAGCCAACCCATAGTGGACTTGCAACTTACATGTAACTTGGTGAAGAAATAATTGTTCCATAAGGTTCTGATGCTGGGAGTATTTACCACAGCAGAGATGATAAATAAATGTTCTCTACCTTTAGTAATCAAAGTTTGAGATATCTCAGTAAGTGAAGAATCTTGATTAGCAGAGGTACTATTTTAAGGCAAAGGAATATATAGTGCATAGTGGAGGAAGGAAATCATAAACCCTGGTTACAACCACATCTTTCAACAGTTTCAGAACTGAAGACTGAAGTCTGTGCCTATAGTTTCTTCTTCACTGTGTTGTGAATATTTTTAGTCAGTTGAACTAGTTTTCCATTTTTTTTTGATTATGTTCTTTTCCTATTCTATTTTTTTAAATTTTATTTAATTATGTTATGTTAGTCACCATACATCATTAGTTTTTGATGTAGTGTTCCATGATTCATTGTTTGTATATAACACCCAGTGCTCCATCAGTACATGCCCTACTTAATACCCCTCACTGGGCTAACCCATCCCCCCACCTCTCTCCCCTGTAAAACCCTCAGTTTGTTTCTTGGAGTCCGGAGTCTCTCATGGTTTGTCTCCCCCTCTGATTCCCCCCCTTCATTTTTCCCTTCCTTCTCCTAATGTCCTCCTGCTATTCCTTATGTTCCACAAATAAGTGAAACCATATGATAATTGACTTTCTCTGCTTGACTTATTTCACTTGGCATAATCTCTTCCAGTCCCATCCACATTGATGCAAATAGTGGGTATTCATCCTTTCCAATGGCTGAGTAATATTCCATTGTATATACGGACCACATCTTCTTTATCCATTTGTCTGTTGAAGGGCATCTCAGGTCTTTCTACAATTTGGCTATTGTGGACATTGCTGCTATGAACATTGGGGTGCAGATGGCCCTTCTTTTCACTACATCTGTGTTTGGGGTAAATACCCAGTAGTGCAATTGTTGGGTCATAGGGTAGCTCTATTTTTAATTTTTTGAGGAACTGTGGAGGTTCCTATTCTAATTAAAAAAATATTTATTTATTAGAGAAAGCATGTGAACACACATGTCAGCAGGGGAGGGGCAGAGGAAGAGAATCTCAAGCAGACTCCCTGCTAGTGGGGAGCCCCACACGGGGCTCAATCCCAGGACCCTGATATCATGACCTGAGCCAAAAATCAAGAGTGGGTGCTTTACTGACTAAGCCACCCAGATGCCCCATTTCCTATTCTAATTTATAGGAAGTTACTTGTAGTGAAATTTACAGTTTAGCTCACTGGTTGTAGAACATCCAGTTAAAATAGTAAAAAACCATAGGGAGGGTAATTATAATCTAGATGAAGTAAGTTGAGGTTTGGGAGGACAGGAGCCCTTTTGTGACTGTTGTCAGGAAAAGTTGTATTGTGTCATTAAAATTTTTGTTTTGGAATGATAAATATGAAAAGGAGTTTATAAATGGATCCTGGGTAATGAAAGTTGTGAACTCTAAAACCTTTGAAAGGCACGAGAAAATGGTTAGGAGGCACTAGCTGCTTACTTTATGGAGAACTGAATGGGGCATAGAATCCTCTTGACTGATCCCTAGAAGCTAGCGATGTGGCTTGGGTCCTAGGCTCATCCAAGTGGCTTCTCTGTTTTGGCTTTGAAATCTTAAGGGAGGGACATAGACTCATAGATAAAGAGTTTTAAGGCTTTGGTGTTGAATATCCAACTCTGGTGGTTACTGTGGCATCAGATGACTTCTCAAAAAACTGTACCCATGGTGAGACTTGGATGCATTCTTCCCTTGTTCTGAGTCTCATATTCCAGCTTTCTCTCAACTGTGTTAGTGATTGATGTACTTTTCAATTGGATATGTGTTCATTTGCTATCCAAACTGGTTTCTTTTGTTTGCAGTCAAGAATGAAGACTGGTACACCCGTACACCCAGATTCTGAAGAAAAGGTAACAAATAATTTCAGCAAAGATTTGTAAACTTAAAGCCAAAAGTAAAACAAGTCTAAAACAAGATATAAAGATGTTTTAGAATGACTTCAGAAGTCAGTTTGTAAACCCTGTTAAGAGCACTCCCACTTATGGGGATCTAGTCCACAGAAATAAAATCACAGTAGCTAAGGGCATGTACATTTCAGGATTTTTTTGGACAGGACTGTTAATAACAAAACTGGAAAAAAAGCAAACTACTCAAATAAGTGAACAGTTAAACAAATTATGGTATACTCATTCTAGGAAGTAATATACAGCCACTGAAAATAGTAAATTAGATTGATGTAAATTGTCTTTTAGGGAATATTTTTTTTAGAGATTAGAGAACTATATGTAAAATGATCCAATTTTTGTAACTATGTCAGTGTTCAAGGTAGAAGCAGAAAAAAACCCCAAACAACCAACATGGAATCCTATTTTAGGGAATTGGCTTTTAATAATCACCCACCAAAAGAAATAAATATTATATTGATCCAGTACACATAGCTCATGCAAACACAATCATACTCTTACTATATGCAAAGCAGGTTGATTTCTTTATTCTTCCTATTCTATCCTATTTTATTTTTAAAAATACTATGACCAACTAATTCACTTCATGGTCTGCTGACTGGTTAATATTCATGATTTGAAAAACACCATTTTTCACATGTATACCTCATCTTGTCTACCTATTACTCTGCCATCACTTTCTTGTTTTCTTCAGGTGATGTCAAGAATTGATTCCTCCTGTAGCATCCTGTGATAAGAGAATTTCACAACTTTAACTTAAAAATCAATGAGAAGATTCATTTTTGGTAAGATGCCGCTAGGTAGCAGCCTTATAACCTCTGACTACCATGACCAAATCACTGTGACTTGGGGCATGATTAAAACTAAAAACTAAAACATAGTTGTTCACTCCCAGCAGGGAAATATGGGAGTGCTAATCCATTTTTATTTTGCAGTTATTAAAGTTCTCTATCATAACTCTCCATTATAAACCACTGGTGAGACAGAGCCATCAGGAATATATTTACATGAGGGGCCTTGAGAATATCCTAGGGAAGAACTCAAGATAAAAGAAGAGAATTAAGACCCATACATACAAAGTTAGTTCAGAGACCTCTCATTTAAAATAGCGTATAATGGGGTGCCTGGGTGGCTCAGTCTGTTAAGCCACCAATTCTTTTTTTTTAATTTTATTTAATTATGTTATGTTAGTCACCATATATTACAACATTAGTTTTTGATGTAGTGTTCCATGATCCATTGTTTGCGTATAACATCCAGTGCTCCATGCAATACATGCCCTCCTTAATACCCATCACCGGTAAGCCACCAATTCTTGATCTCAACTCAGGTCTTGATCTCAGGGTCATGAGTTCAAGCCCCCTGTTGGGCTCCACGCTAGGTGTGGAACCTACTTAAACAAACAAACATAAAATAGTGTATAGCTTAAGGTCTATTTGTATATTATCTCTTGTATTCTCACAAAATTGTCTATAAAGCACAGAAACAAACAAGAAAACTCATAACACCTTAAAATAAGTTTAAGAGTCAATCTTGTTTCAGAATCAGAGAGAAATTTCCACTAACTCTAAGATCTATGA
The DNA here is from genome assembly GCF_009762305.2 of Zalophus californianus. Lineage (NCBI taxonomy): Eukaryota > Metazoa > Chordata > Mammalia > Carnivora > Otariidae > Zalophus > Zalophus californianus. The sequence continues at coordinate 190,392,550 of NC_045595.1, forward strand.
AATTGAATTAAGAACCCCTATTTTGGCTCATCCAATGACTCAGCAAGCCTGCCCATTGTTTTATTTCTGTGATTGGCTTTCTTTGGGGAATGCTTCCTTCTGGGAATGCACACATTTTAAACCTGTCACTAGGAAAGTACAGTATAGTTAGGCTGAGGATGTTCTATCCTTATGAGATTATTCCTATAATTTATAATGATGATAATGTTAGGATAGCATAAAATGCTTTTTTAGACTTTATTTCTTAGACTATGTCAAGAACACTTAACCAGCTTGACACTTTGAAAGATAGATGTTAGAACACATAGGAAGCTCTCCTTTTTGTGCCACAGGTGACCTAAAATGAATGGTGATTGATGTCATCGGTGTAAATCATCTTGGGTGTAAAAGAAGTGGTGGGTATGGTACAAGTTAAGACCCATCGTGGTCACCACCACTCTTCATGTATCAGGGTTCGCTTAGGAAGACTTCCACAATGTCACACAGTTTACTGTGACTTTACTGGAGGATGCCTACCAATCAAGGACCAGTAAGAAGGGTAGAGGCATGTGGTACCTGTGTTCTCTTTATCCCCTGGAGGTAACGCCAGCGCCTAGCTGATCTAATAGAAACAATAGATATGTGTTAACACGGAGGGTCTCCATTTTCCTGTCACTCTGCCTTCTTATAGGGCAATTGTGAGAGCAGCACTCTTGCTGAGCATGCAGACACACTGCTGGGTCACCAGGAAGTCTGGATTTAGAAGCCCACTGAAACCTTACAGCTTAATAGCTAGGTACTTTGGGGACTCCAGAGGAAGTTGAAGCCCTGTCTCCAGGGGGAAGAAAGCCACTGGTAACATGGGAATTGAAATTTCGGTATAGTTTCTTTGGCTAGAGAAGGGGAGGGTGATGATATCAGATGGCTCACTGTTCAGGCAATTCAGGGAGATCTAGTTGCTATATCTCAGATGAGAGAAACAGTCATCTCAAGACAAACTTCTTTTTGCCCAACCCCTATATTAAGATGGAGAGGGGAAAACCTTAAGTTTGGACTTTGCAATATTACAAAAAGTGAGATCTCACTAACACAGGGCTGAAAAAAAAAATCGCTTTTCTTTAAATTACCCTCTATATTTGTCCACATGTTTACGATTTTCTGTGTTTTTTATTTTCTTATGTAGACCCATTTTTTTTTCATTTAGTATCATTTTCGTTCCTCCTGAAGGACTTTGTTTTAGAAGGTACTTTTCCTTGTTACAGAAGTCTAGATTGACAGTTTTCTTCTTTTTTATTGTTATGTTAATCACCATATATTACATCATTAGTTTCTGATGTAGTGTTCCATGATTCATTGTTTGTTCATAACACCCAGTGCTCCATGCAGAATGTGCCCTCTTTAATACCCATCACCAGGCTAACCCATCCCCCTACCCTCCTCCCCTCTAGAACCCTCAGTTTGTTTTTCAGAGTCCATCATCTCTCATGGTTCGTCTCCCCCTCTGACTTACTCCCCTTCATTCTTCCTCTCCTGCTATCTTCTTCTTTTTCTTTTTTCTTAAAATATGTGGCGTTATTTGTTTCAGAAGTACAGATCTGTGATTCAACAGTTTTCTTCTTTTTATGTTTTAAAGATGTTGTTCCATTTGCATTGCTTTTGGTGAGAAATCTACCATCATTCTTATCTTTGTTTCTCTGTACATAATGCATTTTTTTTTCTTCTGGATGCTTTTAAGATTTTAAATTAGTCAGTGTTCTCCAGAGGAAGAATCTGCTATTAATTTCATTCAGTTTAATTTTTTTAAATCTCAGACATTGAATTTTTTTTATATCAGAAATTCGGTTTTGGTCTTTTAAAAAAATCTTTCATATCTACTTAAAATGTTGACTCTTACCTCTACCTTCTTGAGGATATCAAATGTAGTTATGTGCATGCTCTAAGGTCCTTATCTACTAATTCTCTGCCATTTCTCATCTGTTTTTATTGATTGACTTCTTTCTCCTCATTATGGATCAAGGATGAGTGTTTCTTATGCTACAGTACTCAAACCCAGTTTAATAGAATCTCTTTCTATGTTTGATGACCACTTCAAGTAACTAGCAAAATACCTGCCAAGAGTCACTAACTTCCTTATGCTATTGGAACACTACTTGGAAAATTGCCAAACACACACTTCAGAGTAGAGCTGCATAGAACAACTTAATGGCCACTGAACATTTTCTGGCTAGTTTTCTGTGTCTTTAAAGTGAATGTCAAATGACCTAATGATATAAGATTTGGGTGATTTTTGATATTGGGGACGTCTGACAATCTGGTGGCAGACATCAATTACAAATGGTCTCTTCATGATATGTAGAACTTTTGAATATTTTGTTAGTGATGGTTAGAAATCAATATCTAGAGGGGTGCCTGGGTGGCTCAGTCAGGTAAGTGTCTGCCTTTGGCTCAGGTCATGATCTCAGGGTCCTGGGGTCGAGCCCCACATTGGGCTCTCTGCTCAGCGGCGAGTCTGCTTCTCCCTCTGCCTCTGTGATCCCTCTCCCTCTGTGATTGCTTTCACTCTCTCAAATAAATAAATAAAATCTTTAAAAAAATTAAAAAAAGAAATCAGTATCTAAAATGTAACCTTAACTCTGTAAGCAAAATCTACTGTTAGGAGATCATAAAAAAATAACCTAGACAAGTCTATGGGAAACCCAAAATGACTTTCTTATTATGAACTCATGGTCCAAACTGAAATATGTTATCCCATTTTGGGAATGAAGCTATTTGCTATAGTGATAATCCTGATTTGGGAGACTTGTAATAGTCAGGATTTATGCTGCCCTAATGTCAAGGGTGTACTAAGTAATTCCTTTGTGTTAACACTATGCAAATAAACCTGAGAGATTTACAACTACTATTTATTAAATCTTAGAGTAGATTTGTTTATTAAGATTGCTATCTTCCTTAGGTCTTAAGAAGAAATTTTAATTTTGTATCAGAATAGAATAGGGTTGTAATAGTTTGGAGTGAGGTTGGGGGTAAAGAGTAAAGGTCTCAAGGTTATAGGGTCTTATAAAAATGATGGAGGTGCCATGTAGATCTCTGAATCTAGACACCATGTGTGGATTCTGCTCCTTGCCTCTTCCTACCTCTTAGGATTCTTAGAATTTAATCTCAGATTTTAAGGTTTAATCTTAATTTTGTAATCTTTTTTTATTAAAGCCAAAAATACTAATTAAAATGGATTTTTATCTGTGCTTATTAGCGCTTAGAATCTTGAACCTGGCCTTATTTGGGATCTCCTTTGTGTCTTTTCTCATATGCTTGGTCTAAATCTGGAAATATTAGCTAACTTTTCATTCTGCATTCATGGAACTCTAGAACTCTGAATTTGATTTTGCCCATGTGGCTTCTGGTTCTAATTTTTGGCTCCTAAGAGAACCTGACTATACATACTCACTATCTCTTATTACTTATTAGAAAACTCCAACCCTCATCCTCATCTATCTCACCCTGACAGCCCCCCAAACCCAACTTTAGCACCATATCAATATTTCTTATTAATTAAAAAGTTGAAAGAACAATTCAAGCTGTTGCGGATTACCCTTTGAGATTTATGGTTTGTTGTTTTTCTATTTAGCTCTAATGAAAGGGATTTGACATTTATATAGTTATCACCTTCCATTTAATATTTGTTGAGACTTAAACTTAAATTAATCTTGATTGGTTCTGAATGATCCTCAAAATATGGACCAGGTTCATGGGCTTATGTTTTACAAATGGGTCATGTCACACAAATAAGGATATGACTTTACTCAAAAAATTCTTTAACAAAAAACATGTTATTTAATCATTCAAATGACTTGTAAGAATGAATTCTTATCATTTATTTGTTAAAGGATTTATTAGCTTTTGCTCATGAAATAATGTATTCAAAAACAGCTTATTAAGGAGAGTGGACATACTAGTATTAACAGAAGCCCCAGAATTCTTTATGTGTGACTATTCTTCCTGCATGTGAACTGTCCTTTCCTGCACCCACATCCCCTATCCTTTCACACTTTATTATCTGTATAAAAAGGAAGGAGACAACATACAAAATTAATTTAAGTAAAAGTCTGCACTACAACTGAAAGCCATTAACTGGCAGCCGTTTACCAAAGCACAGGGAAAAATCAATTTTAATTAGTATTTTTGGCTTTAATGAGAAGTGATTACAAAATTGGCATTTTTAGCTAATACTGTTGAGATTTATGGTAAGGTGATACTAATTAATTTTCTGTTGAATTGCTATGGGCCTTGAATAACTGCAATAAAATGATGTGTTTGCTGATACCAGGACTGCATCAGCATTTCAGAGTTTTGTAACAAAAGGCTTCTTAATGGTTTACAGATATATTTCACACTATTCCTCCTAAGCTACAGAGTATTATTATTTTTTCCATAAAAAGGCTGTTATAGCAATCAAGTTTTATACCATTTTTTAAATTGGGGACATTTTATTTTAATGTATCTTGAACATTAGCCAAAAAACCCTTTATTTCAAATATAGCTTTCTTTTGTCCAGTTACGAGTGGTAAAAGGAAGACATGATATACTTTATTTAGAGAACATTTCATGAGTTATTTCTCTTTATTTCCTCACTTTTCCTCCTCTCTTGATTATATTGGTAGTAAATTGGCTACTGAACCTAGTTACATATTTCCAGATTAATTTGAAAGAAGGAAATAAAAAAAAAGAAACAACTAAGGTTCATAATCCACTCTTCTCATATGATTTGAATTTCAAATGCTTTAATTTCAGCTCACTTTAATTGTGGTTATTTCTTCCTTTTCTTAAAAATGAAAAACAATACTTACCGAAGGCTTTAAAAATTACAATTGACTCTTGAACAGTGTGGGTGTGAGGGTCACTGACCCCCGTGTAGTCAAAAATCTGCATATAACTTCAGACTCCCCAAAACTCAGCTACAAAAAGCCAACTGTTAACCAGAAGACTTACTGATTAATATAAACAGTCGATTAACCCATATTTGTATGCTATATGTGTTACATACTGTATTCTTACAATAAAGTAAGCTAGAGAAAAAAATGTTATGAAAATCATAAGAGAAAATTCATTTATAGTACTCTATTGTATTTATCAAAAAATCTGCATATATGTGGATCTGCGCAGTTCAAACCTATGTTGTTCAAGGGCCAACTGTATAAAACTTTCCCCTGCATGCTGAAAATCTGTATCCTTGCATTGATTTTGTTTGACCTTGGTTAGAAAGTCATTTTATTCATTTGGTGTTGTTGGCTGTCATAGATAGATACAGGAGGCATAATCCAGGCTTGAATATAAGGATGGCCTATGGAGACAGAGGGGTGGTCTTGGAATCCTGGCTCCACCAGTGATTGGCTTTGTGCCCTTAGGTAAGTAACCTAGGTCTCAGTTTTCTCACCTGTACAATAAAAAATAACTCTATCTATGTCACAATATATTTTGGATATTAAAAATATATAAATACCTTAATGTCAAGCCCTCAATAAATACTATTGAATTGTTATCTTAGAAATGAAATCCTGTTTGTTTAAGCATCATTTTATTACTTTCTGGAATATGTATAAACTTGGATTATAATATTTTACTTAGACTCCATGTGCAAATCATGCAAGTGTATTTTTATAATGATAAGAACTTAAGTATAATATAAGATTAAATCATTAATCAAAAAACTCCAAATGGTAGAAAATACAAAATTAGGAACAATAGATTCTTAGAATGTTAGACTCCATAGAATAGACTCAATTAAATAACTGAATCATCTAATCCAGTCTTATTTCTTTTAAAAATGAGTAAGCTAAGGCTCACAGCAGTTAAGTCATTTATTAATGATTCACAACTGATTGTAAGAGGAAGGGCTAGTCAAGTCTATCTTAGTGGCAAATTTTATGACTCTTATGCATGTGTTTTTGTGTGTCAAAGGGAGGCAATATCAAATCTATCTACTATAGATTAGCAATAACTACATAAAAGAAAGCTACCTTTTATGATGCAGATTTGGGATGACATAACATGGGAAATTGAACGTTAAAAAAGAAAACTCTTGGGCAAAATTTGGAGAGGTAGAACAATATAGCTTCTTCTCATTCTTGCCTGAAACATCAGACAAGCTACCATTGAAGCCAACGTACAGTGTCCTACAGACTTATGGGAAAAGTATACTTTCAAAATCCCATCTAAAATTTTTTAAAAAATCCACAAACATTCTTCAGAAAAGCCAGTGGGGTATATTTTCTACCTTAAAGATTTTAGTTTTTATTTTTTTTAACAAGAAAAATACTTTGTTTTCCAAAAAGTTTTTAGAACATGGCACAGATTTCAATACATATTTACTAATCAGATCTCACATGAATAGCCCCCTTCTACCCACCTTCCTCCAGAAATACTCTTCACCCCATTTGATTGATGTGGCCTCATATTTGAGACCCACAAGATGTGCAGGAGGCATCCACTTGCCTAGGTGCTCTGCTGATAAGAACACGTGATTTTCTGTTTGTTTGTTTTTCAGGTACTAGAGGATCAGAATTTTAAATCAGGAAGGGGTATTTGGAATTATTTGTGCTAAAATCCTCATTTTGCAGATGAAGAATTCAAAGCATTGGAGGAGTTATAAAACTTGCCATTGTTACTCAGCCAGTATGAAGCAGATCTGGGAACTGCAATTCTGGCAGTCTAAATCATAGTTGAATGATTTTTTTTCTTTATTCCATATATCCAGTAGCTTACAAATAAGTTAAACATTTGGTTTAAAATGTGCTACATAGCACCCTTACATTCCATGTAATATATTTTAAGAGAAAGATTCTCTTGGGTACAAGGTGAAATAATGGAGGTACAGATCTTGGGTGGTTGCTGGGATGTAAATACCTAGCACTGTTGAATTTTTGATATATTCTTCAACTTTGGTCATTTTATAGTCTTCATCTTTATTGGTCCAGAAAACTTGATTTTGGCAATGTATTTGGCATCTCTAAATGTATTTGGCATCTCTAAATAAGAGATGATTAGGTTCTGGCTATTTTCTTTGTTAACTAATTTCACCATAATCTTATGGAAACACCAAAATGAGAATATTAAATTACAGTGAGAAATTTAACTTTTGAATGAATGAATTACTCTTTGCTACTCAAAGAAAATTCTATATGGGATGACAAGTTATCATTGTAAGATTGCAGGTAGGTATAGAGAAGGGGAAATTGGTTGTATCCTCTCGATGATTTAGGTCACTGAGATGATTGCCAGATGAATTTATTTCCATGCCCAGAATTCAAGAATACTCACTGCAGGACTGACTTCAAGGGCATGTGACCTGTACAGTCACACAGGGCTCACGTTCAGAAGGGACACTTTGTTGGTTTAATGCTCTGCTGTTGCGGTAGTGAGTTCTTGATAATGTTGTCTTTGAACTTGCGTTTTGTAAGTGGAATCTGATGGGACAATGGAACATGTCTGTGAACAGAGGAGATACACACAATGTGTATCCCTGCTGCGTAGATACATGCAATGTGTATCCCTGCTGTGTCCTGTCACTTCATTCTCATGCTACATTCAGGGTGCTCCATGAGCACAGCATCCAGTGGACCCCAGGTGTGTGGAAGTTCAGAGAGACTCAGTGCTCATTACTTGTACTGAGCAAGCAGGGTGTTGACAGCCCAAGAGGCCATGTTTTCCACAACCAGAACTTTCTTAGAATGCAGAAAGAAGACAGTGGTATTTTAAGAAACACAAATGACCAAGGAACTCTGTTCTTTCTTACTCGTGTTACTTCCCTGTGTTAGCCAACCACTTATGCTCAAAATGATGACAGAAGGAAAAAGAAAGTTAGAGCAACCTATAATGTTTTTTCCTTTCAGTGCTTTCCTACTTATCGGTAAGCCAAAGATGAAAAATATTGGTAAAATGTGCATGTATTAAAAAGTGAAATAAAAAAGGTTGAATCAGTTTTGTGTTGTATTTCCACTTTCCTGGTAAGAATGAGATACATGGGGCACCTGGGTGGCTCAGTTGGTTAAGCGTCTGACTCGATTTTGTCTTGGGTCGTGATCTCAGGGTCCTGAGATTGAGCCCCACGTCTGGCTCTGCTCTCAGTGTGGAGTCTGCTTGGGATTCTCTCTCTTCTTCTGCCCCTCCTCCCTGATCTGTCTCTCTCAAAATAAAATTTTTAAAAAAGAATGAAATACCCAATAAATAGTAAAATAAAAAAAATCATGACAGTCGAAAGAGACTGCAGACGAAAGGTAAAGCTTTAGTTTTTAGTACCTTTAGTGATGCGTTTTCCTGCTCTTTTAACAAGAGGCCCTGCATTTTCATTTTGCCCTGAGCCCCACAAGTTAGGTACCCAGTCCTGACTCATTGTGATCCTTAAGAGAACAATCTATATTATTCTGGAAATACACTATTTTCCTGTTTTAGGGCTTCTGATTTTCTGGATTTTAAGCAGATTATCTTCTTTCTATTGAGTGGGGGGAGGGGGACTTTTCCCCTTTAGAGAAATTGCAGTATAACTGATTAGATAAGCTTTTATTGTATCAATAATAACTCAGTCATGTGTTTTTGAGATTGTGTCCTGGTCCTCTTAATTAGATTTTGAATTGATTTTGAGTTACCCAAATCTACTCTTCAGATGGCTAATTTTATCCCACTTCACAGAGTTGTTGTGAGGCCTGTATTTATATATTCAATAAATATTCACTGAGCAGCAGTTAGATGCTGGACACTGTGCTGGGTGCCAAAGATTCAGCAGTGAGTAAGAGAGGTTCCTATACCTTCATGTAGAATACATTTGAATGCAGGAGATAGACAATGACAAGGAAATAAAAAGGACAAACCTCCCAGATTTAGATGAATGCTGTGATGAGAATAAACAGAGAGATGAGGAAAAAAGTAATGAGAGGAGAGGTTTCCAGGAAAGGACTGTATAAGGGCAGTGTATAATTTCTGAGATGAGACCAGAAGGATGGGTCAAAATTCTGAGAGGAGAGTGCTCTAAGCAAAGCAAACAAGAATTACAAAGGCCTAAAGATGAAAAACTCTTGGTATAGTGGGTTGAATGCCCATGCCCCAGAACCTATGAATATGATCTTATTTGGAAAAAAAGAGTCTTTGCACACGTAATTAAGTTAAAGATTTTGAGATGAGATTGTCCTCGATTAACAAGGCAGGCCCTAAACCCAGTGAAAAGTGTCCTAGTTCAGATGGAAGAGGAGAAGACAGAGCCGCAGGGAGAAGACCAGGATAAGGCAGAGACGGAGATTGGAGTTAAGCTGCCACAAGCCAAGGAATACCTAGAGCCATCAGGAGCTGGGAGAGCGCAAGGAAGGATTCTTTCCTGGAGTCTTTGGACGAAGAATGGCCCTGCCAACAACTTAATTTTGAGTTCCTGGCCTCCAAAACTGTGAGAGAATAAACTGCTGTTGTAGTAAGCCACCCAGTTTGTGGTAACTTGTTAAGGCAGCCTCAGGGAACTAATACACTAATATACATTGTTTGAAGAACAAAAAGGAGGCCACAAAGGAAGCAAAGTGGAGAAAACTGAGAGATTAGAGACACAGGCAGAAGCCAAATTCTGAAGGATTGGGTAACCCATGAGAGGGAGATGGAATTTTAGTCTAAGGGTCATGGGAAGCCACTGATAGATGGGTATTAATCTAGAGTATCATTTGGTCTACATCTAAGCGACAGTGCAAAGAATGGACTGTCAGGTAGAGAGAGTGAAAAAGAAAGACTACGGTAGTTGACCAACTGAGAGATGACAGTGGCCCAGACTAGTCTGGTTGTCCCAGAGATGGGATGAGGGAAACAAATTGAGATATATTTTGAGATAGGAACGACAAGACTTGGTAATGGATTGGATGAGAGAAATCAAAGATGACTTCTGAGATTTTATTACAAACAAATGGCTAATGAATGATAAAGTTGTTTACCAAAATGACAATCACTGGTAGAAGACAAGGTACTAACTGTTGAGGGTGGAAATCAGGAGTTCCCTTAGAACACAGTAGAGGTTTAAAAATGCAAATGAAAATGTTATTTAGGTAAAATTAGTTGAGATAATGTATGCTAAAAGCCCGACTAGTTGCACCTATGTATTGCTCAAGAAAATGAATGTGTCCTCTAACATTTAATGATGACTTAATTTTCTTAATTTAGTTTTCAGAAGATAACCATTTTATCTCTTGGGGACATCACTCTGCAATTCTATTATAGCAGTAATTATTTCTTGCCTTCTTTTATTATTAAAGGAGACTAATGTTCTTTAAGGACAAGATTCCAAGAGCTGAGCTAATTTTCATGTCTCCATATTTAATACTTCTATACCAATTTACAGGTCAGAGAGTACAACTGTTAGGTTTAGGGCTAACTTGCCTCACAATATAGCAAGGGATTCTCCCCAAATAAGCAATTCCCTGAACTTGGTGATTTGTTTGAGTGCTCAATCTACCAACTTGAATAAATGCAAGAATCAACTTTTTGCCCAAACTTTAATCTTGGCTCGAGAAACCTGAAAATCTGGGCTGATAGATGCTCCTTCTAACCCTTCTCCATTTAATTTCTGGCAGAAAGAGAAAGTATATATATATATAATATATTTTCCCCCCCTAACACAGGTAATTGAATATCGGCTAATTAGATTAACTGCACTACTTTGATGCTGTAGTGATTGGTGATATATAGGAGGCCTGGCAGTGATAAATGTGTGAGAGAGATTATTTAATGTAAAATGAAGGATAAAGGGTCTAGAGGCCACAGCTTTGAATATGGTGTCCCCTTCCCCTCTCAAAATTTGAGTATATATTTTAATATTAAAAATGCAATATTTTCAACTATTAAAATATGCTCAACTCTTTTCTATGGCTCCTAAATTTATATACTCATATAATTACTTTATATTTCTTGAATTATTCCCAGCTGGACAGGACATAGCGCCATAGTTCCTTTCTGACCAGAGCAGGGAACAACCCCTGGCCCTCCCATATTCACCATTGTAATGAGTATGAAACCAATATTACTGGTAAAAGCCAGGGTACCACATACAGTGGTCCTTCTGGTCTCATTTTGGCCAGAATCAGGCTAACCATTATGTATACCAAGAGTATGGGTAATTGATCTCCTTGCAGGGGAAACAGACAAGTAATAGAAAGAAACTTGGAGAAAAGTTACGAACTTAGGCATCATGCCACCCAGTCTGACCTAAAGCACTTTGGTGGAAGGTGAATATGACAAAAATTTATGAGGCTACACAATTTGAGTAGTGAAGACAAGAGGGCATTTAAAAAGAGAGATGTGACAAGGGTTCCATAACTCTAAGCTCTGATCTTAGGAAGAGGGCCGCCAACTACTTCATTATATTGCTTGTGCTGTGTCTCCACAGTCTGCAGGAAAACATCACACTTTTTCTTCTCATTCATTTACAACTTGTTGAACACTTAGTATGTTCTGTGGTCATGAGGCATGTGTGGGTTAGTTGTATTTGACTGTATGGAAGCCGTTCTTGGAGAAAGGACTTTGACCTTGGTAACAGGGGTCCAGTCAGGTGAATGAAGCCAAACTTAAAATCTCTGTCTTCCTGAGAAAAAGAGGAGGAATTGACTTGCTTCTCTCAATAATAACAGAGTTTTAACATTTTCCTGAAATCCCAAATAGAAGAAGTAGAGGTTCTGAAGGAACTTGGAAATATTTCTTGACATCTATTCAGCTCTGAAATTTTTTGTGAAAATAATATGGGGTTCTGTAATTTTTAAAATATTTTTTTCCTTTGTAAAAGATAATTCCTGATGAGGCAGTTTGGGCGGGATAAGAGAGAGAAAGAACGAGATGGTCAGAGGAACTAGGTAGGAGGATCTATGAATTTTCATGACCACATCTTGTTTCATGTATTGTTTTCATAGCTGTGAATTTAGAAAAACCCTGTACTTGAGAGTGGCAGACAGCTCAAGTTAAAAAAAGAAAAAAAAAGTAACACCAAAGGGAAAAAGAGAAACAAAAATTTTGAAACCCATTAAGCCCTATGGGCAAAAAAAAAAAAAAAAAAAAAAAAAATTGGCAGGAGTTCTATATATGCATATTAAATCTATGACAAAATCTGCTTATAATCTTTGAACTTCAAAGTGAATGGCATGCCAAGTGATGAAATAATGCTTTCAAATGAGGAATAATTATAAGCATCAGAACTTCCCAAACATATCGATAATGCTGTGAGACTGAAAAACCTTTTTCTGGATCCATTTTGTATTTACAGTAGTTATAGTAGTTACCAAATGTAACATCTCTATTTGATATCTGTCTTTAAAGTAGTGAGGCTGGGGGGCAGAAATGCAACCCACTCTCCACAGCCAGTTTTAGACCTATAAAAGCAGACTGGCTACAGATTTGTTGTAATGTTCAGAACTTCAAAAGTTTGAAAAAAATTTGGTTTATAATGATTTTCAGATGAGACTAAAGAACACTCAATTATTATTGAGTCATCTTAAATTTGGAAAATTGAGATAAGCACAATTACAGAACTATATAAAATTACTACTAATTCCTTACTGTTTGGAAGGAATTTTTATGACCTATATTGTTCTTGTGTCGTCTATGCAATATAAACAGCATAGTCTATAGACTTCAGCTTTGGTAAGGGATGGTAGTGATACGTTTGAGTAATCTTGTCAACAGTTGAATGGCTGAGGCAGACCTGAATGTATTATAGAAGCATATTAGTCAAAGTTGTCATTTATGCAGATATAAATAAGTAAGTTTGACAAATCCTTTTGGAAAATTTTAGAAGTTTGCCAAATCAGAGTGGAAAATTTTAGAATTTATCTGTTAACCAGATTGACTAGATAATGAACAAATCTGGAATTTACACAGCACTGTTTTACAACTATGAATTCAAGATCAAATATGACTCAAATACATAACAAAACTATCTAGGAATATAGTGTGATTTGTGTTTCTAATTACATTTAATTTTTATTTTTATTTTAAAAATTTTTATTGAAGTATAATTAACATACAGTGTTATATCAGTTTCAGTTGTACAATAATAACGTTTCAGCAATTCTGACATTTCTCAGTGCTCATTGATAGGTATACTCTTAATCCCCATCACCTATTTCACTCTAGTTACCACCAGTTTGTTTTCTATATTTTAAGTCTATTTTTTGTCTCTTTTTTTCTTTGTTCATTTGTTTTGTTTCTTAAATTCCACATACAAGTGAGATCTTAAAAAATTCCAGTTAGTATTAGTTTGCTGGGGCTGCTATAACAAAATATTACAGACTGGATGGTTTAAACAACAGAAATTTATTTTTTTATAGTTCTGGAGGCTGGAAGTCCAAGGTCAAGGTGTTGGAAGTTTTGGTTTATCCTGAGGCCTCCTTCTGTGGCTTGCACATAGCTGCCTTCTTATGCCTTCACATGGGTTTTTCTCTGTGTGCATGTATCCCTGATGTCTTCAGCGTTCCAAATTTCCTCCTCTTCTAAGAACGCCAGTCAGGTTGGATTCGGACCCACCTGAATGGCCTCATTTTTGCTTAATCACGTCCGTAAAGACCTGCTCTCCAAATATGGTTACATTTTGGGGTACTAGGAATTGGGACTTCAACATATGAGTTTTGGGGTGATACAATTTAACCCATAACACCAGTGGAACTCATACATCTGCCAATATTTGCCAAGCTAGGCACAGGTGATACACTAGAGATGTGAACCCTGCCCTCAGGGAGCTAATAGGTTAATGGAGGAGAAAGTCAATTAAGAGTTAAGCCAACAAGTAACTGCATGTATGTGGACAATGGTAAGTGCTCTGAGGGCAATGAAAAGAGCAGGTGATGAAGATCAACAGGGTTGGGGCGGTAGGAAATGATGTGAAATCTGCTTAGATGGGGTCCTTAGAGAAAGCATGCCCATTAAGGGGCTTTTTTTTTTTTTTTAGGTGTGAGAGGCTGTGTTTGAAAAACCAAAAGGGGGTCAGGGTATTTCAAGCACAGTTAATAAAGGATTGTAAAATGAGATTGTTTGCAGGGCCATTGGGTGTTTGGATTTGTGGGGCCTTGTAGGTCTTGGGAAGGAGTTAGGGTTTTATTTGAATTGCAGTATGAAGCCCTGGAACATGTTTAAGACAAGTTTTTGTTTTAAAAATCTTACCCTGACTGCTGATGTGTAGACTGGAAGGGATGGAGTGGCTGCATGGAGCTCATTTAGAGGCAGTGGTTCAGGGCAATGGTGATGGATTGGATGAAGGTAGTAGCAGTGCAGATGAGATTCAAAATACATTTTAAGGGTAGGAATGTCAAGAGTTGCAGATAAGTTGGATGTGCTGAATAAGGAGAGAGTAGAACCAAGAATGACTCAGGTTTAGACAGCTGAGTAGATGTTGGTGTCGTTTGCTCTGAAGGAGTAGACTGGGGGAAGATTTACAATGGGGAAAGGGGCTGGGAGGGGGTGTTGAGATCCAAGAGTTTATATTTGCTCATGTTGAGTTTGAAAAAGCATTTGAAGTTAGAATAAAAATATACTCATTTATTAATGATCACTAGTGACCCATAATTAAAATAGTGTCTGTGAACTATTGGGACTTCATCAAGATGAAAAGTTTTGCACAGCAAAGGAAACAGTCAAAAAAACTAAAAGGTAACCTATGGAATGGGAGAAGATATTTGCAAATGTCTTATCAGATAAAGGGCTAGTATCCAAAATCTGTAAAGAACTTAACTTGCTTTTAAATTATGGTGTGACTAAAGGGTTAGGTACAGCTTTGTCTTTTCCTCCTACACAGTGGAATAGATATTGGATAATTGTACATGGCATGGATACGTGACTCAGTCAAAGGGGCTCATCTTCATGTCCCTAACTAATTTGATGATGTTGTTATTAAAGATGTCTTGGATGGGCAATGTCCAATTATTTGAAAACAAAAAATGTCATGTTATATTTTAGAAGTGTGATGGAAGAGTATTTTAGAACTTTAATGAAAGTACCAAGCAAAATGCTTTTAGCATGACTTTGCAAATTGTACATCTGGCAGAGATTCTAAGAAATGTTTGGCCTCTCTGGCTTAGCGACTTTAGTGACTTAGTAGACTCCCTGTAATAGTTTCTTAAATATATAATGCTCTAGGCAGGAAGATAGGATGATAAAAAATTTGCTGTTAATGAAGGAAATAAGTAGTTTCGCTTACCCCACATTATTGTGGCCTTAAAAGGAACCTTGTGTTTCAATAAGTTAAGAAAGCCCTTTTTCTTTTTTAAAAATATTTTTTAATTAATGAAATAGTATAATGAAAAACAGTAGTGAAAATAAACTAGAATCTTATATGCATAAAACTGTCAAAACATGTATGACAGACATCTTCTATATATAGACATAATAAAGAGTTGAATATGATTTTAAAGGTAGGAAAAGAAATATTTTAGCTATTTTGTCATTATCAGCTTCCCTGGAAGTTTGTTTGGCAGGAAGGATTCTATTTTCAGTGTTTAAATTGCTCCTAGGAAGAAAGTAAGGTTTACTAGGAGAAGTTCATTACCAAATAGATCAGAAGTCTTGGTATTTGTGCTAAAGGTTAATCTTCATTTACTTACATAATGACGGTGATAATCAGTAGAGCATGCATTTGAGTTGTTTTTTTCTAATAGTAGTGACTAATTTTATAGGGTGTTGTACAAAAATATATAATTTTATTTTTAAAAATAATTTCTTCATTTTACAGATAAGGAAACTAAGCTCCAAATTGGTGAAATGTGCCTAGCCCACAACTGGTTAGTGGAGGGACAGGGGACAGAACCCAAGGATTCTGATTTTTTAAGGCTAGTGTCTTTCAATACAACAATGTTGCAACAATGAAGCAGTAGCCTGGCTTCTTCCTTTGGTAAATAAAAAAATACTTGGGTAGTTTCTTTGTTTTTTTAAATTTGTGTGTTTGTTTAAAGAGAGAGAGACAGCATGAGTGGGGGAGGACCAGAGGGAGAGAGAGAATCCCAAGCAGCCTCCCCACCCAGCAGGACACGGAGGTGGGGGGGGGTTGGGCTCCACCTCAACCCTGAGATCATGACTTGAGCCAAAATCAGGAGGCAGAGGCTTAACCAACCGAGCCACCCAGCATCCCTAGACAGCTACTTTGTTAAAAGAACTAAGTTTGTACTTTGTTGGAAGTACTAACTGAATGAGAAATCACTTAGTTTTTGTTAGGGATTTTTACTGTAGATATAAGAAGATTTGCTAAGGGAGGGTGGATAGGTTTACAACAGTGTGTGTCTCCCTGTGCTTCCACTCAAACATACTGGCATCTTTGGACCAGCACTGACTCATCTTTCCTACATAGCACAGCTCTAATTGTCCCTCATATCAGACCGTTTTGCCACCACTGTCCGGAATGAGGGAAACATCCTCTGGGCAATATTTTGAGAGATGCTCCCTGAACCATATGAATTAAATTTGTCACTTTAGATTTTGTTATCCTGATTTTCAACCTGATTGCGTTAGTTGACAAGCTTAAGCTAAGGGAATAGAAGTTTTAGACCCCCACAAATATAATTTATTTTTCTTTAATCCACATCTAAATAAATTTTCAAACATTGAAGAAATAGAAAAATACTGCAGAATATATTAAATTTCTCTTTAGGTATACTGCATACATCTCAATAAGTTTAATATTCATATCTGTGGCTAATATAGCAGTTTTCAAGCCCAAGCTTTTTACGGATTATATATCTGATATAGAAACTACACAGTATGTCAGTAGTGAATGCAGGAGGAGACCCATTCTAAAAGAGTTAAGTGCTGGCCGCATCAAAACAATTCTGCCAGAAAGTTCAGAAAAGGGGGTGAAGACTATTACAAACAGCTAAATATAGTGGAAGAAAAAAGATGTAATAAATAATATTAAATTTGGCAAATAAGAAAGGGGAAATATTTTTTCCTCTTGTCAAGGAACCATAGGATCTTTACATCATTTATATTGGCTTTGCTAACTGAAAGTACTATTTATTGAAATGCTGATGTTGCAATTCTGCATTGACCTCAGAAGAGATTTTGTTGCCTAGAGAATTGCCAATGCCAGAAGTAGCCAAGATAGTTTCATTTGGTTTCCATTAAAATACTGACCTGGTCTGACACTGATTGATTTGTGGTGACTGGAAGGACCAAAATTTTACAGTGACTTCACTGAAAATGAGATTATTATTTTAGAACTGAACTTCCATTTGGTCATTGACTATATCAAGACTTTTAAGTAGTTTTACAAAGGCAAGTCAATGTAGAATATTTTTGGAGAAAGATAGGAAATCTAGTTGTCTATTTCCAATATTTATTCCGGACAAATTTTCTCCTGCTTCATTTGACAGAAGTGACACATATGAAGAGTAGATAAGAAATTGTGCAGGAGGTAATAGATTGCTTTGCAGAGTTATTGTAATTCTGAGGACCAAAAATCACAAAGAAGAAAGCAGCCCCATACCAACCTATGACAGGATAGTTATACTCATAGCTACACATTTTCATCACAGATATTTCTCTCATATCTCTCATTCTCATCTCTTTCTCTACCTCTCTATAGCTATATATCACACATCATATCACATGTATATGCAAAATATATATGATATATTATGTTTGTGTATATATATATATACACAATTATATGTATATATAATTTATGGCTGCATGTTATTTATATACAGCAAATCATGCATACATATCTTATCATGCATAACCATGATATATATAATAGCACATGTGATATATTTATCTGTGATGAAAATGTGTATATATATATATGTATGTATACACACACATACACACACAGAAGAAAAAGTGATCAGAGAAGTGAAAAACCAAACTAGACCAACTGGTGGTATGATAGAGAACTTGTTCTAATAGAAGATCAAATTCAAGACCAAATGAAAATTCTTCAAATTTTTTTTTCTGATTTTTTTTTTTCTGGCTTGTGATTATGTCATTATTAATTTGGCCTCAGGACATTATCCATGTTTAAAGCTGGATAATATAACAGGCTAGTTTAGAAAACCAACCACTAATATTGAAACAATACTTGCTACTTCCCCAAAGTCTTTAGCTATTCCATCGTGGCAGAACATAGTGGGAGAGTAGGAATTTTGTAGAGCATGATGGTGACAAGCCATGTACCAAAATGATTTTGGATTAGAATTACCTGATCATTCTGTCCTCAGGTTAAAAAGAAAATATGATGGTGATGCAAGGACAGCCCTCTTTCTATCTCATATTCTTCCAATTGGAATGTTTGCTTTTTCTACCAGCTACATGACAGACATCTTGGGATCTCCCTTCCCAATTTTCAAGGAATTCCTTTTGCTTTTTTTCCCCTTTTTTGAAGCTTTTGTTTTCATACTTTTCCTCTTTCTTAGATTTTTTTTTTTTTAAAGATTTTATTTATTTGAGAAAGAAAGAGCATGAGCAGGTTGGGAGGGGCAGAGGGAGAAGCAGATTTCCAGCTGAGTGCGGAGCCCAACACAGGGCTCGATCCCAGGACCTGAGGTCATGACCTGAGCCTAACGCTTAACTGACGAGCCATCCAGGTGCCCCTAGATTTTTTTTTTTTTTTGAATTTCCAGTTGGTGCTCGCTTCGGCAGCACATATACTAAAATTGGAATGAATTTCCAGATGAAAGGTGCATGGGAAATACATTTTTTGAGAGCGCTCCTGTCTGAAATTGTTTTTATTCAGTCTTCCTGTTTTCCTGATAGTTTGAAGAGATGTGGTTAGATTGGCAGATCATTAACCTCTGGAATTTTGAAGGCATTTCTCCAGTGTCTGTTTGCTTTAGTGTCATTGTGGTGAAGCCATTTCAAATTTTATTCATGTAGGTCACTTTTTAAAACTTAATTAATCAATCAATCTTTTTAAAATTTGTAGAATCTGTTCTTTGTTCTTTAGTGTTCTGAAATGTTACAACAATGTGCCTTGGCATAGGCCTATTTTCATTCTGTTTTGGGGGTTGGGGGTTTTACCCATGAGGGTTTATAATCCAAGAACTCATGTCCTTCGAATCTGAAAATTTTCTTGAATTTTGTCATTAGTGAGTTCCTGTTATTTCTTTTTATGGCTCTTTTCCAAATGTCAGATATCCTGAACTGTCCTGTCTGATTTCTCTCCTTTTTTTCCATCTCTTTATTTACTTATTCTCCTGGGAGCTTTCCTCAACCTTATCTCTCCCATCCCTGCTATTGCTTTTCTTTTCCGTTATTACATTTGTAATCATGCTTCATGAATACAATATCTTCTCTGATATTTACAGGGATGTAGATATGTAGAGCTTTACTGTAGGATAACTTGGAAGAATCTTATATTGAGGAGCTCCCATGTCTGTATCTTCAGGCATTATTACCTCTTGAGCTAGTCACACAATCTTCAAGAAGTTGTCTTCTAATCTCATCCCGAGGATAGGTCTAGCTCCCAGCATGCTGAGAGTAGAGTGGAGAAAGATGGCTGGGATTTTCTGCCCTTAACATTCATTATTACATGGCTACCTAATTCACCTGTTTTCCATAAAATACCACAACCTGTTTTTCATGTATATTTAACCTCTGTTTCCTCACTTTCCTCTCTCTCTTTCTCTCTCCCTCTTTTTCAAGTAGATAGTTCGCATTTTTTTTTTTATATACAGACCTCATTTTTTAGAACCCTTTTAGGTTCACAGCAGGATTAAGTAAAAACTACAGAGAGTTCCCATGTATCCCTGAACCTACACTTGCATGGCCTCCCCCACTAACAACATCCTGCACCAGACTGGTACCTTTTGTACAGTAGATGAACCTCCATTCACACATCACAACCACCCAAACTCCATAGTTTACGTTAGGGATCACTCTTGGTGTTGTAGAGTCTGTGGGTTTTGACAAATGCTTGTAATGTGTATCTACCATTATAGTATTATACAGAATAGTTTCACTGCCCTAAGAATCCTCTGTGCTCTGCCTGCCCCATCATCTTTAAAATATGTTTAAGTCTCCTCCATTAAAAGAATCTAACCTAACTCTAAAAGCTTTCCCCCTGTATTCACCTCCCTTTCACAGGTAAATTCTCCTTTTTTTTTTCTTCACTCTTTTCTCAGCCCACCCTAGTCCATCTTCCAGCCCTGTCTCTTTTCTGAAATATCTCCAGCAAAGGCCACTTCTGTGACACTATGTACAAAATGGATATTTTTCAGTTATACTCTTTCTTGGCCTTTCATGAGCACTTAACCTTCTCTTTCTTGATTCCAGGCTCATGGTTTTCATTATACCTATTATTACAACTTATTCTTTACCTCCTTTGTGGGATAATCCTCCCATAACCATTCACTAATTTCTTATGTCTCAAGGTTCACTACTCATTTTAGCTTCTTCCTTGTTTATACCTCCTTAAGGTAGTCTTATCAGTTCCCCTTTCTTCAGTCACCACGTATACGAGGATAGTTCACAAAATTACATCTCTGACCTGGTGTTATGCACTAAATGGTTTTGTTCCCACAAAATTCATATGTAGAAGTCCTATCCCCCCAGTAGGCCTGCATTTGGAAATTGGGTCTCTAAGGAAATAATTAAAATTGAATGAGGTCAGAAGGGTAGGTCCTGATCCAAATAGGATTAGTGTCCTTATAAGAAGAGACACCAAAGAGCTCTCTCTGTCTCTCTCTCTCTCTTTCTTCCTCTCTGGGTGCAGAGGAAAGCCTTCAAGCAGACAGCAGGAAGGTGGCTATCAGAGAAAATAAATGTCTGTTGTTTAAGCGTTCAATCTGTGGTATTTTGCTGTGGCAGCATGAGTAAATTAGTAGATCTGGTCATCTCAAACGAACCCTAGAACCTGTATTCAGATGTCAGCTTTTTCATTTGTGTTCTCTAAAGGTTCCTTCAGTTACTCAAAAAATCAAACTCATGATCTTGTACTTTGCTATTTACTCGCAACTTATAAAACCTAGTCTTTTCCCAGTACTTTCTCTCAGTGAATGACACTGTCCATCCTGTAACCTGAGTCAGAACCCCAGAGTCATTCTTAACACCTCTCTCTCTTCCTTGTCCTGCATTTCATTCATCATTCCATTATCTTTTACCTTCTTTATATTTCTTAAATCTGTTCACATGTCTTTCCCATTTCAACCATGCTCTTTCCAAGGCTCTTTTATTTCCTTCATGCGGCAGTCTCCTAACTTACCTCTTTGTGTCCATTTTTGCCTACCTCCAACCAGTTCTCTCTACCGTAGCCGAAGTGACAGTTTTAAAATAATGATAAAAAAAAATAAAGAGATGCTTTAATAAAGGGTCAGTGACACTTCAGAAAGCCAGGAGCCTGGAGACCAAATCATCTGTCATCAGGTCACCTAATCCACAGACCAAGGCATGGTGACTGAATTCACCTCACAGAAGGACTCTACTGCTGGCTGAATCACCGTGGGTATGAACATAGATTAACCCAAAGCAGAAAGGAATGCCAATCTGAAGACCTGAGTACTGCTGAATCACAGAACATACAATAGCAAATCTTACCCTGTGAGCCCAGAAGCAAGCAGAACAATGGATTAATTACCATTGTTGACTATACTATTTATTGATGGAGAACCTCTGAAACAGAGTCAAATTGTCTGTCTGCTCCTGGCTCCAGGGACTTACCTGAAGGGTAAATGGGTGAAGGTATTCATAGCTTATTTATTCCAAGGTCAAGTGAAAAAAAAATGTAGTAAAAATTTCCATAAATGAGTTTCATACTAAGGAAAATTCATAGTGATTTTGATGATAATTCCTTTGATAGATTCATCAAACACATGTAAGTCTTAACGTGAGAGTTCAAGCACATGTAAGTCTTAAGAGAGAAAACATCTCAATGTTATACTCCATAGGGAAGTAACAAAGCTGCATTTTGGGGTTTAGATGTAGAGGCTAAGTGAATAATAAAAGATGACAGAAAAGAAATGGATGAAATATTTCTCAATGGGATAGTTGTTGTCAGCGTCAATACAATAGACTTTATAATTAGTTTCTCAAAGAAACTAAGAGCCCTTACAGAAAACCATCATTTCTTCTGATTTTTGAAAAAGACAATTCTATCTTATAATGTAGGGAATTATAATTACAGTCTCAGAAAAACTCCAAAAAGAGCAACAAAAACAGCAGGTTATGGCTAGTTTGATGAACATTCCAAAAATGATGACTTGAACTGAAACATCACTTCAAAGAACTGAACATGGAATTAGCATGGATCCAGAAATGTTTACAAGAGAGAAGACAGAGATGGTTTCCAGATTAGACCTTTGCTGACAATCCAGCTGTGTTTATCAGTGACGAATCCCTGAGGAACAAAGTAACAGACTGATGCAGAAGAACGGCTAGTTGGCTTGGAGTTCAGAGAGAACACAGAGAAAATGGCTGAAAGTGCTGGAAAGATGTGTTGGTGGAAGAATGGACTTTGTGATTAAGATTCAGTGAGCATACTGCCACATGTTACTGACTTCCTTTCATTTATATACTGAAGATATATTGAGGACAAACAGCATGACATTAATTAATTTGAAGTGGACTGTTCCTATTTGTATACAGATTTTTCTCTGGGTAAAAGAATTGATTTAAGAGGGAATCAATCATGTGTCCTTGGGTGAAAATATGTGTGTTTGCAAGAAACCCATCCAGACTCATAATATTTGGGAAAAAAGAAAAGTAACCACAACGATTTTCAAATAAATTACATTTTTATGAAGATTTTAGGTTTTGGATGGTTGAATAATAGTGAATTAAAATATATTTGGGAGATTTGCAATTTGTAAACATTCAAAGAATTTTTATTTATATGATCAAATAATTATAAAGAATGTCATTTAAACACTTTGAAGAAGTAAGCATCTCTGGAGATCCTGCCATCTGTGACAATATGGAGGATCCTGGAGGATATTATGGTAAGTGAAATAAGCCAGCCATAGAAGGACAAATATTACATCATCCCACATCTATAAAAAGTCTAGAATAGTCAAACTCATAGAAGCAGAGAGTAGAATAGTAGTTGCCAGGGCCTGGGGGGCAATAAGAAAGCACTGGTCAAAGGGTACAAAGTCTCAGTTATGCAAGATGAATGTCTTAGAGATCAATTGTATAGCATACTGCTTATAGTTAACAATACATCCTATGCTTAAAATTTTGCTAAGAGGTAGGTCTTATGTTAAGTGTTCTTAGCACAAAAAGAATAAATAAAATGAGGAAGTCAAGAGGAAATGTGGAGTGATATGTGATATGTTTATGGCATTGATTGTGATGGTTTCATGGGGGTACAGTTATCTCTAAACTCATCAACTGTATACATTAAATATGAACAGACTTTTATATGTCAGTCATATCTCAATAAAATGCCTAGTTTTAAAAAAATACCTTAATGCATTTCCATTGCTCTTAAGATAAAGACCAAAATTTATCCTCCTTCTCTGCATTTCATTTTTTTTATTCACAGTTTTCATTCCTACTTGGATTCTCCATCCACTCTATTCCTCAGTGTGATGGGCTGCTCATCACTAAACGTGATTCCCTCTTTCTAGATGCCCCTCCCCCTTATACCCAAGATCTCCTTTGCCTCCTACTTCTACTCTTCCTTGCCATTGTAGGTAAATCTTCACTTCTAAGAATCATTCATTGGCTTCCTGCCCTTGGCCAGAGGTTCCTCTAAGTGCCTTTCTTTGTTTGTACTTATCACAATTGTAACTTATTTTAAATTGTGCTGTATTTAAATAGCTCCCATCTCTCCCATGAGAGCTCTAAGAAGGCTGGGACTTTGTCTAGGACTTTTGTACTTAGTAATTTATTCTCATATAATATAATGACTGACACAAACTAGGTATTTGATAGTTTTTGATAAAATTAATACAAATGAATATAAATTAAGCATGTGTCATGAATTTTGGTAGTTGCTTACAGTTAACTAAATTAAGTGAAAGCAGAATAAATAAGAATATTGCTATTAACACAAATGGACTCATGTCTTCAAAATGATTTGCATATGTGGTTATAGCAATTATCCTATCATTGTGTGTTGTCTGAATGAAGGTCATTTGTAAATCAGATGCAGCTTTTGCTTCTGAAATTGGTGGTTGCCACTACCAATTAAAGGATAGCATTTTATGGGTAGGCTCCATGGAAAGGATTGATATCTGTACCGGCTAATAATATCATGGTTATCTAGCTATAGTTTGGTCTTTGAATACAAGGGCACATAAACATACTCAAGTACTCACACTTGCTCATAAATTCTCTTTGTAGCCAACGTTCGTTCGTTCTTTCTTTTTCTTTTTTTCTTTCTTTCTTTCTTTCTTTCTTTCTTTTTCTTTCTTTCTTTCTTTCTTTCTTTTTCTTTCTTTCTTTCTTTCTCTTTCTTTCTTTCTTCTTTCTTCTTTCAGAGATAGAAGTTTATTGAGTACCCTGTGAAGGAGTGGTGGGCAGGACAGCAAAGGAGAGACTGCTAATCATGCCTACTTTCTCATTCAACCTATAATCAGCAGGCTTGCGTTGGAATAAGCATTATAAGGCACTGTAAGCCTCATTTTAACATAGACTGTCTCTTTCATCTTTGTATCTCCAGGCCCTAATAGAGTGCGTGGCTCATAATATGCACCAAAAAATATTGTATGATAAATGTCTGCATTTAATGGATAAATGAGTGCATAAAACATGTGGATCTCTATAATTAATATATAATGCACATAGTTCACTCAAGGGTATTTGAGAATGGAGAATGCCCTATGTACTTGGATACTTGAAATTTTGTGTCAGTAGTGTTGGTTCTTTCCTGATAAGATGATGAGTAGAGTGCTGTTTAATAAGTGAAACATTTTAAACAAAGCATTGCATGCCTGGAGACTGCAATCAAGTTGCTGATGAAGCTGAGTTACAAAGGCAGACAGACATTAGATTAAAATTTTTAAGAAGCTTGGGGGAAAATCTCAATGTTTTAGCAAAGCAAGTGATCATTTATCATTCAAGGCACTCATTAAATGCAGTACTGGAGACAAATCTGATAGAATATGAGAGACTTTGGCACTTGGATTTTCCTTGGCAGCAAATGCTCAAGTGAAGTTTTGGTTAATTGTTTGAGGGTATTAAAGAAATGCATTAAAAGAAAACCAATTGAAGAGAAATGCTGTGAAGGCACATTTGAGAAGGAGGGAAGCCCACAGTTGATAATGATGCATTGCTGTTAAACATAAGCAACCTAATCCAATTTAGCTGCTTCATCAGAAAATTTGAAAGGCAAGTATTTGTTACATTTCAGTGACCACCCACCCAATATATAAATCTACAGCCAGTTTTGTTGGTGAGATTAGGAAGGGTTTTGTACTGATTGCTGACTCTAAAGCTGGGTTAGAGTTAAATTTACTTGGAAACTTGTAATTTCTTTTTTCATGCCCCCCACCCATAATTTATGCTAGATTACATTTTCTGTGAAATATAAGGTAATGTATCTCATTTTGGGTTATTAAAAAACTAGGAAATTATGTACTTGATTTCTAATCTTATTTCATAAATATGCAACATTTCTCTTCCTGTAAACTAAGGTTTTCAGGCCAGAAATTGCTCAATTTTAAGAGAGATGCTCGTAATTTTCTTTCTCTTAATTCTATAGTTTTGTATCTGATTTTTTAAACCACAATAAGGGAATCTGTCACTATTATTTAACTCACATTTGAATATTTTATTTCAGTATTGTTCCTTCTTATATGATGCTGCAGGTTTGAATGACCCTCTCTAGGGACTGGTACCTGGTGAGAGAATCTACTTCACTTTCTCCATGAATAGAAGATCTCATAACATCCTTATGAAATGGACCCCGGAATGGGGATAGAGAAAATCATGTAGGTAGAAGAAGAAATAAGTCTCTGCCATTACGAACACAGAAATAAGCTTAGTTTCTTGCTACCACATTTTCTGGGAAGTGTAACTTTAAGGGGCTGTTACGGGCTGAATTATGTCTCCTCCAAATTCATATGTTGAAGCCCTAACCTCCAGTACCTCAGAATGTGACCTTTAGAGATATGGTCTTTAAAGAGGTAATTAAAATGGGGCCCTTAGGATGGACTCTAATCCAGTCTGACTGGTGTCCTTAAAAGAGAGGAAATTTGGACACACAGATATCAGGGGCTTACATGCATAGAGGGACACCCATTAAGAGGGTGGCCATTTGCAAGCCAAAAAGAGGCCTCCAGAGAAACCAAATCTGCTGACACCTTGATCTTGGACTTGTGGGCTCCAGAACTGTAAGAAATAAATTTCTGTTGTTTAAGTCACCCAGCCTGTGGCATTTTATTATTGCAACCCTAGAAAACAAATACAAGGAAATTAAAGATACACAATGAGCCATGGTTCATGCCTTGTACTCACCTCACGTGTTGATATCACTCTCAAGTTCTTTTAGTTCTTTCATTGAAGGATAGAGTAACCTGTTCATACAAATCTATTTTTTAAATAGTTTAACTGATTCACAGAACTACGTGGCTGAGTATTCAGCTAATAGCCTACCTTAAAGTTTCTAGTTCTCAAAATATTAATAGTGAATCAGCAAAAAATATAAGAAAGACATGATGTTGATTGAAAAGCAATTTTAAAGACCTCTGATTAGTTAGGAACTCCACTTATGGCTGCAGTGTAATTTCTGTCAGAATGTGTTTATGATGAGGATTAAATAGTTTGTCATTTGCAAATATAGTGAGAAATATTTTTCAGGACAGGACTGGAGGTTGCATGGATGAAACCTCTCCCACCCCACCCCTCTTATTTTAAAAGGGTTGATATTACCGAGTGTGAGGGCTTTAGACTTCAGGTGGGGATGGAGGAGAAAGGCTCTAACAAAAATGAGTTGAAAGAGTGTTAGAATCTATGCTGAAGGTAGGAATTTCAATAATGTGGAATTTTGATAGTTGTAACTTATTTAAGTGAATAAGTAAATTTCAAACTATAAAGTTTGATCCCAATTTTGAATATGCCTAGAAAAAATTCTGCAGGTATTTTCTTAAGAGAGAAGGAAATGTTTATTTAATGTAAAAAATCAGAAAGGAATAAAAATCCATATATAGGGTAGAAAACTCTTTACTGACTGTCTAAACAATTACAGGAATATAACCTTGCAAATGGAATCCCATCTGTAACATGTCAAGAGTCACAGCCTGCCACCTCCCACTCCCCCACTGAGGGTGGAGAACTTCTTACATCAAATACACCCATAAAAGTTTAGTTTTTACATTCCATCGTCTTTTAATTTCAAACTGTGTTATATTGGAGTTCATTATAATGGCATTTGAAAAAATATTAATATCTCCATGTATTTCAATGTCTCATTTATTATTAAAGTTCATATGTTGATATTCAAAGGCTAAGACTTTGAAAGACTTATCAGCATATTACCTCTTCATAACAATAACAACGTTAGCTAAGGAATTACTTTGGGGACAGGAACTATTATAAACCATCTCAGTGTAGCCTTGTGACACTTCTCCCACTTACTGTGCTTTAGTCTCTGTAGATAATGAAGTAGCCGTTATTAATACCACACTACATTGGAAAACTTTTTGAAATAGATAAAACATTACTGACTTTGATCTGGAATACAAGGTTAGGACTAGTGTAAAGGATTTTAAAGTAAAATTAAGGAGAAAATCTGAGAGCAATCCAAGCAACCAGTTTAAAAAATGACATCCATAAGGTGAATAAAAAATTCAGGAGCAGGTGAAATTGGTTGCATTTTGAATTGGTTTCAGAATGAGTTTTACCTTAATAAATGCATCAACTGCAGTCTTCTTGAATGATTATCTTTAATCACCATCCATCTTTTGCATTGGTAATGTATGGCATGGCATGAAGCCTTTTGTACTTCCAATGATTATATTAAATTGATTTAAACTTTCAGTAAGATTTTATCATTTTTTTCCTCCTTTAAATTATTCTCCTTAAACCAGAAGAAAACTTTTCCCATTTGCCTTATCTTTTTTAAAAATTTTATTTTATTATGTTAATCACCATTCATTACATCATTAGTTTTTGATGTAGTGTTCCATGATTCATTGTTGGCGTATAACACCCAGTGCTCCACGCAATATGTGCCCTCCTTAATACTCCTCACCGGGCTAACCCATCCCCCACCCCCCTCCCCTCTAAAACCCTCAGTTTGTTTCTCAGAGTCCATAGTCTGTCATGGTTCGTCTCCCCATTGGATTTCTCCCCCTTCATTTTTCCCTTCCTACTATCTTCTTCTTCTTTTTTTTTTTTTTAACATATAATGTATTATTTGTTTCAGAGGTACAGGTCTGTGATTCATCAGTCTTACACAATTCACAGCGCTCACCATAACACATACCCTCCCCAATGTCCATCACCCAGCCACCCCATCCCACCCACCCCCCACCACTCCAACAATCCTCAGTTTGTTTCCTGAGATTAAGAATTCCTCATATCAGTGAGATCATATGATACTTGTCTTTCTCTGATTGACTTATTTCACTTAGCATAATACCCTCTAGTTCTATCCATGTCATTGCAAATGGCAAGATTTTGGTTTTTTTTGATGGCTGCATAATATTCCATTATATATACCTAACACACTTTCTTTATCCATTCATCTGTTGATGGACATCTAGGCTCTTTCCATAGTTTGGCTATTGGGGACATTGCTGCTATAAACATCAGGGTGCATGTACCCCTTCAGATCCCTACATTTGTATCTATGGGGTAAATACCCAGTAGGGCAATTGCTGGGTCATAGCATAGCTCTATTTTCAACTTTTTGAAGAACCTCCATACTGTTTTCCAGAGTGCACCAGCTTGCGTTCCCACCAACAGTATAGGAGGGTTCCCCTTTCTCCGCATCCCTGCCAACATCTGTCGTTTCCTGACTTGTTAATTTTAGCCCTTCTGACTGGTGTGAGGTGGTATCTCATTGAGGTTTTGATTTGGATTGCCCTGATGCCGAGCAATGTTGAGCACTTTTTCATGTGTCTGTTGGCCATTTGGATGTCTTCTTTGCAGAAATGTCTGTTCATGTCTTCTGCCCATTTCTTGATTGGATTATTTGTTCTTTTGGTATTGAGTTGGATAAGTTCTTTATAGATTTTGGATACCAGCCCTTTATCTGATATGTCATTTGCAAATATCTTCTCCCATTCTGTCTGTTGTCTTTTGGTTTTGTTGACTGTTTCTTTGGTGTGCAAAAGCTTTTTATCTTGATGAAGTCCCAAAGTTCATTTTTGCCCTTGCTTCCCTTGCCTTTGGTGATGTTTCTAGGAAGAAGTTGCTGTGGCTGAGGTCAAAGAAGTTGCTGCCTGTGTTCTCCTTTAGGATTTTGATGGACTCCTGTCTCACATTTAGGTCTTTCAACCATTTTGAGTCTATTTTTGTGTGTGATAAGGAAATTGTCCAGTTTCATTGTTCTGCATGTGGCTGTCCAATTTTCCCAACACCATTTGTTGAAGAGACTGTCTTTTTTCTACTGGACTTTCTTTCCTGCTTTGTCAAAGATTAGTTGACCATAGAGTTCAGGGTCCATTTCTGGGCTCTCTATTCTGTTCCATTGATGCATGTGTCTGTTTTTGTGCCAGCACCATACTGTCTTGATACAATACAGTAATAAAAGAAAGAACAAGAACCATATGATCCTCTCAATAGATGCAGAAAAAGCATTTGACAAAGTACAGCATCCTTTCCTGATCAAAACCCTTCAGAGTATAGGGATAGAGGGTACATAACTCAATATCACAAAAGCCGTCTATGAAAAACCTATAGCGAATATCATTCTCAATGGGGAAAAACTGAGAGCTTTCCCCCTAAGGTCAGGAATGCGGCAGGAATGTCCACTATCACCATTGCTATTCAACATAGTACTAGAAGTCCTAGCCTCAGCAATCAGACAACAAAAAGAAATAAAAGACATCCGAATCGGCAAAGAAGAAGTCAAACTCTCACTCTTTGCAGATGATATGACACTTGATGTGGAAAACCCAAAAGACTCCACCCCAAATCTGCTAGAACTCATACAGGAATTCAGTAAAGTGGCAGGATATAAAATCAATGCACAGAAGTCAATGGTATTCCTATACACCAACAACAAGACAGAAGAGAGACAAATCAAGGAGTCGATCCCATTTACAAATGCACCCAAAACCATAAGATACCTAGGAATAAATCTAACCAAAGAGGCAAAGGATCTGTACTCAGAAAACTATAAAATACTCATGAAAGAAATTGAGGAAGACACAAAGAAATGGAAAAACGTTCCATGCTCATGGATTGGAAGAACAAATATGTGAAAATGTCAATGCTACCTAGAGCAATCGACACATTTAATGCAATCCCTATCAAAATACCGTCAACTTTTTTCAAAGAAATGGAACAAATAATCCTCAAATTTGTATGGAACCAGAAAAGACCCCGAATAGCCAGAGGAATATTGAAAAAGAAAAGCAAAGCTGGTGGCATCACAATTCCAGACTTCAAGCTCTCTTACAAAGCTGCAGTCATCAAGTAACCTTTGTTTTTAAAGAGTAAGCAGTTAAAAATAAATTTTATGATATTTATCTTGGAATAGAAGCTCATTTTATTTTCTTGTGACATAATTTTGATTTTGCATCACTTAGATGTAGAATTAAACTGATGTATGAGATGGAAGGTTGAAAAAAATACTTTCATTATTTCAAGGTTTAAGACAAATGAATCTAACTGATTACTGCTCAATGAATTGTTAAGCTATTGACCATCAAAATGGCTGATGGAATTGATTATACAGAAAATAGCCACTCTTTTCCAAATGATTGAGTGATGAGGAAGCTCTCATTTGCCAGTCAGCCTTTATGAAATTGTTCCTGAAAAGAAATCTTAACTGGCTATGTGCACACCTATTAGAACAATGAGAAATAATTGCTAAATAACTTCTGGCTTAGACGCAAGTCACTTCCTACATAAGCAAAGCTTAATAACACAGAATTTAAGCAGTGATATTTCAGTGTCGGAATGCTCTTTAAATTAAGAATTCCTAAGTTAGACTGCTATGATTTGCTGGTGTTTGCTGTTCTGAAGAACATTATGTAGGCTTTATGTAAGTTTCTTTTTAATATAAAGTAGGAATGTGTGTGAGATAATATGTGTATTAGACATTGCTATATCTACTCTTTAGTAGATGAGATGGAAATAGATAAATGTACTGTGCTTTCCCGTTTTTTTTATTTTTATTTTTTTAAATTTTCACTTGACTAATTGATTTAAGCACATGAGGAGGAAAAGGAGAAGATACCTAACTTGCAGTCAGATACACTTTCTCAAATACTATTAAAAATTTCCCCTGAAATTTCTTTCTTCCCCATTCTATTATTAGAGTTTTCTGTGTTTATTGCCTAAGGAAAGAAAAGAATGCAGAGAAAAGTTAATCTACTCACGGGCCAAAGCAAGAATATGGAAATCTTCATGATGATTTAGAGAAAGAATTTCTATTCAAAGTCTAGATGGGGGCGCCTGGGTGGTTCAGTCAGTTAGACTCTGACTCTTGATTTCGGCTCAGGTCATGATCTCAGGGTTGGAGATTGAGCCCCATGTCGGGCTCTGCACTAAGCATGGAGTCCGCTTGAGATTCTCTCTCTCCCTCTACACCTCCCTCTAACCCCCCTGTGTGTGTGTGTGTGTGCGTGTGCTTGCACACTCTCTCTCAAAATAAATAAATAAAATCTTTAAAAAAAATACTGTTGCTATTTAGGAGGGAGGAAAGGAGGAGAGAGACTTGAGGAGCCTTACAGAAAAAATGGAGGGTTGATGCATTTATAGGGAGCAGGGACTGGAGGACTAGACATGATGGAAGATGTCTGTGCAGAGGCCACAATGGTTGACCAAGAGATGACTAGTAATGGAATGTTTCCAAACCAGTGCCTCGAACTTAGATGTAACCCCAAAGAAAATGGGCAGTAAATGGACTGAATTTGAAAAATTAAGAAAAAAATTTTGAAAAATTAAGAAGTCGTTCTTCCATATTTGAGTTTGTGAACTGATATTCAGAGCTGCTTTCAATTCAAAATGCCACTATAGATTGAATGTTTGTGTCCTCCCAAGAGGCTGTGTCCTTCCAGGAGGTTGAAACCTAATCCTCCATGTGATGGGACTTGGAAGTGGAGCTTTCGGCAGGTGATTAGGTCATGAGCATAGAGCCCTCATGCAGGGTAGTCTGCCTTTCTAATAGAGACACTAAACACCTCCTTTTTCTCTCTCACCATGTGAGGACATAGGAAAAAGCTGTTTGTGAACTAGGAAGCCAGCTCTCACCAGATACTGAATCTAATGGCACCCTGATCTTGGACTTCCCAGTCTCCAGAACTGTGAATGAAAAGTTTCTATTGTTTATAAGCTACCCAGTCTGTGCAATTTCGTTTTAGCAGCCCACCCAGACTAAGATAGCTGCCATCTGCTTGGAGAAGGCAGGAAATTTAGTCTTTAGTTGTAACCACACAGGTCCCAGCTACAGGGCTGGAAAAATGTTCTCCAAACTAAGCTCACTTTTCTGGCTTGATACCACTTCCAAGAAAATGGGCTATGAGTTATCGTGCCAAGCTCTGATACCCTGCAATATTCATGTGTGTGGTTTTAGACAAAAAGAAAAAAAAAAATTTCCAATACTACAATTCTAGGAAAAGAATACATTTAGAAGGATTATTCCCAAACATCAAAATAAATTCCAAAAAATCTTTGTTTATTGTAAGATCCACCAGGACCATAACTGAAACTATAAAGTCAGACACACTTGAGTTGGTCTGTCATAGTCAACATTTATCACCTGTGGGAACTTAGGCAAGATACTTAACTTCTCTGGGCCTCAGTTTTATTATTTTTAAAATGAAGATTATTATTTGTAGGTTAGAACAAATAGGAAAATGGCACATGGTATTTAATCAAAGGCAGTTATTTTTATAATTATGATGGTGATGATTGTTATTGACCAAACTGTCCCATATTAGTCACTCTCATGCTCTGCCTCCTGACAAGCCCTCTCCTATTTTGTGTCCCTATATACATGATCCCTGTGTCTGCGTTCATGACCATCATCTATGGTCATCTTTTCTCTTCAGCCCCACCCCCACTAGGGATGCACTTGGCCAAAAGTTATGTAAAAGAGCCTGAAAAAAAGAGGAGAAATTTAAGAGTGATTGCAGTCTAGTGTGTAATTAGGAGCATAGACTCTGGAGTCAGACTAGGAGGGTTTCTTACCTTGCCTCTGCCATTTGCCTTCCTCTCTGGATAAGTGACTCAGTCTCTCTGGGCCTGGGCTTCCTCATTTGTACAATGGTGAGGTAATGAGTGATAATTTATCTTATAGAGCGATTGTGACTATTAATTCACTTAATGCATGTATAGCTTCTAGAATATGAAATCT
The DNA here is from genome assembly GCF_009762305.2 of Zalophus californianus. NCBI lineage: Eukaryota > Metazoa > Chordata > Mammalia > Carnivora > Otariidae > Zalophus > Zalophus californianus. The sequence goes on from NC_045595.1 coordinate 190,425,926, forward strand.
ATGAAATATTAAGTACTCAATAGATAACATTGTTATTTTTACAAACACTTCAAAGTTGAATAATAATCTTTCTGTACCCATAGCTAGAATTTATTTCGGTTTATGTTTTTACCAGTTAATATTCACTATGAGTTTCTCAAAGATGAGAACATTTTGTTCATATAACAAAAATCCCCATGCTTTTCCACTCTTCTTCACCATATAATACTTTCTCAGGGCTGTTTTGCTCTATTTATTATATCCTCTCTATGTGTCAGTAACTTGTGGATATTGTGTCATTTTATTCTCAAAGAGCCTTGTGATATAGGTAATATTTTCCACAACTCAAGAAAGGGCAGCTCAGAAATGTTACATAACTTGCTTAAGATCACATAGCTAACATGGATCATGTCTGGATTTGCACTCAGAAAAGTCAGAGCCTGTTCATAACCACTCTGCTTATGTGGCTTCTGCTTGCTCCTGAGCATGACCAAAGGTGTAATTAATTTGTCAGAATGACTGTTCAATTGACAGTGAGCTAAAAGAGCAGCTTTATAACCCAAATCAGACTCCCTCATCTGACCTTCCTAGGTCACTCTAATTTCTGGCCAGTTGTTTTTCAGTGGACAGTAAGAAATTTATTCTCTTTTTACTCACATTCTGTATTATATAACTATAATTATATGTATTCATATGTATATATATGGCCACACATAAACTATATGTGTATGTGTATAAATATATGTATGTATTTTTAACGAAAGCATTTGTACCTACTCACTTATGTGTTCTTTTCTGTGTCATGGGGACTAGAAGTCTAGGGACTGCACTTTTTCTTTTAAGGATTTATTTTATTATTTTAGAAAGAAAGAGAGCGAGTGGGGGTGGGGTTGCAGAGGGGGAGAGAGAATCTCAAGCAGACTCTCCACTGAGTGCAGGGCCTGACATGGGCTGGATGTGGGGTCGGGCTGGATGTGGGGCCTGTTGCAGGGCTGAATGTGTGAGGCTGGATTCAGGGCTTGATTTCAGGACCCTGAGATCATGACCTGAGCCGAAACCAAGAGTGGGAGGCTCAACTGATTGAGCCACCCAGGCACCTCCCATCTAGGGACTACACTTCTCAACATCCTGTACCAGCAAGGTTCAGCTTTTGGTTTCACCATTGAGAGGCACTAGTATGAGACTGGGAAAGCAGAAATGAAGCAGGAGCCATGCCATTTCTCCTTTATCTGCAGTAGGCTGCTGTGTGGGCTTTGGCAGATGGTAAATTTTCAGTGGCCTCTGGTTGTCCCTTTGTGAGTCATTCTCCTGGATGCTATAAGCAGCTCTGATTTTAAGTTTAGGTTACCTCCAGTTCTTCAAGTGTTCAACCTTCTGAAAGCCATAAGTCAATGGAGAATTTATGCCACATTTTTTTTTTTTTTCCAGCTTCACTTCTGCAGCACTTCCAGGAGTTTTATAAATAAGTAATCCATTGTATTCAATTCCTTCTTGGTTGAAATACCTGGAAAGTTTTCTGTTGTTAAAAAACAGGATCAACTGAATAAATTTGAGGATCTAATTGGCTTTATTAAGCTATTCATGAATTGGGCAGCATCCCATCTAACGAGTAGAAGAGAGCTCACAGGAGTTGTACCAAATGGAAGGTTTTTATAGGAAGGAGGGTGAGGCAAGGAAGTTTCTAGGAAAAGAAAAGGAAGGGTTGCTTCCAGTCTGGTCACCTTCCCTTAGGGGGAAGAGCAGGAGGTTTTATCACACAGAATATCTCATCTTCCTTTGGGGTATGGAGAGGGCTCAGGTGACAGAGTACCTCATTGGTGTTGACCAGAAAATTCCTGACTGGTTAAGACTGCGTTTCTGGAGGAGGTTAAAACTGCAGTTAGGTTAGGTATTAAGTCCTGGTTTAGTGACTTGGCCTAGTATAAGTGACTCCATCTTGGGCCTACAGTTTTCTCTTTACTATTTTCCTGACTACGTCTTGACTGACACTTTACATAAACAATTTCTCCTTAGTCTCTGTAATGTAAGTGGGTATATCTGTCCAACTAATTTTCCTAAACCAATTCTTTCATCAGGCCAATACTTTAAGATAGTCTGACAAAATCTGACCCAATTTTCACTTCTGAATTTGTAACCTTCCAGGCCTCAGTGAGGTCCCTATCCTCAGTGGTCTGCTAAGTGGTTTTATCTATAGTCAGCAAATGGGTGTTATACCTGTTCAACTCATCTCACTCAAATTTGTCTCCTCCTGATGGGTACTCTTTTTTTCCCCAACTATCCATGGCTACCTTTGGCTCAAGATTCAGCTAAAACTCCCTTTTTCTTATCAAGCTTTCCTTGGTCTGCCCTGACTCAGAGTGATCTTATTTACCTTTGAACTTTTACCATCTGTATCACTCTTTTTTTAGATTTGCTGTTGGTTGTTTATTGTTATTTTTCATGTGCATGATTTAAAATTAAATTTAATTGAAAGTGTCCTGATGGGGAAAGATAGAATCATGCATCTTGTATTCTCCACGCCCTGGTGCAAAGTCTTGTTTCTTAAAGTTCATGTCCTAAAGGTATGTCAGAATCCTTCTACAGCATTTCAGTGATGGAAAGCCAATCATATGGTTGAACTGATGGAGCTGTTCGGAAGTTTTTTCTTATGGTGTATATAAATACCACTACTACAACTTTAAGATCTTCTTTCTCTAGCTACCCTGAGTGGGCCTAAAAGTCACCTTTGTGTTATGCTTTCTAAAATTTTAATATTTTTAAGGTTCTGCATGATCTCTGTTAAACTTTTTCATTCTGTTCTCCAAAAGAAAACTTTATATGGTGACCAATTATACATGCAAACACTAACACATACATGTGAAATAGAAGCTGCAGAAAAAATTTACCTTTACCATGTGTATTATTTTGTCTTTATTCAAAGTATTCAATTTGTTAAAAAAAATGTAGGTATTGCCTTGATAATTTGAATTCACAAGCAACTAATGTTGCAAAATACTGATCTAGGACCACATTTCTATTCCAGTCTTATCCTGCACAATAGTTAGTTCTCCATGCTCTTACTGTTTCAGAAAAATTGGACTTTTCTCTGTTTTATGAATGGTCTGATATACTTCCTGTATCAGAGACTTTATACATAGTCTCTTAGGTACTGTCATATCTTAACTATTTTACTTAGATAACTCTAGATCTGGTTTCCCTTCTTCATTTTATAGACAAGAAAATTGAGCACAGAGATTAATTGAATAATTCCATGTATACACTAAACAAATATGTATTAGAATTTGATTATATCTGTAATGCGAAGCTGGGTCCTTGGGTAATATGAAAATAGCATCCCTCCCACCCCCACTCCTCCCAATTATCCTCTTGGCTTCTTTGAAATAAGACTTATCCTGACTTTTCCTTTAAACATGGATATTTCTTGGGGTGCCTGGATGGTGCAGTTGGTTAAGTGTCTGACTCTTGGTTTTGGCTCGTGATTTCAAGGTCATGAGATTGAGCCCTGTGCCATGCTCAGTGCAGAGTCTGTTTGAGATTCTCTCTCCTTCTCCCTCTGCACCTCCCTTGTATTCTCTCTCTCTCTAAAATAAATAAATAAATTTTTTTAAAAAACCAAAAACATGGACACTTCTTCCCTGAACTCCAATGCTCACTATTCCCTGTACTCTGCTCTACTTTTAATTTTGTCCACAGCACTTAATTGTCTTCTAATATTCTAAATTTACTCACGTATTGTGTTCACTTTTTATTTCTGTATTCTCCTGCAAGAATGTGATCTCCATGAGAGCAGGACTATGTGCTTTCACTGAGATATCTCAGACTCTTAGAATAGAGCTTGGAACAGAGTAGGCACCCAGTTAGTGATTATTGAATGAACGAATGCAAGTAGCCACTTTGTCAAAAATCATAGCTAGTTAGTAGAAGCTTAGGATTAAAGCCAGATCTGCTGACTCTTATTTCAAATTTCTTTCCTTTGAAGCCCCTGACACATTATTTCTCAAGCTAAACTACATTCCTGTGCTTTTTCTATAAAAGTTTTATTCAAATGACATTTTGGGTATTGAATAAATATAGATTTCTCCCTTAATCCATATGATACCCAAGATGAAACAAGATCTAGGAAAATAATAAGCTCTTGGAGGTGATTTAAATACCTTTATTACTGCAATGAAGCATAATTGATCTCTCCTTATCGGTAAATACCCTAATTTTCTATGTTATTTTACCTCAAGGGTTTGCTCAGTTTTCCTCTGAACTACTATAGCCTGTTCCTTGCTATAGGCACAAGGAGAGGCTAATTGTTGCACTGCATCCTCTTTAAATTTTAATGTGACCATCTGCTGCTGAACTGTGCTTTCATTTCTATAGGTACTCATCTACTTTTCCTACAAAGTTCAAAGTTACTGGTTCTGAGGTTAATTGGCAAATCACTGACAGGATCCTCTTACACAAAATATCCACCCTTTTGCTAACATGAAAATCTTCCTAAGATACTTTCATTTACTTCTCCAGAATATTATTAATCTTACAAACATGATATATATATGTATATATATAGTATTAAATCCCTATGCAATATAATCCCCAAACCAAAATGTCACTTTATAAAGCTCTTCCTGTCATCCCATCAGTGGCACCAGAATATTTTATGAATTATCCAGACTTCTCCTTAGTCCCCGGATGTAGTCATATGCCAAGTTTGATTGAGTCATAATCTATAACAAATTTTTTTTACATTTTTGTTCTATCCATAATGTACTGTTCTACATTAACTTTAATTTTTTCTAGCTTGGGCTAGGTATAGCCTTCCAAAGCATCCCAGAACCTCAAACATATCTCATTTTCACTCCATCTTTTATCCTGCCTCAAGATTAGACACACTAAAGCACTGTTCTGTTCATATGACTCTTGGGGTCTGTATTGTCTATTCATTGACATAAACTATTGCAATGATTCTCAAACCTTTCTACCATTATACCCCCAGCTGCTCAAGATAGTGAAGAAAAATTCTCAGGAGGGGCGCCTGGGTGGCTCAGTTGGTTAAGCGACTGCCTTCCACTCAGGTCATGATCCTGGAGTCCCAGGATCGAGTCCCGCATTGGGCTCCCCACTCAGCAGGGAGTCTGCTTCTCCCTCTGACCCTCCTCCCTCTCATGCTCTCTCCCTATCATTCTCTCTCTCTCTTAATAAATAAATAAAAATCTTTAAAATAAAAAAAAAATTCTCAGGAGAATGTAGTGGCTGGCTCCACACCTAAAATGTCTCTGGTACTTCATATTTTACAGACAAATTTATTTAAAATATGATTTTATTTCAATAATGTTTTCAGTTCTTATTATTAAATTCCTTACTTTGATGCCCAAGGAATATATTCCAGGGAATAAAGAGCCATCTGGCAAATTGCTGCATATCCCTGTGGTTCCTCACAAAGTCCAGCCTTCCACAACATGGCCCTAACTGACCTTACCAGTCTTGCCCCTCCCCATCACCTTCTATATTCCATATTCCAGCTGGTGGATGATTTGGTGTTCTCTCTTCAATTCTTTTGTTTGTTCTGTTCTTACTGTGAGCAATTCCTTCTCTCTAGTTATCCTCTCTCTTTCATTTCCTTCTATCATTTAAAAATATGTAGATATCATTAGTTTCATCAGATTCATAATATTCTTTGTTCCATTTATAATCTTTAAAACCTTGATAGAAGTTCAGTTTCTCTTCTTTCCATATTTTTGAGAGTATTTTTCTCACAGTGATAGTGCCTTAAATTATGCTAATCATGGAATACTTTGTATTATAAGCTTCTCTCCAATCAATTGTGTGTGTCACAGCATCTGAAATATGACCATTAGAATTCTGTATGTATTTTATGTTATAATTAAACACATGAGTATGTTTTATTTAATAATTTGCCTTATGTGGTTGCTATAAAACTACAATTTATTCTAGGCTATTAAATAATTTTTAATTTCTACTTCAAGGCTATAGATTGAGCCTATGTGGAACGTATCCTTTCTTCCTGAGATTCCACTAAAGTGATAATAAACCTATAAGAAGCTTTTAAGCTTGTAACAATGAAGACGATAGGAGTAAGGCTATCAGGATATTTCAACACATGTATTGCAAATAGAAAACAGATGAGTTTATCTTGATGAACCAGAGTCATGGAATTTTCCAGTGTAAATATTTATGAAAAGTTCCATAGTGGAAGAGGGTTGCAGACAACAAGATTACAAGACAAATGAATGGCAAGAATGAAAAATGAATTCTAAGTCAGTCAGTGGCACTAGTTGGCTTTCTTTGGAGTCATAATGAAAATACTTAACTACTGATACAAAGTACATATGACTAATCAGAATAGATAAAATAAACATTACATATTAATCTCATCAGAGTATACTAATTATAACTCCTGTATACCTATAAATGTAACATTTTACTTCACCTACACTTGAGCACAGAATGGCTAGAAGCATGGTGTTTAACCCTGGTTAAAACAAAAAAGGCAAAAAAAAAAAAAAAAGAGGGCAAAACAAAACCAAAAAAACAACGAGAAACTTTTCTGTAGAAAAGGAAAAGCTGAGTGATAATAACTAGGGCAGATAATATGATTTTTGTCTCCCTGGGAGACACTGGTTGTGTGTCCGTGGTCAAATTTAAGAATCATCCCTAGGGGAAATAGAGATATTTCAGGCAACAGAAGTTAACTTAAAAAAAAAGTTATGAACTTCAAAACATTTGAAAGGATATTACATCCCTAAAATAAGAATAGTGCATAAATAGCCTCAGAAAAGGCTTTAAAATAAAGTGGAGGAAGTCTACCACAAGGAGAGTTTAAAAAGGGGGCTAGAAAACATGAGAGGGAAGATAAAAGATGAGAGTATTAATTCTAGAGTTTTAAGAGGCAGAGAAAAGTTATCACATGTTAAAGATAATATATGCAATATTAAAATATAATTCTTAAGACTATAAAGGATGGAAGTTTCTACTTCTTAAAGGCCTAATGCCAAACATGATGGAAAAATAAAAAGAACTAATTCTGGACCTATTGTGAAGTTTCAAAAAAGAACAAAGAGATAATCCTAAATCTTTCCAAAAGTCACCCAATAATCAAAATCAGTTAGAATCAGTTGGAATGAGAATTCTTACCAGTAAGGCTGGTTGCTGGAAGACAAAGAAGCAATCATTTCCAAGCTCAAATGGGAAAATATTTTCAACTCAAAACATCTGTACTCATCAAACTATTAAACAAATATATTGATATTTTATTTGATTCAGAAAACTTACTTCTCACTGTTTCTTTGATAGTTCCTTGGGGGATGTGCTTAAAGTAAGGGAGTAAACTATGAAAGGATGCATGTAATCCAGGACTCCAGTCTAGATCTGACTCTGAAGAGCAATGACATGAACTCCCTAGATCATTTCAGTGAAGCAGAACTAGAGAAAGTTTTACTTGATTGGGAAAGGAGAATGGAGGGTTTCGGAAGATATCCACAGAAAAACATGCATTGCACAGTTTCAGTAGCATGCTAGACTGTGGATAAACAAAACAAAAGCAGAGAAAGAAGAAATAAAGACAGAGATTCCTGAAAAAGTAAAAAAAAAAAAAAATGGTTGTATGAGAGGACAATCTATAGCACTCTAAACTTAAGTGAAAAATATTTATGTAGTCTGAATAATGTAAATGTTGTTTTCTCATACATAACACATTGAATCAACCTATACAAAAAGTAGTGGATGAACACATTTCAACCTGAAAACTTTAAAAAGTAAAGGTTAGGCAAACAGAAATGAGGGAATAAATAAGAGTGATAATACCTCCATTAAGTATAGAGCTAGGATAGACTATGTGTGGGTAGTGGAGTAAATAAAAGAGAAACATACATATAATAAAAGAACTAAAGGTAGAAATATAATTGTACAAGGAGATTGGTATAGGGAATAGACAGAAAGGTGGGTAGTAAGTGTTAAGATTTCGATAAGGGCTAAAATGTTTATGTGGGTAGTAAGAATTCCATATATAATGCTTGATGTGATAAATAAGTATTAGTGTAAGTATATTATTTAGAGATATAAGGATATTTGAAGAACTGCAAATAGAAACAGTTTGAACGTGTTGCCTTTGGAAAATGGAATTGGATGAGTATAAGTGGGGAATAAGTCACTTAAGGTTTTAATCTTGTACATGTATTTCTTTGATAAACACAAAAAAGTAAAATGGAAAAAACTGAAAAGAGTCAACCAGGACTTTATTAAGACTTGCTTAAGCTTGCTGAATATGTGTATATACAAATAATCTGTAACAGTATCTACTGTACTTTAGAGGTTCCTTTTGTCTTGGGGATTCTATCTTATATAGAGATAGTGGTCTTAAGATTTTTATTCCAATTTTATACTCAGGCAAGTTAATGAATGTTTTAAGACTTCAGTTCACTCAGCAGTAAATTGAGGGTATTAGACCAGAGATGGTTATATATATTTTTTGTGTACGTTGTAAACAATACAATTTTTATTCTGACTTTAAAAATGTTCTATTTTTCTAAATTAGAAAACCTACAGTGTTTTAATTCTGCACCCCCCATCTGTTGTGTTGTTTTTGTTTTTTTGTTTTCTATTTTCTTACTTCTATCCTTCAGTCAGTTTTTGGATTTTTTTTCAGGACTAAATATCTAGGGATTTCCTTTTAATACCCAAAGAGCTAGAAGATCGATATTTGAATATTTTTGAAACAGTCAAAAAAGATGTCTGACCTGTATTTGAAATATATCATTATAACAATAAAAAATATGAGAATACTGAGAAACAGAAAGATAGGAGGTAAAGCCAGTAGCTACATTTTCAACATCATCATCTATTTCCACTTACCAAATTTTTCGCTGATGTCTGTACTTATGACTATATAAGAAAATTTCTCATCCAGGGTAGAGAGCATTAATGAAATTACTGCATAGCTCTCTTTGAAAAATGAGAGAAATCCACATTTGGTTTCCATAATGAAATTTATATTTGCTTGGTCATAGTTCAAATTGGTTTTGAAAAGTATATATTTAATTGAGGCAGATGGAGTGGTCCAAAATGTAATAAAGATAAAAACAAGAAGAAAAATTTAAAGAGAAAATTTCAAATTAAAGATGAGTAACTGTTGATTACTCAGGTCCAAGAATTAATACTGATGAATGTTATATAATTCAGCAGATCTTGCCAGGATAAAGAGATATTTGAATGTAAGCTCGACATTAATAAAAGATAGCTGTTTTGTAACTTGCATTTTATATTTCATCTCCTTAGTGTACCTTAAGGTAGAATTTCACTTCAATCAAATGGAATTTACCATTCTAGGAAAAGTATTCTTTTTTTATTTTTTAGAGATTTATTTGTTTATTTTAGAGAGAGTGCATGTGAGCAGGGAAAGGGACAAAGGGAGAGGGAGAGAGAGAGAATCCTCAAGCAGACTTCCCACTGAGTGCTGAATCCGATGCAGGGCTGGATCCCAGGACCCCGAGATCATGACCTGAGCCCCTGGCTGCCTAACTGACTGAATGACCTAGGTGCCCCTAGGAAGATTATCCTTTACAACTTCTGGGTTTTCATCCTTATCAATTGCTCAAGTAATGTCCAACACTTCATTTTACCATTTCAGGATTCTGCCTTAGGTTCCTTTACCTAAATATAGTCTAGATTTGCTCTTCACTGTAAGTTAGTGCAGGGTACTACACACCGACTTCAAAAGTTTTGGCTGGATTTTAACTGTACAAGATGACTGAATGAGTGTATTTGTTAGTTACATCAGTATCATGAGGCAGGATTTGACAAGGCAGTAGGCAATATCCCCTCATCTATATGAAAAAACATGTAACCAAAAGTGTATTTTTATTATGGTTTCTTTAGAATTTATTCCCTTGTTCAATTTTGAAAAGATTTTAAGGCAATTAATGATATTTTAAGAAGGGCTGTTTTGTTTTGTTTTTAAACCTCACTGAAAAGAGTACAAAACTTAGTGTGAAGCTCTAAAGAAATACCTATTATTTTTAAAACTGTCTCATTCATTTTTTGATTTTTATAGTTTTTAGGCAAGTGGAACCAGTCATAAAAATGAACCTGAGAGATCAGTTAAGGTCTAAAAGAATGATCAGGAAGAGGAGTGTAATGTTTTAATTGGCAAGGCTGGAACTTAGTGTTAATATTAATGCCCACTGCCATCAGCTGCATCACTGAAACATTTGAGGAGGCTAATGAACATTTTGTTGAACTACTCTCTGGAATTCTCTCCTGAGTAGCAAAATAGCACTTTGTAATGTAGGGAGGGATGACTTTTGCAAATGGGATACCATAAAACTTAAAGTAAGAATTGGAACTGAAAGTAACAATATTAATTTATTTGGCATTATTTCTGCTTTTTCATGCTGAAATTTTATTTTGGCATGAAGATAGCAATAACACTAAGCCCTCCACTGGAATCCAAACTGAAGATAGATTATTTTGTCTTTAAAAATTTCATTAGAGAAGACTACATATGGAATAGATGAAAAAATATTTTAATTTAATGGTAAGATTGTCCCTTTTGGAATCATAGAACCTAGATCGGAGGCAGTTTCATTTGTTTGTAGCCTTTTCTTTTAGAAAATAGAAATCATGAGATTTATTTAAATGGATGGTTATAAGAAAGAAATCATGAGAAATGGTGAAATATTTTCAAACAATACATGTTTTGCAAAAACCAGATATTAAGATAATAAAGAGGTTGCCATTTTTTCTATTTAAAAAAATAAATAGTTTCAAAGTATAAGCATCCTACTTTCTCCTCAGAGACACTATGAAATAAGGGGAAGATTATGGGCCTTAATGTTAAAACTATCTGAGTTTAACTCTTGATTTGAACACAAGTTAGGAAGAGGAACCAATCGATTTATTTAATGTATTTTCTGGTTATCTATACTGTGTAAAAAAAAAAAAAAATCCAGAAACTGAGTGGCTTAAAAAAAAAATCACCATTTTATTATATGTCATGATTTTGTGGGTCAGGAATTCAAGTGGACACAGCTGGTGGTTCCTCACCTGCCTGTGGCATTAGCTGTCTCTCAGTGGGATTCTGGTCGTGGCTGGGCTGCCCTGAGGGCCAAGATAGTTTTTTGTCCACGTCTGGCACCAATATTGAAGATGGCTGGAAGGCTGCGGCTGTGGAACAGGATGCTAATGATTGACGTATCCAACATGTCAGTCTTAGGGGACTTGAACTCCTTACATAAAAGCTGGCTTTTCCCAGAGTAGCATCCCAAAGGACCCAGGGCAGAGCTGCAAAACTTCATCTGATCTAGCCTTAGGTCCCTTCTTTTACATTCTTTTCATCAAGGGAGACACAATGTCTAGCCAAAAGTCAAGAAGAAGGGGATTAGATTCCACCTTTTAATTTATAATATCTCTGAGCCTCAGCTTTCTCCTTTTGTAAAACCTACCCCCAAAGAATTGTGAAGATTCAATGAGACAGTCTTCAAAGTGCCTCTCATAGAAACTTACCAAAGAAAATCTCCTCTTTTCTTCTTCATGCATCTGGAGATCATATTTCCCAGTATCACTAGGATAACGGGGAAACACTAAAATAAGCACAACTGCCCCTGAGCATTCAAAATCATAGTCAAATGAGTTTGTGTACTTTAATTGTAGACAATACCTGAAGCTCAAACCATGTAGGATATTTAATTTATTGTAGGCCAATTTTTAGGGTTACTTGTTTTTCCAACCTATAGCAGATTAGGAAGAAAAAAAAATTAGAAGAGAATGGGACTCCTAAAAAGAGATACAATGGAAGAAACTGGAAGCCGAGGGGAAGAAAAAGTATAAAGCGCAGGACTCTAGACTTCTAGCATTGGAGGACATTTTAATGGAATAATGGAAGGCTATCAGGATCTCAATAACTATTATTTTATGTCCTAAGTTACGAATTGCTGTTCCTGATGATGCCAGTACCACAGTTTTAAAAAAATTTTCTAAAAACATTTTATTTATTTATTTGAGATAGAGAGAGAGAGGGCAAGAGAGAGTGAGTGAGCCAGGGGGAGGAGCAGAGGGAGAGGGGCAAGCAGACTCCTCACTGAGCACAGAGCCTGATGTGGGGCTCAATCTAAGGACCCTGAGATCATGACCTGACCTGAAACCAAGAGTCAGATGCTTAACTGACTGAGCCACCCAGGCGTCCCTCCAGGAACACAGTTTAAATTTTGTTTTGTGTCACCTGTAAGTATAAGAGAACGTATAATCTATTTTAGAAAGATTTCTAACATGGTGGTTAAATGTGTATGTCATGTAAAGAATAAGTTTCAAGATTTCCTACTTATCGAGTTTTTTTCCCCCTAATGGTACTATGTAATTGATATGTTTCAGTGTGATGCTATGACATGACATGGGAATATCTATGATTTTTTGGCTACCTAGCAGCTGAACGCTGTTTTGATGTTTTTGGAGTTACTTACCTTGAATCTCGGTGAGTTTCAGAGAATACCTTCCAATAAGTTGGAAAGGGCAGATATTCCCTCTCCTGGGCAACAAGGGCTAGGCCCATGACATAGGCTTAACTAGTCTGAATGAATCCTTGTCATTATGGAAATTACTGTTAAGAATGTTTGCAGGCCACAGACATGCAAGGAAGTGGTGGCAGTGGTTTGTGATTCTGGCTCTGCATTAGAATCCCCTAGAAAGTTTGGAAAATACCAGTGCCTCATGCCAACCCAAGTCAATCACACTGCATGTCTGGGGCAGAATCCAGGTGTTAATGCTTTAAAAAAATATTTAGATGATTCTAATGTGAGAATTAATATAGAGAAAGAAATTCAATGATTTATGGAGATGGGGATATTAAAGCAGATTAATTATATGCAACCTCTCCATGCATTTCCCAATTATGTCCCCAAAGAAGCCCAGAATATATTTCTTTCACCCAGGCTTTGGGTGGCTATAGGCATTTTTGAAAATCACTTTTGTAGCTGTTATAAACCAGAAATAGTGGAACCATTGCTACTGAGGTGTGTTCTCTGACTTCAATGAAGATAACAGGATTTCAGGTAGCAGTTGCTAACTAGCCATATCTAACTCCTAGAATCAAAGGAAGGCACAGTTATTGTAAGACTCTGAGGCCTGCCTGATGATCACAGTGACTGGTCCAGGTGGGATCTTTGGTATTGCCAAATTAATCATAGGTTCTTAGGTCTAAAATGGATGAGAAGCCTACAAAATTCTTACTTGATTTGTGTAACTAGAAAATTCCCAAGTCTGATGAATGGCAGTCTGACTTGATTTCTTTTTTTACAGACATGGATCTATGTCCAATTTCCAGACCTAAGTTAGTCCACGAAACCAGAGTCCTTGAATAAAAATAATACCCTGAGGATAGAACCTCTAACATAGTTAGTACTAACCAAGACTGTAATGCCTAGCCTTCCTCAAGTGTCCTTGGTCAGTTACCAAGTAGCTCAAGGTCCTCGATTAGCTCAGGACAATGGGCAACGCAGAGACTTTTAAAAGGGTTTTGTTGTTGTTTTTGTTATTGCTTGTATGTTAATTTTAATTATGGGTGACCCAAAATACCCTGGGAGTCAGAACACAAATCAAGTCTTGGTTCATCCAGTATCTGCGAGGCCCTGTGGGACCCTGACACCACCCTGTGGTTATTTTCTCTTTACTGAATTGTATAGAAGTAAGTAAAAGGTATGCTTAGTAATGGACAGAATCCACTCTTTTATTTCCTGCCCTAAAAAGCAAGAGCTATTATGATAAAAAGGACTAAGTGGAAACCTCTGGAGCTTCCTCTCTCTCCAATAAATAATGCATCTAAGGGAAATATAAACATCAGTACCATTTTCAGGATTGAGATAGACAGGAGTAATATGTTCATATCTCCTTTTAATCTGCCAGTTTGCCTATTGCTTAAATATATTGAATATGAACTTTGAGAATGAAAGTGAATTGCTCCTTAATGATGGTTGCTTCTATAGCAGCTGCAGTTTCCAGATGTGGTCTCTTAATGGGAGCAAATAAATAGAGCACCTAGGTCCTGGTATGAAGCTCCCAATCTGGCTAAGCTTTTTTCTCTATCCAAAAAGCAGAGAATGTTGCATGTGTCTGCTTTCACCTTGAAAAGACACATGCTAACCCTTTATCAGACATGTCATTTACAAATATCTTCTCCCATTGCAAAGGTTGCCTTTTAATTTTGTTGATTGTTTCCTTCACTGTGCAGAAGCTTTTAATTTTGATGAAGTCTCAATAGTTAATTTTTGTTTTTGTTTCCCCTGCCTTAGGCGATATATCTAGTAAAAAGTTGGTATGGCTGATGTCAAAGAGATTACTGCCTGTGTTCTTCTCTAGGATTTTAATGGTTTCATGTCTTCCATTTAGGTCTTTAATCCATTTTTGAATTTATTTTTGTACTTATAAAACTCAACACCCAAAAAGCAAATAATCCAATTAAAAATGGGCAGAAGACATGAACAGACATTTTTCCAAAGAAGACATCCAGATGACCAACAGACACATGAAGAGATGTTCAACATCACTCATCATCAGGGAAATGCAAATCAAAACTACAATGAGATCACCCCACACCTGTCAGAATGGCTAAAATCAGCAGCACAAGAAACACCCGGTATTGGTGAGGGTGTGGGGAAAGGGGAACCATCTTACACTGCTGGTGGGAATACAAACTGGTGCAGCCACTATGGAAAACAGTATGGAGGTTCCTCAAAAGTTAAAAATAGAGCTACCCTATGATCAAGAAATTGCACTACTAGATATTTACCCAAAGAATACAAATGTATAATAAAAAGGGATACATGCACCCCAATGTTTATAGCAGTATTCTCTACAATAGCCAAACTATGGAAACAACCCGTGTCCATCAACTGATGAATGTATAAAGAAGGTGCAGTGTTTATATATACATATATATATAATGTACCTGTTATATATATAATAAATATATAATATATAATGTAATATAATAATATATATAATGGAATATTACTCAGCCACAAAAGAGAATGAAATCTTACCATTTGCAAAAATGTGGTTGGAGCTAGAGAGTATTATGCTAACAAAATAAGTCCATCACAGTAAGACAAATACCATATAATTTCACTCATATGTGGAATTTAAGAAACATAACAAACAAACATGGGGGAAAAAAAGAGAAAAGCAAACCAAGAAACAGACTCTTAACTCTAGAGGGCAAACTGATGGATACCAGGGGGGAGGTGGAGGAGGGGGTGGGCAAAATAGGTGATGGAGATTAAGGAGCACACTTGTGATGAGCACTGGATGTTGTATGGAAGTGTTGAATCACTATATTGTACACGTGAAACTAGTATTATACTGTATTAACTAACTGGAATTTAAATAAAACCTTAAAAAATAATAAAAAAAAGAAAAGACACATGCATGGCAGAGAGTAAAGGTGAATCTCACAAAAATAAAGGGACTCATCAACTTGATGTTAACAGTACAAGGTGATAGCAGGCCCTGAAGGTTGAACTTTAAGTGGCTTGAATGTGTCTATTTTGCCACAATGCCATCCTTCCCTTATTTTATATCGTTAGTCTCATAAAGAGTTCCTAGGAAAAGTGGGCCTAGCCTGATTGGAAGTGTACTGTTGCAGTGTGAAAACTGACTTCAGGGTTCGCTTTAAGGGAAAATGACAAAGAAAATTTTCCCACTGGGAAGAACCTGGAGCAATCCGCTCCGTTGTCCATATGGCCTGGACAGAGAAATGGCTGGAGCTGAGCAGTGACATTTCTCCCTGTGCCTGGCTAATAGTTTGTGGTGAAGTTAAGAAAATTAATGGAAGAATGGAAAAAGAAGAAAAAAGTATAATGAATATGTGTTTGGATGTAAGACTCTCTGATTCTACATGAAAATTCATCAGAGGGTCCCTAGTAGAGAAAACTATTAGAAACATATGGAAAATATGACCCTCAAGTAGAAATATAATCACGGGTTGATTATATTCGACACTTCTGTGTAGAAAAATTATCATGCACTGGGATCTCCTTGCCCTACCTTTCATGGACTTGACAATCCATGAACTTACTGGTTTCCTTTTACATCATCATGAAGTTTGCATACAATCTTGCTTCTGACCAAGGAACTCACTTCACTGGTCAGTTGCCCGTCAGACTCACTGATTTTGTCATATACTCTTTGATCTGCTAACTGTTGGTCTTTCAGAATGGTGGCATGCTTAAATAATTATTATGTCTGTTAAGAGGTCATCATTCCATGTTCAGGGTATTGTCCTTTAGCATGCAATGGTACTCTTAACCAAAAATTAATGTAGGGTGATGTATCTCTCATGAATTGAGGAACTAGTTGATGGAACTGGGAATGGCACGCTGTCAGTGACATCTGATTATGGCTGGAAATATTTCCTTTCCTGTCCCTAAAACACTGTGCTCTACTAATGTAGAAGTGTTTATACTCAAGGGAGAAATGTTGCTATCAAAGGACCCAGAAAGTTCTTTGGTGAATTAAGAGATAAGACTTCTACCTAGCTATTTTGGCCTCTTCAAGGAGCTGAGTTATCAATCAAAAAGGAAGGCTATAATGCTAGTTCTAATGATTGGTCTTGACAGTCAATGGTAATGACATAGGTGATATACATTAAAGGATGGAAACTGTATGACTATAACTCATGTAATACTTTGGCTTCCGCTAATAATACCTTGTCAAATAGCGTAAGTTAATGCTATTCTAATGAGGCCCTTTATCAATAAGCATTTGCTCACTCCACTGGGAAAACTCTAGTCAGTTAGCTGATGAAAAAAATTATGAGAAAGAGGGAAGGGGGAGTCATTAAAACAAAGCACCTTTATGAGTAGCTATAGAGACACGATTGTAGTTTTTTCCTACATTTTCTTCTTTGCCATATCATTGTGTGCATGTTGTGTGTGTGTACATGTATATGTGTTTCCTCTTAGTTCCTTTTACTTTCTCTCTCTTTTATATCAGCTTGGTGGTAATTAAATTTAGTTTAGTACACATATCACAGAATATTGAAATAGGATCTTAGCAGACCTCTATTTGTAAGACATCCAGGATTTTCAGCAGAATGTTGATTAAAATCAGGATCATCACTCCCTAAATAAGTGATATAGATGTTTTCAGCATACAGGTGATAGTTACAGCATTAATTATGTAGCAGCATTTTTTAAACATTAAAAATTTGAGGAAAATTATATGAGGATATTGTTCAATCAAAGGGATGAATTATATTAATTATTTAAGTTTTTTCCCCTTGCAAATCATCTTAACTCCCCTTCTTATATTTGGGAATGGCCCACCTCATGAGGTGGAGCACCGCCCCTTCTCTTTACGGAGTTTGAAAATCAGATACTTAGTGGCCTAGTCTTTTTTTTTTTTTTTTAAGATTTTATTTATTCATTTGACAGAGACAGCGAGAGAGGGAACACAAGCAGGGGGAGTAGTGGGAGAGGGAGAAGCAGGCTTTCCACTGAGCAGGGAGCCCGATGCGGGGCTCAATCCCAGGACCCTGGGATCATGACCTGAGCCGAAGGTGGACGCTTAATGATTGAGGCACCCAGGCTCCCTGGCCTAACCTTTCTTTCAGCTAGAATGGAAGCACGTAACACAGGCTTGGACTATTAGATGCATCCATCTGCATGATGATTAATGAGTCAGGCAAGCAAAAGGAATGGAGATGTCACTTTGATAGTGAGGAGATGCGGCAGCAGCGACAAGATCAAGTTTCAAGGAGCATCTGTGATGGCGGTGACGACGGTCCAGAATGTCATCAGGTATCCAAGGCTGGCCTTAGGTTTATCGGGGCCTGACTTCCTGGCATGACTTGAGCTATGATCCTGACTGCTGGTTCCCGCTTTCATTTCTCTCTTTTTCCGTGTCCGTTTCTCCCCCTCCCCATGAGGTTTCTAGAAATTCAGGAAATCTTTGTAGGATGTTCAGGGCGGCACCATATGCTTTAAATAATTTTTTTTAAAAATGGTTAAGTCCACAAGAGCTTTATTTTCTGTTGTATTCAACAAAAACTGAGAAGGAATGAAAGGCAAACAGACCTAAGAAAGGTCTGTATCTCACTTAGATTCAGGCTAGGACAACAACCATGGTAGGTGGACATTCAGTTATAATGTGCTAGAATTACAATTATAGACCAGCATTGAGCTTTTGCTTACCTACACTTTCCATATGTGAGAGACATAGCAAGTGAGTGAATTGGTACAACTGTGCATAACTGAGTGCCTAGAGAGTTTTTGTAGTAACTCATTAAATTAAATTTCGTTTGTGGAAGGAGACTTTCATGTTTCAGACTATAGATATTTTCGTGCTAAAATCTGAACACCTACAGATTGAGGCAGGCAAGCTGATACAAATTCAATTCATGTTTCTGCTTTAATTTATCAGTTTCAACTAACTTTACGCATTCATTGAGAAGTCACACATACTAATTCAGGTACTGCCACTTGTTAATTATATACATGGGCCACCAATCCCAAAGATGTAGTTGTTGGCTAGGTCTGTGGAGACATGTCCTCTGCTAGTATTCAATGGTACTTACTTTCCTTATGGAAGAGCTAACTTCCCTGTTTTTTTCATGTCACCTGGGCTCAGTCCTGTTATGGTACCAGTTGTCTCACCCATTACAAAACAAGTTGATTATCATTTCCTTAAACCGTGTAGTCTGGTTTAGACACTTAATCATAAAGGGGCATGGCATTTTTCTTCCATCTTTGCTTTTGTGAAATATGTAATTATTTGTAATATACCTTCAGTTCACTGGAAGGTGATTCTTCACCAGTTACTTATATATACTACAATTTAACTTATTTAATTAAATTAATTTCAAGCAACTCAATCTACATTCATGTCTACAAAGAAATTTTACCTTTGTTCCCAAGATATTTTAGATTAACCTATTCTTTATTTTGTAGATTCCTTGGCTGCAACCAAAAGCAGTGATCTGTTAATACTGTAGGGGAACTCTAGGTTCACTCTGGGGGTGAAACTCACTTACTAAAACTCTATACTCTTAGTCCTTCTGAATCCTGGAGGAAGTGAAAGACAACACATAATCAGATATTCTCTCACTCAAAACATATTTATTGAGTGTTTCTATAATTCAGGCAAGCACTCTTTTAGGTAAAGAGAATGTGAAAATGCCTTAACAGACTGGTGAGGACATGGGCACATATGAAACTAATGATAATACATTGGAATAACTGCTATTAGGGGTATGTATAATAGATCATGGAAGCCCTGAGGGTTTGTAAATACCTAATATGCAGAGTCAGTTAAGGCTTCATAAAGAAGTGATGTCTGACCTTGGTCTTGAATGTACAGTAGGAGTTCAGTAAAGAGAACTGGAAAGGAGCCCCAGTTGTTCCAATCATTCCAGGTGAGACCAACATAGAGAGCCAGTCCCAGGGGATAGCCAGCCTGTCAGGCATAGGAGTGAAAACATCAAATTCCAGCTGACGACAAATATTTGAGAGAAGCCCACTGACACCGGCAGAAGACCTGCCAGTCCAGTTTGCCTCTCGTGGCTTCATAAGTTAAATAAATGTTGTTTTAAGACACTAAGTTTTGAGGTGGCTTGTTATGCAACAATGGATAACTGATACAATCATATATGCATTCTAGAAAGATTAATGGGAGAGTCATAGAGGGTGGGTTACAGGGATGAGGGTGAATCAGGTAGAGCATTTTGGAAACAATTGGAAGAGCTCAGGAAAGCCCAGTTGCTATTACTCAGGAGCCTTTGTGCCAGAAGCCTGGAACTCAGAGCCTTCTCTTGGGGTCTTGTGCAAATAAGCAGGATCCTGTTCAACCTCTCCCTGAGTACAGCATATCCTATAGCTTCAAAGGCTGCTGATTTTCTTAATATGAATGAGAGTCAAGTGCGAAATAATTCTATTGCTAGTGGACTCACCTGGGCTAATATCCTCTTAGCAGAACTGCATCCAGGCCATGGCAGCCTCATTCTGCAACTCCGGGGAATCTCTCTCCTTTCCTCTTTCCACACCCGCATTTATTTGAATTCCCCAAGGTCTTACTCATTTGGGAAACCTGTTGACAGCTAAACTCACTGAGTCTTTCTTATATGTCACTCTTTTTTATTGTGCAAAATTTTAACCCCTGATTCATCTTCTCCCACAGTGCTAATTCCCTTCTGCCTTCTTCTCCCATGATGCAACCTCCTATTCTGTCCAACCTTTTCTACTGTGCCCCCTGTGAAGACAAATCCTCTGTTTCTTCACTGAATGTTTCTCCTATTGTTCCAAGCTTAAGTCTGATTTTACTTTGAGAATATTCTTCTCACAAGTCTCTCAAAGAAGGCTTTTCATCTTCTATATCCCATGGATCTTAGAATTGGGAAATGAAAGTGCCTTTCCTACCACCCCACTCTAACTATTCTTGAAAGGTAATCAATGACCTGCTAGTTGATTGAATCCAGCGGATATTTTCGGTGGCATTGGGCCTTCTTGATCACTGTCTTTGAAATACTCTTTTCCTTTGGAGTCCTTAACATTCCTCCTACCTCTCTAACCTTTCCCCTTGAGAATATTTTGTTTTTTCACCTTCTTCTGTCTCTCCCTTAAATTTTTGTGCTATTTACTAGTACATGCAAAGTCCTCTTCTGTTTTACATAATTTACGAAACTTCCTTGAGTGATCTAATTTCTTCATGGCTCCAATTATCAAGTGTATGTCAATGCCTTAAATTAAGCATAGTTTTCTCCTGAGATTTGATTCATATGGTAACTTCATGTGGATATTCCAAAGTTAAAGTCAACATATTCTTTAAACTATTTCTGCTTCTGTGTTTTTCTCGCTCTCCCCCAACCCTTCTGCCCCCTCCATTTCATTTAGTAGTACCAGAATCCAACACAGTTGCCTAAACCAAAACCTGGCTCCCACATCTCTACCTCTACCCAATCACCAAGTCCTACTGAGTCTATCTTCTAAATATCTGTATGATCTGTCCAGTTATCTCTATTTGCATTGCCACCATTCTAGTTCATATCAGTACCATCTCATTTCTAGATTAATTCAAGATTGGGCTCTCCCCCCCCTTTTTCTTTTCCTGTTGGGATCGAAAGATAGAGGAATGCATCTGATAGATTAAGAGATCCCTAATCAAGCCCAGCTTTTCAGGAAAGGGAAGTTGAAGGGAGGAGTCTGAGATGGACATTGGGCCTTGGATCATTTTGGGGGAGAGCTGATCTAGGGCACCATCCAGATGCCACAACTCAGCTGAAGTGGGTGCTTCTTGGAAAGAAGGATGTGGTTGAACTAAAATATATCTTTTACTAGAAAGCTGCAGAACTTAGGTCTCAGTTAGTTTTACTGTGGGATGCCCCTGATGCATATCAGTGAGAGAAGGCTCATCTTCCTCTGTGTGATAGGGAATCACTGTGGCTGGGCTGGATGAGCCACGATGCCAAAAGAAGGTGGAACACTGAGGGAAGCCAGGAAAGGTGGCTCCTTTGGGCTCATGTTTTTGTAGATAGCCAGAGCTTAATCAAGAAGCAACACTGACACCGATTTCCTAAAGGTGCCATCTAGCAAGGCACTAGGAGCCCAAAGGAGTAGGAACCTGGTCAGGCTCTAGCAGTGCTCCACCATCAACAGCAGAACAATTGTGTAGTAGGTGGTGCTATCTGGGTCACTTCAGAAGCTGTCATGACAGAAGCTTTGAGGCAGAGCTTCCCAAACTCTGGCAAGTGTTCACTGATGGGTTGTTGAGCCCATCAGCCCTTGGGGTGGATGGGTGGATGGGCAGATGGGCAGAGACATGGGCAGCTAGAGTCCCCAGGCACGTCTGTTCGATCATTTGTCCTAACATTTCTAACAGTATTATTTTCCTCAGTGCTATGACAAGATAAATATTGGAAAGTTCTATGATTTAAAGAACCCCTAACCATCTGCTAGACTAAGTGATAGCTCCATTCCCTATATATTGCATATTGACTAATACCTGATGCAAATCAAAGGCTCACAGCTCAGAAGCTCTTCTTGCCACATTGGTTGTTAGCTTCGTATACACAATACAGTCAGCTGTCTCTGTTTCCAGTCCTGTTTAAGCCAGTTATATTTTTACTCATTCGTAAAAAGATGAATGGATAAAGTCCCTTCTTCTCAAGGGAGACAGATTGTTGAACAAGACTTATGAATTTTGTATTTCCATGCAGTTTATTTTATCAGTGAGGGAGCAAAACAATGAACACATGAGTTACAGTGGGGCACCTGGGTAACTCAGTCGGTTGGACATCCGATTCTCGATTTTGGCTCAGGTCATGATCTCAGGGTCCTGGGATCAAACCCGCGTCAGGCTCCACACTCAGCGGGGAGTCTGCTTGAGGATTGACTCTCTCCTTCCCCCTTGGCCCCTCCCCCCTGCTCACACTCTCTCTCCCTCTTTTTCTCTCAAATAAATAAATAAATCTTTTTTAAAAACCACATGAGTTACTGTAATTATAACTTTAATTAGGTATCCAGTACAATAATGAAATATGAATTTTTAAAGGAAGGGAGTTGCTATTACAAAATTAAATTTGGAAAACCTGATGAAGGTGAATTGTTTAAAATTGCTGTTGAATTAGTTTTAAGGCAAGAAACCTTAACAAAATTAAGGAGAAATTCTAATTCTAATTCTACATTTGGCTTGCTTCACAGGAGTCTTTTTTTCACTTCACTTTAGAGAAACTGAAACCTGAAATCATATACTATGTGTGTGATGGTGATTTGTACATAAAAGACAGCAGGGGTCTTATTAACAAGACCATGAGTCCACATTTAAGAAACTGTGGGGTTAGTATGTACTTATATGTTTTCAATTAAAATGCAATGTTTGTAGCACAAGTATATTATTTTAATGATTGCCAGTCTTAATTAAATTTTTAATTAATTAACAAACTATATGAATTGCTTTGGATAAGAGGGCTTCTATCCTAATCCATTCAATAAATATTTATTGATCATCAAGTTCTTCATTGCTCTATTGAAGATATTTTGGGAGGTGCAAAAATAAGACAAAAATCCCATCCTTAATGGACTGGTAGTTTGAATGAGATAAATACAAACAACTCAAAGGTAGAGGGTAATAAGACAGACAATGCCTTTCAATTACTGGTCCCTCCTCAAAAACGCTAATTAGCATCCTCAAATATTTCTTAAAAATATTATTTTCAAGACTTTATAAAAGTTATGAACTTCTGTATATTGTCTGAATCAGGCTTATCAACCATTATTCTAAATCACTCTTCCAGTAAAAGTACAAAGCAATAGCCAATACTGGAATGTTTCTAGATGTTAATAAATACATCGTAAGTGGGTCTTATATTTCATGTAATTAACCTGACATGATGTCTATATGGGACTGATGGTTCTTTTCTAAGTAATCAACTAAGGAAGGAATGCAGCAGGTTTCTAATACCACTCGATAGCAGGACCACACACTCTGAACTCCCCCGGCAGTTGTCTCTGCCGCTGCTCTGTCATTAATTGAGAGCTCCCTTTCGTAGCTTTTCTGTCTGGAAATGACAGTTAACTATACTCTGGATGAACCTTGAGGACATTATGCTAAATTAAATAATCCAGTCACAGGACAAATACTGTCTGATTCCACTTACATGAGATATCTAAAACAGTCAAATTCATAGAATAAAAGTGGAATGGTGGTTTGCCAGAAGCTGGCGAAGGGGGAAATGGGGAGTTACTAATCAATGAGTATAAAGTATCAGTTTTGCAAAAGAACTGAATAAGCTCTCGAGATCCGCTATACGTGGTCCTATGGACAACAGTAATGTATTATACGCTTAAAAATTTAGGAGGATAGATCTCATGTTAACTGTTCTTAACAGAGTAAAATGAAATGAAAAACTTAGTTGTATATTCAGCACCTAGCAAAATAAAAACTCCTTATTACTATTGATCTTTTTTTTTTTAACGGTTTCGGAATACTTTCACATACATCTCACTTCAAATTTGTGCTTCCCACTCACCTGCTAGCTCTTTCTCTAAATGAGATGAGAGAGTCAGTTTATCTTGTTTCACTAACCACAATTACCAAATCAGGTCAATTTTAACTCCTAAGTCTCTCTTTCTCTCCTATGTTTTGTATGTTTTATTTTATTTTTTTTAATTCCTTGAGTATTTTAAAAAATAGCCTTATTGGAGTGTAATTGATATATGATAAACAGCATCTGTTTGATGTGTACAGTTTGATACGTTTTGATATAGGCATTCACCCACAGTGCCATCGCCACTCTGAAGATAATGAAGTCTCCATCATTCCCAGTTTCCTTGTGTTCTTTGTAATCCCTTCCTGCCATCCCTGCCCTGCCCCGAACCCAGTGAACAGCTGATCTGTTTTCTGTTTCAGATCCCAAAGCCAGGCTCAGAGGTGGTAGGTAAGGAGCCATGGATAATTAGAGGTAACCCCTGCTTGCTTACCCGATGAGATTATGGAGCTGGTTGTTGGTGTTCAAAGTGCTAACCATGGATGAGACCAAGAAAGGGGTTGCTCATAAAATGACCCAGGCATGTACCCTGGGAAAGAGGGTAATGTTGGCTTAAGAGCTGTCTGAAGGGTGAGTGGGGAGGATTTCTGAATGTGTAGGTCAAGTGAGAGGAGCATAAAGTCTAAGCTTTGGGACACAACATAGAGTTGGTTTAAATTAAGAAATTGCCCTATGAAAGTGCCACAAATCAGTGTAGGGGGTTTATGGAGGGCTACTAGTAACAGTGGAGGAAAGTGAACATAAAGTAGTGATGGAAGTAAATAGACATGTATGTAGCTTGTAAAATTATATATGAGAGTCAGAAGGTACCTCAAAAATCATCTAGTCAATGTTCTTATTTTAGTCATGAAAGTGAGATACTCAGGACTACCCATCTCACTTGTGGCAGACCTGGAACTAGGAGCCAAACCTCCTGATTCTGAATTTGTAGGAATTTTTTTCTCAAGGAATTAATATTGCACTAGATAATGGCTAAACATATCAGACAGTGCTAAAATTAACTGCTGTGATTGACAGTGAGATCCAGAAGTTTGAAAGTCCTAAGATCATGGTTGCAGGTCCTTTTCTCATAGTGACTTTTTTCATAGTGACTCTTGTTTCAGAGAGACAAAATACACTCTGCTGGCTCTTGAATAGTCCTAAAACCACTGGGGCAAGGGAAAAAAATCTGTATTTGTAGACTTTTGAGAATAAGAATTGTTTTACATTGTGCTGATGGTGTTATTAAGAGTATAAATTATGTAGCTACGTCCAATATGAGGTTATTTTCTAACTCCTGTCAGAGACAGAATTTCCCTGTATATGGGGCAGAAAGTGGAGTAATAATATTAATCTTGGCTGCATTTATTTGTTTCCTTTGGGCATCTCTCCATCCTCTACGTACTTTCATTTCCAATCAGACTCATAGATCTGTGAGGTGAAACCATAGAGAGAACTAATTCTATTTTCTTACCTCTCCCACTTCAGCTTAGATTTGTTCCTTTCCTTGGAGTAGATCAAACTGACTCATAGAAACCATTTACTACAAACCAAAATGAACCTGTTATTGTTTAGACCTACTTGTTTAAAAAATGTTTTGTGTCTGTCTGATTGTATATGATTCTATCTATATCAGTGTAGATACCTGTTTATTTATTTAAATATTTTTCTACTCTGTCCATAGCTAAGTACATTTCTTATTTACTTTGGTCTGATCAATATGCGAAAGGACCTCTGTGAATATCCGGATAATATAATGGCCCTTTCTTCTTAACTATTTAGTCCTATGATATGTAAGAAAACTAAAATTCCGTGTTCATATTGTATGTGCTTTTCCATGTGTAATCACACTCCCATGTGATTATCACCAAAGAAACATCAAGTAAAAATCTTACATTTCTTTCGAGTCCAAGGAAGATGACATGATAAACAGCCAAGTTGTCTTTCAGTTACCTCTAATTATAAGGCAAGAATTATATTATAAAACATTAGAACTTTTCCAAGTTTCCCACATTTTCCTTATTCATTGGCTATCCTGTCTTTGTTTTTGGTGATTCTTCCTTCTCTCAAACTCACAACTTCCCCTGGTCCTCACTCAGGGCCCTTCTCTTCTGGCTACACACTTTCTCTGGGAGACCTCATCCACTTCCATGGTTTTAAATACCGTCTTTAAAAGATGGCGCCAGTCCCTGCTGTACTTAGAATTCTGGACTGATATAGCCAGTGGGTTACTTGACATTTTTACTTAATGTCAAATAGGCGTCTCAAACACAACATGGCCCAAAGTCTCACTTTCCTGTTCCCCCAAACCCGCGCCTCACTCATCTTCCTCATTTCAGTAAACACCATAGTGTATCTCTCTCCCCAATTAAGCCAAAAATCAACTTATTTTTTATTCCAGTTTTCCTCATAATCACAGATCCAATCCTTTAGACACAGTGTCCTTCTTGGTGCTCTTGCTTCGACACTGGCAGCCCTATAATCTTTTCCACTTGTTGACCCAGAGTGATCATATCACACTTGTTTTTACCTCCCTGATCACTACTGATCATAATTAGAATAAAGTCCACTCCTTACTCTGCTTTATCAGGCACATCTAGACCCTGCCTGTCTTTCCTCGTTTGACGAATTTCATGCTGCTTTCCCTCTTGCATACCACACTTCAAACTTAGTAAATTATTTTTACCAGTTTCTGCCTTAGAGCCATCATACGGGAATTCTCTTCTTCCTGGTATTTATGGTCTCTTCTTGACATTCAGAACTAAGCTTAAATGCCAGTTTCTAGAGTAGTCTTCCTGACCACCCAAACTAAAGTACTACACTCTTGAACATTATCATCTAATTTTTTAAAATTCCAGTGTAGTTAACATACAGTGTTAAATTAGTTTCAGGTGCACACTATAGTGATTCAACAATTCTATACATGACTCAGTGCTCCTCATGACAAGTGCGTTCTTAATCCCCTTCGCCTGTTTCACCCATTCCCCCCACCTAGCTCCCCTCATGTAGCCATCAGTTCTCTATAATTGAGTCTGGTTTTTGTTTTGTTTCATTTATCTCTTTTTTTGTTTTGTTTCTTAAATCCCACATATGAGTGAAATCATACGGTATTTGTCTTTCTCCGACTTATTTCATTTAGCTTAATGATCTAATGCACAAAATCTAATGAACACGGAATTTTAGTTTTCTTACATATCATAGGACTAAATAGTTAAGAGCAGTGTAAACAGAAAGTTGCTCCATCCAAGTCAATATAAATGGCAAGGTTTCATTTTTTTGATGGTTAATATTTCCTTTTATATATATAATATGCACATATTATATATAATATATATGCCACATCTTCTTAATCCATTCATGAATCAGTGGCCACTTGGGCTACTTCCATAATTTGGCTATTGTAGATAATGCTGCAACAAGGCAGGGATGTTTGTATCTTTTCAATTTAGTGTTTTTTATCATCTGATTTTAATAACTACATAGTGCTGGTTACTAGTTAATATTTCTTCTCAACTGTACAGTCCTTTAAACTGTAAATTTCATGAATACAGATTTTTATTATCAGTGCCAGGCACTTAGTAAACCCTCTACTTCTCTATCTATATTAAAGAAATAAATGGTTATGTTGACTTGCATGAATTACATACAGCCCTTAAAGAAAAATTATCATCTTAAATTTTCTAAGAACAATTACTTTGTTTTAATCTATGCTCATGAAGAATTTCATTTTGTGATGCATACAATAACTATGGAGTTCTAAATGCCTAAACTATTTCAACTGAAATGATCCCTGTTTTACATTTTTTATTGATTGTTTTATAAAAAACTCAAAACAGAATAATATATGTAAGATGAGATGCTGAGATGCATTCAAAACTACCAATGGACATACATTAAAAAAATCTTTTAATATCTTTTATTATACACTTTCTTACAGCCACCGGACAAGGTCCATATACTGCATTAAATTCTTGTAAAATATGGGTTTTCTCCTGAAGGAGGATAATGAATTTGAGCAGTGTAAACAGAAAGTTAGCTTATTGTTGTGCCATTTTTGGAAGAAATCATTTGTGAGCTTCAATGGCTAATTAAAAGTCTGTGCCAAAGTTTAGCAACTCAGTAACTATCAAAAAACCCAGCAACGTATATCTGCTTTTTTTTTTTTTTTTTTGTATTTTAACAGACTCTGTCAATGCCAGAGAAATTTACTATACAATGTGGATATAGAAGTAATTGTTGCAAATAGCCTTACCTAAGAATGAAGGTAGTTTACCAAAGAGGTGATATATACAGATTAGAAATAAAACACTATTAATGTGAATGGCTGGATGTTCATGAAATGCATTCATCAAATAAATGCACATTTTCTGTCATCTCTAACAGTGATGTTTCCATTAGAGGCTTGTTCACGCACCGCATTTAAGGTGTCTGTCAATTTAAAGTGGTTTCATTAATCACTGCATATTTAATCATTTGATACAAAGCAACATTTTCTCTCCCTTAGTTATATGTTCACTTAATCATCAATTTATGTATGTACAAGTTTACACAATTTGGTTTGGATGACTATTTTGGCTTCTGTATGGGATAATTGAGATAAGCAATTGGCTTTTCATGTTGGAGATTTAGGGCTTGACGTTTGTGACATCTTCCAGAGTAACACGGTAAGAGCCCAAAGGCTTTCATGTGCAAGACTGCTTTGGGGGTTTGTCACAGGCAGGGTGGACTTGCACAAAACGGTGAGTTAGAGATCTCCATTAAGAGCCGTTTCAAGTGTTCTTTTCGTTCAGACACCCACCCTCACTGGACATGGTGGTATAAAGCTGAAACTTAAAGCTCAATATTCTGTACTGCCTTGACATTTGGTGAAATCAGGAGGGCTCCTTCAGCCTAACCGCAAGTGCCCACCTACCCTGCTCCTGCTGGATAAGGTCCCCAAACCGTATACCTTTCTTTATTAAGGGGACCAGGTGAAGTTCCTGCTTATCCCTGAGCAGTAGGTTTTGGTTCCTTGATGACCCGTGGAATTATTCAAACAAGCTAGTCACATTCTCCCGCCAGAAAGGGGGCAGGGCGCTTCATTGTCTTGCTGCTACAAAGTCCGCAGCCCCTACTTGCTCACTCTGTTCCCAAGTACAATCCTGTGTGACCCTCCATGGCATGCAGTGCCCTCCTCCCTCCAAGCTGTAAGTGCATGTGACTAATAAACTGCTCTCATCTTATCTGTCCGGTGTCAGATGTCATGTGTTTGCCCATCCCCATTGCCCTAAGGCAGGAAATCCTTTCCCCATAAAGAGGGTGAACAGGAGGTGATCAGAACAGGTGATGCTCCCTTGCTCCCCACCCCATGTACTCTCTGGCCTTTCTCCAATATGCCGCAACCCAGCATCCTTGGATGCCTTGCTATGTCACTGCTAACCTTGTATTGGAAATAAACCCCCTCTTGTATCTATCCCCTACGGGTCAAACAAGGCATGCCACTGATTTTTTAAAATATTAAGATTTAAAAAACATTTTATAGTAGACACACAATGTTACATTAGTTTCAGATGTACAACATAGTGATTGGACAAGTCTATATGCTATGTTTGCACAAGTGTAGCTACCGTCTGTCACCATGCAATGCTATTACAATACCACTGACAGTATTCTCTATGCTAAACCTTTCATCTCCAAGAATATTAAGAATTTTAATGCTGAGAATCAAGAGGGCTGTCAATGGAAAGTTGGCGTGCCTGAGAGCATACATAGGAAGAAATGGCCTGCTTTGCATCTACCCACACCCTTTGAGGATGTTTTGGACGTTTGCTGATCAGACTGGTAAAGAGAGGCAGAAAAGAGAAAGTAAATGATATCCTGAATAAATGACAATGGCTAAGCTTTGCCAAGCACTTCCATGTACCATGATCTAAGACTTGTGCATGCATGTTTTCATTTAATTCTTTTTTTTAATTTTGTTATGTTATGTTAGTCACCATACAATACATCATTAGTTTTTGATGTAGTGATCCTACAATAGGTTTATGAAGTAGTACAGTTGTCAAAGATTAAAAACAAACAAACATATAAAACTCTAAGGCCTAGAGAGTTAAATAAGTTGGCCAGAAGTAGAAAGTGGTAGAGGTAAGGTTAGAGCCTATCTGTCTGAATCCAGATCTTGGATCTTGAAAAACACCCTGCCCTGAAATGAATATTAATGGATATACATGCATGGTAAGTTACACAAATCACACAGTGATTTTCAGCTCCCCACTTAACACATGTTGCAGTCTTGAACCAAGTGCCTGATCTCTTATTTCCTCTTTAGTGATAAAAACCAGTGAACAAAAACACCTTAGGGGGCTTTATAAGGACTTACTGACATAATTTAAGTTAAAGCATGTGGGATGTTATAGTTGTTAAATTTGTATTTATTCTAACCACCTTTTTCTTCACTTAATCACACATCCAGTGAATATATTCTGAGTGCCTAATACGTGTTAGCTATTTGTTCTGGGTATTTGGAATTACATCAGCCAAAAAAGCAAAGGACCCTGCCCTCATCCACTTCATACTCTATGTTCTAGATAAATTCCAAATGAATCAGAGTCAAATATAAAATATAAAACCATGCAATGACTAGAGAAAACATGAGTTGAGTACTTTGTCATCTAAACATGGGGAGGTCTTTTCTTACCATGACTTAGTATACAGAAGCATTAAGGAAAAATATTGATGCATCTGATGGTTTTTTAGAAATGATTTTTATGCTTGGAAAAGATCACCAAATACAAATACAAATAAATAGCAGAATTGAAAAAGAAATCACAACTTATATAAAGAACTTTTTCAAAAAGAAGAAAAGACTAGTAGCTTCATTAAAAAACAAATTAGAAAAAAATATAAGCATAATGCTAAGTGAAATAAGTCAGTCTGAGAAAGACAAATACCCTATGATCTCACTCATGTGTGGAATTTAAGAAACAAAACAAATGATCAAAGGAAAAGAGAGAAAGAGAAAGACAAACCAAGAAACAGACTCTGAAACAGAGCAAACTGATGGTTACCAAGGGGGAGGTGGGTGGGGAGATGGGCGAAATAGATGATGGGGATTAAAGAGTACACTTATCATGATGGAAAAAAGTTGATAAAAAATGAATTAGAGATTAGAACAGATAGTTCATAGAATAAAAATGCAAATAGTTTCCAACCTAATAAAAATATATTCAACTTTTTTGAAAATAAGAGAATTGGAAATTAAAACTAAGATACCATTTGTCAATGCTTAGTTTAGCAAATTCCAAATGTTTGACAATATACTCTGTTGGTGTGGCATTGGGGAAAAAAATACTCTTGTATATTTACAGTAGGAATGCAAACTGGTACAATCCCTGTGTGGTGGGAGTGGCAATATTTAGCAAAACTACATATATGTTGTTGGAGAGTATCATCAAAAAGTTGTGATGGCTGATTGGCCCATGGGTTGAACGTGGGCACTCGAAGCCTCCCCAGTCCATCCCCTGTCCTTGGAATGTGGGTTCTGCTACAGAACCACACTACAATAGTGGCGAGAGTGGGCATCTTTGACGTGTTCCTGATCTTAAGGGAAAGGCTCTCAGCTTTTCCCTGTTGAGGATGATATTTGCTGTGGGTTTTTCATAGATGGATTTTATGAACTTAAGGAATGTTCCCTTTATCCCTATACTCTGAAGAGTTTTAATCAGGAAAGGATGCTGTATTTTCTCAAATGCTTTCTCTGCATCAATTGAGAAGACCATATCGTTCTTCTCTCTCCTCTTCTTAATGTGTTCCACCACACTGATTGATTTGTGAATGTTGAACCACTCTTGCATCCCGGGGATAAATCCCACTTGGTCATGGTGGGTGATCCTTTTAATGTGTTGTTGGATCCTATTAGGTAGGATTTTGTTGAGGATTTTGGAATCCATAATCATCAGGGATATCGGTCTGAAATTCTCCTTTTTGATGGGGTCTTTGCCTGGTTTGGGGATTAAGGTAATGCTGGTCTCATAGAATGAGTCTGGAAGCTTTCCTTCCTTTTCTGTTTTTTGAAACAGCTTCAGGAGAATAGGTATTATTTCTTCTTTGAAAGTTTGGTAGAATTCCCCAGGGAATCCGTCAGGCCCTGTACTCTTGTTTTTTGGGAGGTTTTTGATTACTGCTTCAATCTTGTTACTGGTTATTGGTCTATTCAGGTTGTCAATTTCTTCCTGTTTCAGCCTTGGGAGTTTATAGGTTTCCAGGAAGGCATCCATTTCATCCAGATTGCTCAGTTTATTGGCATACAGTAATTGATAATAATTTCTAGTAATTGTTTCTATTTCCTTGGTGTTAGTTGTGATCTCTCCCCTTACATTCATAATTTTATTAATTTGGGTCCTTTCTCTTTTCTTTTGGATAAGTCTGGCCAGTGGTTTATTGATCTTATTAATTCTTTCAAAGAACAACCTTCTAGTTTCATTGATCTGACCTACTGTGTTTCTGGTTTCTAATTCATTGATTTCTGCTCTAATCTTAATTGGAAAACAGTGTGGAGGTGCCTCAAAAAATTAAAAATAGAGCTACCCTATGACCCAGCAATTGCACTCCTGGGTATTTACCCCAAAGACACAGATGTAGTGAAAAGAAGGGCCATATGCACCCCAATGTTCATAGCAGCAATGTCCTCAATAGCCAAACTGTGGAAAGAGCTGAAATGCCCTTCAACAAATGAATGGATAAAGAAGATGTGGTTAGTATATACAATGGAATATTACTCAGCCATCAGAAAGGATGAATACCCAACATTTTAAAAATTTTATTATGTTTTGTTAATCACCATACATTACATCATTAGTTTTTGATGTAGTGTTTCATGATTCATTGTTTGCATATAACACCCAGTGCTCCATTCAATACATGCCCTCTTTAATACCCACCACCAGGTTAACCTATCCCCCACCCCCTCCCCTCTAGAACCCTCAGTTTGTTTCTCAGAGTCCATAGTCTCTCATGGTTCGTCTCCCTCTCTGATTTCCCCCCCTTCATTTTTCCCTTCCTATTATCTTCTTCTTTTTTTTTTTTTAACATATAATGTATTATTTGTTTCAGAGGTACAGGTCTGTGATTCAACAGTCTTGCACAATTCACAGCACTCACCATAGCACATACCCTCCCCAATGTCTATCACCCAGCCACCCCATCCCTCCACCCCCCACCACTCCAGCAACCCTCAGTTTGTTTCCTGAGATTAAGAATTCCTCGTATCAGTGAGGTCATATGATACATGTCTTTCTCTGATTGACTTATTTCGCTCAGCATAATACCCTCCAGTTCCATCCACGTCTTTGCAAATGGCAAGATTTCATTCCTTTTGATGGCTGCATAAGATTCCATTGTATGAATACCCAACTTTTACATCAACATGGATGGGACTGGAGGAGGTTATGCTAAGTGAAATAAGTCAAGCAGAGAAAGTCAATTATCATGTGGCTTTACTTATTTGTGGAACATAAGGAATAGCATGGAGGACATTAGGAGAAGGAAGGGAAAAACAAAGGGGGGGAATTGGAGGGAGAGACGAACCATGAGAGACTATGGACTCTGAGAAACAAACTGAGGGTTTTAGAGGGGAGGGGGATGGGGGGATGGGTTAGCCTGGTGATGGGTATTAAGGAGGGCGTGTACTGCATGGAACACTGGGTGTTATACAAAAACAATGAATCGTGGATCACTACATCAAAAACTAATGATGTATGGTGACTAACATAACATAATAAAATTAAATTAAAAAATACAATAAAATAAACGGGTCATGGGAATTAAAAAGCACACTTGTTGTGATGAGCACCAGGTGATGTATGGAATTGTTGAATCACTATATTGTACACCTGAACCTAAATATAACACTAAATGTTAACTAACTGGAATGAAAATAAAAACTTAAAAACAGGAAAAAAAAAAAAAGAAGAAAAGACCAAAGAGCAATAGCAATGAGCATTTCCAGCATCATAAAGTGGTCCACTAATATTCTCAAAAAGTAACCAGGAAGAAGCACTTCTAGAATTTTGGAATAAGAGCCTCCTAAAAATTCTTTCCTCCATAAAAACAATGGCATATATTTTTCAGAATCTGGAAATTAACCAAAGACTTGTAGTGATCCAAGGAACGTTTATTCCAGAAAAATGGCTGAATACCGGTATGAACAATGCACTTTGTAGTGTTTTAATTAATTAATTAAAAAATTTTATTGAGATGTAATTGACATATAACATTGGGTTAGTTTATACTATAATTGAGTGGTTAATGTACCATTCTAGTATAGAGTTAGTTTTTTTTTTTTAAGATTTTATTTATTTATTTTAGAGAGAGAGAATGTGCAAGCAAGGAGTTGGGACAGAGGGGGAGAGAGAGGGAGAGAGCCTTAAGCAGACTCCACACTGAGCACAAAGCCCTAACACGGGGCTCGATCTCATGATCCTGAGATCTTGACCTGAGCCGAAACCAAGAGTTGGCTGCTGTGGGGGGTATAGCTCAGTGGCAGAGTATTTGACTGCAAGAGTTGGCTGCTTAACCAACAGAGCCAGCCAGATGCCCCTAGAGTTACAGTTTTCTAAGTCTGACTGTATATTTTTCACTTTTATGCATTTGTTGTATACTTTTCTATGTTTTCATGTTGCTGACTAGCATCTTTTCATTTTGGCTTGAAGAATGCCTTTCAATATTTGCTTCCTCAGCTTTTGTTTGCCTAAGAAAGCCTTGTTTTTTCCCTCAGAACTTTCCTGGATAAAGTATTCTTGGCTAGCGATTTTTATCTTTTTTTTTTTAAAGATGTTATTTATTTATTTGACAGAGAGACAGAGACAGCAAGAGAGGGAACACAAGCAGGGGAAGTGGGAGAGGGAGAAGCAGGCTTCCCGCTGTGCAGGGAGCCTGATGAGGGACTCGATCCCAGGACCCTGAGATCATGACCTGAGCCGAAGGCAGACTCTTAATGACTGAGCCACCCAGGCGCCCCTCAATTTTTATCTTTTAACACTTTGAATGTATCATTCCATTCTTTCCTGGACTGTAAAGTTTTTGCTGAGAAATCCACTGATAGCCCAGTGGGGGCTCATTTGTAGATTATATTCTTTTTAATCCCTGACTGCCTATGGGAAGATTACCTCCACCAGACAATTAGCCCTTTTCAGTACTTCCTTGAAGGAGAGATTGCATGAAAAAAGCTTCTCTTATTGCCTCCTCTGTGACTAAACTCATAAGTTTCTTTTTCTTTTTTTCCCAGTGGTATGAAGTTTCCCTTTGGGAAGGCGGGAGTTCTGTAAATTCTCTGTCATGCATGAGTTCCTGCCCAGATTAGCTGTTTCTTTGGCTCTGCTGGTTCCATATCCCATATGGAGGTTTGTCTGTCTCTTACCAGCTGCACTGGTGGATGAGACTCCTCCCAGGTCCCTTGGAGTAAGGTCCTGGGATGCAAAATACCTACCTTTTGTTCATGTGTAGATGTCTACCTCATTGATTCAAAAGAGGGGGGGTTAAAACATGTTGCCAGTGTCCATCAAGAAATTAGACATAATGGCTCATTCACAGAAAGTAAAGAAATTAACATAAATTATCTTTGAGGAAACCCAGACATTGGATTTACTAGACATAGACTTTAAAGCAACTGTCTTAAGTATACTCAAAGAGCTGAAGGAAATCATAGACAATGAACTAAAGAAAATCAGCATAATGATGTCTCAGCATAGAGAGACTATGAAGAATGAGATAGAAATTATTAAAAGGAGAAACCAAATGGAAATTCTTTAGCTGAAAATTACAATAGTCAATATGAAAAATTTACTAGAGACTTTCTATAACAGATTTGGACAGAATAATCAATGAAATTGAAATAAGTCAACCATGATTGCCCAATTTGAGCAGCAGAAATAAGAAAGCATAAAGAAAAACAAAGAGAGCCTGAGACCTGTAGGACACCATCAAGTGTACCACCATATGTGGGATGGGAGTCCTGAAGGAGAAGAGTGAGAAATAAGGGTCAAAAAGAGGAATTGAAGAAATAATGGCTGAACATCTCCCAGATTTCATGAGGGATGAATCTACACATCAAGAATCTCAACAAAATCTATGTAGAATAAATTTAAAGACATCCACATCTTGACACATTATAATCAAGCTGTCCAAAGACAAGAATGGAATCTTGAAAGCACAAAAGGGAAGTGACTCATCACATATAAGAAGCCTCCAAAAAAATTAACAGATTTCTTATCAGAAATCATAGAGGCTAGAAGTCAGTAAGATGAAATATTTAGAGAGCTGAAAGGAAAAAAAAAACCCTGTCAACAAAGAATTTTATATGTGGCGAAATTGTTCTTTAAAATCAAAAGACATTCCCAGATAAAACTGAGGGAATCATTGCTAGCAGATCTGTCTTACAAGAAGTGCTAAAAGGAGTCCTTCAAACTGAAATGAAAGGACACTGTAACTGGAATCCATTAGAGAAATAAAGAGCAGTCATAATGGTAACTACATAGGTAAATATAAAAGCCACTATTATTAAATTTTTGGTTTGTAATGTGCCCCCCTCCTCCACATATGATTTAAAAGGAAGCAGGAGAATTTTTCTCAGGGAGGGTCCAGTCCCTCTTTTTAAATCTTAATCATCTGATTAACTCAGGACCAACTGTGATAATCTTGCTTTTGATTAAAATAAATTAATAAATTAAATCAAATCAAATTAAATTCACCCTTGTCGTGTGATATACTGTTATCAAAAGAGTGATATTCCATCATATTCAAAGGTCCTGCACATACTCAAGGGGAGAGACTCATACAAGGGCAAGGGTTATTGGGGGTCATCTCAGAATTCTGTTTACCAAAATCATATTTGAGCGTGCTAGAGAATGAGTCCATTTTTAGCTCTGATAAAAAAAAAAAAAAGGAAGAATTAAACATTATCCTACCTTTCTAAATAAACTATTTCAAATATTTGATGAGGGAAAGTTTCTCTTTATGGAAGTATTCCATCAAATAAAACAGGAAAGGAATGATAGAAGAAAAGAGGTTATTTGGTAACCTCTATTGAATTAATTGATCTAGGAACTGATCATCAAGCACTGTTAGCATACAAAAAGAGAGACAATGGACATCATATGCTTCCTGAAGTAAGAACAAAATACCATACATGAACTGGTCTTGCCAAAGAAACTGAACTTGAATTTGATCAAGCCTCTAGGTCTCACCACCAGTATGTGGAAAATAGAGACAGCAAAGGATCATGACATATGCCATCATAGGGAATGTTAGCAAAAGCTATTCTGTAAAGAACTCAGAGAACTCAGCAGATACATTGGAAGTTAAAAAATAAATTGGAAGTTAAAAATAAATAAAAGATTGAGTGGAAACTTATGAGAGATGTAAGAGACAGATCAAGCAGTTACAATGCATTAACAAAGAAAATCTCTCTGAGTTTTGAGCACATGCTTAAGGACTTACCTTCTGCATGATCCAGAGTCTGGAAGATGGAAGAGGTTGTAAGTAACTATGATGGTAGGACCAAGACTTGGAAAATTGGTCAGAATTAGCAGAACAACAGCCTGATAGTGAATTTTGTGACTGTCCCCACAGTGGGTGACTCACTTGTGCTATCTGTATTCAGTAAAGGGCATGAGGGTCAGCAACTTGCCTCTGCCCAGCACCATCCTGAGCCAACAAGCCAAGGACTTTGTTTTACAAAGACTAATTGCAGGGCACCTGAGTGGCTCAGTTGGTTAAGCATCTGACTCTTGATTTCTGCTCAGGTCATGATCTTAGGGTCATGGGATCCAGCCAGGCATCGAGCTGGGCATTGGGCTCTGCTTGGAGTCTGCTTAAGACTCACTCTCTCCATTGCCCATTTCCCCCCAATTACTCTCACTCTCTAAAATAATAATCTTCAAAAAAATGAAAATAAAAAAAATTAAAAGACCAGTTGCTTTTCCTTATGATATTGTTAGGCTTTTGCTTTGCCGCCACTCTATACTTGGCCTTTTTGTTCTGGGTGATAATCTAAAGGGCCATTTTATATTCCGGCCTATGAGTCAGTCCTCAATACTACAACTAGTTGTCTCTGATTGTTTTTGCCACTTAATCTGAAGACTCTTTCCCTCAAAACCTGACTCCTTTGTGTTGGATCAAGTTTCCCCTGCTTTGCCTAGTAGTAAGCATAGCTTAATACTCACTGTGTTTCAGATTCTTGTATTTCATTTTTTAGTGATGATACATATTTGGATCTTGATTCAAACACATATTTGTAAAAAAACCAGTGACACAGTAAGTGAGTTTGGAACACTGATTTAAATAGTTGATTAGCATTAAGGTATTACTATTAATTTTTTTAGGTGTGAGAGTATTGTTGCAATTACATATTTTACAAAGAGTATCTTATAGAAATACATGCTAAGATATATACAAATGAAATTATATGTAGTCTGAAATTTAATTCAAAATAGTATAGGGTATATGTAGAATATGTAGGTGTGCATATAAAAAGATACCCATGACTTGATAATTATTGAGGTCAGGTAATAAACACAAGGAGTACATTACACTATCTGTTTATTTTGGTGTGTGCTTAAAATTTCATATAATAAAAAAGTTGTTCAAGGAGATTCCTCCCTGTGTGGTCATATTCTAGTGGGATTTAGCCAATAAACAATTAACATACTAACTATAATAGTATATTTACAATTTTAAGGGGGATAAGTGCTATTGTAAAAGGACATAGGGAATGCAGTATTTAATAAAATCAACAATATGTGCACTTTGCATGTCAAAATTTACTTCCATATGTCATTTCATATATATGTGCTTATGTGTATATGTTATATACATATTCATAAAAATCTTTTTTTAAAGATTTTTTTTTGAGAGAGAGAGAGAGCATGAAATGGGGAGGGGCAGATGGAGAGGGAGAGAGAGAATCTCAAGCAGACTCTGTGCCGAGCATGGAACTGAACATGGGGCTTGATCCCACAACCCTGAGATCATGACCCGAGCCAAAATCAAGAGTTGGACGCTTAACCAACTGAGCCACCCAGGTGCCCCCATAAAACTTGTTTGTAAAATTCCTCTAATGTTGGCAATGCTATGGAATTCTTTGTAGATTTATGAAACTATATAATCTTTTTCCAGACTCCTAAATTTGAAGTGGGATATATTCTTTATCTAAATAATTTAGACCCCATTTAGTAGTTTTATGTTGTTTACTTCTTCCATAGGGTGCCAAATTTGGCCACATGAAATATATGTACTATTTGAAATATATTTAATAAAGAAACCTGTTTTATATCTTATTAGATTTTCTTCACTGTCAATTGCTATATATTCCATAGGAATAATTTCTATAAAAAGGAGAGTTTCCTTAATGGTAAAAGAAAAAAAAAAAGATGGGTGGGTTTATTTTAATAAAATTCTACCATATTAAGAAAAATATTTTTTATCTTAACAAGATTAGATTTCTTATTAGCACTCACCAAAAACCTGACAAAGGACAGATTTTATTTTTTAGCCATGCATCATTACTTTGTGGAATTGCTTTTGGTTTATTGCTCTGTTGTTCCAATACCAAGTTGACATTTTCTATGACAAGCCTTATTAATTTGCAGGAATTATTCCTTCTGGCAGCATATATTCAGAATGCATTGTATTAGAAGGGGGTTGGGGTCACAATGGAGAAAAATGGAAGTGAATTGAATAATGTTTTAAAAAGGAAAATGCTATGTGACAGTAACCAGAGGAAATTCCATGAATTTGAATAATAGATGAAGGTTCTTGAGTTCCTCAGAATATTAGCTTCTCTGTAATAGGGCTTGAGACTTAGAAGGGACCCTAAAAGGTCATATGGCATTGCCTTACCTTCAACAAAGCCTCAAATAAAGCAGCTTAGGCAGAAGTAGAAATCCATTAAAAATCCTCTGTGGAAGGACATTCATCAAACTCTCCCTATGGATCACTTATGTTTGGGGAAATCAGATTTGGATAAGTTTCTGATAATACAGAAATGGTGTGATGTTCCTGGAATGTGGTTGATGAATGCCTGGCAGTTGTAAAGCAAAAAATGTATACTTCATGTTGTGTAATAAATGCAACTCTAGTATTCTCTTGTGCATTCTCTTTCTCTCTCTCTCCCTCCTTCCCTCTGTCGTTCCCTCTCTCTCCCTTCCTCTCTCTCTCTGTCTCTGTCTCTCTCTGTCTCTGTGTCTCTCTCTGAATATGTGTGTGCAATATTAATAGAGCTGGTATCTGTATGACAGAGATCTTTTTAACCAAACATATTTTGGAAAGCCAAGGAGTTTCTTTCTACACACAGATTTTCATGGTAGCAAGATAGAATAAACAGCAAATTGATAGCGGTGTTTTAATCTGTGTGTGTGTGTGTGTGTGTGTGTGTGTGTGTGTGTGTGTGTCTTTCCCCTCGCCCCCCGCCCCAGCTTTGGTTTCTTTTTCATGTGATCATGTCTATGATTGGTGGTGAATAATCCAGATACTCCCATAAACTCTGTTCACTTCAGTTGTCTTATTTGTAAAGGGGTAATAGTAACAGTATCTTTGTCAGAGGGTTATTTAAAAGATTAAATTATTATAAATTTTTAATACCATGTCTGGCACATAAGAAATGCTCACTAAATGTTAGTTATTGTTTTTATTATTATTACTAGTGCTCACTGTTGTCCACATAGCTGGCTGGTAAGACTGACCCCATCTTCTCTCCACTTTTGTGCATAATTAGAACAACTCCTCTAACTAGTGAAATGGACTTTCTAACAGCCTGAGGTGTGCCTGCAGTGTAAACAGGATATAGGTGGATTTGTGTGGATAAATAGCATGTTAGAAAATCAGTCTAGGACCTGAGGGGTGACATAGGGTGGCAAGAATCCCTTGATTCTGGGGACTTACAGTCTACCCTCAAGTCAAAAATGAAATCATTCATTCATTCAACATTCAGTGGAGTGTAGCATGAAGATCCATAATGAGTTGGTCATAGTAACAGGCATTAACAAATCTGTTTGAAAAAATTTATTCTTCAAATTATCTAAAGGAAGCACAAGATCAAAAGTATTCCTTATCCCAATTATTTACATACCTATTGAATACTTTCAAATACTGAAACACTCTGAAGGACTTTCTTGGTCTGCCATGTCTGTACTCCTGTTTATTTTGTTAACTAATCTTAGTCAACTTAAGCTGCCATAATGAAATACCATAGACTGAATGGCTTACACAATGTAAATAAATTTATTTCCTCACAGTTCTGGAGGCTGAAGTCTGAGATCAATGTGCCAGCATGGTCAAGTTTTGGTGGGGACTCTCTTCCTGGATTATACACACCACCTACAGGGCAGAACAATCTCTCTGGTGTCTCTTCTTATGAGAGCACAAATCTCATCAGACCAGGGCCCTACCTTCCTTGTCT
The DNA here is from genome assembly GCF_009762305.2 of Zalophus californianus. Classification (NCBI taxonomy): domain Eukaryota; kingdom Metazoa; phylum Chordata; class Mammalia; order Carnivora; family Otariidae; genus Zalophus; species Zalophus californianus. Next base: position 190,467,346 of record NC_045595.1, read on the forward strand.
AACTACCTCCCAAAAGTCTCATTTCTAAACACCAACACACTGGGGGCTAGGGCTTCAATATATAAATTTTGAGGGGACACAGACATTCAGTCCGTAACAATATCTTAAATTAGTAAAGTAGAAACATTTGTTTCATAGATAGGCAGTACCACAAGTTATTAGAAACATTCCAATATAAATCTACCCATATAACTTTGGTATACATTACAATTTATAACCCTTTTATTTAATGTAATAATAAATTAGAATATTGAAAGTGCTAGTATATTGACTTTGGATAAACAGTTGAATTTTCACACAGAGAAAATTTATCTTTAGTAACAATTTCTCCAGTCACTTCCATCCTATAATTAAAATAGTCAATGTTTGGTCTTCCCATCATCTTTGTTTCCAAAAATGATCTTAGATACTGTTTCTTTAATAATGACAAAAGTCCTAGCACTACAGGTCCTGCATCATTACTGGATTTGCCTCCTAGCAATCTCTCATTATCTTTTATATAGATGACAGCAAGAGCCTTGCAGTTGGTCTCTGTGTCTCGAGTCTGGTCCATCTCTAACTTATCACCAACACAGCCACTCAGTCTCCTTCCTTCTTGCCTTCCCTCCTCTCTTTTTTCCTTTATTTTCTCCTTCTTTCTTTAAATCTTCCATCATTTTAAAAAAAGAATAACCTTTTCTTTTTCTTAAAAGTTACATGTGGTATAATTTTATTATTATTTTTAGTTGCTTTCCTTACCGCCCCTGAAAATAGGTTATACAACCTTATCTCATTGAACTTTACTAGTGGTCATTTGTTTGGCCAATGAAATATAAAAGAAAGGCGTGTATGCCAGGCTTATGCAGGAAATGTGAAGTCCATTTTGTGGTTTGGTATTGCTCTTTTTTTCCTTACCATGAGAAACCTATATTATAGCTAGCTGATAAGCTGATAGTTTTTCAGCTTATATTCTGGAATGTAGAACAGAACCATAGTGAGCTCAGCATAACTGAGTTAGAAATAAAGATTTATCATTGTTGTTTACTGATAATTTGGGATTCTTTGTAACTGCATCATCACCTAGAGAAAGCTAATACATGCCTAAGTAATCCAGAAATTTGTTTTGTTTGTATAAGAGGCAGACAATATAAAAACTGAAACAAAATTGAAAGCCCTTTGCATGCACTCACTTCTGGACCTCTCTTCTATAGGTATCCACTGCCAAGTGCTTGATGGTCTTTATTTCTGATATCTTTTCCATGCCAGTGTGTACACACAGATACATAAATATATAAGTTGAAAAGTCCAGTTCTCTGTTTTATTTAGGATGCTTTTGCTGTATGTACCAGAAAACATCTTCTGAGAACGTACATAAAAATAAAGTCCATATGGATTAAAGAATGAAACATTAAAAATTATGAAATAATTAGAAGAAAATGCATGTACACACAGATATATAATTCACCATGTATCTCTTTCATTTCTGCATCTCTTCTATCAGCTTTATCTGGACAACCTGGACAACAACTCTGCAACCAAATGGCCACAAAGTTCTCAGAAAGTTAGCACAAGGGCTGAAAACAAGACAGACACCCGCTAGACTTAGTAGGTCTCTGAATTATGAAAGTGAAAACATTTTCAGACCAAGGCCAACAGTTCCTTGTACATTTCCTTCCTCCTCCATCCATTTAAATCCATCGTGCTGGGGCTTTTATCTTCTCCCTCAATGTACTTCACCTCTCTCACAAAACGAGGAGATTCCACCTTAAGTCTTACAAACCTGGATGACATTTCAAGTTTCAGCCAAGTGCTAATGAATCTCTCCTCTGATCAAGCTATAGAGGGTCTAGGACTGTGTCTTAGTCCTTTTGGATGGCTGTAACAAAAATATTTTAGACTGGTTGGCTTATAAATAACAGAAATTTGTTTCTCGAAGTTCTGGGGACTGGTAAATCCAAGATCAAAACACTAACAGCTTTGGTGTCTGGTGAGGTCCTGCTTCCTAGTTCATAGATGGTTAACTTTTTACTGTGTCCCTACATGGTAAAAGGGGGCAGGGGAGACCTGAAGGGTCTCTTTTGCAGCAGCACTAACTGCCATCATGAGGCTCTACCCTCATGACCTACTCATCTCCTAAAACCCTTACTTCCTAAAACTATCACTGGGGCTGGGGCTCAGATTCCCATACATGAATTGGAGAGACACAAAAATTCAGTCTATCACAAATAGAAAATGGCATTAATTACAGTTTTATCTGCCACTAGAGAGAGTTAGTTTTCATACGTTTAGTTACAATGTAAACTTATCACACCAAGATGAACGTTCATACGGAAAAAAATAGTTAACAAAAATGTATTTTTTTCTTAATAGCCTGGCTTTGCTTTTGCTTTTTTTTTTTTTTTTTGGAACAACAGATTTTACCATCATTGTGAATAATAAGAATTTTGCTTTGTCTTGACCTACCCAAGCCATGCTTGCTTTATAAAGAGAAACCGTACTTACTGTAAGTAAATAGCTCTCTCCTGATTTTTTCTATTGAGGTATGATGGTGCCAGTTCCTATTAAAGTCTTTTATCCTTACACAAGAGGAACATTGCATTTCATCCTGTGACACTTAGGTTCTCAGTTAATCAAGTTTACAATTTGTCCTTTGCCAATCTTGTTAATTTGATTTTCTAGCATTTTTACCCATGCCCTCTTAGCTCCTGCTGTTTAAACTCCCCACAAACTCCTTACTATAAGCTCTTGATATATTTTATTTTCATGAGGCTTAACTCAAATAAAATCTTAGATGAAATTCAACAATACAGAACAGACAAAAACAGAGTTGCTTCTGGGGAAGCAAGAAATGATCCTCAGATTCTACCCAGATATCTTCTTCCATCCCTAATTCATATGCTGTCGTGTTCTGACTGAATTCTGTCCATTTGTCTCTCTTGCATCTGGACAATTCCTTCTCTTGCATCAGGTTTCTCATTCTTGGAAGTCTTATCTAACCTGCTGCATTCTCTGGCATCACAACAGTCCACTCTATTTCTATCATAGTGCAACGTGGCAGCTCTGTTAGACTGGGTTATCTCTCAGACAGGATCAGATACTGTCTGAGAACAGGTATGACTCATGCATTTTTGTCTTCCTTGTGCCTAGTATAGTACCTAAGACACAGTAGGCATTCAATAAGCATTTGCTGAAAGAATTAATAAATGAATAAGAATTTCTAAAACATCATCTCTGCATTAAAGCATGTCTCCTTTATATTTTAGCTTTACTCACACAAATACAATCAACCTTTGATCCTTCAACATCATGAAAGAAGAAGAATGAAATACCCAATATTATATTACTTTGGTTTGGAAGTAGGATTCATCTCTATTCTTTTTTTTTTTTTTTTTTAAGAGAGAGAGAGCGCAGAGGGGGAGGGACAGAGGGAGAAGGAGAGAGAGAATCTTAAGCAGCCTCCACCCTCAGCACAGAGCCCAACACAGGGCTCGATCTCATGACCCTGAGATCATGATCCGAATTGAACTCAAGAGTTGGATCCTTAACTGACTGAGCGACCCAGGCACCCCTCACCTCTATTCTTAACAAATAATTATCTTTGATTTTGGGGGCATTTGCAGTGTTTTTATTAACATAGTTGAACTCCATTACAGAGTTAACTCAGAAGGAACTTGTACAATGTCTAGGTTCACTGTGTAAACACTTTCTACGTATCGCACAGCCTGGGGATGGGGAGCATCACTTCTTAGGTGAATGCTAATCCTCACTCTAAGGAAAACCATCTCTGAGTGTTTGACCTGAACCTTGACACTTTCCCCAGATAAATAATGATTTGTTACAAGTTACATTTTCACTTAGTAGCTTATCCTGTGTTTGTGTGCAAGTGTGTGTGTTTGTGTGTATATGCATGCTGGGGCAGAAAGGGTGTGAAGTGTAAGCTGTGTAGAGTACTGTTTACAGAGAAGCAGATACACCCCCTTTTTTTTAGAAATTCAATTTTTTATTTTTTACTTTACAAAACTATTGTGAGGACTGAATAAACTGGATGATATGAAAGCAAATAATGCATATTCTTTAACTAAATTTTTAACAGAAGATTGATTAGAGAGAGGAAAACCAAAAATTTAGATTTAAGCCGTGGGACATCCTTAAGGGCAGCAGTAAGTTCATCCTTGATGTGTCTTTCAGTGCATGTGAATATTGGTCTCCTTTGTGGCACAATTTTGCATGTATGCCATTACTTCTAGAAGCCCACTGAAGAGCTACCAGAGCACTCTAGTTTGCAGAACCTTGGGCAGTTTCTTTATTTCATGACACAGCAGGGGGTTGAGGTTATGACAACCTTAAAAAATGTAGATTTCTCCTTAATCTGCATTGTGGAGTCTTTAATAGCCTCTTCCCAGTTTTCCTTAACCTGTAGCATATTGTTGTCCATATACACCTTACTAAAAAGTGATGTCATCAGAAAAATAAAGATAGGTTTTGTCATCGGGTTATTCATACAGCAATCTTAATTTTGTAGACTTAGCATCTTGGGTTTTGCAGCATTCAACTGTTACCTCTTTTTAAAAATCTCTGGCTGATTTCAGGAACTCCAGATAACCTTGTGCCAAAGATATCACTGATTTATTCCACACCATCTCAATGGGAAATATTGCTGAAGTTAACTCTTCTATTCTAACTATATCCTAATTTCAAAAAGGAAACTCTGAGATCTAGAAGCAGATACCCTTAATAAGGAAGTTGCATATATACACATATGTATATGTTCATTTATATATATATAAATTGCATATATATATGTATAATACAAATGTATAAATAGTTCTTGTTATGAGGCACCGCTATTAACTCAGTTGTGTCCCTCCCAATCTAGATATGGAAGCCCTAGCCTCCAGTGTGATGGTATGTAGGGGTGGGGGTCTTTAGAGGTGATTAAATGTACATGAAGTCAGGATGGTAGAGCCCTCATGATGGGATTGGTGTCTCTCTAAAAGGAGACACCAGAGAGTTTGCTTCCTTATTTTCTCTCTGCCATATGAAGACACAGCAGGAAGAGGGTTGTTTACAAGCCAGGAGGAAAGCCTTCACCAGAACTAGACCATGCTGGGCTCCCTGACCTCCAACTTCCTAGCCTCAGAACTATGAGAAATAAATGTCTGTTGTTTAAGCCTCCAAATCTGTGGTATTTTGTTATAGCAGCCAGAATTAAGACAGGCACGTTGTGTAATCTGTCTCAATGTGGTAGTTCAATTAGATGTGCTTAATCTGAACTCCGAATGCCACTTACTGTGAGACGCAGGAAAAAAAGATTATTTTCTGTTCATCTCATTTCACATTTGCATCACACTGAATTATCAGTTTTGTTTTGTTTTGTTTTAAGATTTTATTTATTTATTTGTCAGAGACAGAGAGTACAAACAGGGGGAACAGCAGCGGGAGAAGCAGGCTCCCCACCAAGCAGGGAGCCCAATGCAAGACTCCATCCCAGGACCCTAGAATCATGACCTGAGCCGAAGGCAGATGCTTAACCGACTGAGCCACCCAGGCGTCCTTAAATTATCAGTGTTTCTAAAACGGCATTGGCTTGTGCTTGACATGTCTAGTACTAGAGGTGAATGATGGGTGTTTTGAGTATCCTGAGTAGTTCTAAATTTTCCTCCAGTATCCACTAAAAATGGCTTAAGTCCTCTGCCCATGTACAGTATAAAACCAGCACTCTCTTCATTATTTCTTACGGTTTTCAAGGAATTTGAATTGTCGAGGCACCTGTAAATCTGAATCTCTTCTCCCACAGTATTTTTGTTTATCTCTCCATCATTGCTATGGGATCGCTGTTTTCTCTCCACCCAACTTTTACTTCGTTGTTTCCCTCGGCCAAGGAAGCCACCTCAAACTATCATTGCGAGCATTTTTAAATTGAAAGTCAGGATGATAGAGCATTACATCACAGCCAACCACTTCAGGTTTGAATATGTTAAATATCTTCTGTTTTCTCATGTCTCCCTACTGAGAGCATTTCAACATGTGACTTTAATAATCCACCCGAATTGTCAAGATTTTTCTGCCTAACTTCTCTTAAGTTACTTCTCCTAACCACCAAATTCTTTATTCTGCAGAATAGTTTTACTTTCAACTTTTATCCTGTATCAGGCTCTGGGACTACCTTTGTACATCTAGAATGGTCTGTGAATGACATCCCTAAATAAAGTCATCATCCACCTCTGAAATAAATGCCGCATTTGCTTGAAAGCTGTAATGTATTTCATTAAAAACAATAGTGATAGCGTATAGGTGTGTGTTTGTGTGTGTGTGCGCGCGCGTGCACGCGCGCACACTTTCCTTTCTTATATACCTGGAAGTGGTGGCTTTCTAGGGGAAACGGTTCATTCAGGTAGCCATTTCTTTACCATCATGCTGACTTGTGTGTATGCACACCTAGCTCTATTATACACTCATGTATAAAGATATACAGGGCGTATTTTATGTTTATCCACAGAAAGAACATTTTCTTGCTGAGTAAAACTATAAAAACTCAATTTGTCTCTGAGAATTTAGGTAGAAAAACTCCAAGAGAAAATAATTTTGTCTGAGTAATTACACACGAATTAAAAGATGTACTTTCAGGTTCAATTCTGCCTTTTCTACGAAAAAGCATTTTGTTACACAACTTCATCATTAAGTAGATTATTTTCCCATAAATACAGCAATTTGTATTCGGAATCATCTTTGTCCTTTTATACAATCGTTCCAAAATTATAACCGATTCAAAGAAGTGTCCCTTACTCTATTTTCCACTGAAAAGTGCCTGTTTATTCAATTTATTTCATATCTCTGTATATTTGGAATTTGATCACAAAAAAATCCAAGTTAGGGAAATGTTTTAATGCCTCTTTAACTTAAAATATGGAACCTTAAAGAGCTTTAATTAAACTTCAATTAATGTAATGCCTAGCTTTTTATTTTTATAGTAATTACACTATTTTCTTGAAATAAAATTGGATCATCATGATAGAATTACTGCCCCCCCCTTTTTGGTTTAAATAACCATCATTTAAATATGACACGTTTTTCTGTTATCATATTTATAGTCGTATTGATGGAAATTCACTTTATTTACAGAATTATATTGATTTTGCAAGTTCCTAAAAGGCCCTTGGAAAGACCAGTAATGGACTGGATGGCTACGTTGCCTTGTAGATCAATCAGTGAGGATTTCATGGATTGTAAAGTGAGGACTAATGTACGGAGGTCAGCATTTTTGTTCCTGCTGCCCTTTTCTGGAACTGCAGCCAGAGACTTATTAGTACTATTTGCCTACTTTCTGGAATGGCAAGCAAAGGAGAGCACGATACAGCAGAGTTTCTTGGCAAGGAGCTGCGTTTTCTTAACTGCTTTAATTCTGGTGGTTGCATTAGGTGCAGTTCATCTCTGATGAAATGCTCTCTGCCAAGACCTAGGAATATATCAAACAGGAGCTGATGCCTCATTATTTTGAGCAGGGCTCCTGTTCACAGATACAGGCATGGATGGACTTAAGTGCAGTTGCAATAGAAATGTGGAAGCTTAAAATAGTTGCAGTGGAATTTTACTTTATTTCCTTTAATGTTATGTCATGGAAGATAATGCAACAACCAGGCTGGTGTGTGTGTGTGTGTGTGTGTGTGCATACACACGTGCGCAAGCCTGTGAATAAAATTTGTGAATCTGTGTATATGTGTTTATATCCAAATAAAAACTATATCTATTTATAGTCATATGACTGTTATCTGTAGATAAACATGGTTGAATTTGATGTTCAGTAGTATAGGTAGGAATTTCTACATTCTCTGGAAATTGCAAGCATTATAAGACTGTGACTTAGGGATAGGACATAAAAAGCATCAGCAACGGAAGAGGACTGACTATGTAGAGTCAAGGTCATTAGAGAACCTATAGGAGGGGGAAATTGACCCTATGGCCAAAAAAACAAAATAAAACAAAACAAAAACCCCAGAAAAAGAACAGAAAAGAAAAAGAAAAAAAAATGAGAAAACAAATGGCAACTATCAGTGAAAGTGATATAGTTCCCCTGCTCCAGGGTGATGTTATAAGGCTTTGTGGTATAAAATATATTATTGGAGGATGCCTGGGTGGCTCAGTTGTTAAGCATCTGCCTTTGGCTCAGGTCATGATCCCGGGGTCCTGGGATAAAGCACCACATCGGGCTCCCTGCTCAAGGGGAAGCCTGCTTCTCCCTCTTCCACTCCCCCTGCTTGTGTTCCCTCTCTCGCTGTGTCTCTTTCTGTCAAATAAATAAAATCTTTAAGAAAAAATTTATTATTGGAATTTGAGATATGAAAATTTACAGCCCAAGTAATCTGAGAATAGAGCCTGAGCCAATGGAAAGGCAATGTAGCATCTCAACATCTCATCCCAGGCAGAGCTGACCATGACCTGGCTGCATACAAAATTCACTGCATTGGAATCCTGGAAAAATTGGGAAGCTAAATTCTGGTACCCTGAGATTTTGTAGGCCTATTTAGAAGACCAAATAAAAGATCAATGATTGGAGATAATGGCAATGAGTTTTGTAGCTAAAAACATCTAAGAAGTGTCAATGTGTATTCCAGGCTATATGGTTAATGTTTGTTGTGTGTGCTGTGTGTTATTTTATGTTGACTGTAATTATTAACTAATTTTTTATTTTTATTTTTTAAAAAGACTTTATTTATTTGTCAGAGGGGGAGAGAGAGAGCGCACAAGCAGAGGTAGAGCCAGGCAGAGGGAGAAGCAGGCTCCCTGCTGAGCAAGGAGCTTGATTCCAGGACCCCGGGATCATGACCTGAGCTGAAGGCAGATGCTTAACCAACTGAGCCACGCAGGTGCCCCTATTAACTAATTTTTTAAAGAATACTATACCTGAATGTCCAGAATTGATAGGGAAAAAAAAAACAGTGGGAATGGACTTGAGAAACTGTACCAGTATTTAATGACTCTAAATACTTGGGAAGACTGAGGAACTATCACATGGATTATGGTGCTAAAAAGGGCTCTGTTATCCAGTTGAATTATTTGTCCCAAACTCCTTCCTCTTCCTTATTTCATTGCACTGTTCCATCTTCTGTTTAAATTCACAGAAACAAAACTGTAGTAAATGTCTCTCTTTTCTCTGACATCCCAGATTAATTTAACAAAAATGGTTAGATTTCTGGGAAAAGAACATCTTTATGGAGTCCATTTTCCTACAACAATTTCTTAGTATCTGAGGGCAAATAGGGAGATTGGGAAGGAACTGAAGACTTTGAACATGGATAATTAGCTTCTTCACTTTTGGACAATTTGCTTAACCTTTTTAAACCTCAATCATTTTTTTACAAAATGGGGCGAGGTAGGGATGTAAACTTGATAATCCTTAAAGTTTAAAAGGCCTGTAATATGCACAGAGGGGACGGTAGTAAACTTAGGACTACTACCCTGTCTATAAGCTTAGAATTTTATATATGTCAAATATATAACCCTTCTTTTTTTTTTAAAGATTTTATTTATTTATTTGAGAGAGAGAATGAGAGATAGAGAGCACGAGAGGGAAGAGGGTCAGAGGGAGAAGCAGACTCCCTGCTGAGCAGGGAGCCCGATGTGGGACTCGATCCCGGGACTCCAGGATCATGACCTGAGCCGAAGGCAGTCACTTAACCAACTGAGCCACCCAGGCGCCCCATATAACCCTTCTAATGTACCACTGTTTTACTGTTTGACTTTGCCAATAGTTTGCCAATATTTTTTTTTTCTTATAGCTCATAAAATTATATGAAGAGCCCTTGTGAATCCATTCTGTTGAGGTAGAGGGGAACATATGAAGCATGAAAGCTGAATATTATCTTGAGGCTCTTTCCACATGGTTCACTGCTTGTTCCAGGATCTGAAAATTTCCAGGTGTAGGAAAAGCTGGAAAAATAGAGTCAGCCAATGGGAGCAGGAGGGACTTTACTTGGATAGCGCAAATAATCTACATTCTTGCTGTCCTTTAACAATGTGGGAAGTTGGTAACGGTGGTGGTGGGGATATATGTACCTGTATATAATTATATATGACATAATTATACATTGGTGTATGGGCATATGCTTATATAATTATATGCTACAATAAGAATTGTATAATTATACAGATAATATGTATAATTATACAAATTATATATAGTGTATATATATTACACAAATAAATTACATTAATTGTATTAAGTTAAGCTTCTTTAAAGAATATGGGGCCTATGGGATATATGTACAAAATGACTAAAATAATCTAGAAAATGATAGTAATTGTTAGAACTATATTGATAAATAAATCTATAGTTTCTACATATAGAATTGAATCTTAGTTGATGAGAGAGTAGACAGTTGATGGGGAAGAGGGATGAGAGAATTCAAGAACGGAGCATGTAACTAAGAACATCTGAGATGGGTCATAAAGGAAAGGTAAATTTGAACTATCTTCCTTTGCATGTTTCAAGTTTAATGGTACTTTACAGCGCCTACATTTTAATATAATATCTGTCCTGTATTATTGCTATATTGTGGCACCTTTCTCACATTTAAAAAATGTGAACTTGACATAAAGACTTAGGTATTTGCTACTTCATGTTAGATGTCTACATTGAGTATGACACAGGCTATTTAGATACTGTCAACAAATAGAATTATTTTCCATAGGGGTCATTGGATTAACTCAACTTGGAGTTCAAGATATTTCAGACAATGACAAAAGATTGAGGTAGAAAAATGCATCAAGCATAAAATGGAGAACACCAAAGTAAAGAAAAATAATGGAGATAAGCCCAGAAAGATGGGTTTGGAGCAATCCTGGGGACCCCTGAGCTTCAGTGGTAAGTAAAGTTTAAAGCTACTGAAATTTTCTCTATGGGAAGGTTGCTACTCCTAATTGAGTAGACATATATAAAATAAAATAAAATATAGAGATACTGAAAATAGGGAGTATAATTAGGAAGTCATTTCCATAGCCCCATCAAATATGTGAAAAAGGGCGCCTGGGTGGCTCAGTTGTTAAGCGTCTGCCTTCGGCTCAGGTCATGATCCCAAGGTCCTGGGATCAGGTCCTGCATCGGGCTCACTGCTCGGCAGGAAGCCTGCTTCTCCCTCTTCCACTCCCCATGTTTGTGTTCCTGCTCTCTCTGTGTCTCTCTCTGTCAAATAAATAAATAAAATCTTTAAAAAAATGTGAAAAAAATTAAAAAATAATAAAACCGACTCTATGCACTGGAGTGAAATGGATAGCAGTGGACAAAAGACATTCTGAGTGTACTTGTCTCAGTGTCCAAGAAGTAGTGGCAACTTTAGAAATGGGAAACGTGGGAGATGATTGGATTTGATGGGCTTTAAAGGAAAATGATGAATTTATGTTGGAGATTGGCTGTTGGAAGTCATGCTACACATGGAAAAGTTCCCTCCAGATATTTTTAAATGCTGAGAGAAGTTAGTGTGTGAAATATAGATCACCTCTATGAATGTAGTGACTGGAGGAGATCCTCCCTGAGAGATAGTAGAAAGCAAAAGGAAAATGGTAATATGACATTAGGGGAAACTCATTTATAGATCAGCAAGAGAAATATAAGCCAGAGAAACAAACTGAGGGTGAGAATTCAGAAGCACTTCAAGATATTACATTGACTCTGACTAGTCCGCATGGAGCCTTTGATGGCAGTTGCCCAGGTGTAATTGATCTACTGTGAATTGACCTGGACTATACTTCAGACTTGAATTCCTCAACCTTGTATGTCACTCACATCACATAATGGGGTATGAGTAATGAGGGTTTTAAGAAGGTGCCTCCAAAGAACTTGGAGATAATAGAAACAGGTTTGCTTTTGAGAGTAAAACAAAACAAAACAAAAATCAAAACCTATTGAAAATAGAAATCATATTCTTTAGACCTATTTAGGAAAGTGTAGTTAAAGGATAAGTGGATTGGCTTGTACAGAGAAGGTCCTCTTAGAGAGGCAAATTTTGGACTTTCAGCTACAGCATTATCCAGTAGGAGAGATGCAGCATTCAGGGTCTCAGCTCTTTCATGAGCAAAGTGTGTTCTTTCTTGTGGGCAGATCTCTTACTTTAGATGTCATCATGGCTAGAGAAATTACTCCCCATGTCAGTCCTTGGGCTTTGCTTTAATTATGTGCCATCAATTAACATACTGATCCAATTACTGGCTATAAATATTGGAGGAAATGTGCATATTAGAAGTGATATCTTCAACTATGAATTAATAAGTTAGTGTTCTTTTTTTTAAAGATTTATTTATTTTAAAAATAAGCGTGCGTGCACCACACACATATACACCAGCAGTGGGGAAGGGGCAGAAGGAGAGAGAAAGGGAGCATCCTCAAGAGACTCCCTGCTGAGCACGGAGCTTGACTCGGGGCTTGATCCCAGGATCCTGAGATCATGACTTGAGCCGAAATCAAGAGTGGTTGCTCAACCGACTAAGCCACCCAGGTGCCCCGATAAGTTAGTATTCTTAACTATACATCTGTTTTGTGAGAATTTAGTTAGAATCATTTTATCACTTATTTCTGGATACACTATTAAGTCCCAGTTTCTGGCCTTGAGAGATTAAAGCCAGACTCCACATCATGGTAAATCCATGCAGGTATGTCACCCTGTGAGGTCACTTTCTGACCACTTCCACTTAGGATCTTCCTTCACAACTTCCTACCATCCATTTTCTATTCCAAGAATTTCCAAATCTGGAGTTCCCCAGTGTTCATAAGGTCTTTTATTATTAGATGTGTATGCAGATCTGCTAGGAGAATCATCAGGTGTTATATGATTTTCTGACAAATATATGCAGACGATAGTTGGCTGAATGCCTAGGTCAAGTATATGGTTAACAGAGCTGGCTGATTGACTGGGACCTACTTTGCATTTGATGTTTGCAGAATACTTAAGTGCTTTTCACCTTTCTATGTTAGGGTTGGTTGCTCAAATATAGAAATTCCTGGATTTTAGATACCCAGTATAATATATTTTAGAACAGGAGAAACAAAACTGAGCTGTAGTTAAAATTCCACTAAAACCAGAGGAGTCAGCAATTCTGACAGCTTGATTAATTTACCCATCTTCCCATTCCATATTTGTGTTCTCTTTCAGTGGGTAGTACTGATTGACTTCTAGCAAACCCTAGGGAAAAACACTTCATAAATGAATTGATAGTTACATAAATGCAATATTTGTCAAGGCACTAAGTGCTAGGAGCACATTCTCCAGGTTAAGTACCCCTAAGTTACTCCATACATATTGAACAATCAAAGGGGAGGAATATTGTTGCCATGTATATATTCAGCAGAAATGTTTATGTCAATTGATCCTTTTTACTTTTCTCCAACATCCAATATTTGTCCAGTATCTGTTTGTCTAACATCTCCAACATCATGGTAGAAAATTCTCATGATTTTAGTTTTTATGGCTATAGTGTTTTTTATGTAGGGAGATGAATTCCCTTATCTATTTCTGTTGATGGGTACTATTGCAAGTGAACTGTTGTTTTAAAATGTTTATGACTAAGTGCATGGATTCTGAAGTGAGGTGACTGGAGTTTGAATTCTTGTTTTCCCAAATATTAGCTGTGTGACTCTGGGCAAGTTGCTTAAACTCAATGCGCCTCTATGTCTTTATCTATAAGATGGGAATAATAATACCTCCAACTCCCTAGTGTTGTTTTGAGATAAATGATTTCATATATGTAGATCATTTAGTATGATGTCTGGAACATAAAAAATGCTATATAATGGCTGGCTATTATTATAATTCAATGTGTACTTATTTGATTATTCAATCAACTTATGGAGGTGGTTCTGAATAACATCCTAATTTATGGACAATTACTTCCTGCTTATGGATATTAATTAGGTCAGTCTTTTACAAAACTACATATTCAACATTTATTCACTAATGTTGAATATTTCCTTTCTCCTCTTTTTATATTGGGGCATTATAATTCCATTAACTTTTTAAACAAAAACTAAATGATTATATTGAGGCAATAACATAACTGAGATCATCAGGATTTGTAGCGCTGGTCTAGTAATTAATAGTTACCCAGACTTATCTGGAAGATATTTGCTTATAGTTAGTTGGAATACTTGTGTATGGTCAATAACATTCTCTGATGGAAGAGTGGTGCCTGAGTCTGGGTATATCAGCTTCTATACACAGACTGTTTGATTTTAAATTTTTGCTATCATTCATAGTAAAGGAAATCACACCAGAGTCACTTGATACCTGAGAAGATAGCTCTTTATATTTGAGAATTATTGCATTGCATCATACCACTTACAGAAATGTTCTCTGTTAACATCTTAGCTGAAGGAACTGCATTGCCATGTAGAATATCATATTAATATAAAGCAATAGAGGAATTTAATTTTACCATTAGGAGAATTAGTGCAGCTTTTCCCAGTTATCACTCTTCATTTTACATATGCCACTAACCTTAAGGCCACGTTTACATGGAAGCTGGTTCGCTTTGAACCTGTGTCTGCGTCACTTGCAATGATTTCTAGTCTACATCACATACAGCAATTTCAGTAAGTGCCTACCTTAAAGTGATTTACATTCACATAGGGACCACAGGGATCCCACTTAAACATTCCATCACACAACAAGCTTTCATTAACTATTTCTCCGGAAAGCACATTTTAGATATCTGCATCAGGTCATATTATGTAAAATGTTTAATTTTCTTCTCACCTCTTCCTTCTCTGGAGATTAGGAAGGAAATGTCACCTTTTCTCCAGTGTATGAAGATGTTTTTATTTGTCTTTTTATGGTATTATCGAATTCGGGGGGCAGGGGGGCAGGGCAAGCAAGTTTAGGAAGAATACTGAGAAATTCTGTAACAGAAAAGATAAAAAGCCTTAAAGAAAGCAGGTTATATTCTGAATCACATTAACTAAGTAAAGGTTGAAAACACTTTGGTTGTGTTTTTTTTCTCCAAGATTTTATTTATTTATTTGAGATAGAGAGAGGGAGAGAGAGATTGAGAGCACTGAAGTGGGGAGCACAGAAGAGAAGGAGAAGCAGGCTCTCCACTGAGCAGGGAGTCCAATGACCTGAGCTGAAGGCAGATGCTTCACCCAATGAGGCACCCAGGTGCCCCAAAACGCTTTTGTTTTTAAATGAAAAAGTATAATTTTGAAGCTTTGAACATAAATCGTTTGCATGTCAGTTATAAATGATATGACATATCATTAATGACTTAAGTTATTGTTTGCAGTAACAAAACCTTAGAGTAGTGATCTTTATCTTGTTAAAACTCTGCTTTTGTTTACTACAAATACATTTTGTCGACTAAGGGAAATTTTTTAATTCAGTAAAGTAGAACACTTGTATCATACTGTTACTTAAAAGCAGAGGAAAAGTATGCCTGGGTGGCTCAGTCAGTTAAGCGTCTGCCTTCAGCTCAGGTCATGATCCCGGGGTCCTGGGATCTAGTCCCGTGTGGGGCTCCTTGCTCAGCGGGAAGCCTGCTTCTCCCTCTGCCTGCCGCTCCCCCTGCTTGTGCTCTCTCTCTGACAAATAAAGAAAATCTTTAAAAATAAAAAAAAAAAAGAAAGCAGAGGACAGTATGATGTTGAGTTCATTTTAAACCTGTATATGGAAAGCTTGAGGGACAGACATCCAAAAAGTGTTTTTTCTTAAAGCTTGGTTCTGTAGTGCAGAATAGAGAGGAACTGCTAGCAAGAGGCAATAAACTATTCCATTTGGAGTTGATGTGTTCAAGGAAGAAAGCCTGGGGTTTCGCCAAGTTTTATGAAATATATCTTTGTGTTTTTAAGACTTCATAAAGAAACTCAGAAGCTCCCAGTTTGGAGCCTGAGAGTCTGGTTGCGAGTGTGCTTATCGATCAGAGAGACCAGACGATGGCTAATTTTCCTTTCACTTTGTGATGATTCCATGGATTGAGAAAGATTTTTCCATGCATGCACACGCAGACACACACACGTGCACTAACTCTCGTGTGCCTCCAGCCCAGTCCTCAGAGTTGTATCTGAATGAGTCCAAGTGCCCATGAAAATGGGGAAAGAATCCTGTGCCCAGTAGTACGAGTTGTAAAATGGGAATGAAGTTTCACTAGTGCACGGTGCCTGCCCACCATTTGCTTACCTCTCTGATCTCTTTTGTACCAAAAGAGCCTTTTTCTTCTTATCCTCTTCTCTCAAATATTGTAAAGAAGAATGTTTTGGAATCCGCTTGTTTTATTGGCTCCATCAAAATGATTTGCAGCTTGTTGGCTTTTCTAGCATTCTGACTAATACTATTTTGACCAGACCTGAAATGTCTACGTTCTTCCTCTCAGATTGCTAGTGTTTGGGGATCTTGGAAGAGGGAGAGAAGTGACTCAGCATTTTTTCCAATCCTTTTCTGATCCTTTTAGCTTCACTTTCTTGGCCTTATGTTACTCTCCTTGGCAAAGAGAAAGGGGCTTCATGTTCTGACCATTGGAAGAGAGTTGTAATATGTTTTAAATATGGACTATCCTCTGGGGCTATCTTGCTAGACAGGTTTTAATGTTTGTTTGAGCTCTTACTCCTGTATTCGAGCTTAAAAATCACTCGGAAGGGTAACTTTGTTAGAGTAACGTTTTGGTTTGGTTATGGGGGCACAGAGAACAGGCATGATCTACTCGGCAGAGTCAATAAGCTGTTCTTGGGAAGGCTCGTGGGCATTTTGGAAGTAGCTAGAGTCTTCCACACCCTTCTCCTCTCCAAATATTAGTTGTCTGTCCTCATGCCTGTTCTCGCTCTTCCTTATTCCAAATGCATTCTAATTCTCTGTTAAATAATTAACAACTGGCTAAATCTGTTAAAAAGATAAGATTCTCAAACCTACAAGCCTTCCTATGGGTGGCTTGTAGACAGAATTTCAGTTATTTTCTTCTCATAATTATAAGGAGTTCTAGAACTTTTGGTCTTTGCCGTGTAAATTATGGAAGACACTATTGATTGTTTTATCTCAGGGGATGGCAGCCTTTTTCTGCAAAAGACCAGGGAGTAGATATTATAGTTTTGTAGAACATACAGTCTCTGTCACATCTACTCAACCCTGCTGTTGTAGCATGAAGGAGCCTTAGATGATGTGTAAATAACTGAGTGTGGCTAATGCCTGTCCTATCTAATGGCTTCTCTCTTCATTCTTTCTTTCTGAAATTCAGGTTTTTTTTTTTTTCTTCTTCTTCAGTATGAAGTTGGTGAGCACATGCTCAGGAAAGTAGGCTCCTCTCTCAGCTTCAAATAATGTATCATGATTGATTTAAAACAGTAGGAATACCCTTTGGCCAGAGATTGGTCTAGGTGTAGGTGTATATCCCACCAAAAGGGAAATCTGTTGGGGGACTTCTGCTAATCATTTTGTAGGAGAAGGCCACATAAGAAAAGCAGGTTCTGTAGTGATCCAAAGGGGCACATGCACCCCAATGTTTATAGCAGCAATGTCCACAATAGCCAAACTATGGAAAGAGCCCAGATGTGCATCGACAGATGACTGGATAAAGAAGATGTGTATACACACACACACACACACACACACACACACACACACACACACACACACACACACACACACTGGAATATTATGCAGCCATCAGAAATTGAAATCTTGCCATTTGCAACAAAGTGGATGGGACTAGAGGGTATTATGCTAAGCGAAATAAGTCAATCAGAGAAAGACAATTATCATATGATCTCACTGATATGTGGAATTTGAGAAACAAAACAGAGGAGCATAGGGGAAGAAAGGAAAAAATGAAACGAGACGAAGCCAGACAGGGTGATAAAACATAAGAGACTCTTAATCTCAGGAAACAAACTGAGGGTTGCTGGAGGGGAAGGGGGGGTGGGAGGGATGGGGTGGCTGGGTGATGGACATCGGGGAGGGTATATGTTATGATGAGCACTGGGTATTAATAAGACTGATGAATCACAGACCTGTACCCCTGAAACAAATAATATATTAGATGTTAATTAATTGAATTTAAATTTAAAAAAATAAAAAAAAGAAAAGTAAAGCATGTTCCTTAGCTACATTACGAAGATGTGATTATATCACATTTATTATCAATGATGAGGATAGTGATGATTTGTGCTAACTTCAAGAAACTCATCATTTTGTCCCCAAATCTGTGACACACATTGGTACCACCTTTTTTGATGAATTTTTTTCAATAAATAAGAATGAATACTGTTAATTTGCTTCATAAGCAACCAAACTTACAGCAAAGATAAACTTTATGTCTCCAGAAACCTAATTAAAAACTGCGTGAAAAGTATAAGTACTTTAAAAAGCTATCTTTTTAAAAAATGTCATTGCAAAATAACTAAACACTTCTTTCGAGATCCCTTAGGGAATGTAGCAGTGCCACTTAATGTAATTTTTATATATGTAGAAGAATATTTTGTAATATTTAAGAGAAATGATAGAATAAAATTTAATTAAAAAGTTGGGGATTTTTGTAGAGAATTTATAGGTTTTACAGAGGTTTCTTGGACTTATGCACATGCATATGCTATTCTTTAATTGGAAAATGGATACAGTACATCTCATATTGAGTAATTTCTGAGGTGTGAGGCCATATAAACCAGCTTCCAAATATTCATATTTATGTAAATTTCCTTCTCTGATGATTCCTTCTTTGTCCAAGAAGTATTACTTGCATTTACAATGTACACATGTCATTTTATCTTGAAACTCCGTATGGGTTGAGCAGTTTAGTTGCTGACAGAAGAAAACTTTCTACAAACCCGAAAGTATCTTTGTTTTTATACTTATTATCAATGTTGAAATGGAAATTTATTTCATATGGACCCCAGGTTTAAATCTTACTTCAAAATCTTGGCTGTCAAAGGGAAAAAGGTCAGATGGAGCCCCCTTCCCCACTTGTTAACCCTTGGATAAAGTCACCAGTTAATTTTAAAAGCAGGCTCTTTTGCTTGGAGTATTTTTGCTCTTAAATAACTGGCTTTCCTGCTTTCTAATTAGAGGGTTTATTTGTTCCTTGCTGAACATTCTGTCTGAATTTGTTTCCCTGTCTTGTTTCATTTCTTACTGATTTGTAAAAGTAAAACATAACCATGAGAGTCAGATTTTGGTTTCAGCTTTAATGACATTTGAAGAGAAAAACAAGAAAAGGAAAGCTTCTTTTCAGATGAATTGTTCTCTTGCTTTCTTTTATTGTTATTCCCTCTGACAATGTAATTGGTGGTCATGGTCAGTCTCAGGATAAAGGGTCTCATGCTGAATGGGCCGTCTTCATCCATGTACTCCTGATACCTAAGTGCCGAAGGAAGAAGACTGGGCTTGGGATGCATGCACAGTTGCTCTTGTGGCACTGTATCTATTAAACATTTACAGGAAATTTAAAGTTTTGTGTTTTTGTTTTTCTTTTTAAGAGAAAGAATCTCATGGGCCTGTCTACACAAAGATTCTCCTTTTGCTTATGAACAACACATAAGGTCCAGTCTTTCAACTATTTGGAGCCGTTTTAATGCTACAAAGTCAAAATAAGCAAGGGGACTCTAAACTTCTATGTGGCGATTTACATCTCCATGAGAACATCAACTCAGTTACACATATTCAAAAAATCCGAGGTTCCTTGAGTAGAACTGCACCATTTTGTAAAACGTAATACCACCAAGGGTCCTAAGTGACTCTCCAGTAAGTTAGGCTGTCCTGTGATAGTGAGCTGGGATGAGCAGCTAGCTGGGATGAAACAATATGTATGTGTGTGTCTCTCTGTGTATATATTAAGTGTGTATGTATAACTTATTGGTATCATAGTGTAGTAAATATTTTTTATGGAGTTTGATAAAATAGATTGTAAGATGGTTTGGAATATATGAATAATCCATTCAACAGGTAACAGCTGTGTAAAACATGGAGGCACAGAACCCAAACCTGGCTTTTAGTCCCAATGCTATAACTTAAGTGGTTTTGCCTCTGAAGGGGGTTTACTCTCCATATCATCATCTATAATATGGTAGCCCTGGACTATATGGGCAAATCCATATTAGTTTTACGCTGTTGCATAACAGATTACCACCATAAACTTCATGGCTTAAAACACACCTAGCTATTATCACCCAGGACTGAGTTCTAGAGTATGAGCCCCGCTCCACTGAATCCTCTCCTCAGGGTCTCACTAGACTGAAATCAATGTGTAGGCCAGGGCGAGTTTCTCATTTGGAGGTCAGGGTCCTTTCCCAACCTCATCAAGATGGTTGGCAGAATTCTGTTCCTTGCAGTTGTAGAACAGAAGTCCCCATTTAATTGCTGGCTACAGGACAGGGAAGGGTTGCTGTCAGTTCCTAGAGGTCTCCTTCAGATGCTAGCCACACTGCTTTCTCAAAACATGCCAGCTCATTTCTTCAAAGCCAGCAGGAAAACC
This sequence comes from Zalophus californianus, assembly GCF_009762305.2. NCBI lineage: Eukaryota > Metazoa > Chordata > Mammalia > Carnivora > Otariidae > Zalophus > Zalophus californianus. The sequence goes on from NC_045595.1 coordinate 190,487,758, forward strand.
CCACTGCAGCCTGCTATGATTGCTCTTCCATGATGTAACATAATCAAGAGCATCTATCCCATCATATTCATAGGTTTCACCAACATTCCAGGGGAGGGTGTGTACACCAGGGGGCAGGGATCTTCGGGACCATCTTAGAATTCAGCCTCACACATGAACAGACTCATATTCAAGTTGCTACAATAATCATGAAACTCCTAATAAGTCTTCTGACAGAAAGTTAAGAGGAGGGAATGGCCACCACCCTCAGCAAGGATGATAAGCCCTGATTTGGGGCTATATGCATGGTCTTGACATCATTGGTGACTTCTTGTATTTTTTTTTTAAGATTTTATTTATTTATTTGAGAGAGAGAATGAGAGCATGAGAGGGGGGAGGGTCAGAGGGAGAAGGAGACTCCCTGCTGAGCAGGGAGCCGGACGCAGGACTCGATCCAGGGACTCCAGGATCATGACCTCAGCCGAAGGCAGTCGCTTAACCAACTGAGCCACCCAGGCGCCCCTGTATTTATTTTGTTAAGTGTCCCCTTGAATATAGTAGCCTACACATGTTATGATTGATTGTTATTTTGGGTAACACCCTCTGTACGAGTTTTCTGTCACTGCCAAAACAAATTACCACAGATTTAGGAGTTAAAAAAACAGGCCACCCACTTATTGTCTAACAGGTCAGTAGGCTGAAAGTCCAGGCACAGCTTGTCTTAACTGGTTCTCCGCTCTGGGATTCATGAGGCCAAAATCAAGGTGCTGGTGGGGCTGATTTCTTTCCTGGAGGCTGTGGGGATAAATCCACTTCTGGGCTCATTTAGAATATTGGCAAAACTCTGTTCCGCGTAACTGGAGGACCGAGGCCCCCGTTGCCTCGTTGGCTGTTTGCTGGGGGTCATTTTCAGTTTCTAATAGCTGCCAAACTCCTTGGCTCGTGGCCACCTTCCTCCATCTTCAACTCACGACAGTGGATTGACTCATTTTCATGCTTTAATTCTCTTTGACCTCCCTTTCTGCCTCCAATCTCCTCTATCTCTGCACTGTATCTCTGATTGCCTATTCTGCTTTTTTTGGTCTGCTTTTAAGGCCTCAGGTGACTGTACTGGGTTCATCTGGGTAAATCCAAGATAACTCCCCTATTTTAAAGTTAGCTGATTAGTAACCTTAATTCCATCTACAGAGTCTTTTCATAACAGTAGTTAGAATAGCGCTTGGCTGAATAACCAGGGGACAGGGAACTTGAGGGATTATCTTGAGAATTCATCCTTCATACCTAAAATTAATTCACAAATGTTTATGGTGTGCCTTCTATGGTTAGTGTTCTGCATTAAATGTAGGGGACAAAAAAATGAGAATGAGGTATTTACTGTCCTCTAAGAGCTTGTAGTTGATGGTAGAAAAGTCAAGTCTGTATAAGAGATGGTGTGATAAAGATATGCAGACATTGGATTTGGGAGGGATGTGAGAAGCAGACTGGGATGATAATGGTGGGGAGGCACATGAACATCAGTATATTAATAGGGCCTAGCTATAATCTAAAGGACAGCCTCAAATTAATGCTGGGGAATGATGGCATTGAGGGAAGCATCCAGCAAATCTGTACTGTGAATTATCCTGTAATAGAGAATTAGACTGATGTATTTATTCATCCTGTTGACCCTAGAGAGACTATTTGTAATGTGCCTGTTTCCAATGAGAGTTCGGAACCAAAGGAGAGGTAGGATGAAAGTCAGGATGAATAGATCAAAATGGTCCTAACAGAATGATAAATCAGATATAAGAGAGCAAGTTAATGTATTGGACTTACACAGTCACAGTCCCCAAGTTTGCAGTCTCCAGTCTCCCCTTGGGAGAATTTGTGCTTATAAAACCAATGACATGGAGGAACCTAGAATTTTTGCACCTTGTGGATACATTGAACCATCACCCCCTTGCCCTACCCAATAATGTTTCTTACATGTCCCCCTCCGGAGAGGAGGGGGTGGCAGGATGGGGCAAGAGGCCAGGAGTCTTATTCCTCCTGGAATAAGAGGAGGAATAAGACTCTTATTCCAGGAGGACCTGGAATAAGGTCCAGGACCCGGAGAGAGGAGGTTTTTTCCCCAGTAATTCTGCAAACTTTTGCCCTCAACTGGAGATAATCGTATCCACTTTCAACATACCCTCTAGGAATAATCTATATTTAAATATCATAAAACACAAAGGAAGCACTTTGAGGTTTTTAGAGAAACCTGGTGGTTTATTTTATTTTTAAAAGATCTTATTTATTTGAGAGAGAGAGAGAGAGAGAGAGAGAGCACGCGCACGAGAGGGGGGAGGGTCAGAGGGAGGAGCAGACTCCCCGCTGAGTGGGGAGCCCGATGTGGGACTCGATCCCGAGACTCCAGGATCATGACCTGAGCCGAAGGCAGTCGCCCAACCAACTGAGCCACCCAGGCGCCCCAAGAAACCTGGTGGTTTAAATATAAGGCCACTGAGTGTAAAGTTACCAAGTTGGGCTGGTTCCTCATGGAACACTAGAGTCAGGAAGTTAGTTATTAAGCAGTCTTCTGGAGTCAGATCTCCTCAGGTTATGGGCAGTAGGAAGGCAGCCATGGAAACAGTGATCAGGCCTAGAATTGTTCTTTCAAACTGAGCCTTTAGGCTTCAGTATTTCAGTCTTGGGAAGAGGCTACAGATTCAATTCTAGGCCTTCTGAGCCTAGCTCAAATTGCTAAATAATGTCAGACTCAGGACACACACTAAAGAGCTTTAGAGTCTCAGGGTCATCAGGCCACTAAAAGGAAATCCTGGAACTGAGTAATTTAAAGGCATTATGAACATGGAGTATTTTTACAGAGGCCAAGTGCTACTATTGATGAACTGTCTGTAGTGTTAGATACTCAGAGAGTGACTGGGAGATTCTCTGCTGAAATATAGCCTAACATATTTCTTTCGACTTTGGACTCTGGGAGGGACATCAGAGTGACTCACTTTACTTAGAGATCTGGTGAAAACTTTGTGGGGGTAAAAAGACAATCTGAAAGGCAACTTATTCTCAATTTATCTTTGAGAGGAAAAAAAATAGCTGTAATTAAAAATAAGCATTGACTTCCAAATTCAGGCTTTAAAATGTTTATCACCTATTAAAAATAATTTCAATAAAAATAAAAATCGCCACCCACACATAATTGATCAAGCAAAATTTGTAGAGGCTTGATTTTAAAGTTTACTTTCTGGGTCAATGTAGAATCAGTGAAGTTTAATATCACCTGTGGATTTGTTGATGTTCTTGTTAAATTTAGTGTGAACATCATATTAAAATGTTTGCTTATGGTTGATCCATTTGTTCTAGTCACTATTGCTGTGAAACAAACCAGCCCAAACTTGGTAACTTGGTATAAAACAAGCTTTTATTGTGCTAATGGCTTCTGTGGGTCAGGAACCTCTAAAGGGCATAGTGGGGAGGACCTGTCTGAATCCACAAGGTTGGGGCCTCAGCTGGAAGACTCAACAGCTGGGAGGGAGGGTATAAGTTGATGGTGAGAACTGCTCATCTAATGGCTTGTTCAGTCACCTGTTGCTCCTGGGCAGGCAGGACCCAAAGTCTAGGTGTGCCTATCCTTGGCCTCTCTGAGTGGCTTGAGTTCCTCCAGTCACGGCAGCTTACACGTAAGTTCAAGGTTTCAAGTGTAATTATTCCAGTGAACAAGGCAGAAGCTGCCTTAGAAACCATGTGGTGCCAGTCCCTTTACCGCCACCACTGCCATTGGTCACAAGAGAGTCACACACCTGCTCACCTTCAAGGGGAGTGGAGATAGGCACCATCACTCAGGTGGAGGAGCACCAAGGTCATATTGTAGAAGCAAGCGTATGTGGGCTGGAAGATCTGTTGTTGCTATTTTTGGAAGTGCAATCTGTCACGATGTTTATGGTATGCATATTTATTATTCAGTCAAGAGTATCTTTGTAGCCACAATCTGTCTTGCCTACCTGCCATTATGCATTTGGGAACTATTCAGAAAAATCTTTATTTGTGGTCATAAAATAAATGAAATTACATATTCTAATAGTTGTGATGAGAAGAACAAATGTTAAATTGAAAAATGCAATGATATTTTTATTATTCAGTTTACTAGTAACATTATAGATATATGTCACTAAAAATTCCATTTGTACATATCGCCATGAAAATTTTATTTCTCTTTATTCAGGCAGGTTGTGTCAGCCAAACAGCAGATGGCCTGCCCATAATGCCTTTGGGCAGATGTTCTCGTTTGGGCCATAATATGTGAATAAAAAATGTCATATTGCAAGCTATCTCATCATCTGCAGTAATTACTGGATAAAGTCCAGTGTTTATACAGGTTCTTTTCTAACTGTGTGCTGTATTGGCTAGGGGTACTACTGGAAGCTTGGTGTATAGTAACACTATTTTGCTAAGTTTCAGAATGGATTATTTTGCACTATTCAATTTAATATTTACCATATGGTCATAAGTCTATATACTTTTCTGTTTATAGAATTTAGGCATCAGTTTAATAACATTATTTCATTAATTCCGACATTCTGGTTTTACCATTTTGAAAACTTATATTGCCAAAATAAAGGCATATAATTCTTGAATCGTGATAGATTAGAAAACTGAAAATAAGTCTATTCCAGAAAAGTGGAAAAAGAAAAAGAAAAGCCAATGATCAATTGAGCAATCAGTAGAAACATTAAGATGGTTTTACCATGTGTTTTATTTGAGGATTCACTTCAATCACATAAGACTCCAAGAGTTTTTTTCGTTTTGCTTTGGTATTTGGAGGGTTTTTTTTTTTGAAAACTCAGGTGTTTGTCATTAGGGGAACTTCTGGAGATACTAGAAAGAAGTAAGCCGTTTTGAGTGGTGGGAATGAAAAGGGAAGACAATTACTCCATTTCCTGAAAGAGGAAAACATGCAGAGACTGATGTACAATAGGTTTTGTGTAGATCATTTTCTTTCTTTCAGTCTTGAATACTATACAATCACTTGTACTTTCTTTATCCAACATCAGCATCTGTCTGAAACTTGAAAAGGGGCAACAGAAGGTGCCGCACATAAAAAGTCCTTATTGGTTTTGCTTTGCTAGATAGAAGACAGAAGTACAGTTTCCTCAAAAGACTGAATTAGAAGACACACTAATGTTGCATTGCACCTGTGTCTCCATTTATATCTTCTATTCACTTCACCTACATGCTCAGGCAATATTGCTGAGAAAAATGACATTTACAGAAAAGCAAGCATCAGAATATGTATTTACTCTTGAATTTTATTAGTGTGTTCTGCCTCTAGACACACGGAATATAGCATATATCACAAGTAGGTTCATTTTTTTTTGCAAACATTTTGACAGTGTGCTCTGGCTTTTGTTTTCTGTGCTGTTTCTTAAATATGACTCCATTAACCAGAGAGTTTATATATTTTAGCTCAGAGCGGTGGTTCTCAATGGCAGGCAATTTGGAGCCCTCAGTGGACATTTGGCAATATCTGGAGGTATTTTTGTTGTCTCAACTGGGGGATGGGCATCCACTGTGGAGGAGTTATGAAGGCTTCTATTCTAGTCTCATATATGCCAGTTAATTTCTTGGCCAAACATTTATTTTTGAACATGCTCTATGAGTATGTTTCCTGTCTTTTGTAGGATTAGCATATAAGGTTGGCAATTGTGGTGATTTAATATGTTCCCCCCCCACCAGCATTTAAAGTTGTCTGCTGTTTGTAGGTTTTTTTTTTTCTTCAAAAAAAGGCCTCATCGGATATTGAAAACCTAAGATTTTTAGGGTAACTTCAAATATTATCAGAGTGAATTTTCCATGCCAATGACTGTTTCTTAACCCCATCTTGATTGTTTAAAACAAAAGAAAAAATTATACAGTGTTTTATGTCAGCTATAGCTCAATAAAGCAGGAAAAAATTTGGAAAATATTTTAAAAATAAAATGACAATTCTTTGGAGTTTCCTATATATGGGCATTGTTTTCAGTATTGTGGTAGGCAGAATAATATGACCACCACTCCCCCCGCCCCCGCCCCCGGACTCCGTGTCCTAATTCTCAGAACCTGTGAAACTGTTGTTTTAAATGGTAAAAGGGGTTTTGCATATGTGATTGAAATTAAGGACCTTGAGTTGGGGTTTATTCAGGTGGGCCCACTCTAATCACATGAGTACTTAAAAGTGGAGCATGTTTTCCCAGTTGTAGTCAGAGGGTCAGGTGGAGGGTGATGTGAGAGGAATTCAATTTATTGAGGCTGGTTTTGAAGATGGAGGAAGGAGGCCATGAGCCAGGGAATACACACAGCTTCTAGAAGCTGGAAAGGGTAAGAAAGTGGATTCTTCCCTAGAGTCTCCAGATAGGTACACAGCCCTGATAATACCCTGCTTTCAGACCTTTTTATCGAGAGAACTGCAAGATAAAAAATTTGTGTTTGTTTAAGCCATTCAAAAAAGGTTTGGAAATATTAGATTTAACAAAGTAATGATTTTTTGTTCTTTTTAGTTTTACTTCAAGACTTTTTTTTTTTTTTTCAGAGCTTTAAAATGCTAATGTGAATTATGTTTCTCCTAGAGAGTGAATGTGAAAGCCAGTGTTTCTCAAATTTGTTTGACAGGGACTTTTTTCTTTTTTTTTTTAATGTGTTTTGGGCAGTTATAGCTAGGAACCAAAATTCTGTTAGGCTCTATACTTACAGAACAGGTACTGGATTTTATTTTTTTTTTTCAAATGTGATATGAGCTCATTTGGTAAATTACTTAAACCTAATGAACTCAGGAGGATGGAACTATGGTTTGGACCATAGTCTATCTACTAACTTAAATCGTGACACTGAGGTTTTTGTTTTTGTTTTTGTTTTCTTGTTTGAAGGCTAGCAAATTTTTTGAAGTTTCATTTGTATTACGATGATAAACCACATTTTCTGTTTCTGTAAGGGGTTCTCTGCATGCACAGCATTTCTGTGATAAAAGAGCTGTCTCTTAAAACAGAAACCTCAAAATTCAGTATGAATAGTGATCAATCAGCCAGGGCTAAGCTCATGCTATCGTTTTACTGATCTGGGTGTGATTAATGCTTAAGAAGAAGGAACAACCCATTTCAATTCCCTTTACAACTTTATTCTTAGCACAATGGATTAAATGCTTGCAAAAGGAGTTGTTTCTATTGTACATCTTAGAAGAATTAAATTTTAATTACCAAGTGCATTAAACCTGTATATTAATTAAGTGGTTTGGGGTTGCAGTGCGCCTCGGGCGTCAGCACTTTTCCTGATGTCTCATTTTGCTGACTGCAGTCTGAAGGGAAGCTTGTCCCAGACAGAGGCAACAGGACCAGTGCTGCCAAACGGCACTATGTCCAAACAAAAGGGCTTGCACCCCAATTAAGTTAAAAGTCTCTGAGCTGCTCTTGCATTCCAGATGGCAAGTAAATTCAGATTTTTGGAGGGATTTAATTAAGGTACTTTGATTGCAAGCATGAAGCCAGGAATGCAATCTCAAGTGCACACACACACAAAATGCAGTGGGGCTTAAAAATCACTACCATAGAAGTAGGATCTAGACCACAGTCGTCAAAAGCCCGGGATCTGATACCCAGTAACACTTCTCATTCTGTATCTTTTGCTATTTAGATAACTTAGAAGCCTCTTTCTTGTGGCCGGTGTAGTGAACAAAATTTCAGTTCTTTTATTCTGGGTGGTTAAAAGGAAAGGCTTTGGTATTAGACACATCTGGTTTCAAATGCTAGACTTGGCAATATTAACTCGATGATTTAACTTCTCCCCGGGCCTCCGTTTCCTCAACTGTTGGAGGAGAGTAACATCTGCATTGTAAGATTGTGGGGATTGAATAAAAAACATTCTAATGATTCTAAGTGTCTGTCATTAGTCCTGGTCTTTCTACAGCTCCAAACGTGTCCCTCCAACTGCTTAATTGCCACCTCTACTCACATTCAGAATAGGCATTTTGAGGTTACATTGGCTAAAGCAAAATAGTTGGTTACCACAAGCACAGAAATCTGTCTCCCAGTTCTCTCCGTTCCGAGCTGTGGTTCTACCATCCGTCTAGCTGCTCAAGCCAAAGAGCCAGGAGTGAATTCTTGTTCCTCTGGTCCCGTCACCTCCCACAGGCAATTCTGTTAACTCTGCCTCTGATCTGTATCTTGAACATACCCACTTCTTTCCATTGTCGTGATTAGTCTGCTGTTTCTCAGGCTTGCTGCTGACGACATTTTGGGCGGGGTAGTTCCTTACTGTAGTATGTTGTCCGGTGCATTGTAAGCTCTTTAGCCATATCCCTGGCTTTTACCCACTAGATGCCAGTAGTGCTCCCCCAGTTGTGAACCCAAAATGTCTCTAGACATTGACAAATGTCCTCTGGAGTGAGAAACTCAATCTCTGTTGAGAACGGCGGCACTTGTACAAGTTGTTATTACCTCTTGACACATAAAACTATCACAACCACCACTTGAAGTAGTCTGTTTGATTTTTTTCATCTATTTAGTTTTTTATATAATACTGTAATTCATCATTTCAAAAAAGATAATTTTGCCACCTTTCAGTCTTTATCTTCATTTTATCCTGGTAGTTATTGCTGCGTTTAAACAAAACAAAAAAACCTCAAAACTTAATGACTTAAAAGAGCAATAATATTTATTTTGCTTACAAATCTGCAACTGGACAGTAGTTGGCAAAGGCAGCTCACCTCTGCTCTACTCATGGCAACAGAAGTGGCTAGAAGTTCGGACAATGGGCTTTTTTTGCAGCATGGTGGCTGGCTTCCAAGAATGAGTGTTGCAAGAGGAGAAAACTAGGTGAAAGCCAAATTACCTCTTAAGACCTAACCTTAGAATTCTTATACTGTCACTCCTGTAGTATCTTATTCATCAAGAGAGTCACAGAAATCTACCAAGTTTCAAGGACAGAAAAAATAATCTCTGCCGCTTGGTAAAGGAAGAATGACAAAGTCCTAGTAGAGTGTGTGGGCATTAAAGTTACTACTGTGGCACTTTTTTTTTTTTTTTTTCTGGTCTGTGTGGAGGGAGATTACTACCTGCCACACTATTTCAAGATGAATATTAAATTGGGAGCTAAGTTGAATGTTTTTTTCTTTAATGAGAATGTGTGTTGGTTTTCTATTCTGTATTACACGTTATCACAGATTTAGGGCTTAAAAACAACAAAAACTCATTTTATGATTCTGTAGATGAGAAACCTTGCTCAGTTTCACAAGGCTGAAATTATTAGCCAGGCTGCATCTTTTCTAGAACTTGAATTGCTCTTTTAAGCTCACATGATTGTTGGTAGAAATCAGTTCTTGGTGGGAACAGAAATCTTAAGGTCTGTCATAGAATTCTACCCACCACAGAATGTTCATAATATTTCTCCATGAAACATAATGATTCTGGTTTTGAGATGTGTGTATGTCTGTATAATATAAGGGGAATCTAGATCTATTTCTATTGAAAAATAGACATTTCACTTGAATGGTGGCTAAATTGTGTTAATAGATTTTCAATTATTATCGTGCTGGTTTTCCTGAAATTGATGTAGTTTTGAATGTAGGTGAGGTCCAGAGCCGATGGCCAAGAAAGAAATCTTGAGATGTCTTTGGTGCAAAAAGGTGATTTTATTAAAGCACCAGGACAGGACCTGTGGGCAGAAAGAGCCTCACTGGGGTTGTGAGGATCAATTGATTATGTACTTGGAGTTGGGGGCGGTAAGGCAAAAGGCAGGTTTTCAAAAGAACTTTCATATAGACCTACAAGATACTGGAGGCCTTGCCATTGTCACGTTAAGGTTGTTTTTCCCTCTAGTAAAGCACAAACATTAAGACTTTGGGAGCTTCCTGGAGGAACGTTATACTCTGCTTGCCTCAAGTATTGATCAATGGGCTGCAGGTTATAAGGACATTTAATTTTATCTACATTTCCTTCTGGAAGTTAGGTTATTGATAAGAATGCTCTTTTCTTGTAAATCACTAATACATTTGTAAACTGAGGGAGACTCCTGTCTTGCAGGACTGTGATTTCTATAAATTAACCATTTGTTTTTCTTCCCTTTAGCTTTAGGGCAGCAAGGAGTGCCTGAGGAATGTCACACATATCCCACCGGGGACAGGGGGATGCACGGGGACAGTGCGTGGGATGGTTTGTGGGGTGTCAGCTTGTGCTTTGTCCCTCATCAAAGTGAACTTGCTTGGTGTTACTGAATCCTATTTATATTTTTTTCACATTTTTTATTTAGCAGGTTTTTTGCATCATTATTTGCTGATAAGCTTGATCCTATGGAATTCTTTTATTGTGCTGTTGGTGTTGGGATCAATTTTATGCTGGTACTGTAAAGAATTTCCCATCTTATGTTCTGAGTGATTTAAATAGCAATGGCGTTTTCTCATCCATGAAGATTTACTAATGTGTACCTATGCAAATATTTAAGCCTGGTAATTAAAAAAAATTTTGTATTTGTGTGGTGGTGGTGAGGAGTTGGGATAGATTTTTTTTTTTCTTCAATTTTTTTGGGAAAACAACTTGCTTAGTTTTTCTATTTTGGGGTCCCTTTGGTCATATTTTAAAAAATATTTTATCAGGTTTTTGAATGCAGCTGTGTACAGGTGGGAAAAGATCAATATTAGAATTAACATTTTTTTTTTTGATAGAGTTACTTCACTATTCTCGCTTCTAATTCCATGTTTTTATGTTTTTTTCCGCAGGGAGGTGCTGAAGATTTTTTTGGGAGGTATGTTAAGATTTTTAAAGAATCATCCCTTTAATTTCTGCCATTTTAAAATTCACTACTTTTTCTTTTTATCTCTGTTTATTCTTTTTATACTTGCTGTTTAAATTGTTCTTAAACTAGCCTATGAGGTAAGTAGATTATTGGAACCATTTTGCCATTGAAAAACACTGAGGCCCTGGTAAACTGACAAGACTGATAGTTTGTGGTCATAGTTAGTAGGTGGCAATGGTAGCATTTGAATTCAAACATTCTGGCTCAAGAACTTGAGTTGCCAACATTAGTAATTATGTCTTTTAGCCGTTCTAGTTGTGGGTGTGAAATGTTATCTTGTAGTTCTGATTTGCATTTCCCTAATGATGATAAGATTAAACATCTTTTCATGTGCTTACTGGCTGTTTGTATACCTTCTTTGGAGAAATGTCTATTCAAATTATTTGCCCATTTTAAAGTTTGGTTGTCTTTTGTTGAATTGTAAGAGTTCTTTATGTATTCTGGATATCAATTCTTAAAATTTTTATTTAAATCCAACTAATTAACATATAGTGTATTATTAGTTTCAGAGGTAGAGTTCAGTTAATTATCAGTTGCATATAACACCTAGTGCTCATTACATTGCATGCTCTCCTTAATGCTCATCCCCCACCCACCGTCCCTCCAGCAACTCTCAGTTGATTTCCTATAGTTAAGAGTCTCTTATATTTGTCTCCCTCTCTGATTTTGTCTTCTTTTATTTTTCCTTCCTTCCCCTATGAGCCTCGTTTTGTTTGATTTCCATATATGAGTGGAACTGATGTAGGAAAGATGTTGTTAGGGTTCGAAGCCGATGGCCAAGAAAGAATTCTTAAGACGTCTTTGGTGCAAAAAGGTGGTTTTACTAAAGCATGGGGACATGACCTGTGGGCAGAAAGAGCTGCACTGGGGTCATGAGGAGTGGCCCATTATATACTTTCAAGTTGGGAGGGGGTTAGGGATAGGGTAAATCACTTAGGAATTCTGGAAGCCAGGTTTCCAGGACCTTGAGGGGGCTAGCTGTTGTTGGGAAAAGGTCATTTATTGCTGTCTAATAAGACCTTAGTCATGAGACCCTTCAGATGTATATGGGTGGGCCATATGCTTGGGGGATGATTACCAACACATTTCTTGGGGGTGGTTTAGAGATAAAGGAAGTTTCCAAAGGAATTTTTATATGTTAAAGTAAACTTACAGGATCCTGGTTGGGGAGGCGGTGGGGAGCTCAGGCTAGAATTGCCTTTTGCCCTTAGCAAAGTATTAACATTGAGGCAGGTGAACCCCTAGAGGAATGTCATTCTGCCTGTTTCAAGACTTGTCAGTGGTCTCTAGGTAGTAAGGAAATTTAGTAATTTTCTTCTGCCTTTGTTTCCCGCATCATAACCATATGATAATTGTCTTTCTCTGATTGACTTATTTTGCTTAGCATAATACCCTCTGTTCTATACATGTTGTTGCAAATGGTAAGATTTCTTTCCTTCTTTCTTTGCTTCTTTCTTTGCTTCTTTCTTTGCTTCTTTCTTTCCTTCTTTCTTTCCTTTCTTTCTTTTTTTTTTATGGCTGAGTAATATTCTGTTGTATACCTCTGTATACCTAGCAGGGCTAGGTAGGGAGAGATACGTAGGGGGCTACAGGATCAGGCTCATAAAAATTCCAAAAATGCATGGTGAAAGGAAACCAGAGATAAGGAAACAAATCAGACCACCTGTCCTAGGTGTCAGAGGTGTGCTCTTATTATAAGAGCTACTTGTGACCAACAAAAAATTACCTGACCCTAAAAAGGAAGTAAGCTATTATCACTAATCCTTGCTCAATGGTGCTACCAATAGAGATGTTAAAAGGATTTAAATTCCCTGGTTAGCTTTCAATAAAAGATGAACCCTCAAAGTCCCAGTGGCAACCCTGTTAAGACCCCTCTCACTACTGAGCTTTTTCTGATCCTTGCTTAATAAATTTCTGTAGCTTTACTCACTCTCTGTCATCCGCGAGATTCATTCTTTGACTCTGTGAGAAAAGAACCTCACTCTTCCAGTTCATATATATACCACATCTTCTTTATTCATTCATCTGTCAACGGACATCTGGGCTCTTTCCATAGTTTGGCTATTGTGGACATTACTGTTATAAACACAGGGGCGCAGGTGCCCCTTCAGATCACTGCATTACTGTTATAAACACAGGGGTGCAGGTGCCCCTTCAGATCACTGTCTCCCTCTGTACTAGGATAAATACCTAGTAGTGCAATTGCTGGGTTGTAGGGTAGCTCTATCAGTGCATTTTTAACTTTTTGAAGAACCTCCATACTGTTTCCCAGAGTGGCAGTGCCAGCTTGCATTCTCACCAACAGTGTAAGAAGGTTCTACTTTCTCCACGTTCTCACCAACATTTGTTTCCTGCCTTGTTAATTTTAGCCATTTTGACTGGTGTGAGGTGGTATCTCATTGTGGTTTTGATTTGTATTTCCCTGATGCCAAGTGATGCTGAACATTTTTTTCATGTGTCTGTTGGCCATTTGTAGGTCTTCTTTGGAGAAATATCTGTTCATGTCGTCTACCCATTTCTTGGCTGGATTATTTGTTTTTTGGGTGTTGAGTTTGATAAGTTCTGTATAGATCTTTGATACCAGCCCTTTATCTGATAAGACACTTGCAAATATCTTCTCCCATTCTGTCAGTTGTCTTTTGGTTTTGTCAACTGTTTGCTTTGCTGTGCAACAGCTTGTTATCTTGATGGAGTCCCAATAGTTCATTTTTGCTTTTGTTTCCCTTGCCTTTGGAGATGTGTCTAGCAAGAAGTTGCTGATACCGGTTTCTTATCAGATACAGGAATTGCAAATATTTCCTTGATCCTCTGGATTATCTTTTTACTTTCTTGATGATGTCCTTTGAATCAGTACATTTTGTATTTGTTTTTATTTTTTATTTTTTAATTTTTTTTTCAGGAAGATTTTAAATTTTTTATTGTTATGTTAATCACCATACATCATTAGTTTTTAATGTAGTGTTCCATGATTCATTGTTTGTGCATAATCCCATTTATCTGTGTGTTTGCTTTTGCCATTTGTATTTATTATGTCTAAAACATTAATTCAAGATCACAAAAATTTACTCAAGTACTTTAAAGAATTCTGTAGTTTTAGCTCTTACATTTAGCAATATGGCCCTTTTTGAGTTAACTTGTTGTATGGTATAAAATTGGGATTCAACTTCTTTGTTTGTGGATATCCATGTGTCCAGGTCTTGTTGAAAAGACCCCTCTTTCCCCTTTGTGTTAAGGTTGATTTCATATGATGGATCAACCTTGCATGCATCAACACCTTCTAGTGTTTTATTGAGAATTTGTGTCTCTATTCATGAGGGATATTAAACTATAGTTTTAATGTTTTTGTCTGTTGTTGGAATTCTGGGTAAGACTGGTCTCATGGAGTGACTTGGGATTCCCTCCAATTTTTTTTTGCAAGAGTTTGTGAAAGATTTATGTAACCTCTTTAAATGTTGGACAGGATTCACCAGTAAAGCCGTCAGAGCCTCGTGTTTTCTTTGTCAGTGTTTTGATTACTAATTTAATCTCTTGTTATAGGTAGATTCAGATGTTTTCTTTACTCAGTTTTGGTTCTTTGTGTCTTTCTAGAAATGTATCCATTTCCAGTTATGTACTTTGTTCGTATGACTGTGAATAATATTCCCTTAAACTTTATTTCTGTAAGGCAGGTGGAGATACCCTCTCCTTTCTCTCCTGTTTTAGTAGTTTGAGTCTTCTCACTTTCTTGATTAGTTTAGCTAAAGTTTTGCCACTTTCTTAATCTTTTCTCTTATATTGATCCATATATCCTTATGCTAGGACCACACTGTCTTGATTACTCTAGTTTTATAGTAACTTTTGAAGTCAGTAAGCATGAGTCCTTGGAACCATGTGACTCCAAGGACAACTTCTGGTTTGTTGATTGTCTCTCTTTTTCTTTCATTTCTTTCTGCTCTATTCTTTATTTTTGTACTGTTGCTTACTTTTGGTTTTATTGATGATCTCTCTTCTAAAATCTGTAGAACTTCTATTTGGTTCATTTTTTAGAGTTTCTACTTATGGATATTCTCTATTTCATGGGACGTCATTCTCTACTTGTTCCATGGATATGGTTTCCTAGTAGCTATAGCCACCTGGGTGGCTTAGTCGGTTGTGCACCTGACTCTTGATTTTGGCTGGGTTCATGGTCTCTGGGTTGTGGGATCAAGCCCACCGTCAGGCTCCACGCCTGGAGCCTGCGTGGGATTCTCTGTCTCCCTCTGTCCCTCGCTTGTACTCTCACTCTCTCTCTCTCTCTCAAAAGAATAATAATAAAAGCTGTTTTAAAATTTTTTAGTAACTCAAATGTCTGGGCTTCTTCAGGATGATTTCTACTGATTTTTTTCTCCCCAGTGCCCCACCAATGGATAGCCATACAACCTATTTCTTTGAATGTTTTGAATTTTTGTTTGTTTGTTTGGAAATAGGACATTTTAAATGTGACATCTCTGAAAATCAGACCCCTCTCCTCATGATCTCTCCATTGTTTCTTGGTTTTGCTGGTGATTGTTGCTGCTGGTCTGTGTTCTTTGGCATATGTAGCCATTTATTTCTCTGCTCAGTTAGCTTAGTGGTCAGCCAGTATTGGACAGTTTTTTTAAATGCCTTGAAAGTGTAAGTCACCCCCCGCCTCCACCTTTTTCTAAGGTGGTACTCTGTGTGAGTATTAAGCCACACTTTCAATTGCTCCAGCAGTTCACAACTCTACTTTAGCCTTCACTTCCTACTTGGGCAGGATTCTTTAATTAGCTATAGATGAGAGCTTAGGGGCTTCTCAGGCCTTTACTAGGTATGACCACATTTTCATGACCGTCTAGGTTCCCAGGAATGTTAGTTTTTCAAATTCCCCTATAGTCTTCTCATCCCATAACTTTTCCTTTAAAATTTTTCCCCATTTCCTTTATTTTTTTAAAGGTTTTTATTTATTTGACAGAGAGAGACACAGTGAGAGAGGGAATACAAGCAGGGGGAGTGGGAGAGGGAGAAGCAGGCTTCCCGCTGAGCAGGGAGCCCGATGCGGGGCTCGATCCTGGGCTCGATCCCAGGACCCTGGGATCATGACCTGAGCCGAAGGCTGACTCTTAATGACTGAGCCACCCAGGTGCCCCTCCCCATTTCCTTTTAAGATCCCCGCTCCTTGTGTGCTTTTGTATTGTTATTTCTGTCTTATGCCGGTGTGTTAGACAACTGAAACTGTTTTTGTTGTTGTTTTGACAAAAAACCTAAGGCAAACAGTGTTTGCACTGAGTGAGCTCTGAATCCGGTCAAATTAAGACAAGTCCTATGAGTAGGTTTTTAGGAAGTAACCAGATAGATCAAATAACACTAGTTCTCTGGGAGAGTGGGGCTTTTGGTTCAAAACTGGCGCTAAACCTGTTTGGTCCCATCCAGTGGTTGCTACACTGTTTATAGCTATCTTGGTTGTAAGGCTGTTGATTTTTCAAGGCTCCTGAAAAGGTGGGTGGAAGGTGATGGGATGGGATAGGATAATGCAAGTTAAAACAAAACACGGCCAGCTGTTCTTACCAAGATTCAGCTGTTTTACTGAATTAAACACTTCTCAGTCTGGCAACCGGGGTCTTTGGCTTTTTCTGGAGTTCTGAAAGTTAATTTTGAGAATTTGTTAGTATTCTTATTGCTTTTATGGAGGAGCAGATTTTTGGATGTTCTTACTCCCCCTGAACAGAAGTCCCACCTAGAAGATGGGGCTGAAGTATATTAACTTTCTATGTGATTAACAACCACAACTTTCATGGCTCAAAAGATACCTATTTATCATGTCATTGTTTTGTAGGTCTAAGGTCTGAGCACTGCTCAATGGGGTCCTCTGCTCGGTCTCACAAGGCTGAAATCCAGACATCTTTGTCCAGCTTCTCATTTAGAGCTTGTGGTCCTCTCCCAAGCTCATTTAGACTACCTACACAATTCAGTTCCTTGTAATTATGGGACGGAAGTTCTGAGCTCCTAGGGCCACCCCTCTCCACAGGCAGTTCACAACATGGCAGTTTGCTGCTTTGACACCAGCAAGAGAGTAGAACTCTGATTACTTATGGCTCTGACCTATGGACCCACTGTTAAAGAGCTTATGTGCTTGTGCAGTCCCATCCAGGATAATTTCCCCTTTGATAACTTAAACTGATTAGGGGCCTTAATTACATCTACCGGATCCCTTCATCTTTGCCATATAAGATACCATAATATAATCACAGGAGTGATATCCCATTACCTTTGCCATATTCTACTCTTTAGAGGCGAGTTATAGGTTTTGTCCACACTCACAGGGAGGTATCATTCAAGGATGATCCTAAAAATCTGTTATCACATAGGGTGAATCCTAAAAAAGTTCTCATTCTACTAATTGGTTTGGTCATTTTTAGTTCACAGTTTTATCTTTATAATGTAACAATGACTTCAAGCATTATTATAAAGTGGCAGTGGACTGAGGGGATTCCAATGGGCAACAGTCAAAATCTAAGGCCCAGTGTGACAAGAGCAAGTTCTTGTACTGTCCTTACAAGGCTTGCTTATGCTGGAGACTTGCTATAACTTACAAGTATGTACTGCTGCTCCTGTTCTACCCTCAACACCCTAGTCTATACTCCTTCTACGCTGTCTATACTGGCATTCCCCCAGTGGATTTGCTTTGCTTTGTAAGAGAAGATGGGAAAATGAGTGGGCAGTTTTCTCAGTGTGTATTATGTGGGGAATAATACTGAGTTTCACAACAGGGTGGTGTCCTTTTTAGACCTAAGTAAAGGCTTTCATTTAAATTTATATAACTAAATTAATGTTGAAATGTACATGTTTGGCCCCACTTTGACTTCTTTATAAGATACTTGTAACATTGCCAATATCCCTGATTACAAATTTAAAAGGAGGGGCTCCTGGATGGCTCAGTCGTTAAGCGACTGCCTTCAGCTCGGGTCATGATCTCAGGGTCCTGGGATCGAGCCCCACATCGGGCTCCCTGCTTGGCGGGAGGCCTGCTTCTCCCTCTCCCACTCCCCCTGCTTGTGTTCTTTCTCTCGCTGTCTCTCTCTCTCTCTGTCAAATAAATAGGATCTTAAAAGAAATTTAAAAGGAAACAGCTTATAAAATCGAATGCCCAAATAACTTTACATAGAAAAATTGAAATAACCATCAGTAGTGTTCCTAGGCATTTTATTTTTTTTAACCAGACTGTATATACCAAGCCTTTCAAAATAGTGATGCTTAGTTTTTCATTCACATTATCAGAGAGTCCTTTCTTTAAAAAAAATTCAACACTAGATATGGAGATTATATTTGAAAATCATATAGGTAACACACAAAGGAATTTCTTGCAATTGAGTTTTTTTTCTTTTAATACTAGGTAAAGTGCTGTTCCAAGAATTGGATTCAATATCTACTAGTTTTCCTTGAATCTTATTGCTAAAGTTCTAATTAAGTTATAATTTTTATGGCATCAATAATTCTAAAATTCCTTAAGGACCACATTGGATTATGAAACACAGTTGCTCTTAGCCATTAACTTCCATATTTAAGACCAAGTTTATAAGCTTTTCTTCCTTTGTCATTTTTTTAAAGATACAATTTTTGCTGACAGAGCTTTTGGAGATAACTAATGGATGCATATATGATTGCACAAAAAAAAAATGTTAAATGATGAAATGGCTTTTTCTAATTAGAAAGGATTGGACCAAACAGGTTCCATTTAAGTCAATGAGGGAAAAAAAAATATGACTGTATCTCACCTGGCAGAGCTTGTTGGTCAGGCCTGGACAGGGATATAATCATACCTTGTTTTATGCCACAGACGTTGTCCTGAGAGCTTACTTGCACGTTATATTTTTTTTCCCTCCCCAAATCAAACTACACTTAAAATACCAAAAGAGATATCTAGATATAGAGACATTTTGGCTCAATTTTTGCTTTAGCATGCAGACTCTGAAGCCAGGTGGTGCTCAAATCCTGGATTTTCCCACTTTTAACTGTGTTACTTTGGGCAAGACCTGAATTTGCCTGTCAGTGTATTTGTAAAATGCACATCCTACTGCTACTCCATAAGTTTATAGAGTGGACTAAGTGGTAATATCTGTAAAGCACTTAAACCAAAGGAATACTGTATGAAATAACTACCATTTTTCATTAAAGCAATTACTTTAGAATGTAACTTTTCTGTTTTTATATATTGAGGTTTTCTAAACTTATAATACAGATGTAGTTTAAAAGTAGCTGGAAGGGAATTCTCATTTACAGTGAGTGATAACTCACATAGTCATTCAATGCTTTATTTTCTTTTATATCTAGTTATTCATTTAGCAGATGTTTTCAGAGATACACTATGTACCAGGTACTATGCAAGATGCTGGGTCTATATTACTTAACAGGAAAGATATGGTCCTTGCCCTCATGGAATTTATAATCAAATAAAGGAGATAGAAGGAAAAGCATCTGATAAATGAAATATTTAAAACTTGTAACAAATTCTGTGAAATAGCATACTGAGAGAGAATATCAGAAGCTACTTGGTTTTAGGGAGAAATCAGAAATGGCCTCTTTGAGGAGGTCACATTCAAACTAACTTGAATTTTAAAGAAACGGAGTGACCGGCAGAGCATTCTAGACATGTGAAAGATTTATTAAGGTATGGAAGACCTTAGCTAATTAAAGAAAAAAAAAAAAAGACTAAAGAAGATATTGTAGTGGTAGTGGGGGGAACACACTTTTTGGTGGTGGAGAAGGAAGTGAAAAGTACAGTTTTGGACAGGTTAATTTTGTGAAATTTAAGACCTCCATACAGAGATGTCTAGTAGGTAGCTGAATACATACATTTGGAACTTGGGAGAGTCTGAGCATAGAGAGAATTGGGAAATAACAGTATGTGGGTTATATTTAATCCCATACGAATGAATGAGATCACCTAGGGAGAGACAGTAGGTAAGAAGGGGATCAAAGACTGAAACAGGAGGAACAGAAACCTTTAGAGATAAGTCAGAAGAGGAAGAGCTGGGAAAGAATATAAAGAGAAGCTAGTGAAATGAAGAAAACCTGGAGGGTGTGAGGTCAGCTACTCTAGGCCCATTCTTAGAGGGTAATGCTAAGACCATTGTACGGTCTATCAGTTCTATCCTTCTCACAAAATCAAATACTAGAGCTCGTTAAAAGAGGTTAGTGGAGGGCGCCTGGGTGGCTCTGTTGGTTAAGCGATTGCCTTCAGCTCAGGTCATGATCCTGGAGACCCCAGTTCGAGTCCCACATCGGGCTCCCTGCTCGACGGGGAGTCTGCTTCTCCCTCTGACCCTCTTCCCTCTCATGCTCTCTATCTCTCATTCTCTCTCTCTCAAATAAATAAATAAATAAAATCTTAAAAAAAAAAGAGGTTAGTGGAATTTCATGGTCATTGTATTTGTCTGTAGATGCTAGTAACTACTGAAGTCTTGAACCATCAACAGGAGATTAAAAACAAATATGAACTTTCATTTTCATTTACCCTTATACATGTAAGGAACTCTTTACCCTTCATGCATGTCCAAGATGTATATAATAGAATGGACCATTGAGTCCTCTGTGCTGGTAAATATAATTCCATCAGAGTAACTTGTTTTTGTTTGTGTTTTTTTAAGGCTTCTTTATCTGATGCCATCTATGGTCCTTGACATCAAGCAAAATTATTCTATTTATTTATTTAATGTTATGTTAATCACCATACATTACATCATTAGTTTTTTTATGTAGTGTTCCATGATTCATTGTTTGCATATAACACCCCTTGCTCCATTCCGTACGTGCCTTCCTTAATACCCATCACCAGGCTAACCCATCCCCCCACCCCTCCTCCCCTCTAGAACCCTCAGTTTGTTTTTCAGAGTCCATCGTCCCTCATGGTTTGTCTCGCCCTCCGATTTCCCCCCCTTCATTTTTCCCTTCCTGTTATCTTCTTCTTCTTCTTCTTTTTTTTTTTTAACATATAATGTATTATTTGTTTCAGAGGTACAGGTCTGTGATTCATCAGTCTTACACAATTCACAGTGGGTGGCTGGGTGATAGACATTGGGGAGGGTATGTGCTATGGAGAATGCTGTGAAAATTATTCTTTCTAAAGATTAATAAGTATTGCAGAAAAGTGTGCTTGAAACAAATGTGTGTGTGTTTTTTTAAAGATTTTATTTATTTATTTGACAGAGAGACAGCGAGAGAGGGAACACAAGCAGGGGGAGTGGGAGAGGGAGAAGCAGGCTTATCACTGAGCAGGGAGCTGGATGCGGGGCCTCAACCCAGGACCCCGGGATCATGACCTGAGCCAAAGGCAGACGCTTAATGACTGAGCCACCCAGGTGTGTTTTTAAAGCAAGGCTAAATAGATTAAACTTCATTGGCAATTGGGAACCCAAAGGGCTTGCTGAAACAGAGGAACATTATCATAAGAGTTGTGATGTGGGAAAACTACTTTTGGGACAGGGCAAAGGGGGGAAAGGAGAAGGGAGATTAGAGGCATGCAAAAGGAGGGAAATAGATGCAGCTTTTGTTGCAGAAAGAAAATAAAAACGTCTTTAGTTATAGGTTGTGAGGGGGCAAGGGATTAGAAGGAATCCATTATTTCCAGAATCTTGAGCCAGGAGATGGGTGATAACCCACAAACACAGTATGGGAAATAGGTTCCAGGAGTGGAGTTAAAAGTTCTAAGTCAGGTAAGATTGTGTTCATTGGAGGTGCTCACAACTATTAACATTGGGACATTGAGTTCCCAGCAGGAAGCCAGACTCGATCCCTAACCCCCTAACATCTGTGAATAAGCCATGGAGTGGCATCCACCAAGTGTATGTTAAATCACAACCTCTTCATTATTTTCAGTTTATTCCTTTGAGCTTATTATTTCACAATGAACAGACTGTAGAATTTTGCCATTCCTTATGGAATCTATTATGATTTCAGCTTCATCTGCTTGATTTGTTACCAGAATGATCCTTTTTTTCCCCAATAATTTCATTTTCATTTGTCACGTGTATTAGCTTTTATACAGTCTCTTGGTATCCTGAACCCTCCATAGGACATCAGTTGAACATTGGTATCTCATACTGGACTGCAAACCCCAAAGTAGAGATGTTGTTTCCTTTGTCTCCACTGAGCCTAGTAAAATGTTTGGGCCACAGTACCAAACTTTTATTCTAATGAATGGGGAAAAATGAAATTTTGCTCAATAAATATGAAAGTATTTGATACTAAAATGTGCTCATGGTAATATTACTAGGTACCTATGACAAAAGAGTATTGTCTATAGTTTAAAGAAGGGCTTTTATTATGCAAGCTCAGAAGAAAGAGTTGGAATTGGAAAAAGATTCACTACCTGCTTACCAGAGAGAACAAAAGATTTAGATGTTAATAACATACAGTATTATTAAAATTAGATTTAGAATTTAAATGACAAGTACAACACAATTTCGGATACATCAGGAGTCCAAAATAAGATAATGTGCAAATATTAGCAAGAGAAGAAATTCCTTCAATTTTCGTTGTGTGCTTAAGTGCTATGTTAAGGGATTTACATAAATTATTGTCAATCCTTCTAACAACTCTGCAAGTCAGGCATTATTAAACCTATTTTTCAGTTGAATAAACTGAGGTTGTAAAAAATTATATAAATTGTTAAAATTCTGAAGCAGCAAAAATGTTGAGAAGCTGAGATTTAAATTTATGTCCTTCTTACTCCTCAGTCTAGTTCTTTCTACCATGCAGATATTTATCATTTGGTGCTTTTATTTTTACTTTAAAAGGGAATTATTTTTTTACTCAAAACTGAAATGCTCAGATACCTCATGGACACCTCATAATGCCAGAAAATGCAATATTCATAAAAAAATGATGCCAGGATAGTCAATAAGTTGATTCTTTAGATTTAAGTACCAAAATTTTACTGATTTTAAACTTATATAAAATTATATCAATTACCTATCTTACAACATTTGTCAGCTTAAAAATTGTGTTTATTCAACTAGTTTAGAGTGCTCCATCAACAGTAAGTTATTTATAATACACTTTCAGGAATAAAATTTGAGTTTATTCAGTAGGTTTAGAATGTCACTTTATAAACAAATTTGCTAATCTTTGAAAAAGCTACTGACTTGGTCCAAATGAAAATATTTATTTTTCAACAAGAGCACTGCAGTTTTGTTTTTTTAATACTTAGGTTTCCTCTCCAGTTCCCAGAATACCTATGAACTTCGAGAGACTGGATAGGGATAAATCTTAGCCATTCAGCTTATGGCTGGTAGTAATTAACTTAGAGATCTTCTAGCTAATTGTTTACTCCAAAGCTACATTTTGTATAATATAGTTCAAATTACACTTTGTGATATAAGTTTCATAATTATGTATACTGGATACAAGTTATTTTCACAAGGCTATTGGATAATTTATATTTTATAGGATCCCTTTAAGATTATCTGTGTGTTTTAATATGAGGAGGTGGTGATGGTAAATACAGATACCATGTTATGCTTTACAGTAGTTTATCTTTTTTTTTATCTTTTCCCCCTTTCATGTCCAAAAATAACTTGCATGACCTTTAATTTCAGATTATAACCAATTCATATCATAACCAATTCATATCAAACTCATAAAACTATAGTTTCATAAAGGCATGTTTGAAAAGTATTGTGGTTATCTTAATTTTGTTACCATTGAGTTTCATCTTTAGATACAAAGTATATTAAGGGTGGCTCAGTCAGTTGAGCATCCAACTCTTGTTTCAGCTCAGGTCATGATCTCAGAGCCCTGGTATCCAGCCAGGCATTAGGCTCTGCACTCAGTGGGGAGTCTGAGATTCTCTCCCTTTGCTCCTCCCTGTGCTCAGGCTCTCTCTCTCTCAAATAAATAAATCTTTAAACAAAGATACAAAGTGTATTAGTTTACTGAGGAATTATACCATTTGGGGGCGATAAAGTAATGTCTTCTGAAAGCTTCTGATTTCTTGCCTATTTTCCCAAATCCTGTCTTCTGTGTATAAGAATTGGATATTGTTAAAAAGAAAGTTGATCACCACCAAACACACAGATCCATCCTTAGAGACTGTTGTAAGTAATTGAAACCTCAATAAACTCAAGGTCTCAAGCTGAAACTCCATTTGTGGAGTTCTGAGGTGATGCAAGACTACCTGGCTGCTTGGCAAAAAGCCAGGTTTCTGCTTTGCGCTTTATTTGTTCTACTTGCCCTTTCACCCATTTCTACCTCTAATCCTAACTCTTGGATTCTGTCTCATTCATTGATTCCTGTCTTCAGTTTTCAGACTAAAACCTTGAAATTATTGCTGCCATTATACTCACTATACCCATTCTGAATTGATTTCGTTTTGCCAGTTGGTTAATGGCTTCAGGTTTGTAAGGACCAAGCCAGGCTGGTTTTGTGACTCTTCAGAATTTCTCAGCAGCAACCCAGACTCCTAGAAACTTCTCTTTGCTCCCTTATACTTACCAGTCTAAAGTTGGGGCAATTTCCCCCTTAAATTTAACCTAAGAATAGATTTTTGGGATTGATAAATTGAGGGGCTTTCCTTTTATCTTGATTCTCCTGTTCTTGTTACTGTGGGAGGAATCGATTAGATGTGATAATAGCATTTCTTTTCCCTCCGCTTTCCTTTACTAGTTCACAAAGGACTTATGAGATTTCTAAAAGCAAAATCTTTCAGAAAATATTTAGATATGGGTGCCTGGGTGGCTCAGTCGGTTAAGTGTCTTAGCAGGGAATCTGCTTCTCCCTCTGTTCATTCCCCACCCCACCACACTCTCTGCTTGTGCTCTCTCTCCCTTGCAAAAATCTTTAATTTTTTTTAAAGATTTTATTGTCAGAGAGAGAGATCACAAGCAGGGGGAGTGGCAGGCAGAGCAGGTAGAGGGAGAAGCAGGTTCCCCGTTGAGCAAGGAGCCCGATGTGGGACTCGATCCCAGGACCCTGGGATCATGACCTGAGCGGAAGGCAGACGCTTAATGACTGAGGCACCCAGGAGTCCCAAAAATAAAATCTTTTAAAAAAATTTAGGTATACATTTTACAAACGAATCAAAATGTCTAAAAATTCCATTTATTTTTAGGAACGTCTGTCTCAACACTGAAATTTGTTTTCTTAGATATTATAGATCTTATACATGGATTTTATAATGTTTAATGATTTTTATTAAACTAATCTTAAGCATTTGGGGTCACTTTACAATAGTGGTTAAGAGTATGAGCTGTCAACTAGATTATCTGATATCTTGGTTCTGCTACTTCCCTCTGCTCCATAGTCCATATATATAAAAAGAGAACGGTAATAGTACTTAGTTTATAGTATTGTTTGGGGATTAAGTGGGATGATACATGTAAAGCAACAATTCCTAGGTTATAGTTAGCATTTTGATGAATGTTAACTTCTATTGTTATTGGCAACATTTTAAAAATTTTTATTGAAATTCCAGTTAACTTACAATGCAATATTAGTTTCAGGTGTACAATATAGTGATTCAACACTTCCATACATCACCCAGTTCTCATCACAGCAAGTGCACTCCTTAATCCCCATCACCTCTTTCAACCAATCCCTCACCCACTGCCCCTTTGGTAACCATCATAACCATTTGTTCTCTATAGTTAAGAATCTTTCTTGGTTTGCCCCCTTCTCTTCTTATTCCCTTTGCTCATTTGTTTTGTTTCCTAAATTCCACATATGAGTGAAATCTTTTTCTCTGACTTAATTTGCTAAGCATAATACTCCCTAGCACCATCCATGTCATTGCAAATGGCAAGATTTCATTCTTTTTTATGGCTGAGTTAAATTCCCTTGTATATATTTCTTCATCCATCCATCAGTTGATGGATACTTGGGCTGCTTCCATAGTTTGGCTATTGAAAATAATGCTGCTATATAAACATAGGGGTACAATGGAATCCTTTGAATTAGTGTTTTTGTATTCTTTGGGTAAATACCCAGTAGTGTGATGTAGGGTAGTTCTATTGTTAATTTTTGATGAACTTCCATGCTGTTTTCCACAGTGGCTGTACAATTTGCATTCCCACCAACAGTGCAAGAGGGTTCATTTTTTTCTCCACTTCGACAACTCCTATTGTTTCTTGTGTTGTTGATTTTAGCCATTCTGGCAGGTGTCAGATGATATCTCATTGTAGTTTTGATTTGTATTTCCCTGCTGAGTGATGTTGAGCATCTTTTCATGTGTCTATTGGCCATCCATATATCTTCTTTGGAGAAGTGTCTGTTCATGTATTCTGCCCATTTTTTAATTGGATTTTTTGGGTATTGAGTTGTTTCAGTTCTTTATATATTTTGGATACTAACCTTTTATTGGTTATGTCATTTGCAAAATATCTTCTCCCATTCAGTAGGTTGCCTTTTAGTTTTGTTGATTATTTCCTTTGCTGTGCAGAAACTTTTTATTTTGACGTAGTCTCAGTAGTTCATTTTTGCTTTTATTTCCCTTACCTCAGAAGACCTATCTAGAAAGAAGTTGCTATAGGGTGCCTGGGTGGCTCAGTCGTTAAGCGGCTGCCTTGGGCTCAGGTCATGATCCCAGGGTCCTGGGATCGAGTCCCACATCAGGCTCCCTGCTCGGCGGGAACCCTGTTTCTCCCTCTCCCACTCTTCCTGCTTGTGTTCCTGCTCTCGCTGTCTCTGTCAAATAAATAAATAAAATCTTTAGAAAGAAGTTGCTATAGCCAATGTCTGAGAGATTACTGCCTATGCTCTCTTCTAGGATTTCTATGGTTTCAGGTCTCACATTTAGGTCTTTAATCCATTTCAAGTTTATTTTTGTGCATAGTAAATGAAAATGGTCCAGTTTCATTCTTTTGCATGTGACTGTCCAGTTTTCCCAACAACATTTGTTGAGACTGTCCTTTTCCCATTGGATATTCATTCCTCCTTGGTCAAAGATTGACCATATAATCGTGGCTTTACTTTGGAGTTTTCTGTTTTATACCAGTACCATACCGTTTTAATTACTACTGCTTTGTAATATAACTTGAAATCTGGAATTGTGATACCTTCAGTTTTGTTTTTCTTTTTCAAGATTGCTTTGTCTATCTGAGGTCTTTTGTGGTTCCGTACAAATTTTAGGATTGTTCTAGTTCTGTGAAAAATGCTGTTGGTATTTTGATAGGGATTGCATTAAATCTGTAGATTACTTTGGATATTATAGACTTTTTAACAATTTTTGTTTCACAGTATTAGACAGAAATAACCTCATTCACTTCTGACAGTGCATTAACACACAATTATTTGCTTACATGATATTATCTTGGAAGAACTCTTACTCATGTTGAGACATCACCCAGAACCCAGTGGTTACCCAGTTGGTGCTAGAGGAAGTTATTATAGATGTACAATTAGACTTCATTATTATCATTGTGAAGGGGTGCTATTGATAAGGAGCTGCTTGCCCAAATCAAAATTTAGTTTTTAAGCGAACATACATCATTACTATATATAACTCAGAAAACAGTTCAATGTTCTCTCAAATTATCTCGAGGGGACTGAAAATCAAAAGAAATGGCATTGTTACATGATGAATTCGCCTAAAATACTGGGGAAGATTCTTAAGATATGATCAAGTAAGGTGTCCTAAAAAGAGTTACACATATCCATCAAGCTGCTGCAAGGTGGACTGCATATCATTTGTGTTTGGCCTATGGAATCAGCTAGAATTGGGTTTATCTGTTCTGCAGTTTATTAGATTTATAAATTGGGGCAGCTAATCAAAGCTAGTTGAGCTCCTACTTCTTCATATATAAGATGGTTTAATAGCACTTACCTCTTAGGATTAATAGGAATATTAATGAAAATAGAATGTTTAGCGGGATGCCTGGTGCAAAGTAAATGTTGAATAAGTCATAACTGGGGCACCTGGGTGGCTCAGTTGGTTAAGCGGCTGCCTTCAGCTCAGGTCATGATCCCAGGACCCTGGGATCAAGCCCCATGTCAGGCTCCCAGCAGGGAGCCTGCTTCTCCCTCTCCCTCTGCCTGCCTCTCTGCCTACTTGTGTTCTATCTCTCTGTCAAATAAATAAATAAAATCTTTAAAAATATAAGTCATAATTAATAGCAATACACTTATATTAATAGTATCATTACTAGTCAGTATTAATATTTAGAATAGCCCTTAGGTACTGTAATTATGAGGTCACAAAACCTCTATCATATATAGTCTATAGTACAGAAAAGATAAAATTATGTCCTATTGATTAAATACAAAAGCCAGTCTCCAAAGGCTTTTGAAAAGAGCCGTTAAAACTTTTCATCTTTTTAAGTACGTTTAAAGTATCGGAGTAGATAAATTTTGGGGTCCCTTTATTTAAGATTTATTTATTTGGGAGAGAGCATGAGTGGGGAATGGGGGCAGGGGGAGAGAATATCCAAGCAAACTGCTGAGTGCAGAGCCCAACTTGGGCCTCAATCTTATAAGCTGTGAAATCAGGACTTGAGCTGAATCGAAGACTTGGATGCTTAACAGACTGAGCCACCCAGGTGCTCCTGGGGTCCCTTTTTCAAAGACTGCACTCTACCTTTCCCCACATCTGTCCATAAGATTTTTGTGGGGGAGGTGTGTGCCTAAGATAGGTATTCATATTATATCTATGTTGTCCTAGTACCTTATGGTAATAGGAAATTGACATTGGACCAGGGGTTGGCCCGACCTGTGCCAAATCATGCCCCTTCCCAGGAATTTAAAATTGGATCCAAGGGATTCCTGCTGTAATTTGTGATAAGTTGTACCAAATAGGAATTGTGGCATAACCATCTCTGCCATGTTGTCTAAGTGCAGAAAGAAAATAATAAAAAGATACATAAAAGACTGGGATGGTAGATGGGAGGGAGATTTAGATTTTAGTCCTTCTTGAGAAGACAGCTCTGATAACTGATTCCTGAGACATTTCTAATTTTTCTTCATTTCCTCCGTTTTTCCCCCCATAACCTAGCTTGAGTTTCTATTACTTGTAGTCAAAAAGCACTAATGAGTCAAGCTTCTTAGAGCTACAAAAAGAAGGAAGCAGTGCTTTTCCCCTTCTTCCTGGATTTGCTGATAGTAATATTTATATACCTGAGATGTCATAATTCTGTGCACCCTAATGGAACAAAGAAGTCCTTCAGTCAGGGTATATCTCTCACAGCTTATTATGCTGAATGGGGGGAAGTGGTTACAGAATAAGCAAGGGACCCTGTATTCAACATTAGAAATTTAAAATAATTTGGATATTGTGATTATTTGTCATCTGAATGTGAACTTTATTTTGCAATGGAGTCCTAGCTTTTGAAAGTCTGTTACTTTTTTACTCACAGAAACACATTTCCCATGTGTTAAAAAAAAAAAAAAACTCATTAAAAGCATAATAGTAAAGGTTTACTTTTCCAAAGCTATTTTTTTCCTCTTTGGATTCATGAGATTTAGGTATGTGAGTTATTCACACTTGGAATTCACACTTTCTAATGTACTCTATATTGTTCTACGTGATTTTCTAATTTTTTTATTGTCAAATTATCACAAAAGGAAATCTCAACTTTATTTGACTTTAAGAAAAAAAAGGTTAGAGTTAAAAAGCAACTGGAAGAGAGATTTCTCCAGACATAACTAATTTTAGTGATCGAAAGTTCTTTAGATAAATGTATATCTGGTAACATTGAAATCTGGATGATTTGCCTCTTATTTTGAAACAGAATATATGTAAAAACTGTTAGTATATACTAAGTGAAATCCAGACTAAGAAATTTAATGGGAAAAATCAATGCTTGCTAGAATGTTTATTAGAAATGCATGTTTGAAGAATAAAATGAAGATATTAGGAATAAACACATTTACCACTTTTACAAAGTCTCAAGCAAGCACTGGTTTTTAAAAAATGTGTATTTTGATGTATATGTGTATTTTAATGAATCTTTTTCCTTAATGCCAAGTGTATAAGCTAATAAAACCAAGTTGAACTGACTCTGACTTCAAGTGTGTACATGCCCCATATCAAATACTGTGGGAAGGGAGAAACATTTATAAAGTTATTTTTCTCTTAATTTTTATTTAAATTCCAGTTAACACACAGTGTGATATTAGTTTCAGGTGTACAATTTAGGGACTCAACACTTCCATACAACACCCGGTGCTCACTACAAACAAGTTCACACCCCCGGTCCCTGTTATCCATTCAACCCATCCCCCACCCATCTCACCTCTGGTAGTCATCAGTTTATTCTCTATATTTAAAAGTCTTTTTTTAGTTTGTCTTTTTCTTCTTGTTTTATTTCTTAAATTCCACATGAGTGAAATCATACGGTATTTGTCTTTCTCTGATGTATTTCACTTAGCCTTGTATTTTCTAGATCTATCCCTGTTGTTGCAAATAGCAAGATTTCATTTTTTATGGCTGAGTAATATTCCAGTGTGTGTGTGTCTGTGTGTGTGTGTGTGTGTGTGTGTGTGTGTATGTGTGTGTGTGTATCATCTTTATCCATTCATCAGCCAATGGACATTTCGGCTCTTTCCATAATTTGGCTATTGTAGATAATGCTGCTATAAACATCAGGGTGCATGCATCCCTTCAAATTAGGTATTTACCCAAAGAATACAAAAATACTAGTAGTGTAATTGCTGGATCATAGGGTAGTTCTATTTTTAACTTTTTGAGGAAACTCCCTACTGTTTTCAGGAGTGGCTGCACCAATTTGCATTCCCACCAACAAAGCAAGAGATTTCCTTTTTCTTTCCTTTCCTTTTCTTTTTTTTTTATGTCTGATCGTATTTATTTGTCACTCATAGAAAATCTCATTTTTGACTGGACTCAGACTTAGAGGTAGAAGCTCTCAGAGGACAGCCTCCATCTCTTGGCAATCTGTTCCTGGCATTTTTCTTTGGCCTCCTTCATTCTCTTGGCCAAAAGTTTAGCATATTCTGCAGCCTCTTCCTTGTTTTTCTTAGTGCGCTGCTTCTTCAAAGCAATACGCCGCCGTTTGTGCTGGAGGACTCGTGGAGTAACAAGACGCTGAATCTTAGGCGCTTTGGTTCTAGGTTTCTTCCCTTCTTTGTTTAGGGGCTTTCTCACAACATACTGGCGGAGATCATCTTCTTTAGAGAGATTGAAAAGTTTGCGGATTCTGCTGGCTCTTTTGGGCCCCAGGCGACGAGGCACAGTAGTATCAGTGAGTCCAGGAATATCCTTTGCCCCTTTTTTTACAGTGACCAAGTTGAGAACAGTGAGATTGGCATCCACAATGCAACCCTGAACAGATTTGCGCTTTCTCTCTCCAGTCCGCCTTGGTCTATAGCAGGAATGCCCCTTACTCAGCAGCAGGTGGACACGACCATGGGTCAAGACACCCTGCTTCATGGGGAAGCCCTGTTTGTCATTGCCACCACTGATTCGGACCACATAACCCTTCCATTCTTCACCCAGAGCATCAGCAGCAACTTCTGTGGCCATACGCTTCTCATAAAAGGTATGAAGTTTGCATTCATTGTCCACTTCAATGAGTTTCTGGCAGCCAGTAGCTGGGAAAGAGATGTTCAGCTTCATCCTGAAGCAGCCTACCGCCTCCGAGGCGCCACGAAAAAGAGCAATTTCCTTTTTCTATGCATTCTCACCAACATTGTTGTTTGTTGTGTTAATTTTAGACATTCTGATAGATGAGGTGATATCTCACTGTGGTTTTGATTTGTATTTCCCTGATGATGAGTGATGTTGAGCATATTTTCATGTGTCTGTTGGCCATCTGTATGTCATCTTTAGAAAAATGTCTATTCATATTTTCTGCCCATTTTTAAATGGAATTATTTTTTGGGTGAGTTTGATAAGTTCTTCATATGTTTTGTATACTAGCCCTTTATCTGATATGTCATTTGCAAATATCTTCTCCCATTCAGTAGGTTGCCTTTTAGTTTTGTTGATTGTTTCCTTCGCTGTGCAGAAGCTTTTTATTTTAATGAAGTCTCTGAGTTTGAAGGACTCTGATTTTTTCATTATAATGGGGATGGATGAGCCACCCTACTTCTGAGGCAACTGGGGACAAGGGCTTTTACTAAGATGTTTAGAGCCCAGTGGCTAGTATCCAGACTTCCTACATGTACCTTTCAAGTCCTTGCTGTCTAGAGAGCTGTGGACAAATCTTTATGACTTATGAAAACTTTCAAACCTCCTTGTGTCCCCCACCCCCCATCCTGACTTGCAAATAAATACAGGAGCCCTCTTTGGTTCAGTTACTTTTCCCTTTTTCCAGCAACTGCTAACATTTGCTTCTCTCTTTTCTTAAGGAATCTCCAACCTCCAAATATTCTTGGATGATAGATTGTATCAGTCAGGCTCATTCAGCTGCAAGATAGAGGAACCAAACTCATTTAAGCACCTAAAAGGAGTTTATTGGCTTCAAGAAATGGGAACTCCCTGGGCACCACTGACTTCAGATGTGGCTGGCCTGGAGGTTGAAACAGTATCCTTGCTTCTCTGTTCCTTGCTCTGATCTTCTTGTTGGCTTTTTTAAGCTTTTATCTCTACTGGTAGATCACCTCTAGAAAGACTTGGCTGCTAATAACTGATAATTATTCTTTATTTTTTAAAGATTTTATTTATTTATTTGACAGAGAGATACATAGCGAGAGAGGGAACACAAGCAGGGGGAGCGGGAGAGGGAGAAGCAGGCTCCCTGCTGAGCAGGGAGTCCAATGTGGGGCTCAATCCTAGGACCCTGGGATCATGACCTGAGCCGAAGGCAGACACCCAACGACTGAGACACCCAGGTGCCCCCAACTGATAATTATTCTTATTCGATTTTTGCAAAAGTGTCAGAATGTTGAGTATAGGCTCATGCCTGAAATAACCATTGTGGCCAGGGAAAATAGTATTTGTATTGTTCAGGCCACGAGACAGGGCGTATGATAAATTCCATCTGAATTATGGAAATGAGAAGGAATGTGACTCCTTTAGAGAGTAACAATGGTGGGAGGTTGGTGGGGGGCGGGGAGCATGTTCACTATAGGACTCTCTTTAGTAGGGCCCTGAAATATAAGGAATCTATTTTTCTTTGCCTTGACAAGGACCTTAAGCTCAGAACACAAACATTTGCCTACTTACTTAGGCTACGGAGGGGCAAAATGCCTCTCATTCTTACCACAGTAGTAAAATCAAAATACATATTTATATCTCAATTAATTATCCTATTATATTTTTAAGTGGATTGCATACTTAGCGTCTCCATACCAAACATTAAAAGCATTCTATTTGTTAGCATTTTGCTTAGTCATATTAAATACACACAATATATTCAGGTTAGATTTGACCTCAATCTCCCTAGGATTCAGGAAGCCCCCTTCTAACCGATGGCTTTTTCCCTAGTCACTCTTCCAAATACTTTCAATGATTGCTGCTAGATAAGTCCTCAGAATGTCTAGTTTTTGGCTGTTTATAAAGTAAAATTCATACACTTATTTTCCAGAAGACATGCAAGGCTCTAAGCCTACAGGGGTATGACACAGTGCTTTTGCTGAACTTTCAATGTGCTGAAAACAACAGATTAATGATCAGACAACTGATAGTGAAAGTAGCAAGTACTGTAATCAAGGCATAAATGCAAAGTTTCATTTTCATTTCTTTTCATTCTGTCCCTTCAGCCTGGACCATGCTTCCACATTATGCCTGCCTCTGATGATCCTACTTCCTTTAATACCCAGCTCAAATGCTCTCCCCTCCTTCAAAGTCTTCCACTTTACTTTTTTTGGATTTGATCTTTCTCTTGGATGACACTATAGCATTTGATGTTGAAGAGGCATTTGTCATGTTGTGTGAGAATTGTTGTGTGATTATAGTTTATCACTTCCTCTCTTCCTCGCCCACCCATTCGGGTCTCCTGCAGGGATCCTTCTCAGCTTCCAATCTTGTCCTAATTTTCATTGAGGAAATAGAAGTTGACAGCAGTTCCCTTTTATTCTCAGCACAAAAATAACTATCTCTACTCTCTACCTTTTCTTCTATTACGTGATGTGAAGTTATTTCTGCTGTTTTAAATCTCATTCCTTCATGATTTATTAAATACTCTGATCATGCACTCTTCTCTGCTGTCTTCACACCATTGGTTTCTTACCTGTTTTGCCTAATTTCCACCAGCCTATAAACAGTCCTTACTGTCCTATATCTTTGAAACCTCTTTGACTTGAAATCTCATTTTCTCTAATATTAAAACTCAAATCAGGAAGTGACCCCATCACTAACAGATTTTGCTTCTGTTAAGATTGCCTATCCTTTTAAATCCCACATACCCCTCTCCTTCTCTTTCTTGACGGTTAGCAGCATTAGTTAAAATTGACCACTCTCTCCTTTTTGGAACATACTTTTCTTTTGGATTTTATGAAAATACCCTAAATTGTTTTTCTCAGTGGCCACCCCATCTAAGTCTACTTTGATTTTTTTCTTGCTCTCATTTCATCCTTAAAATATATCAATATCATGGGCTTAATTCTTGGACTCCTTTTCCCTATATTTCATTCATCCTCATGTTCATAAATATATACAGTTCTAACTTACACTGCAACTCCAGGCTTTAGCTCGTTTTTAAGTTGGGTTACTAGATTTTTTTCTTTTCTTTTTAGCTATTGAATTCTAAGAGTTCCTACGTGAAATAAATTAGTCACAAAAGAACAAATACTGCATGATTCTACTTATAGGAGATTTCTAAAATAGTTAAATTCACAGAATCAGGGAGTAGAAACCATCTGGGCGAACTGATGACATTGAACCTATCCCTGCCTTTCAGCACAAGTATATGAAAGGGGAGGATCATTTCTCTGACTCATCTGCTTAGCTTGGAAACTTGACTTTGAGAGAAGAGGAAGAACTGCAATTTGATCATAGATTCAGTATGAGATTTGCTGGTCTGCCCCTAGACAAGTTCTGTTTTTCTCTGAGGAGTATCCAGCCATTCACAGAATAGCAACGGACATTTTGCTACAGTTTCTAACTTGTTACATGTGTAAGCAAGAGTTTTCATATAAGTATCATGAACAAGGAAGGAAATAATCTCATTTCAGTTGGGAAAAAAATGTGTGTACTTATCTGAAGTTTGCTACATAAATATTCATTTTGGGTCAAAAACCTCCCATAAATTTCACATTAGAAATGTAAATTTTTATCTTTGTTTTTGGTTTAAAACCTACTTCTCATGGTTTTATAGTATAACTTTAAGAACATCAGGAAACCAGTAATTTTTCTAGTCCTATATTTGAATCTGAATGTATCCCTTATCAAATTGTTTTCAAAGTCTCATATGAAAAGAGGCATTAAGTTATATTTTTGTTTCTATTACTTGAGCTTATGGTTTCAGTAGCTTTTTGCTACTTTCAAAAACTATTTTTTTACGTGTTAAGATTTTATATATGTAAATTATTTAAAATCCATATGCTACCTTTATTATATCTACTGACCCTGTTTCCATTTAAGACATTTATTATGTTGTCCTTACAAGTTTTAAAAAAATTTTTAAAGATTTATTTGAGGGAGAGAGCATAAGCAGGGGTGAGGGACAGAGGGAGAGGGAGAAGCAGACTCCCTGTTGAGCAGGGAGCCCAATGTGGGGCTCGATCTCAAGACCTTGAGATCATGACTTGAGCCGAAGGCAGATGCTTAACTGACTGAGCCACCCAGGTGCCCCTTGAATTTTAAAAATTTATGAGGGGTGCCTGGGTGGCTCAGTCATTAAGCGTCTGCCTTCGGCTCAGGTCACGATCCCAGGATCCTGGGATCGAGCCCCGCATCAGGCCACCTGCTCGGCGGGAAGCCTGCTTCTCCCTCTCCCACTCCCCCTGCTTGTGTTCCCTCTCTCGCTGTGTGTCTCTCTGTCAAATAAATAAATGAAATCTTTAAAAAAAATAAAAATTTATGAAAAGATTAATTTTAAGAATCATAAAGTATACTCAACTATTATTTGATTTTTTTTTTGAGTTTTCAAAAAAATTTTTATTTAGAGAAAGAGAGCATGAGTTGGGGGGAGAGGCTGAGAGAGAGTGAGCAAGAGAATCTCCAATAGACTCCCCACTGAGCAAGGAGCCCGATTTGGGACTTGATCTCAAGACCCTGAGATCAGGGCCTGAGCCTAAATCAAGAGTTGGACACTTAACTGACTGAGCCACCCAGGCACCCTTCAACTCTTGTTTTAATGAAGGTTAACTTTAAAGTAATTTTAATCTAAAATTGGAGAAAACACTACTCCTGTACCAAATGCTATAGCTCCTTAACATTTTGTATAGTAGATATTTGTAGTAAGACTTTTAGGCCTACTTGGATAAAGAGTAAAAAAAGAAAAAAAAATCAAGTATGAGTTAAAGAAAAACTGAAGAAAAAATCCAAATACCGATTTGTATTCTGATATTCTCGGGGAGGGAAAATCACATGAAAAGTTGAGTTGGCCAAACCCAACACATTAAATTATTATTGGATTGGCTCTTCCACTTACTGATTATGTTAATACATGAGATACTGAGTAATAGTATTTATGCGAGGGTTCCCTGAGATATGAACTTTTTCTTCTTTTTTTCTGGGTTGCTCCAGGAATAAGAATCTTGAGGAAGGCTGATCTAGACAGAGCAGAAACCTGCTCAACACATTTTGTAGTAATCAGTACCTGGCAAATTTGATAAGACCCTTCTTTATCTTCCAGCTAGTGAATTTGTGGTCAAAATTTACAATGGTCCTAAACTTCCTCAGTTTTATGAGAGAAGAATTTGATGTTCATACTTACTGATGCAGCTTTCTAGAGTGAGGAAGAAAAGCTTTTTCTTAGATTTCCCTCTTTTGGTAAATGGTACCATCATCCATTCACCCTATTTCCAAGTGGAAATCTTTTCTTCAGTGTTCCACTGCTATTCAGCAGAGCAGATCCAATCCAGCTGATCTCAAAAGGATATCCTGAATCCACATATACTTCTCTCCATCTCTGCTGGTACCACCTTGTGCAAACCACAACTCTTTTCCCATGATTATCCAAATAACCACTGAACTAGTCTCTGCTTTCACTGTTGCCCTCTGCCTGTCCATTCTTCTCACTAAAGAAATTATCAAAATCCCAAATCAGATTATACTTCTGGCCTCTCTAATCTCTTCCCAAAATTAAGATTATTCAATGGTTTCCCATCATATTTAAAATAAAATAGATTTCTTATCCTCAAGTCCTGAATGATCCATGTCCTCTGCCCATCTATGACTTCATTCTCTATGGTTTCAACCTTAGTCTCCTTTTTTTTTTTTAAGATTCTTTCTTTTTTTTCTTTTTCTTTTCTTTCTTTCTAGTGTGAGAACACGTGTGCCCATGCACGTGTGAGCAGAGGGAGGGGCAGAGGGAGAGGAAGAGAGAGAATCCCAAGTAGACTCCAAGCTAAGTGAGGAGCTGAATGGGGCTTGATCCTACAAGCCAGGATCATGACTGGAGCCAAAACCAAGAGTCAGATGCTCAACCAACTGAGCCACCCAGACACCCTTAACCTTGGCCTCCTTTATGGTCCCTGAAAAAGCTAAGTTCATCCTAAACTTAGCATCTTTGCACTACCTGTTTCATTTTCCTGGAAATATTTCCCTCCTAATCTTCTCATAGCTGACTGCTTCTTGTCTCTCTGAGGCTTTCCCTGAACCCCAATTTAAAGTAGTCACCAAGCCATTTTTTATTATATCTGTTTCAATTCTCTTCATGGCACTGATATTCATGATTTATTATATCATACATTATTATATCTAACATATATAATTATGTAATGTTATAGTATTCTGATTTACATATGAATTATTTACTTTTGGTTTCTTCCCAAGAGAAGGGAAACTTAATGAAAATAGGGATATTATCAATTATCTCTGTTCACCACTGTATCAACAACCAATAGTAGGGCCTAGCATAGAAAAATACTTAAAGAATAAATAAACTTTTTTTTATTAATGACCACATGAAAAAAGCAGATGGACAGTGACTGACATATTCTCTCTCTTCCAAGTGGATTCTGAGGTCAGAAGCATGTGCGATCCTTTTGAGCATGGTAAATGTTGTGTGACGTGTACAAGTTATATATATATCCTTGTCACCTATTTTCTCATGTGTGATGTGAATATGAGGGTGTTGGATCAGAATGATATTCAAGGCCCTTTTCAGCTTGGCAAATAGACTTTTTTTTTTTTTTTTTTTTTTAGGATCTTATTTGAGAGACAGAGAGCATGAGTGGGGTGAGGGTCAGAGGGAGAAGCAGACTACCTGATGAGCTGGGAGCCCGATGTGGGGCTCTATCCTGGGACTCTGGGATCAATACCTGAGCCAAAGACAGACGCTTAAGGAACTGAGCCACCCAGTGCCTCTCTGCAAATATACATCTTATAATGAAATGGTAAACTCTATTTTAGGATGCCACTAGCTTTAATTACTAAATATCTACATCAATCTCAACTTTAAACTTGGTGATAAAAAAATTGTAACAGCAAGAATATCATGCCTGTTACTAATATTAATCCTTGGTGTCAGATTTTTTTAAATCAACTCAAATTATATTCCCTTATATGGTGTCTTACATCTATATCTCAATCAGCTATTGCTGTAAAATTTTCAACATGAAACTTTTATTAAGATGAAGTAAAAAGGATAATGACATTTTTAAGTCTTAGGACTTAATGTGATATGGAAGACTTAATATGATATGGAAGACTTTTCAGAAAGGTATTTTATATCTTCGGCTGGAAATGTTTATTTCTATTTCCTACAGCTTTGCTATGTTACAATGAACTGAGTGGTGACTGTTGGGTATAATTGACAGGAACACACTTTTGGGAGGGGAGAAGCATTCACAAAATCAATATGAATCCGTTTGGGAAAGTGGAGTTGTTTAGAGAAATATAAATATCTTCACTCAGTTTTTGTCCATTTACTGAAAGCAGTTTGAAACTAATTGAAAAAGTAATGTTTTTCTATATATCTGCACATTAAATATTTTACCACATTAAAACATGGTTTAATATCTATTATCACAAGTATTTTCTTCCTATTCAGTATTTTCCTCATTCCCTGGTGGCTAACTACATCAGAGTTAGCAAAGATTCCTTAAAGGGAATTCATAAAATTGTCTAGTATCTTAGATATTATTTTAATGTGTTAAATATACTATTAACTATTCCTTTATATCAAAATATATATTAAATTTTATGTCAATCGGAATATCTTTGGATTTTTTTGTACTTTAATATCAGCCATTACTTTTCCTTGGAATAATAAACAAGAATTCTTTGTAACAGCTGATTTATGAAGCTAGTCAACAAAGCAAAAAAATCTCTCACCACATTAGCAGAAAGCCAAATCAAATGTCAATTTTTGTTCAAGACTAATATTGATCATTGTATGCTACAAAACACTTTCATTATTTCTTTCACAGATTTGTGTCCTTGTTGTCTTCTTTATATTAAGGACCCAGTTTGCTTTTGCCACTTTAATTATCACCAACATTCACAAACCTAAAACCTATGCCTATAATCAAAAGCTCAATTCCATATTTTCAGATCTCTATCAAAATGTTCCCTTGGGAATTCCAGTACTGTTTCAATCTTAATACATTCCTAAACTGAAATAATCATTCTCAATCCCCAGGTCGGTTTCCACTGTTAGTGTTACTGATTGAGATATTATTTGTTCTCCTAGTCTTCATGAATATTTTTAGGAAATATAGGTTGAACACTTACTATGTCTTAAGATGTGTACCACTGGGAGTAACAGACAAGATCCCTGTAGTGATGATGATCATAGCTTAGGAGGCTTTGCACCAACGTTAGTCCATTATAGTTCAGAGTGGTAGTAGGCAAAGAAGGTTAAGCACCAGACGTTATGGAACACATGAGAAGAAACACTTAGCCTGGTGTTTAGATGTTAGAGAAGGCTTTGTGAAGAAAGTGTATCTAAGTGGAGCCGTAAAGGATTAGTAGGAGTAGGCAGAGGAAGGAAAAAGTGGAGGTGTAGAAGTGGTATTTCAGCTTGTATAATCTTGTGCAAAAGTTTAGATGCAGAACACCTGAAAATGTAGGAAATTAACATTTAGTATGGCTGAACAGAATGAGAGGACATGTGGTGGAAGGTATATCTGGAAAGGTTTTTGAGGAATTAGGATTTTATTTACTATTGAATAATTTTAACGGGCTTGGCCTGAGTAGATTTATATTTTAGAAATGTTCTCAATGAATTGTGAATAGCATATTTAAGATCAGCAGGAAATGAGGCAGTTAGGCTACTTACAAGGCTGTAGTGTAGAGGAAGATGATGACAACCTTCCGAAGATTAGGAATAGCAGAGAGGATTGGGTGGATTTAGTTGCTGTTATGGATCTGATGTCAACACAGTTTGGTGATCTAATACATGTGAGTTTCAATGAGGTATGAATAAAATTCACTCTTACTGGGTATCATGGTGGACAATGGCACATTCTGTGAGCTGGAGAATGCATGGACACTTTTTCGAAAAGATTGACTTGTTGGACATACTGAACATTTAAGGGGAGATGTTCATCAAGAATAGAATATGTAGGTTGATATCCAGAAGTGCTAATGGCTACAGGTTCCAGATTTGGAATTATCAGAATATGTAAGGTAGTTAAGGACCTACCTCACTTGGGGGAAGTAGCCAGGAAGGATGCATAAAATGAGAAGAAAAATGGCTTAATGAGAATACTGAACTTAGTGAATGAGCAGAAGGAGATTTAAGAGCAACTGATTAAAAGAGTCCGGAAAGGTAGGAGGAAAACCATAAGGTATAGTAGCATCATGGAGACAGAGAAAGCGAATGCTTCAGAAATTCTCAAGAAAGCTCATTTTTCTTCACTAAAATTCCTTTGTGTATGGTATAACATATGACCCACTTTCCCCAATACTTAATTTCAATTTTTATTTTAACAGTTCTTGGCATATGTATTTCTCTATGTTTTTAATATTTAAATCATTTCATAAACTTGTTAATTTCCTTTAAAACTTAGACACAAGACAATTGTTTTAGAAGATTTTATTTTAGAGAGTGTGAGTAGGGGAGGAGCAGAAGGGGAGGAAGAGGGAGGGAGAAATAATCCCAAGCAGACTCCGTGCTGAGCTCAGAGCTCAATGCAGGGCTGGATCTCCTCACCCTAAGATCATGACCTGAGCCAAAACCAAGAGTCGGATGCTTAACTGACTGAGCCACCCAGGTGGCCCAAAACACAGCATAATCTTGATATTACAGTATATATGTTTGGTAAATGTCATTTTTCTAATGATTAGATGAAGATAACACTTTTTTTCTAAATAGAATTTTATGATTAAATCCCTGATAGGAAAACCTATCATTGTTAAAGTCTGCAACTTGCTTGCATCTCCTACTAATAATTCAATTTTACCAATAATCAAAGATTTTTTTTGTCTAAATCCTATAATCTGTTCTAAAGCAATTGTATTAGAAACTGAAAGGAAGTGAGAATTTATGAATGTAAATCAATTAGGCATACGTATAGGTGCTTGTGTGTGAATATATACGTGTATTTATACACACATATATACACACAGATACAATACTACCTTTCTTAAAATAAACTAGTTTCTTATGTAAATATGTATGTATAATGTATATATAGCATATGCATATATTTTAATATTGTATGATTTGGGAAGTATTTCCTAAAAGGCACAGCATCTTACAATTATCAATCAGCAATCTGTTTCTGAAAGTCCGATGTTTTGGATAAAAGTGCTAAGAGCTTAGTCCTAGTTCCCATTATTTTAAATGGGCAAACCTATAATATATATCAACCCAAAGATCCAAACAAATTTCCTAGAACATAACTTTAAAAAGATGATATGGTCTTATATGTGTGCAGATGTGAAATGCTTAGAGCACCATTTCCTGCTCATCAGATAATATTTTAAAAATTGCTTTGTGTGTATTAACATGTACACAGTTTGTATATGAAGTCACAAACATATTTATACTAAGTAAATTAAGTATAAGGTAAACTTATTTTTAGAAGAAGACAAAAATATGTGATAAAACATTTGGGTGGTTTCATGCAATGAATGTCTACCAAGTGAAGTTGGAAGTTGTAGCTTGAATGAAGTTAAGAAGCAAGTTAGGAAGGGGGCTGAGGATGTCATTGTCATTTTTGTAGTAGAAGAACATGATAATGTGGATGAGTGGGGATAAAGAGGGATTTGACCAAGCAAACTATCAAAAGTAGAAGAACTGATAGAAATTATCTGCTTTATAAAGCACTTTAAAGTAGGTGGTCAGTGATTGAAAATGAAAACTTTGCAGGATGGATTCTCTCCTTTTTTGGTTCTTATGTTTCATAAAACAAGAGGTTCTTTTTTTAGGAGTAGCTCTTCATCATGTCACTGTCATTTCCAAGGATGTCTACCTCGCATCCATTAGGCATTGATGCCTCCTTCAGCTCCAGTGATATTTCAAACATACTTGCCCTATGTTGATACTTGGAATTCTTTAAAAAATGTCTATATATAAATCTGATGTCATCTTAATTGTATCTGGATTGTAATTGAAGAGTTTTCCCACACATCACTTTGTTGAGTTTTGGGAGCATAGTTATAAACTTCTATATTAACATCAGCTGATCAACATTGTATTAGGAAAAAAATGTACATCCTATGAAATTTGGATATTAAAATCTAAAAGACAATCGTCAGGAAAACATTACTGAGGGGGATGATTTGTGAAGTGTGCATTATTGCTGTACCACTTTATGGTGTTGGTCAGTATTAGGCCTACATTTTGTGTGAATAAATTTGCAACTACAATTAAAACTATCACTAGATATGTTCCAAGATGTTAGACTGAGCACAGTGTTCCTTAGGGTCTTTGAGGGTACCAAACAATTTGCGTCTTTTTCTACCTCACTAGGATCTTAAAAATTAATAAACACAACAAAGAGTAAGGAAAATGTAAAGCAGAAAAATAGACTTTATTGCTACTAAAGTCTAAGATACAGTATGTAGCTTAATGTGAGAGCCAAATGGACATGGCAAATAAAACTTAGAATTATACAGATGCACCTGTTCAATTATGGCAAAACAGGACCAGAAGAAGATTCCCACCATGAAAGCCAAATCCTGTTATCCTAAGAGCAGAGGAGAAAGCTTCCAGCCTACAGGTAAGGCAGTTCCTAAGAGAAAAAGGGAGAATATAATTCTAATTTCTAATTTACCAATTAGAAAAGTCACTGCATTTCCTTGTGGTCAGAGTGAGTAAAGGGTATGGCAAGAGACCAGGGATATTACACTCTCTGATCAACTTCTATGTGAGAGGAAACAATCATCTTCTTTTCATAGTTGCCAAAGTTGTATTCTGTTAAACTTTCCAAAAAGACAGCATTGTTTTTCTCCAAATGCCCTTCTCTTAGAGGAGATTGTATGCAAAGGTGGGTTATTATCCAGAGATGGTAGATCTGCAGGGCCAAAATTGTCCATCCTGTGTGGATTTACCCCTCAGTAGAGGGGATCAGCTCAATCTCCATCTCCATTTCCTGCCTTCATGAGGACATTCCCCTGATTCCAGCCATGGCTCCTTTGGGTATCTTTCTGGGAACAAAGGGCTCTGAAATGAGTCAGAATTGGACAGTAATGAGATTCACTCCACTGTCTCATGCCACTAACACTGAACATTCATCCTTTTGTTTGTCAGCTAAAACTTCAGTTGCTTCAAATGTTCTTTACTGA
Organism: Zalophus californianus; assembly: GCF_009762305.2. NCBI lineage: Eukaryota > Metazoa > Chordata > Mammalia > Carnivora > Otariidae > Zalophus > Zalophus californianus. The sequence continues at coordinate 190,531,238 of NC_045595.1, forward strand.
AATGAAATTATAGCATAAAGAAGCTTCAAGGAAAAGGTTTCTCATCTAGTAATGCTAGCAACCCAGAAATATAACAAATTTGAATATAAATCTACTCATTAATTTAATGGACAAAATTAATATCCAGTTAATTCCCTTTGCAAGTTAAAGTCCAGTGGCCAAAGGGTTGAAATCCAAAATTGAATTCTCTTTTATGAGTGAAAAGTCCAGAGTCTTTTCCGGTGTCTTTCTCTATTAAGTCTCAACAGAGATGTTGCCGATACAGAGGGAGCTGGGTTTCTCCAACAGTCACTGTGGTAGCTGTGTCTGCCTGGAATCGATTTGGTCACTCACAGTCTCCCACATTCATGAAAAAACAACTTTGATATACTTCTTAAAGAGACTGGAGTTAATAAGACCTAAGATTATCACAGCGCTTCAATAACATTAGGTTTAGAAAGCAAATTACCATCTTTTAAAAAAAATTTAAATTCCAGTTAACATCCAGTGTAGTATTAGTTTCAGGTGTACAATATAGAGATTCACCACTTCCACACAACGCCCGTTGCTCATCACAGCAAGGGTACTTCTTACTCCCCAGCGCCTGTTTAACCCTTCCCTACCCGACCCCCCCTCTGGTAACCATATGAATTACCATCTTCTTGAGCAGTTACCTCAGGCCCAATTTATGTTTTCAGAACACACTGTCTTTTGCAATGATCCTAATAGGGACCCCCTTGGTGTCTGAGGATGTCTTCTTAGTGTTATTTTAGCCAGGATGCAAATTGCTGTCAACTCTCCATAATCCACAGCTTGAAAATAAACAGGAACTTTACTGTGAGAGGTGGATTTTGGCACAATGAATCTACCATATCTGGATGATAGCCTGCCTGTGCATACCATCTCCTCTGAGAAGAATGTTCGGAAACAATGTGGTCATCTTGTGAAGTTTAAAATGTGCAGTGTTGGAAACCCCTACCACAGGTCTTATTTGTGGTTTCTTTGTTTTCCATTAAGCATATATTTTTTTTAAAGATTTTATTTATTTATTGAACAGAGAGAGACACAGAGAGAGAGGGAACGCAAGCAGGAGGAGTGGGAGAGGGAGAAGCAGGCTTCCCGTGGAGCAGGGAGCCTGATGCGGGCTGGATCCCAGGACGCTGGGATCATGACCCGAGCCGAAGGCAGCTGCTTAATGGCTGAGCCACCCCTATTTTTAAAAAGCTTTTAACTTAAAATTCTGCTTAAGCCCTTGTTTCTGGCACCCCAGTACTGAACTGAATATAGGTTGTATCTAATAAAACTTTGATCATGTCTCATGAGCAGACATTTGTAGTCCTGTGACACACTGGCTCTTTCTACTACCTGTTTCCGAGGAGTCAGACTGGCACAGCTACGTCCTTAGGAAGCTTACTTTCTCATATCTCCTGAAACTAGAGACAAAGTGACACCTTGTGATGGAGTGATCTTTGAGCCTGTGGACAAGCGAAAGGAATCCGAATTTAGCTCCCCCAAAGTTCATTCCTGGGCCCTTAAGATAGATGGTTCAAGACAAGATCAGGGAGTAATGGGGCCAGTAGGCAAAGGACCATCACAGGGCGGGGGGCCTGGGGGGAGCAGAGAGCAAACGTAAGAGCTGAAAAGGAAGCTTTGTCTCACAGTTATTCACACGAGCATATAATTTGCAAATGCAACCAAATAAATATTTCATGGTGGTTTAAACTTACCTAAGCACTTTGGGTCACCATTAAGGAGAGAGACCTACAGTTGAGTTGACGATCACAGGGCATTCAGTTAATGAAAAGCCATTGTTATTAGTAGACTTTATTATTTATTTGAAAATAGCAAGTTGAGAGTTATCTGCAGGTCAGCAAATAACACAGACAATTGAAAGCACATAGGTTCCTTTAGCATCTCCAGTTCTACTTAATTAGATTTTTGAGTTAGATGCTATACAGTACATTATGCAAAGAACCCCCATATTCCCTGGGTAGATATAATAGTTTATAGAGGCTTTGCATTCTATTAATCTTAGGGTAATGGGAACCCAGTAAGATATGCTTCATTTCACAGAAGATCATGTAAATGTTGCAACAAGGTTAAAATAGTACAAATAGTTGATTAAATAGCCTATTCCCTGCTTTACGTCTCAAATGCTAACATAATTTATAAACCCTTATTGCTATAAAATGTTTAAAAACAGCATTATGGTTATTTAAAAGAAAATAAAATTTCAAATGAAACCATAATAGATTTAGTCCATATGATTTGATATTGTTTGGCAGAATATATCCTCATATAAAACTAAATCTCCAAACTCCCAGAGAGTAGGGTTTCTCAATGTTTAGCACTTTGAAAATTTGTGTGTTGTTTGTGGTAGCATTGCAGAAAGGTGAAAAAAATATTCTTGAGGAGAGAAAACTAATTGTATTGGGATGCTTAGGTGGCTCAGTCGGTTGAGCATCTGCCTTCGGCTCAGGTCATGATCCCAGGGTCCTGGGATCGAGCCCCACATCAGGCTCCCTGCTCAATGGGGAGCCTGCTTCTCCCTCTGCCTGCAGTTCCCCCTGCTTGTGCTCTCTCTCTGACAAATAAAATCTTAAAAAAAAAAAAGAAAAACTAATTGTATTTATTTTCTGTGCGATTCATAGATGTGCTTTCAATATTAATGTCATGTATTACTACACAAATATGGAAAGCTTCAACAAAAAACTGCAGTAATAACGTCATCAAAAAGGAAAAAGTACATTCTATGGAACTGGACAGCTCTGCCACCAAAAGAGAGGAAATAAAAAATTGAGCACATGTTAGAGTACTGATGCTGTCACTTAACACGTACAATTATTCTTGAAGATAAAATATAAAACTAATGGAATGGCATTTTTTAAAAAAAAATTCAGCTTCTTGTCTAATATCATTTTAAAGATATTGGGAGAGATCTCACAGGCCAAGGAATTAAATTAAGTAATTTCCTGTAGGATAGAAAACTTAAAATGTTAATAAGTTTATATTCAGGGATTTAGTTCTCAAATAACAGATTTGATTTATTTGCTGCCTTTTAGATATCATCGTAACAGAGCTCCAGAAAATATGGAAAAGAGGAAAATGGAATGAAAGCTCATAAATCAGGCATTTTGGGTCAGGAGGGTAATTCCAGATGACTCTTGAGGGCTGCATTGTTTCAGTCAGATTTGATTTAGGATAAGAGAAAGCACAACTTTATTAATAGACTCTAATTTTTAGAACAATTTTAGATATGCTTCTGGTTTTTGGCAATTATTAATAAAGCTGCTAGAATCATTCGTGTGGAGATTTTTGTGTGGAGGTGGAGGTAAATCCTTAATTCCTTTGGATAAATATGTAGGATTGGAATTGCTGGATCTTATGGTACGACTCTATTTTCTTTTGTAAGAAACTGTCAAACCATCTTGCAAGGCCTCCATATCATTTTGCACTTCGGCAAGAATGAAGGAGCATTCCTGTTGTTCTGCACCCTTGCTAGTATTTGGCATTGCCAGCATTTTGGATTTTAACCATTAGAGATTTTGGCTTTGTGTTGATTCTCAGAATATTTAAAAAAAAAAATCTTTTCCATTTGCGTAGTCATAAATACATTAAAAGAATAAAAAATCCATTGACTCAAATAACAACAAAAGTGGTAGATATATTTAAAAAATTCCACTGACAAAATGTATAAAAGTAAGAATAAAGTATATAAATGAATTCAGTAATCTCTCAAATCGAACTTTCAAGTAAGCTGTGTACCTCAAGGTCATAACCTTAGCACAAAATATTTCCAGTTGTTCTTTTTGTTTCTTTCTCAAGGAATGCACTTAGATACTTTTTCTTCTCCTTATCCTATTAGAAATATAATTTCAGAAGGAATAAAATGAACATAAAAGTAATTATAAACAAAGATAACTAGTTTTCCTCTTTATATTCCCATTCATCTCATTTCTCACTTATTTTGGACATTTGATACATTTAGCAAAATCTTTACATTTCTTAGGATAGGGATTGAATCAGTTCAATTTTTTATTCTAATTAGAGTAGTCCATTGAATTGTGTATCTCCCTCCAATCCCGTATGTTCAAATCCTCTCAATAACTGAATGTGATCTCATTCAAAAATAGTGTAGGGCACCTGGGTGGCTCAGTTGGTTAAGCGACTGCCTTCGCCTCAGGTCATGATCCGGAAGTCTCAGGATTGAGTCCCTGCTCAGCAGGGAGTCTGCTTCTCCCTCTGACCCTCCCCCTTCTCATGCTCTCTCTCTCTCTCTCTCTCATTCTCTCTCTCAAATAAATAAATAAAATCTTAAAAAAAAGAAAATAGTGTAGATTTGTACGTTTGTACAAAATTTGTAGATTTAATTAGTTAAGAATTTAATTCTTATAAGAAGAGGAGAGGAGACACAGGGAAGGGGAGAAGGCCTTGTGAAGCCAGAGGTAGAGCTTGGAGTGATGAAGCTAGGAGCCACCAGAAGCTAGGAAGAAGCACGAAATAGTTCTCTAGAGCCTTCAGAGGGAACGTGGCCCTGTCAGCCTTTGATTTCAGACTTTTAGTTTCTAGAACAGTAAGAGAATAAATTTCTATTGTTTTAAGTTACCAAGTATGTAGTAATTTGTTATAGTAGCACTAGAAACAGATACAGAGCATTTTTAATACCTGAATAATATCTGGTTAATATTTCACTCCCAGCAACACAATGATGTGAAGAACCAGGCTATCAGTTCAACGAAACTGTTTAGATCTTAAAATAAGGTCACTGATCTTTCTGTTGTTAATAATCATTCCTTATTTCACTACTGTAAGCATGTTATTGCTTAAACATTACAAACTTGGATTTAATAAATAGGAAAATGCTAAAATGTTCATACAAATTTTAATAAACTCTTATGGTACAAAGTCTTTGATTTGGGAAAGGTAATAAAAATGTAGCCATATTGCATTTGAACCCAGCTCCCAGAAGGGTAATTTGCTTATTAATTTGGTGCTAATTTGATAACAGAAAAGTTTCTAATTTGAAGGCCCGAAGGTATACTGATTTAGTCAACTTCCTTGACTAAGGAAATGAACAACCAAACATTTCACTGATACTTTTTGAAAAGTATTTTCTTTCCTTGACATATTAAACGGGGACAGGAACCATTTCCAATCTGACAGTGAACAACTGACATAAAATGATTTAATTCATATGTATTCTAAACCTCCATCCTTTAAATGCAGAGAATCATTTGAATTTTAGAGATCGTGCCCATTCCCAAATTTTTCACTTAAGGGTGTTTTTTTTTTTTAATTACTTTCTTGAATTATATGTTGTGACTCTTTGCTTATATACTACAGGAAGGCAGGAACACATTTTGATGAAGTTTACATTTTGTAAACAATTTTTATTAAAGGTCATAAAGCTTGACAACTTTTGTTGAAGTTATATTTTTATTCTAATAATTTCTGAGAAAATGGAAGGTTAGCTAGATTCTGAAATTATTTAATACATTTTAAGTTGAATCACTGAATGAAATATAGATGAAAAATAGAAAATATGCAACCACAAAATTGGTCCTTAATTAAATGTTTTATGTTTCTTAGTAGTTCTATCGAAATCTAACTTTTAACGGAACGATGCTGATAGAAAAGATACTTGGTTTTCAACAAAGCAAGATCAGAGTTTCATCTTCATCCATCTCGGGCCTTAAAACATCCTGTACAATTTAACATAGGTGGTAAATATTCTGCATGTGTCTACATCTTCCAAAGCTAGGTTATCACTCAATGTCAGTGATTAACTTGAATAATTTAAAAGGAAAGTTCATCTTGAAAAATCATTGTTAGAGAATGGCATCTGATATAAATCGAAAATAATAGTTTAAGTGGTAAACATTAATCCAGTTATTAAATGAAACAGTTTTAAATTCAGTGGGTTTTAGATTTGTAACTGAAATTAATTTTAAAACTACCAAAATTATTCATTTATATTATTTAGTGATCCTTTGATTCAGAAGAACTTTGTTTTGATTAAATCTGAGAGGATCCTGGCTCAGATGTAATTTTTGTGATCATGAGGGAAAGCTGAGATGGAAGCGAATTCTTTGAGAGCCGTTTGAATATCTAGCAGCTTTTGACACATGAGGGAAAAGTCAGCTGAGAGAGCTGAATTATCTTTCTTTTCAATCAAATTTTGGATGAAGTTCTGCAATAGTCTTAAGTGATTGCCAAAAAATACACAAGTAAAAGGGTATGCACACATAAAAAGTAAGCATACCATTTGCTTAAAATTTCAAACGCTCTTCCAAGTTGCATTTAAATTGCCCTGAAAAACATCATTATGGATTTATAATTTCAAGTTTTGTTTCTAGCTACACGTTCTATTCCCTTGTTGTAAGTGAAATATAAAGGATTTTCAATTATACTAATTAGAGGTCTTTAATTTGGCTCCTTAAAACGTTGCCATTCCCAAGTTTTTCATTTAAGGGTCTTTTTAAATCACTTTCTCTCATCTACCACATATTTTGGAAAGTTTTGATCACCAACTCAATAGTATTTTAGAAAATAATATATAATATTATATTAATCAAAAGCATGTATTACTTTGCTCAGCCACTAAGCATTTCAGCCACTAAGTTGATATGTTAGTTCAAAGTAAGGCCATCCACTATCTTAGACAATCTGGGTAGCTTGATCTATAGCAGAGGAAAGTAAAGGTATGACTGTGACTGATACTTGCGAAATATTAATTTTGTACTACATTCTTCATAAAGGCTCTCATAGAAAAATAGTATTTTGAAGACACGTGATACAAATCTTGGATTCTGTTTGCATGTCAAAAAATCTGACATCATGATGTTATTTAACATCTCATTTTTACTCAAAATCTGCGATGGTATTGAAGAAATGGACTCAGCAAACATATTGCAATTAAAAGTAACTAATTAAAGTCTACAATTACATGTTTTTAATACCCTTAAAAGTGATAGCTCAGGGAGAAGTCAGTGACTGAAAAAAAATCTTAAAAATATATCCGCTCACTGAAAAAAATGAAACTCTGCATCTTTTTTTGTGTTTTGTAAGAAATTAATTTTTAAAACTTTAGAATAAAAATCTCAAGGCATCTCTGCAGTTTACCAATTAAGATTCTGTATACTTCAAAAATATGTTATAACTATTGAAATGGAAAAGAGATTCATAAAATCTGGCATCTTATCAGAAACTGTTAAGACCTCACTATGGATGCTTGACTGGAAATCATACCATGGTCCTATAAGATTGTTTTAAAATGAGTCCATATCTGGAGAATAGGTAAATAAATGATGGTAATACTCATACTTTCACAAACATATTGCAACTATATTAAGTGCCAGATTCACCATTATGACATTTAGTTTATTTTTAATAGAAAACAGGGCATTTTTCCCATTGCAGTTTTTTATTTCCATCTGAGACACTGTACCTGGAAAAATACTCAACACCCCGAGTGAATTTCAAAACATGTAATACTGGAGTTTGAACTGCTTTATATAATAACACAGATAGCATTTCCTTTTAATAAAATATATAGAACTATTATTTTCCTTCCCCTCCTTCACTTATGGGTACAAACAAAGCAATTCCTGGAAACTATTTTTCTGTAGACACAAGGAAACTAACTTCTAGAAAGAAAGCAACCTGGTCACCCCTGTTTATATTTTCACAAAAGACTGCTGGGTAAGATCTCTGTTGAGAAAATCACATTGATTTGTTCCAGTGAAATTTAATTTTCTAGAAAGGGTAGTAGGTGTCACTTGGATTTTTTCTTTTTTAAATAAACTTCCATAAGAATAATTTCTCCAGGCTATAGATGATAGGATCAAATAGTAGATGTAGGGTTTATTACTATTGTATAATTCTGAACTTTTCAGAAGCTTAATAAGCATATGGGGAATGGAACAGAATAAAGGACAAGGAACAAGTTTGCTGTCCTCTTTAAGAGTTGTCCAGCCCCAAACCCCAGTTTTACTGAGATATAACATTTTGTTAATTTGAGGTATACACAGATGATTTAATATATGTATATATAGCAAAATGGTTACCACAATAAGTTTAGTTAATATTACCATAATAAGTTTATTAAAAATGAGGTGTCACATATATACAAATTTTTTTCTTGTGATGACAACTTTAAGATCTAGTCTTTTAGCAATTTGCAAATCTATAATATAGTATCATTCAATTGTCCCATGTATTTCAGGTAGATATAGTAGTTACATCTGTTTTGGGAATGGCAAAGTATATGTCTCAGAATAGATCTTTTAAGTTACTGAAAATTAAAGTTTTCATTAATAAAATGTTTATATGCACACCTTTACAGTAAACACTTTCTAAAATGTAATTCAGAATTTTCTGTTTGATGAACCTGTATTTTGAACATACACAATGTTTTTCTTCTTTGAGAAATTCAAGGTCATGCTTGGGATGTTGTAGGGTCATACCGTCAGGTATCATTAAACAACAATAATTTCTCTCTTCTCTGCCTTTAGAAAAATGGCTTTTCTAGACAATACCTTTCACCTCAACTTCATCATGGGCACCTCTGCACCTGTTATGCCCATTTGTGTCCCTCTGTTTCTGGTAGTCTTCCCTAATATCTGGGTTTGTGTAGAGTTTAGATGTTGATGACCCCCAAATTTATATCTGTAGTTCCAATTTTCTTTTGAACACTACAATTTTTACAATCAATGATAACACACCGTTATCTAAGAAACATCTCAAATCAAACAAATTTCAAAATTTAGCTCCTAATTTTCCCTCCCCAAAGCACAATTTTCCAGTTGTCTCCATTTTAGTAAACATACTCCACTCATTCAGTTGTTCCGGTTAAAAAGCTTGACTTCTTTTCCTTGCATCTATCGTAGATCTATCCAGTCCATCTGGTGCCTTAGTTGTTCCTTTAAAAACCATGTTTAGAAATTAATTACTTCTCCCCACCGCCACAGGTGCCACCTTGGTTCAAGCTACCATCATGTCTTACCTGGGCTACTGTAGAGTCTCTTAATCCTGAGCTCCTAAACTGGATCTCTTTGCTTTTGCTCTCAACCCCTTGCAATCCCAGGTCAACAACGTAGTCAGAGTGATAGCGACCTATCACAGGTCATGTTACTTCACATTTTCCCATATTATTCAGAGTAAAAGTCTTTGAAATAGCCTTCAAAGTCTACACTATTTGGCTCCTATTGTGTCTCTGATCTGCTTCCTACTCGGATCCTGTTGCATTCTGTTCCAACTACACAGTTTTCTTGCTTTACCTAAAAACAACTAGGCATGCTTCTGCCTCAGACTTGAGTCTCCCACCCGTTTTTTGTTTTTTGTTTTTTCCCCCTTTAAATAGACTCAACGCCCAGCCCAGCGTGGGGCTTAAACTCACCACCGTGAGTCAAGACCTGAGCCAAGATGGAATCAGACGCTCAACAGACTGAGCCACCCAGGTGGGCCTCCCACCCTTTTTATTGCCCTTGCCTGATAGGTTCTTCATCCACATATTCCTGTGGCTTGCTCCTTTGCATCCTAAGCATGCACACACACACACACACACACACACACACACACACACACGCATCCACATATTCCTGTGGCTTGCTCCTTTGCATCCTAAGCATGCACACACACACACACACACACGCATGCACTTTCTAGTCCTATTCTTGCTTTATTTTGTTCCATAGCCCTTGACATTCACTAATATATGATGTATTTTAATTATGTAGTTTGTTCATTTTCTGCATCCCCCTCCCTACTCTAAGTTTTGGAAATCAGATTTTGGTCTGCCTTGTTCTGACCTATATCTCAGTACCTAGAACACTGAAGAGCATGTACATGATGCTCGTAACTATTGAATGGATTACTTAAGCTAGAGGAGAGTAAATCAAATTAAAAGCAGTCAATGGCCAAACAATGAGTCCAAAGGGAAAAAGTTAGCATCAGAATTTAAACAGGTTGGCGGAAGGTTTGGTGGCATGGCAGATGGTCTTGGAGCATTGTGAGTTACCTTCTGGAAATTCATGCTTGAAACCTGCAAGTTTCAAGATGAATAAATATTGATAATAGTTACTGCTTTATAGTGGCTAGTTCTGTTGGCTATCTCTCTTTGGCATTTAATTTTTTTTTAGGGGGGATCACATCTGTCTGCTCAAGTTGATTTTTGCTCTGGGGTTCAGTAATTAATTTTTGCTTCTACTTCAGGTGATTTTTGCTGTATATAGCTCAGTAATTAATCATGAGAGCTAAAAGCATCAACTGCAGGGTCTTTAGATCTTTATTTAGAACTTTGGTGTTTTTTTGGTCTACATCAATAAAAGCTTGACTATGACGTGTCTCATAGCTGTAGAGTGACTTTTGGTTGAATTCTCACTTTGTACTTCTGACTTAGAACATTTGAGAAGGAAAATTATCTACACTTTTGAAAGATTGCCAAAATTTATTTCTTAACCTCTAGAAATGTCCTGTCCAATATAGTAGCCACTAACTAGATGCATCTTTATATTTCAATTTCACTTTTTTAAAACTAAATAAAAGTTAAAATTCAGTGGCAGTAACCACATATTACATGTGTAATAATCACATAAGCTTAGTTGTTCCTACATTAGATGGCAGTGATCTAGAACATTTCAATGTCCACAAAATTTTATTGCACATGCTGCTCTAGACTTGTTTTTGCTGGCTGAATTTTTCCATCCTAAGTTTATTCATGTGAAATTATTTGTTCCATGACGAATATTTGAGAGCTTTTCTGTTAAGTGTGCCACTGGCATTTAAAGAATGTAGAATTCATGTACAAAAATAAATCATAATATTATGTAGTAAGTGTGTACTTACTACACACTTACTTATATATGTACTTACTACACACTTACTTCTATATATGCTTAGTAAGTAAGCATATATAGAGTGCTCTTTGGACATGAAGCAGTAATTAATTTTGCTTCAGATATGGGTTGGTTGTACAACACGTGATTTGAGTCTCTCTTTTTGCTTGTACTATAACTGTCAGAAAAGAAACAGTTGAACACTGGGTCTAGTAAGCTTATATTTATTGTTGAAAAAGCCAATCAATATCAGTCTGAACATTAACTAATAGCATGGCTTTGCCACTGCCCAAACAATATCGCAGTTAATAGCAATTTTAATGTCTGAAACTACCATAATTGCCCTCAGAAATCAATAGATCAATAAGAGACTCTTTTTGGTTTTAGATACAGGTATTGAACCATACATCACATTTTGAAAAGGTTACTTTTGATCATGACAGCCCAGGCAAATTTAAAATTAGTTTCAAAACTAAATAGAAACAAGAGAATTCTTATTTTTAAAGTCTGTAAATTTAGATTTAAAGCAATACAAACATCTGTTTACACTTTTGTTATATACTGTTTAAATTTAATGAGCCTTTGCAAATTTTCACTGGAAATGTAAGTGTATAAAACTAAAAAAATAATAAAGCCACAGCTAAAGTGATCTAAATAAATTTAAAACTTAAGTAAATTATAGTTAAAATAATAAATTGTCAAAGTATACCAAGATATTTTGAGCTTTAGTTAAGAAATTTGATCATGAAACAAATTTATAGGAAGCTTTTTAAAAATATTTTCTTGAAATGGAAATAGTTTTTATTTAACACTTTTATTCTTTATGTAAGTTATGTGTTGAAGATTCTCCTATGATGAAACCACATTTTAAAATATTTGTCTCTGAAGGGAAATTGCTAATGATCCTGTAAACACCATGTTTTTTTTAGCTAGACATACAAACTAAGATGGAAGCAGAAAGCCGAAGACCATCATGTTATTTGGAAGAAGTGGTGGCATTATCATTTAAAGAGCAATCACTTGTATTGATTGCATTCAGCATTCAGGAAACACTAACAGGGATGCAGTGGTTTGTTTGTTTTCTAAGTTGTTAGACGATGTCAAGCAAATTATCTGAATCCAATCTCTAATATATGAAAAATTCTTCTTTTGGCCTGTGTTACTGGAATAGTAATGTCCTGATTGAAGGTACATCTTTTGAGACACTCTTATAATTTAGCTAGCTTCAAGCATTGATATCTGTAAGGCTTGTAAAGTACAGACTACTTATTGTTTACTAGATGGTTATTAGCATGACTGAAATGCCTATAATATCAAAGGAAGCAGAAAACAATCTTTTCTGATCTAGTATCCAAACAAAATTTCCCAAAGGGACTGATCATTTTGTCTTATTTAGTATATACCAACAAAACAACAGAATGTTATTATTTTCTAATTCTCCTTTTAGTCTGTGTTGGGACACAAAGAACATTTCTCTGCTATTGCAGCCAACATGGTTTGGCTATCTTGGTACCAGTCATTTGGTGGGCTGAACTTAGAGGAAATTAGAAGATAAAAGAAACAAAAATGATGGGGTATGTGTGGGATTGGATGTGAAGGGAGCCCAGCAGAGATCAGGCATAAGAGGGGTGGGGTAAGAAAGATCAGATGCTAAGGGCCCTGGGCTATCTGATCTAATACGGATATCCATCTTAAAAGCCATCTGGCACAGGTCATGGAGATTTCATCTGGGATTTTTTTTTTAAGATTTTATTTATTTGAGAGAGAGAGAGTGAACAGGAGGGAGAGGGAGAGAGAATCTGAAGCAGATTCCACTTTGAATGCAGAGCCCTATGTGGGGCTCCATCCCACGACTATGAGATCATGTCCTGAGCCAAAACCAAGAGTTGGATGCTTAACCCACTGAGCCACCCAAGTGCTTCTCATCTGGGATCTTTGTAAAATGAAGGCACTAGAACAAGAACTGAGCCCAGCTAGTGGGAAATGGGTCAGGTCAAAATGAATGTATTCATCTTGGCAAGGTTTAGGCAGGGCAGTATTCCCACCCCTGTAAATGGTGCACTGGACTGAGAAAGTTGGGAGGGTAGAGAGACCCGCCATAGCTGAGTCAGCTAGTTATTCCTTCTCCACTGGGAAGGTTTCAAGCTAGAAATTATCAACTGTATGGGGAGCTATGGCAAGTCTCTCCTCAAAAATGTCAGAGTCTACCATTACTGAAATTTTTTTTCTATCTATAGCATCTAATAAATTTGTGGTGCCAACTTTTTCATCACTTATTTTCTCTGCATATCCAATTTCCTAAAACTTTCACTGGTTTGAATTATGACTTGTATTTTACATTAGTCCAGCATTCTCCCTTCTTTGTCTCTGAAAGTCGTATTTATCCATTAGGGGAATATTAAAAATCATCTCACTTGTAAAGGTCTTTATGAGGTATGTTCATCATAATGAATCATACCTTCCTCTGAACTTCCTGTTACTTTACCTCTAAGTAGTACTTACTTCATACTCTGTTTCAATTTGTTTCCACATTTTTCCAATTAGATTGTATGCCTAATGAATAGGAATAGTGTATTATCTATCTCCCTAGGTCCTAGCAGAGTGGTTTGCATATAGTAAACATTTACAAATGTCTATTCAATCAAATTACATATTTGCACAAATTCTGATGAATTTGACAATAATAGGTGATTCACCTATTATTCTCTGATAGGTTACTTAGCCTGTTGTGCTCTTAGTTTTTTCATTTATAAATGGTGGGGGAGGGGGAAAATCTACTCTCATTGAATTTGTAGATTAATTTTATAGTTAAGGAATCCTTATAAGAAAGAAACAGGAAAGATCGTCATTGACTCAATACATATTTATCGAACATCTAAAGTTTGCCATGCACTCTTCTAGGCATCATTAGTTGCTAGAGGACTCTCTGCAGGGCCAGTGCAGTGCAGACAGCATTTGAACTTTGTCCAGTATCACACCTGAGACATGTAATATCTCTGATTTACAGTATAGACCAACCTCACTGTTTTGTTTGACAGATACTTTTTAAAAATAGTTTGGAAATAGCAAAAATGTAAAATTACCAACATATGTACCATAAAAGGTAAAAAGTAGAATTCCAAAGACTAAAGGTGGTAAATTAAAATTATATTAAATAGGGGTGACTGGGTGGCTCAGTTGGTTTAAGCATCTGACTCTTGGTTTCAGCTCAGGTCATGATGTCAGAGTTGTGAGATCAAGCCCTCCATTGGGCTTGGTGCTGGGCATGGAGCATGCTTAAGATTCTCTATCTGTCTCTCCTTCTGCACCGCGCCCCCCCACTTTCTCTTTCTCTCAAAAAAATAAAATAAAATTATATTAAATAGGAAAATATAAGCAAAGATAGTCATGATTAAACAACCACAATAAGCCTAAGAAAAATTAAACATAATTTTGACAAAGAAGGTGCTATGTTCAGTCATTCCGTAATAATCTTGCTCTGTTTAGGTAGGGCTAACCCTCCTACCTACCAACCCCCACCTTAGGAGATGGGGCAATTGGTCTTCACCCAATTTGTTGCAGTAATAATCGGGATTGCAAGCACTTGTTGCATGTGGAGAGATATATCTAAGAATGAGGCTGAGCAGAGAGGTATATAGAGTGGCATGGTCTTGATACCTTTTGAACCCCTTTATCCATCCATGCTCTGAGTTAGTTCAATTCCTTGATTTGCCAGTTATGTTGGGCTTCTACAGTCTCTTTTGCCTTAAGCTAGTTTGAGTCGATATATATGTGTATGTGTGTATATAATGTATATATGTATATGTATCTTTTATTTACAGCTGAAAGAATCCAGGTTAATATGTTCTTTTTAGTGCAATATTTAGGATATTCAGTTTAGCCCCAAGTCACTTGCAACTCAGAGGCCGCAATTCTTGAATTTGCCATTTGGTTTGGGTTTATTCCTACAGTATTTGGTTGGTTCTAGAATCTTGGAGCCCTTACTATTTTTTTTTTTTAAGATTTTATTTATTTGAGAGAGAGAAAGAGAACAAGTAGGGGAGGGACAGGGTCAGAAGGAGAGGGAGAAACAGACTCACTGTTGAGTAGGGAGCCAGATGCGGGGCTCAATTCCAGCACCCTGGGACCATGACCTGAGCTGAAGGCAGACGCTTAAACGACTGGACCACCCAGGTGCTCCTTGAAGCTCTTATTATCAAACACTTGTTTATCAGGAATCCTTTGGATCAACACTGATACAGAGAACAATAAGGTACCCTGTGGACTATCTGAAAGAGAAAAATCCTGAAGAAGCATACATGTAAGGAACTCACTATTTCTAGTCTACATGTATATACCCTCAAACATCTCTTGGAGTCTCAACTAAACTGGTCTCTGCACAGGGAGGTCAGAGTAGTATTTTCATCTGGGGAAATTATTATTAAACTCCATTTAAGTAATTAACAAACAGATATTTTTAATATTCACCTTTGCAAATTGAGTTAAATAATGAGTTCTGAATGCAACCATGTAAGATAAAACTTTTGAGGACACAAATACAAGGACATAAGGAGACTCATTGCCATTAAAATTCTATTTTCGTGATTTGGAACTATTATAATATTTCATTTGAAGAGGAATTAAATAGAAAAAATATTAAAAAGCAAAAAAAAAAAAAAGCCAGTGACTAGAAGGTATGTAAACCACATAAGTGGGAGAAAATGATCAGAAATTACAGAATATTAATCAGTAATAACATGGAAGTTTAGAACCAAAGCTGTTAGTTAGAGAGCTCAATCAGTATATTTTCTGGACTGTTCTATCTCCAACACCTATAAAGTTCTGTCACTGCCACCAGGAGAAAATCATAGAAAATATTTTTTTCTTGCATTACAAAATTAAATTAGTTCAAATTAAAATAAATGGTTTTTTAGAATGTTTTTTGAAAAAATTAAAATGTGGTGTTTGTTTCATTTTGTTTTGTTTTAGAACAGAGGGTTATATCCACACTGGGAGATCACAGCATTCCCCACCAGAAATACAACTTGTAAAAGGGCTTGGAGGTTTTCCAGGAAAATGCCCAGTGACATTTGAGACTCACAGTTGAACAACCAGAATGCCAAGATCAATACTCCAGAGCAAGGAAAGGTAACAGGAACGTCGATAACTTCAGAAACGTTAGCTGCATGTGGTGAGCAGATGTGATTCACCAAATACCCATGTGTGGCACTATAGTTCTCAGCTTCCTTTGCAGTTAGGACTTCAGCAGTTGAAGTTCAGCCTAGTTCAGCCTAGCTCCTAGGCTGAAGCAGTTCTCAGTAGGTGTGCTTCTTCCCTTTCCCTATCAGTTTTCCATGGTGACCACCAATGCCAGATGACATAACTAGACAATAAAGTCTACCCACATTAGATTTTATGATCATAAAATAAACTTGTTGTCTAAAACCATTAAATATACATATTAATATATTTGTATTTTATTATTAATATAATAATATAAGAAGGCAAGGAACTCTTTTCTCGGATGGAAGAGACTATATCTCTGAGCCTTGTTGGAATAATACCTCACTGGTATTATTAAGGCCCATGGAACTAAGAGAAGCCTATCATTACTGAGAGGCCAGTGTTAGAGATTGACTGAGAGAATATTCATCGCTTGAGGAAAATGGCCTCAAATTTGGAGATTCTCTAAACTATCTGCAATACTATGTTAGAGGGGAGCACAGTAGAGGAGCTGAGGAAGAACCCAACACTAGCATGCTAAATCTCCTCAGACTTTGAATAATGACAGGTCTCTGGTTCCCTGAGTGATTGTGCCTGGAGTCCTACTGTAACCCACTGCCTAAATGACCGGGGTCTCTCATAAGCTCCGTGAGTGCTTGCCAAGCTGATTCATAGACTTTCAGACTCATTCTGAGCCACTGTGGTGCTAGACATAGACTGACTGGCTTTGAACCCTGCCTCTGACACTTCCAAGCTGGATGACCCACCCTAAATTATTTTGATCACACTAGCTCCCCTCTACCTTACTTTGCCCATCTTTAAAATGGGGATAATAATATTTACCTCATAGAGTTATTACGAAGATTCAGTAAGATATTCATGTAAAGTGTGTAGAATAGTTTATAGTTTCTGTCACACCAAAGCACTTAGTAATGATTTTCTTTCAGCATTGTTATTAACTACTGCTTGGATGACCAAAAGGTGCTGAAAGCTGGTATGTAGTAGAAGCCCTCCATTTTGGATCTAATCTTTGAGATTTAAATTCTAGACACAAATTTGTATAGAGTTTATTATATCCTCTTGGGATTGGGAATTTAGGCTTTTGTACCTTCTTAAATATGAAACACTCTTTAAACCTGCATGTTCTGTGATTTCAGACATGAACTATTTTTATAGCATTTGGTATGAAAGCTGGGAAGGTAGGAGGGTATGCATGGACAGTGATGTAGTAGAGTTAATATTTTCAGAAGTTTAATAATTTTTCTTCAACTTCTTTTTTTAGGGGGGGAGGTGCAGAGGGAGAGAGAACTTTTTTTTTTTTAAATATTTTATTTATCAGAGGGATCATGAGCGGGGTGGCGGGGGAAGCAGACTCCCCACTGAGCAGGGAGCCTGATGCAGGACTCGATCATGACCTGAGCCGAAGGCAGACGCTTAACCAACTGAGCCACCCAGGTGCCCTGGGAGAGAGAGAACTTTAAGCAAACTCCACATGCAGTGCAGAGCCCGACTTGGGTCTTGATATGACAGTGAGATCATGACCTGAGCTGAAACCAAGAGTCAGGTACTTAACCAACTAAGCCACCCAGGCACCCTTTTCTTCAACTTCCCATTAAGAGGTATTTGTTCTTGTTTTCATCCAGGATAATAAGTTTGTATGCTCTTTTCATGAGAGGTGGCTTCAAGGATGCTGGTAGATATTCCATTTCTTTATTAGAATGCTGGTTATTTAGGTGTGTTCAGTTTGTGAAAATACATAGATTGGACATTTATGATTTGTGCACTCAAGTTTTACATTTAAAAAGTCTTGATTAGAAGTGTGGTCTAGTGTTCTTTACATTCTGCTAGATTGGAAAATTTTTACACACATGCTCATTTTATGATTTGTGGTATTGCATAAAACAGTTATTTCTGTGATAACCCTAAACATGCAATTATTAAGAAGTGATATATTTCACTTGGGACAAATATATGTTTATTAAAAATGTATTATTTTTTAAAAAATAGCTCTTTTGTTTACTTCTGAGTGTGTTATCTAATGTGTTTGATCTTGTATCGAAGGATAATTGCTTATTACTTATAGACGTTACCTTATAGACTCAAAGTTGCCCACCAATGGAAAAAAACCTGATGATTCATTATGCAACTTGATTATGTATTATGATTCTCTTTAATGTTTAAACTACACTTAGAACCATACATTCTTATTAATATAAATCACATTTTAGCGATTTAAAAGAAATTTATTACTATGTAGTTGAGTGAATGCAAAATTGTCAAAATACATTGTGAATTTTAAAAATAGGCAACATAAAAAACATTGTGTATATCATTTTATACCTGAGTAAAAAACAGGAAGAAGAGAGACTATATATTTATTTTTCTTACATAGGCTTAAATTATACCTAAAAGAACACAAGAGACTAATAAAAGTGACTTTTTTTGGTAAGGTAAGTGGGAACCAGGAAAATTTGTAACAAAATTGAAACGAGAAGACACTTCATAGGAAATATCCTTATGATTTTAAATGAAAAATATAGATTACCTACTCAAAATTAAATAAATGATACACAAGCATACAATAACTTTCCTAAGATAGTAATTCTTTAGGTTTTAGGGCATTTATCCTCAAGACTCATATAAAATACACAGACACCCACAGGCAATACACACTTCATCTGGAGGGATGATACTGTTAGCAAGGGAATCTAGCACATTCCGTAGAACAGGCAGGAAGAGAGGGAGGCAGGAAGAGTCTTGCAGTGTAGGACAGGAGCCAAAGGTAAACTTTGCTGCCTTGTAAGATAGGTCTTTGTAACGACTATGAGGGCTGCCAACTTTGGGGTAAAACTGAAGGACATCATTTTCACAAAGATTCTTCCCCTTCATGCTTGGAAAGATGAATTGCTTGTTACTCCCAGAGTTCCATGAGATGAATTCATTATTTTAAGATGAAATGAGTTGAGATTGAAAGAATATGTTCTGCATTTTATATACTAAATAGATGATACTCTTCCTGTCTCTTAGCAATACTCATTGAAGTGTTGCTATAATATCTTTTTTTAATATAAATTGATTTTTTTATTACAGTCATCTGGAATGTCTCATGTTTCCTGTCATTTATAATAAAACACGTACATGGATTCATATATTTCAAGTAGTTGTTTAAAGTTTACTTTAAAGCAGTAAAACATTTTTTGCTGGAGGGGTAGGGAGAGAGAGTAGAGGAGAGAAAAAGAAATTATGGTTACTCTGAGAAAAAGTTCAAACCTTTGATACCTAAAGCCTTTTAAAAATTCTTAGGTTAGTCAGTTTTGCTTACCTGCATCTTCCTGCCAAACAGATTTCAAGAAAAATAATTGATTTAAATAATATAAAATTTTCTTTTTGTATGTGTGTTTTTTGTTTGTTTTTAACTTACTTAAATTCAATTAGTTAATGTAGAGTGTATCATTAATTTCAGATGTAGAGTTCAGTTTTTCATCCGTTGCATATAACACCCAGAGCTCATTATATCATGTGCCCTCCTTAATGCCCGTCACCCAGTTACCCCCCCCACATCTCCTCCAGCAACCCTCAGTTTGTTCCTTATGGTTTGTCTCCTTCTCTGATTTCATCTTATTTTATTTTTCCCTCCCTTGCCCTATGATCTTCTGTTTTGTTTCTTAAATTCCTCATATGAGTGAAACCATAACTGTCTTTCTCTGATTGACTTATTTCCCTTAGCATAATACCCTCCAGGTCCATCCATGCCGTTATAAATGGTAAGATTTCATCCATTTTGATGGCTGAATAACATTCCATTTTATATACACACACCACATCTTTTTTTAATTTTTCTTCTTGTCCCCTTTATTTTTTTATTAACATGTATTATTTGTTTCAGGGGTACAGGTCTGTGATTCAACAGTCTTACACAATTCACAGGGCTTACCATAGCACTTACCCTCCCCAATGTCTATCACCCAGCCACCCCATCCCTCCCACCCCCACCACTCCAGCAACCCTCAGTTTGTTTCCTGAGATTAAGAGTCTCTTATGGTTTGTCTCCCTCTCTGGTTTCGTCTTGTCCCATTTTTTTCCCTCCCTTCCCCTATGATCCTCTGTCTTGTTTCTCAAATTCCTCATATCAGTGAGATCATATGATAATTGTCTTTCTCTGATTGACTTATTTCACTTAGCATAATACCCTCTAGGTCCATCCACGTCATCGCAAATGGCAAGATTTCATTTTTTGATGGCTGTATAATATTCCATTGTATATATATATACCACCTCTTCTTTATCCATTCGTCTGTTGATGGACACCTAGGCTCTTCCCATAGTTTGACTCTTGTGGACATTGCTGCTATAAACACTGGGGTGCAGGTGCCCCTTCGGATCACATTTGTATCTTTGGGGTAAATAACCGGTAGTGCAATTGCTGGGTAGTAGGGCAGCTCTATTTTCAACTTTTTGAGGAAACTCCATACTGTTTTCCAGAGTGGCTGCACCAGCTTGCATTCCCACCAACAGTGTAGGAGGGTTCCCCTTTCTCTGCATCCTCGCCAACATCTGTTGTTTCCTGACTTGTTAATTTTAGCTCTTCTGACTGGTGTAAGGGTGGTATCTCATTGAGGTTTTGATATGTATTTCCCTGATGCCAAGAGATGTGAGCATTTTTTCATGTTTCTGTTGACCATTTGTATGTTTTTGTTGCAAAAATGTGTGTTCATGTCTTCTGCCCCTTTCTTGACTGGATTATTTGTTCTTTGGGTGTTGAGTTTGATAAGGTCTTTATAGATCTTGGATACTAGCCCTTTATCTGATAAGACATTTGCAGATATCTTCTCCCACTCTGTTGGTTGTCTTTTGGTTTTGTCGACTGTTCCCTTTGGTGTGCAAAAGCTTTTTATCTTGATGAAGTCCCAATAGTTCATTTTTGCTCTTGTTTCCCTTGACTTTGGAGACATGTCTAGCAAGAAGTTGCTATAGCTAAGGTCACAGAGGTTGCTGCTTGTGTTCTCCTCTAGGATTTTGATGGATTTCTGTCTCACATTTAGGTCTTTCATCAGTTTTGAGTTATCTTTGATGTGGCTGTCCAATTTTCCCAACACCATTTGTTGAAGAGACTATCTTCTTTCCATTGAATATTCTTTCTTGCTTTGTCAAAGATTAGTTGACCGTAGAATTGAGGGTCCATTTCTGGGTTCTCTGTTCTGATCCACTGATCTCTACTGATCTATGTGTCTGTTTTTGTGCCAGTACCATGCTGTCTTGATGATTATAGCTTTGTAATAGAGCTTGAAGTCTGGCATTGTGATGCCACCAGTTTGGTTTTCTTTTTCAACATTCCTCTGGCTATTCAGGGTCTTTTCTGGTTCCATACAAATTTTAGGATTATTTGTTACAGCTCTGTGAAAAGTGCGAATGGTATTTTGATAGGGATTGTTCTGGGTAGCAAAGACCTAAATATAAAATTTTCTAATTGTGATAAGTGTCAAAATCATTTTGCTATGAAATCAAGATTCTTCAAATGAAAATTGCCAAGATTTTCTTGTCTGATATTTACATTTAAAAATATTGTTTAAAATTGTACAAGAGCACCTGGGTGGCACAGTTTGTTAAGTGTCCAACTCTTAACTTTGATTTTAGCTCAGGTTGAGATCTCAGGGTCTCAGGGCTGTGAGATCGAGCCCCACATTGGGCTCCACGCTCAGCTGTGGAGTCTTCTTGAGATTCTCTCTCCCTCTGCCCCTCCCACTTGTGTTCACTCTCTCTTTCTCTCTAAAATAAATCTTTAAAAAATAAAAAAAAATTGTATAGCATATTTGTTGTAACCTTTTGTCCTGTCAATGTATAATACTTATACAAAATGGGAAAGCAATAATTTAACTAGTATATAAAATTACTACTTATTGCAAAGTCAATTTGATTTGGATTGAGAAAATCTAGTTTCAAGTCTAGACTCTTCCGGTTACCAGCTATGTGATGGGGTATGAAGGCAGGACATGCTTCTTTCCATGTCTTAAGTGTCTCGTGGTTAAATGCAGATGGTAGTATATGATACACTGGGTGGCAAATAGAATCAAATACAAAATTGTATAAAAATATTTTCTAAATTTTGGTGACCTATAAAATATTATTCATTCACTTACAGATTTTTCAAAAGATTTTATTTATTTATTTGAGAGAGTGAGAGAGAAAGAGAGAGAATGAGAGGGGAGAGGGTCAGAGGGAGAAGCAGACTCCCCGTTGAGCAGGGAGACTGACGTGGGCTCCATCCTCTGACTCCTGGAGCTGAAGGCAGACTCTTAACCAACTGAGCCACCCAGGTGCCCCCTTACTTATAGATTAATTGGAAAATTTATAAGTGCCCACAATGCATCGCTGTGTAGAGATAGATCTACAAAGCAAAAGGTAGTAACAACACCTAAATGAAAATATTGCTTTGTGATAAAAGCAGATATTTTTCCCAAGTTCTAACTTTCTCGAACTTTTCTGTTGAAGTCATTATTATGAATATTGCTTATCAGAATGATAAGTTGGCTGTGGTTGGATTGCACTATTTTTTTCAGTTTTGTATCTTTTCATTTGATAGAAACAAAGTTAGCCATTCTGTATGGTAGTGCCATTTGTTCATGATTTTTAAAAACTATTGCTATTAATCCGACTTCCTTCCAGGCTTTTTACACCTCACATCAACATTTCACACTAATAAGTTAATTTGATGGCTTGCTGCTCCCAGTAGTTTAATTTCTCAAACTTTCGGGGTCACATACATAATGTGTGGATGGTGCCACATAAGACAGCATTGTGATAGTTTCAAATTTGTGGAGGTGTACTCATTAGGGTGCGTCAGCTTATCAAAAAAACTTCCCCATGTAAATTTCTTTCCATGCCATGTTTTTTTCTTAGGGCACATCTATAGTGACAAAATGGTGGATGAATAAGCCAACAGATGGTTTTATCTCAATGACTGCATCGTGGGATGCATCATTAGTTTCGTGTCTGTGCTACGCTAGGAATGCTGGCTTTACTGGAGGCATCTGGCTGGCAGCTCCCTGGGGGGTTGTCACACACACATAACCCGAGCTTCCCAGCTGTGTTTCAGTTCCCTGGTGTTTAGTCTGGCATTAAAAGGTGTTCATGAGCCAAGCTAATCCTCTTGTTAATTCTGTGAGTAGCTAGAAGAGAACTCTTAAATCCTAAACTCCTAATATCTATACTGACTTCCTTCTTTCATTTAAATTGGTTGATTTGTCAAAGTTTTGTTTTTGTTTTTTTAGCTTTGATCAATGAGATCAGGATTATTGCAAAACAGATACTTCATTTCAACTAAAAGCATTGATATAATGAAATAAACATGGGGCAGTTAAACAAGGAGGCCACCACTAGATACAATTACAAAGGTTTTATTGTTTTGTGTTTAGATCACCAAATAAAAGTAATGGCTAATGCAGTTTTTAGCAGTACCTTTCTAATTTATCATACAAAAACCAACCCTCTCAGATTAAGAGTCTATAAAATATATTTAGGAAAATAAAAAGGTTGACCTCTTATGCTCAACAGTTTATTTATTAATCTCCTGAAGCTTCTTCCATGTCCTAGAAAAATATGGTTAAAAAACAGACACCAAGAAAAAAGGATGTCTTTGTAATATGATGGAGGAGAACTGTAGTTAAATAATATAAATTACACATATAAAATATATAAAAATGGGAGAAGGGAGAAGGCAAGCAGGTGAAATACCACTTTTGCTTTCTGAGGATTATAGATTGCTGATTTGACCCACATTGTTATGGAATTTTATATTAGATTTTTGTTGATAATACTCCAATGGCTTACATTAGAAAGCATTTTTTTCTCCCCTCACAGGTCTACAAGATAGCTGAGGCATCTCTTCTCCAGGCTCTGGGTGCATTTAGATGTGTTCATTATAGGGGCACCTGAGTGGCACAGTCGGTTGGGCATCCAACTCTTGGTTTTGGCTCAGGTCATGATCTCAGGTTTATGATCTCAGGGTCATGAGACAGAGCCCCACGTCCTGCTCCATGCTTAGCATGGAGTCTGCTTGGGATTCTCTCTTCCTCACTCTCTGCCCCTCCTGCTCATGTGCGTGCACTCTCTCTCTCTCTCTCTCAAATAAATCTTTAAAAAAATAAAAAAATAAATGTGTTCATTAAGCTGTCATTCTGAGATGCAATGAATAATGAGGGCATGTTCTTCTCATGGCAGAAAGGTATAGATAAGAGGCCAAACCAAAACACAGAAGTGTGTTTAAAGCCTCTGTCTCAATAGCTTGTATGTCATATCCCATCATATTTCTTTGGTCAAGGGAAACCACATGATGAATCCAAACATCGATAGAGTGAAAACATATTCTCCAGTGGTAGGGTGGGGAGAATAAACATTTGTGGTGTAATTATACACTCTACACATAGTTTGTAATTTGGATAACAAATATTAACTTTCACCCACAGAATATATCCACCACAATGCCAGTGAAGATTCCTTCCTCCCCTCAAAATTTTATGCTTTTATGGCATCAGATTTAAAGTTCAAAATCTTGAGATAATCTCTACATCATATCTGCCCCTCCCCTCAACCAACTTTTAGTGATGGAATTGGAAGGAATAATCTACAAAAATGTGTAGTTTCTTGGCCACCCACATCTGGTTCCAAAGCCAGTGGCAATAAATTTAAGGTTTTTTCTTCAGGTTTCCTCCTGGTATCAATTTCTGTATTACTTTGCTTTTGCAGTATTGGTAATGTATAACAAGGGATCGAGCATGACAGTAATTTACAGCAACACACAATTCCCACAAATAGTCCTATAGGTTAGCTGTGAGGGCTCTGGTCCAGACTGTTGATGAAGATTGAATTGGTGCCACATGTCTGTTATCTTGGCCAGAGGAGTATTGCCAACCGAAAGAGCTCTTTC
This sequence comes from Zalophus californianus, assembly GCF_009762305.2. Classification (NCBI taxonomy): domain Eukaryota; kingdom Metazoa; phylum Chordata; class Mammalia; order Carnivora; family Otariidae; genus Zalophus; species Zalophus californianus. The sequence goes on from NC_045595.1 coordinate 190,556,177, forward strand.
CTTGTGGAGTGAGCAAAAGAGAGAGACCAAAACAAAGAACTCATGAGCATTTTGAGTTTTTCCTTAGGATGTGGCTTATGTCCCATTCTCTCCCATTCTGTTTGTCAAAGTAAGTCACATGACCAAAATCAAAATCCATGAAATGGGGAATTTTACTCTTCCCAAAGAAGGTGCAAAGGGAGAGTAAATATTTGTGAAAGTAATACAATCTACCTCAAATGGTTAACTGGGTCGTAGCCAAATAAAATATAGTTGTGGGCTTCAGTGGGAATAAGTTTCGGAACTTACCCAAGAGGAAACTATTACCTTTAAAATAATCCTCCTTTGTTTCCTTGAATAATTTTCTCAATGCCATTCAGCGTCCTCACAGTTCTGCTTGCACACAAAATTTGCTTTGCTAGAACATTCCTTGTAGAGAAAAGAGCTGGGAAGAAGTAGAACAATGTAAATCACTGAAATTGTAGGCCACAGGTATTTATTCTTTTATGACCTTGAAAAGGTTATTTTCAATGAGGCAATCATGCATTTTAAGATTATAAAATTAGCATTATTAGTTCCTTGGGAGACTGTGACCTTTTAAATAGCTTTATATTTCTGTGATTACTAGAAAAGGGAAAGGAAACAAAAACTAAATAAAATCTCAAGTGTTTAGGCTTATGATTTCATTGAATCCATATAATATGGCTTTATAATTTATTATGAAATATTAAAAGACAAAGTAGGGGAAATACTCAAGTGCAAAGAAATTGACAAAGTTTGTCTAGTATCATTTCATAAATAGAAAGCTTGATTAAAGAGAATCGTCTGGAGTTTAAAGGTGGGTTAATATGCCTCTCAATAGCAGCATTATACATTAAAATACTGTTCAAGAAGGTAAAATATATGAATCATTGAATAAGCAGGGTTATAATTTTGGCAAAATTTTTGTCATTATTGACCAAACTTATTTTTATGAAAATGACTTTCTCAAAAGAAGATAAATACAAACTGCTAGAAATACAAATGCTTATTTATTTTATGATTTTTTTCTTTCAGGTACCCTTAGAAGAGCTGCATTTACTCCTGCACAGGTGTTTCAACCTTTATAATGAGTTTGATTCAATTCAACAAACATCTATATAGTCTCACCCATGGGCAATACACCATGGAAATATGAAGGCAAAAATGCCCCTTTAACTGGGGATATTAATATTCACTGGGGAGAATATGCCTGTTGTAGTTTGTCTTTGAAGAAACAACTTCACCCAGCTTTTAACATGTAAAAAGTGCTAATCAGTGTTACCATAATGTAGTAGTGCTTCTAATAAAAGTTCTGACAACCTGTCAGCCGCTTTCCCTGCCTGCCTCCTAAAGTGCTCAGTATTTTTGGTTCCAACATCCTGAGATGACAGTGCTTGGAGAGTTTGCTGCTTATTTTATAACCTATTCAGCAGAAATTATTTCCATGGCTGCAAGCCACTGGGCGTGGACTAACTGTGACTTGGCACAGTAGTGTTTCCTTCCATTTGACTTAATTTAAGCCATCTTTTCCAGCTGTACCTTCCAGTGAATGCCTGCACCTTTCTGCAAAGGGTGCTAGAGAGAGCATCGAACTGACCGTTTGAATAGCCATGTTGTAGCCCCAGGTGCATGACCACGTGGCTCTACTTTACTGTTTAATCTGTTACCATCTATTGATTTGATCTCTGTCTTCTCAAGGTCTCTCTCAACTTTATTTCTCCTCTGCGTTTTGCTTCCCTTCCTCAGTCTCTTCTGCACAGTACCCCAGTCCTCCAGCTTCAGAACGAAGGAAGCCTGGCTGCACACTTGGCACATTTTGTGGGCTCTAGTTTCCTTCTCTATTAAAAAGAAACAATGATACTCATCTTTGTTAGTAGGAAAAGTAAGCTAAAGCCATTATAGTGCTTAAGATACTGCTTTGCACAGAGCAGGGACTTGCCCTGTCTGATCCCCAAGGGTTACTAATTCCCCATTCCTTTCCATCTCTAGGCCATTTACTTGTTTGCTCCTGGGGTCTTTATGAAAGAACCTGGCCAGGGGTGATGAGGGTTGGAGAGACGTGAGACCCACCGGGCTCTACGTGGGCTTTTGGTTGGAAAGGGCCACAGCTGAACAATGGGTGATAGAAGAAAAGCTGGGGTTTTATACAAGAAAATGGTGGGGAAGTCTAGCCACACTGGCACGGCTGAAATAATTCTGCCTTAGTTTTGCCGAGACACTCCAGGGCTGGTCTACCTGGATATTTAGCTCTCTGAGGTAAGTACTACTTAGGTTAATTTTAGCAAATTTCCGATGGTCACATACTGTCTTCACAGTTTTTGCCCCATTTGTTTACCATCAGCCTTATTATTTTTTCACTTTAAAATGACCTACATTTTCACTATTTTGTTCAGTCTTATTCAAGCAGTAGTATGTGTAAAGTTTTGTTTTGATGTGGTAATTACGTTTAACCTTTCGAAACCCCCTTCACTCCTCCTTCCCCCCATCTCTGGCAACCACCAGTCTGTTCTCTGTATATATGAGCATTTTCTTCTGACTTTTTTTTTTTTAGATTCTACATATAATTGAGATCATATGGTATTTTCCTTCTCTGACTTATTTCACTTGGTATTATGCTCTTGATGTCTATTTATGTTGCAGCAATGGCAAAATTTCATTCTTTTCATGGCTGAATATTCCATTTTATATATATATATGTACATATACATACACATGCACACAATTTCTTCATCCATTCACCCATCAATGGACACTTAGGTTGTTTGCATATCTTGGCTATTATAAATAATGCTGCAGTGAACATGGGGATGCAGATATCTTTTCAAGCTAGTGTTTTCATTTTCTTCAGATGAACACCCAGAAGTAGAATTCCTGGATTATATGGTAGTTCTGTTTTTAATATTTTGACGAACTTCCATACTGTTTTCCATAGTGGCTGCACTAATTTACATTCCCACCAACAGTGTACAAGGGTTCCTATGTTAATTTCTTAATACACATTCAAGTAAATATATAACGATTAAAATCTGTATTTCACTTAAATCTTCTCAATGACCTTTGGGAAACATTGGCTTAGTTTTGCATAGAGTTGGCCAATGGGTGGGGGTGATGGTTGAAGAACTAGGTATGTGAAGTAGGAGAAAATAATCTGCTTTCGTAGGAAATACTAGTTGGTGGAGGCTCTTGTCTTTCTACTTGTATAGCATATTCTTGAGAAGTGGCTTGATGTTGTGTTTAAGGGCACAGATTTGAGAGCTTGACTTCAAAGCACAGCTGTCCTCTTCTAGTCATGTGTGACCATGGGCAAGTTACTTAGCATCCTTGTGCCTTAGTTTCCTTATCTTTAAGAATGGGGATAAAAAGAGGGTCATAAGACTTTTGTGAGAATAAAAGGAGTTACATATATAAACCTCTCAGAAGGTAGTGGCACGTAGTAACTATAAACTGATATTATTGTACTAAGAAAGAGAAGAGCAAATCAATCTCAGAATTTCCAGTAACATCTAGTGGGAAGACCTGAGTTTACTTTTAACAACCCAACTAACATTTTACCCAAGCACTAAACCAAATATCTTGGATCTTTTCTTCTTTTCACTAAGATAATTTGGCATTAATTCATAATGGTTAGGCTGCTTCTGGTAAGACTTTATGTATTCCCTTTTTCTGCTCTTCTAATGTGCCAGTGTAAAGATTTCATATTCAAAATTGTATTATTTATTACTTATATTATGACTTAAAACAATAAATCTATCAGGGTTTAAAAGTTCAAGTCAATAAGATGTTGTCTATATTCCAACCACAACTTTTAAAAAACATATTATGCCAAATGCATGATATTTTAATTCTTTGGTGATATATTGAAGAATGATATTCCAAATTATATTATTCATACAATGAATCAGTAGAGCTTAATTTTTTAAAATGCTGGAATGAAGAAAGAAATTTACTATGCTCAAAGCTCTTGGTTAATTGTGCACTTTAATATAAGGGCAGGACAGCAGATCACACCTTAGTTTTTTAAACTTTAAAGACAATGAATAAGCCACTTTGTGTGAAAGCTGATGTGTGTCCTCATTCAAATGCTCTACTTTTACTTTGTGGATGCTGTCAGAGTTGTGAGGGGAGAGTAGATGTTGGCCAGATGAATGCAGACTATTCTCCACAGCTGGTTACCTGCTTAGGTACACCTGTTCCTGGAAAGATATCAGGTGACTTCCGTAGATGTGTAGGGAAAAAAAATAGGAGTGTAGAATATTTTCTTTTCCTTGCCTGGTCATGAAACCTCAAGACAGCATAGCAGCTGGTTAAACAGGGAAGAAACATCGATTTCTGGTGTTGCTTCCTGACCTTTTACCGCCTTTGGGCAGCTATCCTTATGTGCATATTGTGAGTATATGCTAAAGTCTCCTTTGATGGCAACTCAGGAAATAACTGGTTTTTGTAACATTTATGCAATAACATTTATGCAACATTATGCAACATTGATGCAATATGCAATTAGAGATAATACAATTAAAAGAAAAGGCAGGGAACAATACACTCCTTCATCCTTAATTTCCAAAATTGTTCCCATATTTGTTATATGGACATAAATGAATTATCAACATGTCACTGGAAGGGGGGAAGGGTCTAGAACATGACTTCTGATCTGAAGGCTTTTTTTTTTTATTAAATGAAATCCATAACATTGATGTTGAGTTAAAAAAAAGATGTACCAGACATAGTTCTGTTTATGAATGAACCTAGCTTCCACCTGAGGAGGTAAAATACATACATGAAAACAGCGAAGTAATCTGGGAAAACTGATAGTATGAAACATTTTACAAGGTAGATTTTATTCAAGAGCTAAATGAGTAAGTTTTATCCATTTCGGAAAGGAAAAAGTGTGGTTCAAGATTTTTTTTGGTCTTTTTTAGGAAAGGTGAGCCAATGTTTGTGACAGATATAGTGAAAAAGACATTGAAAGGTGGGGAGAATTGTAGAAGTGTGTAGCGAGGTGAGAAAGCATAGAGAATTTCAGTCACCTGGTTGGTTGGATGTGCTGGCTGATTCATGAAAGCAGGAAGTGGAAATGAAGCTAGAAAGATAAAGAAGAGTGATTTTGGAGGGTCTTGAATGCTCAACAAATTCAAACTTTATTCTACGGTCAGAATGTAATCGAAAGCTTTTGAGTAGAAGAATATGTAAAAAAAAACAAAAAACAAACCTGTTTTGTTTTTTCTGAATAGAAGTTTGTGATGGTGGCATTATGCACAAATTTTTCTTCTAATTTTTGTACTATATTTTCTACAAGTGTATTTATGCCAACAGTGGAAGCAAATTAAGAAAATAATAAACATGTGAGAAAGCTATATTTTAGGCAAAACAGTGTGGTGATGGTATATGGGATAATTGCATATACTGATGCTGAAAAGGTAAAACCTAAATCCCAGTCAACTCTTTGGGTTAACCACAGACATGTCTGCATATTCCTGTTATTGCCTATAAGCCTTAAGACTTGTTTTATGTTATAAAAGGGTTAAGAAGAAGTAGTCATCAGAATAATATGATCACATAATTTTTTAAAAAATAGAAAAATCTGTCATACATGCAACCAACTGACTGTATTCCACTTATAATAAATTAGGTGTTCTAAACAGGTTTTCTACCAAAACTTATTGAAAGTAGCATTTTGTTGCTATGACAACTGAGAATAGCAACTGGAAACTAGAACATTAAAGGTGAGACAGAAAAGACAGACAAATAGTTCATATTTAGCTATATGGTATTCCTTTTGAGTTTTTATAAATCCAAGGAAGAATTTGAAATTTTTGAATGTTCAAAAATGAATAGTTTTTCTCCTTAAAATCATATAGATTTAGAATGTCCAGTTATATTTGCATCATATGTTGGTTATTAAATAAAATAAGTCGACTCTCCTTCATTTCTTCTGAATCTCAAAAACCTTCATCTATTTGAGCTATGATTGATTACTTTTGGTAGATTCTGAACGTTTCGACCCTTAGTTAGGACATATATCTATTTATTGATTGAAATTCTGATTTTCAAAGTGTACTTTATGAATCCTAAGGGTTCCACAAAGTATCTCTAGAGTTTCTTTGGAAAGAAATATCATCATGGCCACTTGATTTGGGTGTTTTCTATTTCTTTTAGGTTTCACCTCAACACCACACTAAAAATGGCAATTGTGGAACTCAGGAAAGGAGCAGGTAGCTTCATAATTCAGAAAGTTTGCAGCAATTTGATAAAAATTACAAGATTTTTTTTTTAAAAGATTCATTTATTTGAGAGAGAGAGCACACGAGCAAGGGGAGGGGGAGAGGGAGAGAGCGAATCCTCAAGGAGACTCCACGCTAAGCACGGGGGCCACCAAGGGCTCAATCCCAGGACCCTGAGATCATGACCTGAGCTGAAATCAGGAGTTGGCTTCTTAACCAATGGAGCCACCCAGGCACTTATTTTGTAATTACTATTTGGAGGCTTTTGAAAAATCTTAATTGATATCAACATTTATTGAATTCCTACTACTAGGTCCTGGGATACTGTATCATGGTAACATGATATCTGTCCTAAAGGAAGTTAATGTGTGCACATAAAGAGACAAAAAGTACCTAACTAAATACTGGAGAAGTATAATATAATATATTGAAAAACAGGGCAAGAAAATATTCTTTTAGCTTCATAAAAAGCATAAAAGAAAAAAAATTTTTTCTGGCTACTAAAAAATAAATTTCATATAGGAGGTGACAGTCAACCACGTGGAAAATATCAAGGTGTAGATGGGCACTGTTTTGGGCAAATTAAAACTTTGCCAGGCACGTCAGGACATGTGTTCACTGTATTCAGGGAAGATGTTACTGACAGGTGTATATAGCCTTGTGGAAGTAGAAAAACAAAATTTAGAATCTCTATCATTATTATCTAGGAAGGCACATCTGAATTTTGGACTTGTGCATGCCCTTTCATAAAAAATAAAGCTATAGTGAGGATGTGTCCACATTTCTGCCGAGTAGGAGGATACATTTAAACTAAGATTCTTGAATATAAGCGACATGGATTACCCTTGAAAATCTCCTGCCTGGCAAGTCTTTAGTATTAGTAAAGGCAAGGGAGGTTTGGAGGGTTGGAAGCCTTCTCTGCCACAGGAGTAAGCAAGTATGGAGGAGAGGAGGCTGTCCTTCTGTGCTGGATGAAGTTATCCAAGGTCCCTCCCCACCCACCACCCTCATTCATGTAAGCAGGAAAAGAAAGGGGAGAAATTCCAAAACCTGGCTTCAGGTGAAGGTAAAAAACTTATAATTCAGAGATACACTCATTCTTTCATTTATTTATTTGGTAAATATCAGGTACCTTCTGGTGGGGAATAAAACCAGCCCCAAACTCATGATCTAGTGGGAAAAGACAAACATTAAACAAGTAAACAACGATGCCCCCAGTTGTAACAATAAGTGTGATATGTGCTCACTAAATGTTTGTTGATTGAGTAACAGATGCAGTCATAAATATAAACTGGGAGCCGGATAAGCAGGGAGGATTTGGCTTATGTGGTCAGGGAAAGTCATTCTGCAGATCTAGGCAGAGGCAGAAGGACAGTGCTGTCTCTTCCATTCTGACCATCCACCCTGAACCACTAACTTGAGTTGGGGAAAACAACGTAGAGTCTGGTAGAAGATTCCAGGGTCCTAGTGGCCCTCAACAGGTTAGAATAAGCCATGTGGAGGAATATGTTTAGGGAGAGGTTGATGTCTATGGGGGGGGGGAGATTGATTAAGGGATTAAGATATTGAGGGTCCCATTTTATTTCCAGGATTTTTTCCAAAGTCATTAGAATTACATGCTAAGGAGCCCCATTGGAGATGAGCCCGAATTCACAATGATTCTCCCAGTCTTCTTTGAAGAAATTTCTATCTTTTTGTAACTGTTGTATTTGACTTCATAAATATTTAAAAATCTAATCCAGTCTTCATTTTTCTGTTTCAGATTAAAGGACTCCTACCTGTTAGAGAAAATAGGAAGTACTTAGCTAATACATTCATGTTGATTTCTTATCTCTCTGATCTTGAAAGCTCTTGAAAATTAAGGCCGCCTTATGAATGTTCGTGCCCATTCTCTGGAGAGCAATTGTATTGCATCAATTTTTTATGGAGCATGGTTAATTTATTTATTGTTGGTATAAGGGATTTGACAATAGAAATGTACTTACTTTTATTATTTTTTCCCCTTTCTGTTTGGGTTTATTTTAAAGGAGTTTCTTTGGAATGCAGAATACGTAGCCTTTATTACAGGTAAACGCTAACTTTTATATATAAAAAAAATTAAGTCTAGAGAAGAAAGAGACTTCTAGTGGATGCTGATACCTATGAGTTATTTGACAGTATGTTCCTTGCTATTCCCCAAATTTCCATTTTGCTGTGCTGCATTACACATACATTTGGCAGGTAAAGCCATTTACCCTGAGAAACAGTGTATGAATAAATAGCAAAGTGACAGATGTACCTCCAGCAGGATATTTAAATAGATTTTTGTCCTAATACCTTTTATTCCCCCCAGTTCCCTCTAACCTGATATGTCATTCCACACACCCCAGTTTATTGCTCTTATGGTTGCTTTGAGACCATTGTTTTTTAGTCACTTGATATTTTTGGAGAAATGCTGAATATTTGTGAATATCACAAGGACATATTTTATATTTTCTAGGTCTTTAGTGATTCCTTTTCCTGACACCCTTTCCTTTTTAACAAAATAGAACACTTTTATAGAAAAAAATCTTGGTTCATCAAATATTCATTCATGGTTTTATGGACTCTTAGTTGGATTTTCTTTCACTCAACACCCAGTTTTATTTCGCTTTGTTTGAATTTTCCATTTATGTGGCATTTGCGATATGTTGATCTGTTACTCAGAGGACCAAAGCAGATTTTCCAGGACTCCTAGTTTCTGATTTATTTGGAAATCAAATAAGAGAGTGTACCCATTCATTATAAATGGACCATAGGTTTTTTTTTTAAGATTTTATTTATTTTTATTTTAGAGAGAGAGAGAGAGAGCATGCTAGTGGGGGAAGGGGCAGAGGGAGAGAGAGAGAGAATCTCAACAGACTCCCCGCGGAGCATGGGCTCCATCCCAGGACCCTGAGATGATGACCTGAGCTGAAAGCAAGAGTCCGGCGCTCAACCGACTGAGCCACCCAGACGTCCCTATACTCTTTTTTATAGAAAGAAAGAAAGAAAGGAAAGAAGGAAGGGAGGGAGGGAGGGGAAAGAAGGAAGAAAAGAGGGAGGGAAGAAAGGAAGGAGGGAAGAGGAAGACGAAAAAAAGGAAGGAAATTGTTAGTCTTTTTTTTTTAAGATTTTTATTTATTTGAGAGAGAGAATGAGAGAGAAAGCACATGAGAGGGGGGAGGGTCAGAGGGAGAAGCAGACTCCCCACTGAGCAGGGAGCCTGATGCGGGACTCGATCCCGGGGCTCCAGGATCATGACCTGAGCCGAAGGCAGTCGCTTAACCAACTGAGCCACCCAGGCGCCCCATAATATTTTTTTTTTAAAGATTTTATTTATTTGACTGAGAGAGCGAGAGAGCAAGAGAGCACAAGAAGAGGGAGTAGGCTCTCCCGCTGAGCTGGGAGCCCGACATGGGGATTGATCTTAGGTCCCTGAGATCATGACCTGGGCCAAAGGCAGACTCTTAAATGACTGAGCCACCCAGGCACCCCAAATTGTTAGTCTTTCTTAATTTTAAAGTGATAGAACTTTATATAAAGCTGAAAAGGACTTTAGAAATAATATAGCTTAGTGATTTCCAACTTCTTTGAGTATGAAGCCCTATTTTAACATGCATATTTTTCTAGGACCCCACATAATAACAACTGTTCTTCCAACAAATATTAATAAATATGTGGACAAAAGTTTTAGGAATTTAGTGACATTTAAAAATTCAATTTTTATCCATATACATTTGAAAAATTAGTGCATTTATGCAGATAATACTTATTTTGGCTGGAGATAATTTAGTCCACATGAAGATTAAGATTTGAAAAATTTGTGAAATAACAGTATTTCTGGAGCAGAATGCCATCCGGTCAGGAAGCATGAACTTCTCCAACTCATTCTTTTTACATTTTAAAAGTGAAAACTAAAAAAAAAAATATGAAGAAACTTGCCCAAAATTATATTAACTGAAAATTTTGATTTGGATTCTGCTAGCTAAGCAGTTTTTCCATATCACAATACTTAATGGGTAGTTTGTCAACGAAGTACCTAGATAATTCAGGCCTGACACTTGAAGTAAGGATGACCTTAGCTTATCCTTTTATGGGTTTAATTATCTCACTTTTGTATAGTTGTGTTAATGTATATTAAGGCCAGATTCAGTAATTTAGTCAAGATCAAGAAGTATTGGTTCATGCTAGATTGATAGCAGTGGTACCCAGTTGAATTGCTTTAAATTAATACAGAGGCATTAAAATGAAATTTTAACTTATGGAGTTGATATTTAGTTAGACATTCACATAAATTCATATGATTTTTCAAATCCGATCAGATATACTTCCAGTAATTGAATTTTACAGATATTTTTAACTCCTCACCTGCATGGTCAGAGCATGTAACAGCCTCGGTGGTTCCTAAATTTAAGCTTTGAGTGATAGGAAAGCATGTTTTTGTAGCATTTACAATTCTTTATTAAATTTCTAACAGCATTATGAACATTGACACTTTCTTAGATAACCCTGTCAAGGCTAAAGACTTCTACTGGAATTATAAAGAAAAGTCGAACTGGCTCTTGACTGAGGTGGGTCATGCATTCTACAGCACAGATATGTTTTGAAAAGAAAAAATAAATCACGGGGGGAATTTGTCCAACTGCTCATTCTTGCATTTGAGCCAGTTACACGTGTGCACAGATGTCAAGGTGTCACTTCTGAAGAATAGGGAGGATAAGCTTTAGATTCAATGCTCTCTTCCTGGAAATGACAACTCACTGTTAATTTAGAAAAAATAAACTGTTTTTGCCTACTGCTAAAATGGTTATATTGTAAGAGTCTTATTATTTCACTTCCAAATATTTGTTTTATGACAGTCTGGCAATATTGTTGATAGTGTGCAAGAGAATTATTAACCATCATTAAATAAAGTGTAATAGAATGAATAAATTAGTTAATATTGGATTTCAATAATATTTCAAATATAATAATTTTAAACATTGTAACAAATCTCCTTTGTAGATCATTGCAATGGACTGAATGTTTGTGTCCCCCCTCAATTCATATGTTGAAATCCTAGCACCCAATGTGTGATGGTATTGGGAGGTGGGGTCTTTGGGAGGCAATTAAATCATGAGGGTGGAGCCCTCATAAATGGGACCGTGACCCCAGAGAGCTCTGTATTTCCCTTTTCATCATGTAAGTATCTAAACAGAAGTTGGCAGTTTGCAACCCAGAAGAGGGCCCTCCCTGGAATCCTCCCATGCTGGTACCCCGATCTCTGATTTCCAGCCTCAAGAACTGTTAAGAAATAAAGTGCTATTGTTGGTAAGTCACCTGGTCTATGATACTTTATTATAAGAGCCTGCACTAAGACAACCCTATTTGTCACTTTTTGCTCCAGAACTCACCCTGCTGTGCCTGAGGCTAAAGCCACTGTATAGAGCTGACCCAGTAAGAAGCCTATGAATGCACATCGGTGCCTGGAATTCAGACTGTCTGTCCTTGAGGCTTATTAATGGACATAAGAAACAGGTGCTTACGGGGGACTGCAGACATTTGCAAGGGAATAGAGACAGTGAAGGAGTAAGTTGTATATTTGGGACAGACAGATTCCATAGCACACTATTAAGGGGCCTGATGTCACTTTTCAAAACTTTGGATTCCAAATATTGTTGCTTAATTGATGTTTCAGAGCCTCTGGAGACTCAGTGGTTGAATCATGCCTGAGATTTCTTTGGGACCACTCTTACTGAGATTACCTTTCTATTTTGGGTAGAGAAGAGTTACATTTTAGGTTTTTGAGTCAGTGTTGAGCTTTTTAGCTTCATTAGTTTGAAGTTCTTGTTTGATTTTTTTTTTTTTTTAATTGGGCAGAGAATCTTAACTTGCAACAGCCCTCTGTCCTGATTGCTGGTCATGTGGTCTTATCCCACCTTGTTTTCAGGAATCTGGAGGCCAAACTCTATACATGTGCAAACATTCCTCGTATAACCCTCAGTTCTCTTGGTTGCCCTTGAGGGAACTGTTATCTCCTGATTGATTTGAAAGCAGTTCTTAAATTTCTGGAACAGAAATATGTTTTCTATAAGAGAGTCACTTGTCTTTTATGATACCTTATACATACTCGCAGGGAAAAACAAAGTCATTTCTTAAAAAAATTAATGAGCTCCCCTTTGCCAATAGTGGCTTCGAGGACTGGCTGGCTTTTTAGGCATCTGAGCCATTTGGGATATTGGGGTGTACTAATAAGCAGGAAATTACACCCAGGGCTTAGATTGTAATCCACTGGTATTCCTTCCCGAAAAGGGAACTTTTCATGACAGCTATGGGCCCATGTATATCTGGGAAGAGGATGGCTCGGAAAGAGAAAGGAACTCCCATTAAGAATCCAGATTCTGCAGGCATTTGGAGCACTCAGTTAATCAGCCATTGAGGATCATCATCCTCAACCTGGACAAAGGCTAGAGAATTCCTACAAAAATATGTAATTCCTCATTCCTCTGTGCTAACCATGACACTGCATGCTGACTTCCACTATAACATTTATATGCGTAGTCAGTATTACATTTCTTTCTCCACACTGGACTGTGAAGCCCTGGAGCAACACTCTGACCACAGCCACACCCAGTGACACTTGGACATGGTTTTCAGGGCTGAGCTATATAGATACCTTCATTGCTTTGAGGATTTATATTTTCTACTCCCATTCAAAAACCCAGCAGTGACTGTTTCTTTAGGACACATAGCTAGTGGTGAATCTCACAGACTACAGACCCTCTATGAAATTAACTGCCCCTGGCCCTGCAATAAATTAGTAATTCAATGGTAATAGAAGAAAAAATAAAGTGGTAGACATCATTATAGTTATTGTGGAATTCTACTTCCCTAAGTAGGCTGGACTTCATAATCCTTCAGGTCTTTCTAAGTGCTCGAATTCTTATTCTGCAAGACTTGTTCTTCCTGTAGCAGGATTTACCTTCTTTTTTTTTTTTTTCCAAGGAAACAGTCCAATAAATGTTCAGAGTATACTTGTGGCTTGTAAAAACCAAAGACAGGGAGGTGTTATAGGAAAATGTACCACTCATTAAAATCAAAGGATTTTATTTAACAACTCCTGGTGCATTTTAAGCATCACAATGGGAAAATACCAATTCTATTGAAACTCATTATAAGTATGTCCTATCAGGGACCAGATGAAACTCTTATGAACTTCTTTCCAATACTCCAGATTAAACTCTAACACCCTTGGAGGGACTGATATAATAAAAACCAAGTCAAGTTATGGAAAATTGTCTTTGTAGCTTTTGGGATGCTTTATTTCTAATAGAAACTATAGATCACACATAGATGATTGCAAAGAAATATATACATTTACATCCAGGAAATTCCCAAGCATTCAGAATATTTGTGTTGATGGTTTTCTCCGGAGCTGCATTCTGAGATTGAAATCAGCTGGGAAAACCATGCTTCAAATATTCTCTTCAATTTGCTCCTGTGGCAATTTAGTCAAACAACCTGCTTGGAAGTAATCTATTTGCAGAACCTAGGGGGGAAAAAACCTGCCACATCATATAATTCACTGAGCAGATTTTGGCTCCCACTTCGCCAATCCATCTTGAATAGTGGCTAGTGCCCTGCATCTAGCAATACATATGATCAAGCAATTTAGCACAAAAAGAGGCCCCACAACTTGGCATCCCCGTGGACATTAATCTTTGAGAAAACCAAATGGATCCAACTTTTGCCAGAGTTTAATAGCAAAGCTGTCACATTTTACACAAGTGAGTATCGGGTCTGTTAGCCAAAGGAGAAGGGGCCAGGAGAAGCGGAGGGGAGGAGGTGGGGCTGCTGACTGCACTCTTTTCAAAGCGGCTCCAGTTTTTAGGGGAGGGGCCGGAATGCTCCGCATAGCGGGAGAGATGAAGTAGTTAAAAATTATCGCTAGCGAGGGGCCGGAACCTCGGGATGCGGGTATATAAGCGCGCTTTTAGCACAGAGCTGCTGTTGTTGCTGCCACCGCCTTGAGAACCGGGACTAGGCACAGGGTCTCAGCCCCTCGCTAGCCAGAGGCCCTGGAGAGGAGCAAAGGGGTCGGGTGGGGTCCAACCCGGGGCTCCTGTTTCACCCCCCGGGCAGACACGGGGCCCTCTAACTTCTTTCCTCTCCTTCAACGCGCACCAGCCGGGTGGTGCACTCTAGCCTAGCACACCCGCGCGCAGCAAGGGCGCGCCCGGCCCCAGGTCCGGCCAAAGGCGATGAGTGCAGGGGGTCGGCCAGCTGGGCTTGGGCGGGAGTAGGGTCCTGCGGGGAGGCAGGGAGGCTCAAAGGTTAGAGCTCCGCCTGCGCGGCGGGCAGAGGTCTTCTTCGCTCCACGCACACCTGCTGCTGTGGCCGCGCCACGATGAGCCGCGTGGTCTCACTGCTGCTGGGAGCCGCGCTGCTCTGCGGCCACGGAGTTTTCTGCCGCCGGGTGGTCAGCGGTGAGTCAGGGGGCTGCCTGACAAGCGGACGAGCCAGGAGAGGGCACCGCGGGGTGCGCGGACGAGGGCGGTGCGGGGCTGCCTGTTCTGGGGTCAAGGCTCTCCGGGAGGTGGGAAACCTGTGCGGGGTAGGGGGCGGGGAGGAGCCGGGGGCATGGCGGGGAAGGGGAATAGATTGCGGTTTGCTTTCTTCCCCGCCCCCAAAAAACACGCGCAGAGAAAAGTTTAAATTTTTTGGAAGTGCCTGTTTCAGTAGCTGCGAAGCGAGCTCTGTTACAGCGTTTTCCAAGAGTAATTTTCACTTTCTTTGTAAGGGAGTTGGCCACAGGGCAGGGCTTGGCACCTGCAAAGGGGTGGGGTACCATGGAGCGGGCAGAGGAAACCCAAAGCCATAAGAACCGCAGAAATGCCACCCCCTGTTGGACTGGCTTGACTTCAGTCCTCGCACCGTGTTCACTCGGATGGTTTCCGAGGCCAGACCTGCTCGCTGTGGGTCGCTCACAGTCTCCTGGGCATGTATGCAGCCTTTGTTCTCAGGGAGGACTGACAAAGAACAGGGGACTTACTGGTCATTGTGTGTAGACACCTTTCCTTTGCCCACCTTATTCCAAGTTGGGGACTTTTCAGAAAAGGAAGACCGGTCGAGTTGGGCTGGGGTGTACATGGTAATGAAAACAGGTTCGTGCACACAGTAGGTGCCCAATTAGGTGGGTCGAGTCAGTGCAAGGAAAATGGATCGGAATTGGCAAGCTTCCAAGCATTCGCTCTGATTTTTCTTTTTCTTCCACTTGCACTGTTCTATTGTTGAGCAATTTATATCGCATTCACCCTCCTTACTTTTTGGGAAGGTCTCTTAAAAAAAAAAAAACCAGGAAGATTCTCAAAAACTTAGGATGAATGAATAGTGCCTTACATGAAAATTGAGCATAACTATCCCTATTGTAATTTCTTGCAATGCTAATTAAAGTGTTGCAATAAATATTTGTTGAATGTATGTGGGACTGTGTTTTAAGTGTGGACTTTTTTTTAATGTAAAAAGCACAAAATCCTTTTCACATTCTGTTCATCTGTATAACAGGTGTCACTAAAGGTAGGGATAGATGACAGATGACATCAACTTAATTGGTAGTGAAGCCAGACCTTTAGAAACTGGCATATTAAGCTTAATTGTTGCTGATCTCCCCCTCAGCAATATGTGATCTCCTACATCTTAAGAATATAATTCTTCAGTGTCTAGTTATCAATCACTCACCGCTGACTTTTTTGGCCCTCTGGAGATACTGGAATTAAATACACTGTGAACTGTTATTTGGACATGCATGCTGCTTACATTTGGGAGGCAGGGAGAGAAAATCAGGCTCTTTATATTGATAAAATGAAAACTTTACAGTACCAAGTAAGGATGTTACAGGAGCCATACATTAGATCTCTTTCCCCCTAATTTATCTTTGAAGAAAAAGTTCACTATATAGATCTGAATGTGTAAATTGCATATTTGACTGCCTTTGTGTCTATGAGAATTACTCTTACAAATGAATGAGCAGCAGAGATCAGGCTTTTAGCATATGGTGTGTTTTAAATACATAGAAACATTTCATTGCCTTAAATAGTATCCTTTTGGTATATTCTTGTTTGTATGCTATAAACTTTGCAAGGGAGAAGAAAAAATATATAAAGTAAAAACAACTTAAAATAGTGTTGATGAAAAGTTTATTTTGTGTTCCATTATTGCAAAAATTGTTGCAAATCTTTTGTGTTTTCCTGTGAAGTATTTATAGGCATCTTGTAGGTGACATCTGGAAAATTTCTAATTAATTGAACATGATCTATTTGATTTAGCATAAATGATGATGTTTACTTGATATCAAAACAATTACTTAGTTATGTTTTTCTTATGAATAATTTAATTGCCTTTGGCCATAAAAATTCACATTAAAATTTGACCCTTATAAGTTTGTGACTTTATGCTTTGAAGACAATTTAAAAAAATATATTTTAGCCACAATAGCATGAGTACAGATGGTCTAAAACATGACATGTTGGAAGTAGTAGGTCTAATGTCTGCCTGATCCAGTATTAAGTTCTGAGTGGTACATCAACTTTTACCTGCCACTGGGGACCAAAATTCTACTCGAGTGTCTATCAAATGAAACAAGCTCTTTGGGGCTGTTATTAGGAACATACTTATAACATATGGAATGCATTTTCTGTTTTTGTTAAATATCAGTACAGCTCTTTGTAATTTCTATGTAGTGTACCAAAATAAATACTTTCCCCAGAAAAAAGACAGGAACTCACAAAATAATCCTTTATAGAAATTTTCTTCATTTTAGTACTTTAAAATATTCAGTAAGATACTTTCCAATACTTTTAAATACTTCACTGTTTTAAAAGCTGATAGCATTATTTGTAAATGAAATAAAAATATTTTAACAAGAAATAACCTTTCAAACTTCATCATAATCTGCCCCATACGAGTGAATAACATCTAGCAGTAATAGGAAAGTAGTTTTACAGGTTAGTGGTCATGCTTATTTTGATGCATGAATATGTAATAAAATATATAACCATGAGTGTAATTTAATGAATTACAGTAATGAAAGAGTAATGAATTTATGAGTCAAAGTTGGGAAGTACTTTTAGGATTTTAGATTTGTACCGATTTGTTGCTGAACACAGATATGTAGAGAATATTTGTGGGGAGTACAATCATTTAATTCTGTGACTTGACTGGTAGATAATGACATCTTTAGGACAAAAATAAGAGGATTTTACTTATAGGGACATGGATATGTATGAAAAAGAAGGGTTCAGGGGTGCCTGGGTGGCTCAGCTGGTTAGGCCTCCAACTTGGTTTCAGCTCAGGTTTCTCAGGGTCATGGGATCAAACCCCATGCCAGACTGCATGCTGGGCGGGGAGCCTGCTTGAGATTCTCTCCCTCTGCTCTCCCCACCCCCCATTCCCTCTCTTAAATAAATAAATAAATCTTAAAAAAAAAAAGTGTTCAAAATTCAGGTTTCTAAGTTCTGAAGAGCATGTGGGTATTTTTAAACATTTGAAGTGTTTTGAAGTAATGTGTGTGTGTGTGATGCTTTTTAGTCTTGCTTTTTCTTTTTAGTGTACACAGCAGTGATTCACAACCTGTTAGGCAGCAAAAGGGCATTAAGTGTATTTCATGGTCCCTCCAAATTTCTGCAGAAATCTTTAATATGTATTAATTTGAACTCATTCAAATTGGCCTGCATTTTATTTAGAAGACTGGGAGATTTAGACACATCTCTTTTGTTGTGCAGATGCCACAGAATTATGCAAATCCATGTGTGGTGACCAGTAGCCTAGAGATTATTGTAATACCAAGGGAGATAGAAAAAAATCTGCTGAGCATATCCCATCCTGTGGTACTATTCCATGACATCATCAAAAGCATAAAGTGATGACAGTGCAATTTTCAAAGATGCAATTACCTTAAGTATCTCTTGGGCAGGAAAGGGACAAATTAATCTTATTACTAGTCATTTAATAAATTACACATCTATCATAGCCATTACTCCTTAACTGCTATTTTTCATCATTTTATAGTTTTGTTTTTAGAACTCCTTTTCCTGAGGCTGTCAATATCTATTACATTAATGTTAAAAAAGAGATGGTATTGTATTAAGGGGTCCAGAGTGGAAATCCAGCTGATGTTCTCACTAACAGTTTTCACTTTTGTAACAGATTTCTGTGCTGGGCACTTGGCATACAGGTGGATGGATGTACACAATTGGCAGGCGAGATTGTTTCTTTCACTCTTGTAACATATTACTGGTAATATAACAGGCCTGACAACTTGACTCCAGTTGCACTCCTGGTAATTGGGAAAAATTCTTTGGGCTTTGCTTTATTTAGAAAATGAAAGGGCTAGATGAAAAAAATACTTAAGGCTAGATATGGTTTGAGAATCTGAGATAGATGTTGCAATATTAATCTTGTGTCTAAATGTTCAGTAATAGAAAATCCACAATCTGCTTAGAAAAACAAACTCTCAATGCACAAGCCCTTCCACATATCAGCGATGCTAATCAGTAACAGATCAATGCTAATAATTATAAGATAGAAAACATGAATAGTGTATATATCCATCAATCTCTTTATTTCATGAAATATTTTGCTTTAGAAAAAATACTACATTTGTCTACGGGGCAGCATAGACATCTGGGTAAAGGCATGGACTGTGGGGCTAGAGAGACTGCCTGCTTCTAAACCCTGACTTATTCACTTATTATGTGAATCTGGCAAACTACCTAACTTTTTAAAATAGGATGGGAGCTACATGATGTGACCTACAGCACAGGACTGTTGGAGGGTGAAGGGGTTTGAACAGATTTGTGCAGACTGGGTCATGCACAGGGAGTTCATGCCAAGAAGCTGCGAGGGAGCTCAGTGTGCAGGCCCTGTGCCTGGAACTGAGGCCACCTAGAGGAAAACACAACTTTTTCTAGGGGAATAGCCTATATCACCAGGAGAGCATCTTTTCCTAATTTGCCCAAAGGTATGGATTATGCTAGCAGTGAGACTCTCCATGCTAAACTATTCATAGATGTCTGCCTATTATTCTTATCAGTACTTCTTTAAAACTCCTTTTCAGGTGAGAAAACCGGGAAAGTTTAAGTAATGTTCCCCAGCGTACCCACAGTACATTATAGCTTTGGGATTCAAAGCCAGTTCTTTTTGATTGAATGCTTTAACTTTTGAGTCACACAGTCACTTGGTTTACCATTTGTTTTTTAGATCCCAATTTTAAATATGCAAATTTAAAAAAATGCATTCCATTCCCTTCTCAAAGCTTGTGGTAAGTCCCAGTGGGGAGAGGTAGGACTCCCAGCTGCCCCCACCATCCACAAAATGAGCCAGGACTACAGTTTTGAGTTTGTTTATCAATGCAAGAAAATAGATTCCAGCACACTCGTACTAACGCATTATGCATTTAATTGCACTATAAAATCTCTGCTACAAAAATGGAAGTTTATTATAACAAAACTTTTTTTTATGAAAAATCATTCTTAAGAAGTTGGTGCACTACTGAACACTGTAAGGAGAACACTGAAAGAATTTCTTTTTAGTTCAAAAGTGTTGGCATTGCTATCAGAGATCATGTCACAGCATATAATGTTGGATCAACCTATTTAGCAATGTGATTTGGGAGAGAGTAAGAAAGAATTATGAGAAACAAATTATTTTCTGGGATTCTGGTAAAATGTCCGAAGTTCAGTTAGTCAGGTTTGGGGAAGACTTATCATGTAGATTCTCTTTTGTGCAACTTTTTTTTTTCTTTTTGTAACTAAAAGTAGATCATGATTGAACCATAGAAATTCATAAAATATTTTCTATGCTTTTATTTGAAAATCATGATATAAATTCAATATTCAATATTGATAATATATGATTATAGTGCAAGGTATAAGGAAAATCTTATTACTTTACTAACAGAGGACTCAACTGTCAGAAAGTTAATAAATATAAGCAAAATAAAACTGAATCATAGATCCTTTCTATTCAGGAAGAAAAAAGTAAACTGCCATAACTTTTTGAGTTTGGCCTCACTTTTATATCAATGCCAAAAGTATTTACTGCCAATATTTAGCTCTAAAGGACTAAATTTTCATGACTAAGACAAAACACAAAACCATCTATTCATGGGAATAGTAGAATAGCAGAATCTTAGCGGTGACAGTGATAGGAATGTTTATTTTTAGTAGGCAGTACTGAGAATTATCTCTAAAAGTGCATGTGTACGTATGTAGTTCTGTATGCGTCTGTGTATAAATTTAATAGGTGTAGAATCCGAGGTGGAAATCCTAGGTGACATTTAATAAATTGTT
Organism: Zalophus californianus; assembly: GCF_009762305.2. Taxonomy (NCBI): domain Eukaryota; kingdom Metazoa; phylum Chordata; class Mammalia; order Carnivora; family Otariidae; genus Zalophus; species Zalophus californianus. The sequence goes on from NC_045595.1 coordinate 190,576,722, forward strand.
AGTATCAAGGTTCCTTTACTGTAATAAACACTGTTCCTTGGTTATCTGAATATTCATCTAAATATTTTATGGTTGGTAGAAGGAAGATGGAAATAGATGTAGTAGGGGGAAGATTTGAATTCCTATTGTTCAAAATAGTCAATGGAAGATTTTATCTGAATGAAACATTTAAAGATCAGAGAAAAAGCAATTCCCCATGTGATCTCACAGAATGAGAAGAGAGGTAATCATAATGTTTCTCTAGGAAGATTAGCCTCTACAGAAGTGGGAAAAGCGGCTTCCAGATCTGTATTAATGGAACTTTTCTGGGAATTAGGGCAACATTTGTTTCCCAGCTGTTGGAGTTCCCCTGCCATTTCGGCCAAATGCGATCAGCTGAAATGGTGGTGAGTGTTCAGCAGCTCTTTTTGCTTGATTTTGCTACAGCTTGGACCACATTTGCACAATAAGGCGGTAGCTGGTAGTGAAACAGAAGTGGATGTCAAGAAATCCACAGTGTCAGCTTTAACTGATTATATATGAATGGTAATAAAAACTGGGCCACATATCTGTAATTTTCAGAAAACAGCCTTGCTAGATCTGAACCGCCAGTGACTTTTCAGTGCAAAATCTGAGGACACAGCTGATATTCAGCGAATACTTTGGAGTGAATATCTACCTGTTCTGGTGGTATTTGGCCACTATTCTATAGTGTCTCTACTATACTAGAGACCGGTCTCTACCCCCTCACCCATGACCCTGGACCACTCCATCATCACAGCCAAGAGGGAATGCCTGTCACAGTGCCATGGCCAGCTAGCTAGCATCTAGGCCTCACCCACTATTAGTAATTACTTTAAATAGAATCCCTGCCTTAGGTTTTTCTCTTATTAGTATTATTTCTCTGTAGACTCACATAGCAGTGTTAGGAATGTCCATATTACACTAAAGTTCTCTTAAGCATTTCATTCAAAATGCTATCTTAATTTTATAAATGAGTTAATTCCTGTCATCAATTCGGTATCCTCACCATAAAGCGATCTGTGTGGTGTTTATTTTTTAACTCATCAAAGAGAATGAGCAGAGACTTTTTGCATCTAAGTCATACGTAGGCACCCTCTGAATGAGTGCTGGCCTTGGTACATAAATAATTTTTACTCATTCAAGCTTCTGGCTAATTTTTAAAAGAATTTGGCTCCCTTTTGACATCTTGCAAAACAATCTTGTTGGACAAGTTTAATATTTCAGAAGTGCTGGAGTCAAATCCAAGTCTGAGAGTTCTTGGAGTGAAAAATTGAGCAAGTTGAAGACTCAAGGGAATGCAGTTGAGATATATTTTGAGACTTAGAAATATGTAAAGGCTGTAGAAGAAGAAAATGGAAATAGCTTGTGTTAAAAATGCAGGCACAGGGGTGCCTGGGGGGCTCAGTCGTTAAGCATCTGCCTTCAGCTCAGGTCATGATCCCAAGGTCCTGGGATCGAGCCCCACATAGGGCTCCCTGCTCCGCAGGGAAGCCTGCTTCTCCCTCTCCCACTCCCCCTGCTTGTGTTCCCTCTCTATGTCTCTCTCTGTCAAATAAATAAATAAAATCTTTAAAAAAAATGCAGGCACAGAACTCACTGTGCTTAATGGCATTTTTAGAATATTATCAGGAACAACCATTTTAGACAATGAAGTCATCACAAAATCCAATAATAATTTAGGAGAAATTAAAATAAATAATTGTATTAGAATCAGCCACTGGGACTTCCATGATTATCTCTCAAGGATGATTTATTTCATACTGATTTGTCCTCTTGAAGTCTCTTTAATTCCATGTTCCTGTGGTCATTCATACTAACGTTTTATTTTTCATTAACAATTAGTTGGGGCAGTCCGTTAAGTTGTTCATATTATTCAGTGTGTTGCTCCTGGGTCCAGATCACAGTTAATGAGACAGAGAGGACAACTGGCTGGCTTGCTTGCATTGCTGCAACTATTTTATTAGATGGCTGTTCTCAGCTTGAGCCACGATATTGAATGCCTATCACTCAAACACTGTGGTGAGGTTAATGGCCTCCTGATTTCGGCGCCCTCCTGACTCTGAGGGTCACCATAGGTCATTAATTGCTGATTCTGAGGGAGATTGGATGTGATACTGATGTTGACTCAGTGTGATGTACTGTAATTAAGAGTACAAAGCTTGAATGCTGTATTTTTTAGCCAGTGTTTAAGTACAATAACACTCCCCTTCCTCCACTACTGACAAATTTTCTCCATCAGCTACAAAATTAAATACCTGCTGAAAAAACCTTCAGTCCCAACAAGAATAACGTTCATGCAGACAAATCTTAAGAAAGCAGTAGACCTCTGCCTTAATTTCTTAGCATAAAGTAATTTGACTTAATTTTACATAAAATATTTGGTGGTCTATTTTCTGAGGCCAAATCTAAACTGAAATCGGAAAAAGGCGAAGAAAGTAATAGAGGCTGTGGGCAGCAGGTTGGGAATAAGAAATGGTGACAGAGAGGGATGCATGGCAGTTTTTACAGTTGACAGCAGAGATCAGAAGTGAACCAAAGAAACTAATGAAAAACAAAACAGGATGGCGTTCTGGAGCTCATCTCTATGATTTGGCACACTTGTCTGGTGGTATAAGGGGGCGGAAGTAAATCAAGAGTCAGATGCTCACCTGACTGAACCACCCAGGTGCTCCTAATTTAGGGAAAGTTGAAAAGAAATGCAGTGTTACCACTTTCAGACTCATAAAAGAAATGATTTCAACTATTTTATAGGGCATTTTTTAGGTTAAATCTGAAGAAGTCATTTTATTTAATATGGCTTCATTTAATACATAAATGGAGACTCTAAAGCTGAAAAATTATTTGTTCTCATATATGTCACCTAACTTGTTTTTAGCTAATGATTTAACTGTTTTTGAAAGACAATTTTGGCCAAATTTCAGTTTACCCTGATCTCTATCCAAGTTATCAGAGATTGACAATAATTAGCAATTGATGAGATTTTAATAGCTCCTTTTATTATCTGATATGTTTGTTTCACATTTAAAATGCATTTCTTTTTTGTTTATTTGTTTAAGTATTTGATTCTCTAAGTTCAGGGGCGCCTGGGTGGCTCAGTTGGTTGAACGTCCAACTCTTGGTTTCTGCTGGGGTTGTGATCTCAGGGTTGTGAGATCCAGCATGACCCACACACATAGGTTTTGGAGTCCCCTCCTCCCTTCCCCTCCCCTTCTGCCCCCCCCCCCCCCCCCCGCACCGTTCATGTGCACTCACTTTCTCCCATTCTCTCTCTCTCTCTCTCAAATAGATAAAATCTTAAGTTTAAATTTGGGAAATTTTATTTGGAGTTTATTTACTTATTTGTCAGAGAGAGAGAGAGAGAGCACAAGCAGGGGGAATGGCAGGCAGAGGGAGAAGCAGACTCCCCATTGAGCAAGGAGCTTGATGTGGGACTTGATCCCAGGACCCTGGGATCATGACCTGAGCTGAAGGCAGATGCTTAACCGACTGAACCTTCACCTAGGCATCCCTTATTTGGAGTTTATAACTCATCTGAGATGTCTGTGTAAAAACAGAGAAGTCATTGGCTGAGCAACTGGAGCTCACACACAGCATGTCCTATAAAACCAGAAAATATTCAGAGAATTGGCAATGAGAATTTTTTCAAAGATTGCTCTAGAGTACTCTAGCAATCTATCCTGTCACTTCTAATGCAGTGTTTTATTAACAAGTTATTACTAGAATTAACTTCATTCTGGCCTCTATTAACTTCCAATTTTAATGTATTTGCTTTCATGTATATACAATAAAAGCAAATATTTACACCTTAAATTTGCCACCTTATATCTTTTTCATGATACCTTCTATACATTGTTTTTTTTACTGTACTTGTTTTTTAAAAATTAAATTATTTTATGAATTATTTTTCTTTCATAATTTTGACCTTTTAGCTCTCTTTGCTCTATATACCTGAAATTTCTCTAGCTACTTTCATTTGCTGTGGTAATTAGTTTGTATCTAAGCCAGAAGAAGCATGAATTCCCTTAACAAAAATTTTCTTGAAGTACGGTGTCTCAAAGTTCGTATTACAAGTTTACTAGGGAATCGATTTGCTTTTATAAATTGAAATTTTTAATAATTTAAAAAATAAACCTTAGAAAATGATTCAATGGAAGAATCAGTCTTGGGAGAGTGTATCCTGTATCAGTTGGTTCTTTAATCTTAAATCATAGTAGCATTATGAATATAGTTCAGATAATCAATGCGTAACATCTTTTTTGCAGGCCAAAAGGTGTGTTTTGCTGACCTCAAGCATCCCTGCTACAAAATGGCCTACTTTCATGAACTGTCCAGCCGAGTGAGCTTCCAGGAGGCACGCCTGGCTTGTGAGAGTGAGGGGGGAGCCCTTCTCAGCCTGGAGAATGAAGCAGAACAGAAGCTAATAGAAAGTATGTTGCAAAACCTGACAAAACCAGGAACGGGGATTTCTGATGGTGATTTCTGGATAGGGCTTTGGCGAAACGGAGAGGGGCAAATACCTGGTGCTTGCCCAGACCTCTACCAGTGGTCTGATGGAAGCAGTTCCCAGTACCGGTGAGTAGGGATCCTGCAGAGTTGGACGTTCTCTGGGGGGCGCAAAACGGAGAAGGGAGATTTCTGTTCACGTGTAGAGGGTATCCGAATAGAAGAGGCCAGTTGGGTGATGGGGAGTAAGGAGGGCCCTTGTTGTCATGAGCACGGGGTATTATATGGTAGGGATGAATCACTAAATTCTACCCCTGAAACTGGTATTACACTCTATGTTCACTAACTGGAATTTAAATAAAACCTTGCAACAAAAAGCAAAACAAAAAGAAAAGAATGGGTGAAATCACTTGGAGGTGTTCCCGTTGCTCTGTTTACAGAAACTGGTATACCGATGAACCTTCCTGTGGAAGTGAAAAGTGTGTGGTGATGTATCATCAGCCAACGGCCAACCCAGGCCTTGGGGGTCCCTACCTTTACCAGTGGAATGATGACAGGTGCAACATGAAGCACAATTACATCTGCAAGTACGAACCAGGTAGGAAATACCATAAATAGGTATAGCAGATTTTGTGCATATTTGCTAATAGTTTTGATCTTCACTATTTCTATTTAGGCTTCGCTGCCTATGGCTCTTTGTGTTTCTGTGTTTCTCTGCTGTGAAACCTGGACTTTATTTGCAGCTTGTCATAGCGCTCGGTGTCTTGAAATATACTTTATGTTATAGAGCAAACTGCCCAATCAGTGAAGCAGAAGGGGGTAACTAGAACCCATCTGGAGATGTGTCTTTAAGAGAAAATAGCATGTCTAACGTTAAGGTCAAGTTGTGTTTTTGTAAACAGATTTTTACAAAGAATAAATATCTATTTTAAAATATTTTAATATCAAGTGTAACGTGTGTGAAGTAGGTATAAGTCACCAAAGCGCCTAGAGATTTACACATGTGAGCGACAGATCGTTGGATGATTATCCGATGCATTTAAGGGAACAAAGTGACTTCCTCCTGGAACATTAGCTTCTCATGTGTTGGCATTGCTGCTTCACATGTGCTCCTCAATGGAAGTCAGACTGATTCTAGCTCACCGAGCCACAGTGGAAAAAAAGTAGGGGCATTTGCCATGGTATTCCTTTTTTGTCATTCTTTGGACTCTGCCCCCTTAGATAGCTTTTGTTTGAAATTTCCAATTTCTTGCCATGTGCAACATGGCAAGATTGCATTGACCTGAGCTACGCTGGTGGGGTTTCCTGTGGACATAGTAAATTTGAATCACTTTGAAGAGGACAGCTCCACTAAATTAATATTTGACCAAAAGTAGAGACTACTCAAAATTCTGTAAACTAATTTTTTTAATCACCTAATAAAGTCAAACTGGACACTTAGGCTTTGAGAGTTTTTTTTTTTTTTTTTTTTTTTGATGTTTTTCTCCTCCTCAGTGTTGGGAAATGTCATTTTAAGTCTTCTGAGGGGCTATCTACTTGACCTCATAATGTGTTCATGGAAGGCAATTATAATCAAGTACTGCTATTTCCATTATTCTCTTGAAATTACGTGATTCCTTTCTTGTAAGACATTAAAGCACAAGGGATTATTTGAATTAGATTTACCCTTCTCTTATATTTATCCTGCTCTTCAGTATATTAGCCAGCTTTCTGTATCGCCGGTGAGTTTATTCTTTAAAGCCCTAAATCCATCATCACCCTCTTAGAAGCCTTTGCAAAGCCAAATCTGTTAGGCACTTATGTTCTTTGTCTTTATTTTTTTTCTTGGAAAAATATAAAGTTAAAACCCTCTGATATTTTCAATTGGTGATACTATGTACTTGAAACTATTGAATGAAACAAAGTATGTTATGGAGTATTTTTAATATTTCTTTCTCCTTTCTTTGAGCTTTTAGGGAAACTATTTGGCCCTTCATACATTTGTTTATTTTATTTTTATTTTGAATTCCTACTTACCAAATTATTCAGGACACTGTCAAGCCCAGAATCTTCTTTACTTGTTTTGTGTAGGTAATCTGGGTTCATATTATTCATGGAAGAGCATTTAAGATAAAAGATTATTTTTTCTTTATCTTCTATATTTTGCCTAAATCTTCAAATAATCTCTACATTGTGAATAAGATTCGTTTATGTATTTTTTGTTTCTGATGCACATGTCCAGTTTTATAGTTATAAATATATAGCTATATTTATAGTCTTATTAATGTAGTTAGAATTTTTAGTCTTTAATTTAAATATTTAATTTTTTCTTCTGATATTCTAAATATTCTAAATATTTATTTCTTTATTTTAATTTAAATATTTATTTTCTATCTGTTAACCTTCCTTGAGCTTAGTGTTTTGTTTAATAATAATGCTGGTGTGATTAAATTTCTTGCTTAGATAGTGCCCTTTTAGTGGAGAATTAGTTTTTGGTGGTGAGGGGGTTGGAGGAGTAAGCAGTGGGATTTATTAAAATTTACGAATTAGAACGCCAATTATTTTGAACTTTATTCTCCAACTACCAGAAGTGCTGTGTGGTTTGAACTTAGTCTCCTCTTTCTGCCCCCTGTACACACCATCTAATAATATGACTAATGATATCTGAAGTGGTAAACAATTAACATAGTTGTGAAGAAACTGAATAACTCACTAATTGGTTTTCTCACTCTCTTCTCCATTTTTGGTTATTGCTCTGTGAGTCACATATCTATTCTTTGTGTCTATCAGTGTTATCTTAAGACATTTTTATGGGGATACTTCTGAATCTAATTTTTGTACTCATTAAAATTGCATTATGTGCTCTTGTTCTTAGACATTAAAAATAGTGTATATGGGTTAAGTTTCTAAAATACTATTAATCAGAAATTACATCAATTTAAAGATTATTAAGGTTATTGTTTTAAAACAGCCAGTTCTATGTTGATAAATTGCATAATATCTGTAATATTTGTGCAGCAACTGGCATGGAGTGCCTAAGTTCTGTAGAAAAATGAGTGTAGGGTAGGACTGTATCTAAAACCTACAGGAGGCTATTGAAGTGTTAGGGTGAAGTATGTTTAGAAGAATAATAAAAATTATTACAGGATAGTCTATGATAAAGTTCCAATAAAGAAAGACTATGTGGCCAAATTAGAGTAGCCAACATGGTATTAAAAATGATTTAACATGCTAAACTAATGTAAAGTCTGCATGTATTTTTTCTCTTCCATCAATTGACAAACATAAATAGAATTATATTTTTGAAAAAAATGAAGACAAGTTACAAGTTTTTTTCTTATTAATTCAATTTACTTTCAGTGAACTATTAATTTACCAAATAGTGCCCTAGGGAAAAAAATAGGCAGCACAGCAATACCAGATCATGGTAAGAAATTTTGACATTTTTTAATTGTATAACCACTGAAGAGATCTTGTCTCATAAAACTAAGGAAAGAAAGGACTTGCAAGCCTTAATTTTTTATTATTTTTTTTAAAGAAATAGACACTACTGGAAAGCACATTTAAGTATGGCATTGTTTTTCTAGGACAGAAACGGGCTTTTGAACGTTGTTACTTGAATCATCCATTCCAAATGCAATCCATGTGCAGTCATCTGATGATTATTACTGCAAGGAGAAACCTAAATATTATGCTGATATTAATGAAGAAGTCATCTATACTTGTCTTTGAATTGCACTTAGTGTCTCACATTGTTATACTCCTAATTCCTGCTTCTCTTTGCCTTGCTTTCTACCTGTTTGGTCATTATTACCTGTACCAGGCTGTCATCAGTATAGACACGCCACCGATTACTAAATGCAGTTTTGGGGTTGCAAGGGTTCACCAAGGAGATCCGAGCTGTAAAGTGTCACCAAGTGAAAAAAAAATAATAAAAAATAGATTCGCCAAGTGGATACTTTATTCAAAGATAATTAAATGATGACTTCACAGTTGAACAATTTCATGTAAATATAAATTCAAGATATAATTTTTATCTGTAAATTATTCAGAAATCAAAACTCTGGTGTTTACATTGTTTTATTATAAAGTTTTATTTTCATCTACATTTGTATTTCTCTTTTTTATCATTGTGTATGATGCCTGTTCCTATTATTTACAGAGATTAACCCAACTTCTCCTGTAGAAAAGACTTATTTTACAAATCAACCAGGAGACACCCCTCAAAATGTGGTTGTTACTGAAGCAGGTAATGAATTCACATGTTTTTAACCCCTCTATCAAGAGCAGAATCTATAATTTTAAACTCTGCTTCATGCTGGCCCTAACTTTTCACGTTGCTTGATGACATGGTGCACTGAATTTGGCCTATGGAAATTTACTTTTTGAACTGCTAAAGCTAAGCAATTTTTGAACAGAAGAATCTATTTTGTTTCCTTCCTAATTGTTCACTTAAAGTAGACATATCTAGTAATAAACTAAGTAATCCACCTGGAAACCTGGATTCCCTAGAACCTTCTGCATAACACATAGGCATTATGATGTAAATTGGCACATTCAGTGGCTCACAAACAGTGGTGTGCTGGTAAATGTTTAAGGAGTGGCTGATGTGGGAGTGGGTATAAAAGAAAAAGCCTGATTTGTATCCTTTGCAGATTCCTGTGGTATGTGTACTCCCACCTTGGCTGATTTCAGGCTATTGAGGTGATACCACTCACTGGTGAACAGGGTGGGAAAAAAATGCATACAAACAGCTCTCAACCCAGCTGTCCCTAGCACAGCACTCTCCGCCAAAGAAAGCAATGGAATCCCAGTGCAAATTACACATTCCCTGATTGGAATTGTAAATCCCAATCAGAAGCTGCTCTTAGTATTAGTTGGGTGCTCTTTTAGCATGGTCCTGTCACCACCAGGCAGAAATCTTGATTTATGCTAGTTACTTTGTGAAGATTGAGCCAAAGACCCAAAGTCTCAGAGTCTTTCCACAGGTGATCCAAAATCCATGGAAGAGTAGGAAATACTTTCTCTTTTTCTTGACTATTATATATAAGGGATCATGATGGTATTTGGAAAAGGAATGAAAATATTTCCTGAATCCTTAAAATCCTTGAAGTCATGTATTGGGGACTCAAAATTAGGTGAAAGCATAGCAACTTACCCCCCAAATACCCCATCACTAGATCTCAGTTAATACATCTTTTGTTAACAAAGGAGAGGATGTGCAGTTAAATGGTTAGTTTGATCTAAGTCTGGTCCACTTTGACTAGAATTATCTAGATTGGTAATGCTGACAGCTTTTGATTTCCTAGAGAAATGTATAGTTTTCAATTTGCTTTTCTTATATGGACATGATATTAAACCTTAGTGCTTTTTACTTTTCAGGTGCCTGATTTTAAAACCAGTCAGAACATCTAAACCTAATTAAAAATTTTAGTAAATAATTACATGAGGAGTATTTTCCCTCTTATGACCTTGAAAAAATGTTTAATAAGGAGATTTTAATCTGTATGGGGCTTAAGTGTGGCAATTTTTTATTTTACCAAGAATACCTAACGTTATCAAGTGTGATGGAACAGGATTAAAAAATGATTCATTTTAGAATTTAATTAAGATCAAGTCTTTATGCTTCTGGAATCTTGCATCTATGGGTTATGACTGTATCATTAGTTAATATTTACTAATGTTTAATATTTTGATTTAATCCCAGAGAGTCTTGCATATCATCATGGAATTGACCTTATTGGCTAGGATAATTATATAACCAATAAATCAACAATTATTTTAATAATCAGTGCTTGTTTCTCGAAGTAATAACTGAGAAGGATTAATGAAGTGAGATAGCTAAGATTATTAATATGTCATGAAAACTAGCCCCTATCTAAATTGCAGACTTAATAATAGTTTTAGAAATATATGGTCATTAAATTGGAGCATGGCAACCAGTGAAGTAAGTTTTTGTTTTTAATTTTTGTCAAACAAATATATTATTTCATTAGATTATTCAATATTTGGGGAAGAAACTTTCTCAGAATTCATTTATTTATAATAATTCTATTTTACCTTAAAGTTTTGGAAAATGTTTATATAATTTTAGTGTTAGAATTCTGCCTCAGCCATCTTTTTATACTAAGACTGTTTTGCTTTTGTAGGCATAATTCCCAATCTAATTTATGTTGTTATACCAACAATCCCACTGCTTTTATTGATACTGGTCGCTTTTGGAACCTGCTGTTTCCAGATGCTGCATAAAAGGTAAGTAATTCAGATATGTAGAGACAACTTGAAAACTTTTATATAGGTTTTCCAGAACTCATTTAAAAAGTATAAAATTATATTTTTAATTTGCCTTAAGAAAGTTCTGATTTTCGTATCTGTCAGTACAAATCCACTATATACAATCTAATAAGATAGGCCTTGATTATAGGATTCATGAATTATCTCATTTAATATTCACAAATCGTATGAAGTAGGTACTCTTGTTTGTATTTTTCAGTTGAGAGGATGGTGGCCTAGATGGGTTACCCAGTTTGCCTTGGGTCTCATAGCTAGTGTGTGTGGTGGATCTGAAATTTGAATCCTTCTAAGCTGACACATACGTAACTCTACCTCACTATCTCTTATTACGTATAAGCATTAATGCTAAACCTTTCAATCTTGACCCCAAGTTGTATGCAAGACTTGATTTTTGGGTACACTCTGTAATACCTTTTCAACATTTTAAGTCATAGGTTGTTGTTTATTTCCAAAGGATCTTTTGAGTATAAGAAATAAAGTACAATGGTAAAACTGGGTCACTTTTAGGAGGTAGCTTCCTTCAAAATGACATATCTTAATAGCAAGATTCTTGGGGGTATTCTTTTATATCTGTTTAACCATACTCTTGAGTTAAAGGTGAAATTTTTTCATGTGTGTCAATTTATCAATTAAAAAATGAATATATGAAATATAAATATTATTAAAAGAGAAAGGAAAAGATATTGGGTTTAAATGAGAACATATTTGCCAGAATAAACTAGCCATCTTTGTCAGTATTTTATTTTATTTTATTTTTTCGTTCCCGAACAGGGACCTTTCTTAGTGTTTTAAACAAAAACTGAGTGACTTCATCAGGGAAAGACCTGCAAATGAAAGTCATATTTCTCTTTTGATTCGAGTTCATCTTCATCTGTTTCTGAAATAAACCATAAAGATCCACTAAGTAAAAAATGCCCCAGAAAAAAAAAAACTTTAAATAGATGTAAACTTTAAATTGTTCACATAAATTGTTTAAAGGACACAAAGTGTGATGTACAAGTTGTTTAAATAAGACATTTTGAATAATGATAAGTAAAACCTGGCAAATTAATACTACATTTTGTGTCCTCTGGGTTTTCCAATATATCTGGGAAACACAGTTAAAAGTTATTTGTAATAGTTTGTACAGAAAAAAGATGATTGTAAATATCTCATTTCTTCCCTTGATTCCGGAGACTATAGATGGAAAGATGATTAGTTATTTTGAAAACCAGAGAAGTAGAGAGAGGATGTGATATAAATCTCCCCTTAATCCAGCAAACTGTTAAGGAAGAACTGTAAATAACAACTCATCTTGAAAAAAACAATTTAAAAAATATTATGCAGACATTGTCATTTCTAAAATAAAAATTGCTGAAGTTCCAGTAACTGAGGTTTCTCTAAAGTTTGTTTTCCTTCTTCCAAATAGTGTATTATTGTGGAGATTCTATTCATATGAAAGTCTTCCAGGTTTTTATACCTTTGAAGATCTGAGGAGTTTTCACTTGTTTGAAAATCTCAGAGTGAGAAAATAAACCAAAATTGAGTACCCCCAGATGCCGGAATTAGCTGTAGTGCTTAATTCATTCGTTCTTAGATCGTCCCCTTTTCCTTTCTTCCAGGAAAGCAAGGAGAAACTTCACCAAAGACTCAACTCCATTATCATCTGAGTGCCTTGCAGAAAGTTTAAATTCCAATCTGGTACACATAATGGTTTATATCATTCCATGTCATGTTCAAAATAATAACTTGTTTCCTTAACTGGTAGTAACTCTTAAATGAAATGCTAATGCTACACAAAAATTTAAATTACATTAATAACTTAATGGCCTTTTATCTGCCATTTGAAAAAATTTCTTGTTTTTCATAAATTTTACTTGATTTATTTTTCATTCATGTTAGATGACTTTGTAGATAAAGATGGGTTGGTCTTACTTTTCTGGAAGCAAATCTCCAAAACATGTAATTTGGGCATAACATTTTATTAGTAAGAAATCCGCAGTTAAATTGAAGTCGGTTAAGTAATATTATAGAATTGTATTGCTCAGGCTTGTTAGGAAGAGTTCTTTTCTGTCTTGGAAGGAGTTCTGCCACTTCTGGTAGACTGAGAGTAGATGGAATGGGCTACCTGTGGTGTGTGGGGGCAGATGCCCGTGAGGGGAATCTCTGTGGGAGGCAGGAAGTGCAGGACCCAAGGTCCAGGAACTAGAAGTGGTTAAGTTATCCAGGTGAGGGTTCATTCTCAGGAAATGAGACCCAGGAATCTAGATCTTGATGAGTAGCTTGGTAGAGGACGATTTGTGGAGATAAACTCAGGAACAGGCATTTACGCAGGAGCCTGAGAAGTGGCCATTTTATGGAAAGAGAGTGAGAAGACAGCCAGCCCTGTATGGGGGGCTGGAAGTGTGGGTTCGGATTCTTTATCTGACAAGAGGGAAGTTCAGTCTCAGATCTCGAGGAATTAAGTCATCAAGGCCTGAATCTACTTTGAACTACATTGGTTGCAGAGACTGAAGCAAAACCAAACTTTCAGGGATCAGGAAAATCGAGGGGAGGAGGGGATTAGGAAGGTCCTTACACTTAGGACAAAAGCACTATTTTGATGATTTAGCATCAAATACAGCATATGTGAATGGAAGAATATTCAAAAAGCAAAATTTCAAAAATCACTGATCAAATAAAATGAAGATTTATGGGTGATTATAATGAAACTTTTTGGTATTATGTCAGACACATTTGCGTGTGTATGTGTTTGAATGTGTCTGAATTCTAAACTAAGAAGGGTCAAACAGAGATCAATTATATTTTTTTCATCATTTCACATGACCTGTTTACCATCTTCACATACTGGAATAATCTAGACTTTTTTGTAGATATGCTGGTGGTGAGAGAAGAAAGACCCTTTTATAATAGGGGTCTGAAATATCTCCATTTGGACCAAAACATGCCTATTTCAATAAAAAGTCTCAGACGTTGAACTTCTTCTTAATGTTTTTCAGTAAAGGAAGAACAAAAACTAGCCCAACCCAGTCCACACTGTGGATTTCAAAAAGCACCAGAAAAGAAAGCGGAATGGAAGTATAATAATTCACTGACTTGGCTCCAAAACAGAAAATAAGATTTTCTAATCCTGGATCTACATCAGGAATGGCATCAGAACACTAGCTTGGAATGGCTTGAAATCTCAAAGGATCTGCAAGATGAACTGTAAGCTCCCCCTTGAGGCAAATATTAAAATAATTTTTATATGTCTATTATTTCATTTACAAAATATGCTGTGCTAATAATGGAGTGAGACATGCTTATTTCACTAAAGGATGCACCCAGACTTTAAGTAAATGGAATGGACTGTGCAGATAAAATTGCTGTTAACACATCAGAGAAGTATATGTATTGGAAGCAGTTATTTTTGTTTCTGTCACTTTTCATAAGTCATAATCTAGTTAATGTAATGTAAATTGTACTAAAATTTACAGTGTGCAAAAGTATTTTACCTTTACATAAGTGTTTGATAAAAATGGACTGTTCTAGTATTTATTTTTATGGTGTTTCATTTTTCAATACATGTTGTTTTGATTAAAGAAATGTATCACTGTTTTCAACTGAATCCACACACACATAGGTCTATTACCATAGAAGAAGTTTCTTTTATAGAAATGGTTCATCTTCTTTCAGTTTCTCTGCTCTGGGGTCAGACAATGTTTAGGAAATCTCTTCAGAAATAAGAAGCTTTTTCATTAACCGTGGTGTAAATTTACTCAAATATTTTATGTAGAGGCAAGAATTGTCTAATTTCAATTGTGCAAGACAAATAACTGTGCCTTACAGTTATTTTTAGTTTAAAGTTCAACGAATTTTGTAATAATAAATTTGTTAATAGCTGTATCAACAATATTACAGTCTAGAACAGTCTAGAACAAAACAAAAGTGGCATACACAATATAAATCATATGTCTTCACATGTTGCCTATATAACCACAAGTAGCTCTCTGAGGGTTCTGGAATCAATTTAGTCCCTCCGTTGCCCACAAAACAAAGATGGTTGTTTGGGGGTGGGGATTAACACCAGAAGCAGATGGCTGCAAAGGAGGCCTAAGGTTTTCCCCTAGCTCTGTTCAGCCACTATCAGCAGGTAAAGTGGTCTCACGGTTGGGACCAGGTGCATGGTCACTATCAGTGTGGAGGTAAGCACAGCATAAGGATATTTTACCAAGGAGAGAAATTATGAATTACTGTAAACATGGGCTGGAGGGCATCAGTGATCATGTGTTCCTGTTGAGGATTTGCCTGAGAGAGTGAACTGCGGCTCTTCTTGTCTTATCTTCTCTAGTTTCTTCAACTCTTGGGGCTCCTTCTCAAGAGACTTGTAACTATCTGGTCTTCAAATGTCCCTGTGTTCCTTTTAACTAAATAAAAAGTTCTTGTTTCTGAAGAAAGACCATGGGTATTGTCTAAATCTTTTAAGTGAATGAAATATGATATGTTTGTGGCAGTACATGAAGAGGAAGACAAATGCCTGTTGAGGTAGGGTATGAATCGAAGTTGGGATTACGGAGCATTTTAAACCTCATCTTTTCCCTGGTAAACCATTTAAGCTGGAAAAGAAAGAGCTTTCATTAAGGCAATTCACAACTAGAGTTGGTTGGCAAAACTTAGAGACAAGTAGAAATGAGCGGGCCTTGGCGCCCTTTCAGCTGCTTAGAGACTGAGGGAAGGAACAGACAGCTGCATTCTAAGCTCCAATCTGGCCACATTTAGCACTCCCTTTCTCTGCTGGGATCTACCTCTTCCCTCCGAGCTCCCACCATGCGTTCCTTCCTTTAGTCAGGACTTGAGGGAAGGGAGACAGTGCTTTCCCCATTGTCTGCGCACCCATGGCTACCACAACAGCTGCATGGCGGGAGAGGCAAGGCGATGGGGGAGGGTTGTGGTTTTGCCTGTTGTCTTGATCCAGGCCCATTCAGTCAACTTCCCTCTTATTAAACAGTGACAGTGAGATTGTCCTTAGGGTTTCTTAAACTTTTAGCTGACCTCTGAAAAATGAGGAGTACATGGTACCTGGTGTATCTGTTGTGTTTGTATTTTCAGAACATAGTTCTAATATGTGTCTTGAAATGCAGGTGAATTGTGGAACAATATCCAGGTAGTAAAATCAAACAAATCAACTCTACCCCTGTTTCTCCATCCTTTCTAACTGCTTCTAAGATCAAGTCATTGGAAAGGTCTTAAAAGGAGTAGTGTGTTTGGGGATTCCTGATTTTTGTCCTGACAATAAATACCATAGTTTTTCACCAAATTTGTAGTGCCCAATTATCTGGCCGCAGTTTTCTTATATGACATTGTTTTCCCTTTTTCTGTTCCCCAGAGAGAGAGACTTTTGGTACAGCAACACATGATTATCTATTATCCTCAATCTCTGAACTTCCCTGAACCCCTACATACTCAGTGGCCCCAATGCCTCTTCAATACATCAATCATAATTACTCCTTTCAAATGTAGCCCAAATCGTGTTTCTTCCATAGCGCCAGTCAACACTCCTTTAAACCTACTCTTTCTTTTGTTACTTTGGACCATATAGACCCAAGCAATTGTGTGTGTGTGTGTGTGTGTGTGTGCACACGCGTGTGTGTGAATTTTTTCTTCCCAAATAAATCGATAGATTTTGTGTGGTAAGCTCAATCGAAGTTTGCACTTGCTCTGGAAATGATCCAAAAGATTAAAGCAGTGAGGCAAATTCATTTATTCCACATTTTTGGGCTTCTAATGGGTGATTCAGCTGTGTCTAAGTAAGTTTTGCACATGTTAAAAACATTCACTGTAAAACACATAAATCAGAAAAAAAAACCATTTGTAATAGTTATATTTTTTGGATATGTCTAATTACTTTTTGGAAACTTAAAAAATATTAGCTTGAAATAAATGGATGGTATGATTAATTCAGGTAAAAAATGATGCAATAACAGAATAACAATATCAGTTAATTTACTTTTTATTTTGATACAAGGGTGATACAGACTTGTGCTTGTTTGCTGTTTAATTAGCTTGAGAGCACTGTATAATCAATTTAGTCCATGTCTGTGACAGCTTAAAATACATATTTTTTATAAGTGGGGAAAATATTAAGGATATGTTCAAGATGAATTGGAAATGCATTTAGATAGAAAAGTGGGAAGAATATTGAGATTCTGGGACTAGATAATTTATAGCAGTTTACTTCAAATAACAACATACTGTGCAAAAAAGTTTATTTCACTTCTCTTCCTAATTTTGCCAAAGTTTAAGTATATAGTATATGCTTTACAATAGCATTCTTTTGAATAAGAGAATTTGATAAAAATGATTAAAAACAAAGGAAATGATCTCTGTGAAAGATTAGCTCTTCACAATGAAATCAAAGTATATTATTTTAAAGTTACTTTGTATGATAAAGATTATTTTTTGTGTGCACCCTCACACCTCAGCATGCAGTGACTTAGGTAAGAATAAAGTCTTTTAGAAGCCATTTTGACAAAAGTCTCAATTTAAATGCTCCTGAGAGTGAAATGGGGAAACAGCATGACTTTTATGCTGGTTTAGGAGACACTCTACTGTAGAAAACTTTGTATCCATTCTGTGAACCTCAGGACCCGGGTATACACCCCTGGACGATTAGGCCGTGCACACTGGTATCCAAATGATGTCACACCAGCCAGGAACCACCTGTTGTTTTCTTGGCACATTAATGGTCCTCCTGAATCCCCCTGAAGAGGAAATTGCAAAAGAAAATTGTAGATGTGTTGTCAGTTGGCATAAACATCTAAGGTTATTTTTAGCAAATCAATCCAAAACTAAAGATCAAAAATATGATTTAATTGCAAGTCATCTGTATATCTCTTCACCAACACTCTCTGTCAAGAATGAGAACCTTTGGCTGCTCAGAAAGGACACAGAGAAACTATGACAACTAAAACATAATTTGTATGTAATTCTTCATGATGTACTTTTATAGCAAAATTTCCTTACTTTCATGATGGCATTTTAATAGGTACTAAGAAATTCTCTAAGGCACAACTAGAAGCATCCCAACCAAAATGCATATTAAAAGCTGATCATTTTATTAAGAGAAGTATGGTATGGTTTCACTCATGTGTGGAATTTAAGAAACAAAACAGATGAACATATGGGAAAAAAAAAAAGAGAGAGAGGCAAACCATAAAACAGACTCTTAACTACAGAGAAGAAACTGAGGGTTGCTGGAGGGGAGGTGGGTGGGGGGCTTAGATGGGTGTTGGGGATTAATGAGGGCATTTGTGATGAGCACTGGGCACTGATGAATCACTAGATTCTACCCTGAAACTAATATTACCCTATATGTTAACTAACTGGATTTTAAACAAAAAACAAAACAAAAAGAGGAGTGTTCTAAGAATTGGGAGAGGCTTTGCAGAAAAGACACTTATTCCACAATGTGTGTTTAGAGAAACTAAAAACACACATAAAGTTGATTTTGATTCTTTTGGGCAGTGTTAACTTTTTGTGAGTAGACAATCAGATTTGAAAAAATCTTTTTTTATTTTAATTTTTATTGTTATGTTAATCACCATACATTACATCATTAGTTTTTGATGTAGTGTTCCACGATTCATTGTGCGTAACACCCAGTGCTCCATGCAGAACATGCCCTCTTTAATACCCATCACCAGGCTAATCTTAACATTTCAGTGGCAGTAGGCATGTCAGTGATATAATTTATGATAAGCACACATATTTTCATGGGAGATTTTAACTGATGAAGAATTATTTCATTTTTGAAAATATTAATTATAACAGATTCTGCTAGATTTAATTCCGTATATTTCATTTACACATGAGTATTTGTGTGTAATGAAAAGAACATAATGTAAACACATTGTACCATTACATAATGATGGCACTGACAAATATTTTTCTTACATTAACTGTGCAAAATTTTTAATCTTTTTTTATATATTTATGAAGGAATTTAAAGCCTTGTGTACTTTGGTTGCAATCACTGGTACGATAGAATATTTCAACCCAAGTTTGTGTTAAAAAATATCCTGACAGACTTTTTGCCTGATTCTTTATTATCTTTGGGACCATGTTTAAGGGGAAAAAATGTGATATATATAAAAGCACCTTTTCTTGCTTGGGTACAGAGGAACATAAATTGCACTGGCAACCATAGGTTACCTCTTTTCTAGATGTAACAAATATGTTTGAAGGCAGGGACTGTGATTTTTATTTCTGTATCCCAAACCCTTAGTTTATAATTTGGGTCCAGAAATATCTATGGAACAGTTAAAGATAAATACAGACTCAAAGTTAGAGATTATTAAAAATAAACCTCAACTGTTTGGGTATTTTGAAAAGGAGTCATTTGGTTTTCTTCATATTTTCTAAAATAATTCAATTTTTTAAAAAGACAAAAGAATCTAGACATTGATTCCATGAACAAGGATTTTAAATTGCCCAACATGCGCTGGGTCAGTTGCCGGTATTCAAACAATCCACCGGCAGGCTTGATGATCAACAGTTGGGTTGTCTGTGTGGTTGAGAGACCTATTATGTCTGGGACTGTCACTTCTCTCATCTAACTATGCCATTTTAGTTGTTATGTAACTTTTTGCCTTAATTTGTTGATTTGTTCAAGGAAGCTATTTCCTTCTTCCACTATCTCAGAGGTATGTATGGACTTCAAAAATATGAGTGAATGTCCAGACCAGAAAGTATTAACCTAAACTTTATGTTGTCATGCCAGTGGTTTTATCATGCTAAAACACACATTGCTGGGCCCCAGGGTTAGAGTTGCTGACTCAGCAGGTCTATGCTGGGGCCTGAGAATTTGCATCTTGAACAGGTTCTCAAGTGCTGCTGATCTGCTGGACTGGAGGCCATGCTTGGAATACCACTGGGATAGAATAAGGCTCTGCATAGTTAGCAAAATGAGTTTGCTGTTTGTGTCATTTACTTCAATCTATACAGAGGGGACTTCTACAGCCACTGTGGGGCCTTAAAATCCAGACAACCGCCCCACTCATGCAAGGCTTTGGTAAGCCAGAAGATACTTAAGAATGTATGAATGACTAATAAGGCCAATTCTTTGCCATTATGGGGGGGGGGAAATAATGCTTCAAAGAGCTCATTCAAGTGATGTATCAATTGGAGCATATTCATAATTTTAAAGGTATTCTTATTTAATCAGTTAATCCTCTTGTATAACACAGTATTAAAGTTGAACAAAGAAGATCATGTGACCCTCTAGACTACTGATTACTCAATCACGATAACATATTACACAAGATATTGCCGTGTGTGTGGACGTTCCTACTTGTGAATGAATAACATACTTAGACTCTCTAGAAATCAGAGCCAAACATAAGATTTCAGAGATCTGGCACAAGTGACTGGCTTAATGTAACTCTAATATCAGTAGCATCCATGATCATATTTTCTACTTAGTGCATGAGGCCCCTGCCACACAACCCCCATTAACTGTAATTGAAGTTGTACAGCTGATTTCCCACCTGAACAATAATTGTATAAATCTCCCTCTAAGTGGCAATATATCTTACCTTTAGCACGCTTTTCATTTTAAGAGGAACGTGTAAGATCCAGAGATAAATTTTAGGAAGAAAGCCATCCTATTTGTCTTGAATTTGCAAGTGGTCAACAAAGCAGAATAAATGTAAAACTAAGCTGAAAATTTAACATGATTTGAGACACTGACTTAACTCGAGGATACATATAAAGATTCATCTGCTTAAGTGTCTGTTAAAAAAAGTCTTGTATCAAGTCGAATTATGGTGACATAGGTGTTAATATATATAACAAGTTGTTTACACTTTAACAAAGTGAAAGATTTCCCCCTGGTATAAATTGCTGCATCCCCATTTGTAAATTATTCATTTGCTCAGTACTGCTATCAGGTTTAATTTAATCCCAGTAGATGTTAATGATCAACATCTTATTCATTTTCAAATACAGAAAACATACTAGAAAATTTTTTTCCAAAGACTCATAGTGAAAATTGTTAATATTTTGAGTGCTTACTGCCTTCTACATGTTACCTGATTTTTAAATCTCTCAATAAAACTTAAGTGACTTGCCCAAAGTCTCACCCGTAAGTATTTAGGCAAGGGCGAAATAAGTAGTCTGAGCCCAGAATCTATGCTTTCATGGATACTCTATGTTGCACCTAAAAATGAATAATAATTCTAAAATCTGGCAGAATTTACTTTTTATTTGTTGAGTGTATGTGGATTTCATGGCACTAATAGTTGGCTACCTTACTTCTAAGTGATAAGATGTTCTTGTCTTCAATGAGAGTAATTTGTGGGTAGGAGTTTCTCTGGTGGTCATGCAAGTCAAGAGCTATTGATACTTCCAATATATTGCAGTGTTGACATTCAGTGAGATCATGTTATTACATCTCTAAAATGGAATGTAAACGATAAGATGAAAATTCTCGTGTATGGGTTCCAGGTCCAGAGTTATGCCAGGCTATTGAGTAAGTTCTAGTTTTTAACCCTCCTACAAGTGGTTAGCTGCAAACTTGTTCTAACCAGGGTATCCAGGTTGGTTTTATGCAGAAAATTATTTCTTGTCACTGGACCCCTGGCTCATACTCAAAACCAAGGTTGAAAACTGGAAGCCAGTAGGTGAAATTGGCCTTCCAACTTGCTTTTTGTGTGTTTGAAGTTTGCATAGGGTTTTAGAGAATTAGAACTAGATTTAGCTAAGGTGTGTATGCTCCAGGTCAACAGTGGGTCAGCACTACATAATTTACCTGACTCTCCCACGCACTCATATTTTGTGCCTCAGCTCTAAAGACATCTGATTTTAATATTTGTTCTTAAAAATGAGTTTTATTTCTTTTTTTTTTTTTAGATTTTATTTATTTATTTGACAGAGAGAGATAGCAAGAGAGGGAACACAAGCAGGGGGAGTGGGAGAGGGAGAAGCAGGCTTCCCGCTGAGCAGGGAGCCCGATGCGGGGCTCGATCCCAGGACCCTGGGATCATGACCTGAGCCGAAGGCAGATGCTTAATGACTAAGGCTCCCAGGCACCCCCAAAATGAGTTTTATTTCTAATGCTCACACCCACCCTAGGAATACTATGCAAGTAGGCCATAAATAAAAAACAAAGAGTCACAGTTTGGTAAAAGAAGAAATGAAGTTAAAACCCTGATGATTTCTTTACTCCCTAATCATTGCGAAGCAATAAAATCATTATAGAGCAATGCTTTCTGGAGATGTAGGGCGAACAGTTTTACATACTTACCTGACAAGAATCTATTCCTCCTTCTTCATAGCCTGCACAGACCATATTTTCTGTAATGTTATATTCTGGCATCTGTTGTTGGCATTTCTCATTTGATAGAAGAGGAACATTGGCTTCTTGCAATATGTTTGCAGTAGGACCTGTTCAAAATGGTAATGCGGCCAGCCAGTCAGAAGGCATCAACATGCATCACTGAATGAGCCACCATCAGTCTTATTTATTTCAATAGTTCACTCTCATTATCGAGTACTGTGTGTATATATAATGAAACTAAATGCTAAACCTTAGTATTTTTAAAGCACATAATAAAACCCATCTGTGGATTTTGCCGAATGGGTAACAGTAAAGCACTTCTTTAGTTCCCAAGGGCTAACAGGAATGGTGGATTGGACTAGACAGGCTTTAGGCATTTGCAGTAATTTTAAATGGTTACAGTATTGCTCATGGGGAAAAAAAAAGCCCAACAACACAAAGAGTTTCATTTATGGAAATGAGCAACGACTCCAAAATCCAGGAGGCTTTTCATTTGGCACCTGAAGAGGTGCTCCCTGATAATGGCATTCAGCAACTTTGTGAGGCTCTGTGAATGAGCAGGTGCACACTGAACAGAAGACAAAGCTCAGCTGAACTATGCCCTGGTCTAAGGGCAATCAGCTTGTCATCCACACGCAGGTGAAGAGAAAGGAGCCATGTACTTCCACGCTTTTTACAAAATGACTCATCTACTGGAAGCATGATTCTCTGTTTACTCAAATACTAATCCCAAGAAGAACGTGAAGCAAGCAGGTGTCTAGTGACTCAGAAAAGGCACCTGATAAGCACTTTCTAATAATTAGCAATTCTATTTAGTTCCTCAAGAGAGGCAGAAAGTTGATGATAACTTAGTGCATACAACTGTGTTATTGCAACAATGTATGTGGCATCATTTCCACCTAAGTTTAATCCACACACTAAACAGGAAACGTGTGTTTGTGTGTGTGTGTGTGTGTGCGTGTGTGTGTAGTTATGTACATGGACATGTGTGTATGTGTATAATTCATGTGCAAAGCAATGTATGTATGTGTGACTCAGTGCTGTGTTGGTTAATGTTTAATGCTGGTTTTCAAGAAAAAAAAATCCCCAATATGTATCATTTGCCTGATGTAAACACTCCAACCAGGGCAATTTCAAGGTACCAGCATGACAGTGAACAGGAGGTGGGAGATGTGCACAAAAAGCGATTTCCAACTGGAGTCAGATGACTTTGAAAGTTTGACATTGGACTTTATGAAGTGAAGATGAAGGAGGGAATTCAGCATCTCACTGTTATTCATTCTATGAAGATTGAGGATAGGCTGGTAGACTTTAGTTTTTATTATAAACTATGATAAAATCAAAGCCCATTTTGCTGCTCATTCAGGAATAAAAAAGACTGGATGGGTATATGATAAAACTCTTTGGTAAAGAAAAATTTGAGCTCTTATGTTCTTATATTTAATATTTATTTGTTATTATATTTAATATTTATTTGTCCACATGAATTGCCATAAGGATAATTGAGAATACACACATAAAAACATACATAAAATGTCAGTAGAGTTATTTTAAGTTTACTAATTGCTATAATTTAATCGACTAATATCACTTCTTTTCTTCCTAGTAAACAATATGTTCATGGTTTTCTTAGCTAATTAGGATAATATACTCAAAAGGGGGGGAACTGGGTTTTATACAGTTAAGTAGCTAGAAATAATAAGACAAAGTTCATAAAATTCATTAAAATTTCCATCACCCAGGAAGTATTTAAACATGATCTGACCATTTATTCCTAAATGAAATTGATCTCAGATACAGATTTTCCTTGGCTCCATACCACTCTTAAAGACCCTTCTTAAGTCAATTAAATGCATATCTTTAGTAACAATAAGTAAATGTGAGCCAAGTTTACTCAGCTCTTAGAAGAAATACCCATTTCCTATGGAATAAAGAGTCTTAAATTTTGTTAGGGGATAATTTGTTTTTGAAGAGTCTACATTGTGGCCATAAATATCTTTTAGTTTGAAGTCTGATAGAGAAAATATCTATCTAGGAATCATTTTTACTCTTTAGATTTCAAATTTAATAAATCATGACATCTTTCAAGTGGAGGAAATAAAAGAAGAGACAGCTTTTGACTTCAATACACTTTAGGGACAGCAGACATGAGGCATTTCAGCGACATAATGCAATTGCTATGGAGAACCTCTGTTGAAATCATCAGGCAAAGATTTGACTTAGAACGTCATCCTTTCTTTTACGAGGAAGAAGGGCATTTTAACTGTGAATGCTTTGCTTTTGGTAGCTGCACCTCTCCACAAGATTCTGTGGCTTTTCATCCTATACAGTTAGGATTTTTAAATATCTTGGCCATGATCTGTTGCGACTCCAGAGGCTGGGTTCTCCCACCAGACTATCTAGTGCCTTTCCTTTTTGCTTAATTTTTAGTGGGTAGTCAAAATACTGCCCTAGAGGGAATAACTCCCATTAGGAATTCTGAAGCCAAAGTGCCTTGTAGTTACATTTAGAGAGAACGAAGTACTAGAATTTTGTAAAAAATTATGTTCTATTAGTTTTAATATGCATCTTTTCTGTGTTTGGAAAACATCCTACTAAATAATGCCAATGAGTCAGTTTATAGTCTTTAGTGTAAGATTTGTGCCACATCTGAGTAGGCTGACTCAGCATGTTGATTTATTTATTTATTAAATATTTTATTTATTTATTTGACAGAAAGAGAGCAAGAGCAGGAACACAGTAGAGGGAGTGGGAGAGGGTGAAGCAGACTCCCGCCCAGCAGGGAGCCCTAGAGGACTGAGCCACCCAGGCACCCCATAGCATGTTGATGTTAAAAGGAAGTCCCTTCTCATTTTTTAGGGAATGGGAGTGTGAGGCTTTTTGTGATAAATAAAGATCGTTTTATTGATTTGGAAAATGTAACAGGTAATAATTTGGCTTTTGACCAGACTTTATCCAGGTGCTGTAAAAAAATAAATTTTGTAACCTTTATAATATTCATTTAAATAGACATATCTTTTCTCTTTATCAGAGTATTTATGATACTAAGATTAGGTACTAAGTTTGGGGGATGCTTGGACTGTCCTCAAATAAGGATTATAGTTTTATAATGTGCTCTATACAATCTGGAATTTTAAAAACTATACAAATACATAGCATATGAACATAATAAGCCAGACAGTGTTTTAAGAGCTATTGCAAAAGATGTTGAAAATATTCACAAGATAGTGCAATGGCATCCTTCACACAGGTAGGCATTTTCTTTTTGTTGAGTCTGATGATTTACCTTGATGTATAATCCTCCCCCAGCCAGCAATGGAACAAATTCTTCCTGGAGGAAAAGCTTGATTTTCTTCTGGTAAACAAATAGGTTGTATATAATCTGGAAAAATGAAACACACACAGACAAACATACATTTCTAATAAGTTTTAAAAATCAATTATTTTCAACATTTTATCTAAAAAATTTGTATTTTTGTTTTATGCTGCTTGAACATTTTTTAGACATCAGTCTTAGGGGAAAGAAGCATCTCAGGGTGGCATTCTTTGACAGTGGACTAGGTATCCACTGCTCCCACTATTTGGGAGCCTTTTCTACATTGTCTCCTAATTTGTCTTTAAGAATGTAACCAATGTCTTAGTTCTAGAGTTGATCATTTATATTTGATTTTAAGTAATCATGCTACTTACAGTGTCAGCTCTGTGAAAATCTTGGGATGGCTGTTCTTTAGGACCAATTAAGAGAACTTGGACAAATGTTCTGAGGCTTAAGCACCTTGATGAAGATAATTGAATATGTTTTGCTCTATTCCCCAATTCCATTTAAATTATAATGATTTCTATAACAAATTATCCAACTCTTATGGACTATTAATTCATTGGTACTGATAATATTTCAAATCTAATTTTGAATTGATTTGGCCAGATAAGATGACAAAAACTGATTTCTTTTACCTGTGTAATTCACTTTAAAGTCAAGATGCATCATGGCGATGTCACTGTCCTTTGTCCGTTTATTGTAATGTGGGTTTATGACAATTTGATCTATCAACCGAGTTACTATTTGAGGAGAAGTCAGATTCGATGTCATATGAAGGCCTAGGATTGCTTTCCACTTAGATGGCTCTAAATTTCTCCTGAAGATTATGAAAAAGACGTATAAGAAATCCTCCATCCACCATAGTTACTTTCTAAAGATGCTGCTCATATAGTAGGTATTTGAGAACTATGTGTGCCCATCCCAAAATATTCTTGAATTTCTCTGAATGATTCTTCTTTAAAAACATTTCCTTTAATTTTTTATTCTTCTGGTCAGATCATAGAAAGAGCCTTAATTAGTGCTCATTTCTATCACTCCTCTTAGATCATCTCTTGATCTTTAGTTCTAGATTATGGTTCTCAACTTTGGTTTCACATTAGAATCACCTGGAGTTCTTTCAAATAACACTGTTACCTGCTCCCCCTTCTCTATCTCTGATTGAATGAGTCTGGAATGGGGAGAAGGAACTTCAAAAATATATGTTATTTTTAAATTAAATCTCCCAAGTTTATCCTAACGTATGGCCAAGTTAGAGAACCACTGCCATAGATCCCATTCCACTGTGGGGATGGCACCTTGGTCCAGGGTTTCTGCAGGTAACCCCAGTTAGCAGGAAGGAGGTTCAGGAGCATTCTCCTGTTTAGGTGGTCACTGAATTTACACAAAGTTAAGACAAGCAATAAAACCTATTATGATGTTTACAATCTAACATACAAACTCGAGTAATTTTCATACCCAGTAAACTCGAATAATTTTCCACACATAATGCTGGCCCTTGATAATGAATTGGTAAAGGATAACATTTGCGTGATAGGCAGATTAAATGACAGCTTGAAAGTGTGCAGGGACTTCTAACTGTGCTTTTGGCCTGCAACATCTTCACACCAAGAAACTCCTAGTGAACCCAGGGAATTAAGCCAATTAAGCCATATTCACAATGCAGTCAAAATTCAATAACTGCTATTTTAGAAGAGCTAGCGATTTAATTCTTAATAGTTACAAATGCCCCGTTTAATGTGGTCTTTCAACTGTTAGAATCCAAGTCACCTACAAATATACAAAGGGCATGAAGTTATTTCAAGTCCATTTGTTTATCTTTTTACCTATCCATTACTTTGTTGAAATTAAACAAAGGATTGTGTTTGATCAAGTCGCCGGCATCAGTAAAGCCAATGAATGCCCAAACATCCAGGAGACATCCACCGATAACCACACTGCATTAAAATCGGACAAAACTTACTGACATGCTTTATAGAATAGAATAACACCCATTTATGGAGAACCTATTTTGTGCCAAGGGCAGTGCTATGTACTTTGCATCAACTCTTTTCATTTTTGCCACCGTGCTATGGATTTTACATTGAGAACAAACTGGGTGCTGATGATTTAAATGGTGGGGCAGAGACTTGAACTGGGACTGTCTGACTTCAGATGCTGTACTTGCACCAGCACACTGGGGTGCTTCCAGTGGCTCTGGGCAGTGTTCTGTGGGCAGGGTCACAAACATGAAGGGAGGGTTGGGAGGAGAGACATGCTCTGTTTTATCTGGATTATCTGGGCGCAGGAAGGGGAGGATGTCTCTGCTCCTAGTTGTTGGTGGTAGCTCTTCCAATGCCCAGATGTTGGGCCAGGAGGGTATTATGGTGCTGTGAAGGCTCTGTTTGCTTATCAGGAGGCCTTTTCACTTTCCCCTTTCCAGGTCAGAGGAATCAGTACTTCAGCCAAGCTGGACACACTGATAATTTCAGACATTCTGACTGCACCCACTCCCACTGTGCCCTGGGACTCCCCTGCCCACACTGGCCTACTCCAAGAGAGGGGATAGAATGAAATCTCTTTCCTGGTGTCCCATCTCTGAATTTCTTTCCATATCACACATTTAAGTATGTTTCCTAAAGCTCAGCTGGTCACGGTTGTCACTTTACTAGCTAGCATACCTGTATGGCTGACAGGTAACAGGGAGTTACTCTTTTGTTTTTATTGTATTTTTTTTAAACACTTAATATATAGTAACTCGATATTTGCAAAAAATTAATTTTACAATTACCACACCATGTTTCTTAATTTGCATTTAATTATATTTATTTATACACATTATATTTTGTATTATAATTATATTTTATGTAACCAAGGCATTATGTTAATATTCATATTATAAATAATATTAATTACATTAATGGTATAAAATTTGCTCAAAAGGAGTATGAGCCCATTATAGAGGTTCTATTTTGAAGTTAAGAGAGTGCATTTTTTAAAAAAATGATAGGATTGTCTTCTTAAATGCTTTCTACATATTTTATCTTCAGGAAAACACATGAAAATTCAGCGAGATATATGCAGTTATTTGGTATAGATTTAACTCAATGACAAAATAATGCAGTTCAGGGGCGCCTGGGTGGCTCAGTTGGCTGAGTGTCAGACTCTTGGTTTCAGCTCAGGTCTTGATCTCAGGGTTCTGGGATGGAGCCCCAGCAGGGCTCTGTGCTCAGTGGGGGAGTCTGCTTGGGATTCTTTCTCTCACTCCCTCTCTCTCTCTGCCCCTCCTCCTGCTCACACACTCTCTAAATAAATAAATAAATAAAATCTTTAAAAAATTGCAATTAAGAAAAAATAATGCAGTTTAGTAGCTAACCTTCCAAATACTTATGTCTTTTGTAAGTACTGTACTCCTTCTGAGAACAATAAATATTAGTTACTGATATGAGAGAGCTTATAGGCAGCATGAAGTTTAGTAATCACCATTTCATCTTATTATTTTAAGGTTTGGAGTAGAAAACCAATCCATGAACCATGGACTGTGAAAATTAAACATACATGCTTCAAGCTACTGGTCTAATTAAATACAAGTTACAACAATATTAATCTGACACATTCTTAATGAGTTCCAAAGTTGTTATAGTGCTACATGTTTTTCTTTCTCCTGCATCTGTAAGCTGTACATTAGGAAGGAGATATTCCTCCAACATGTATCAACTGCATTTCTCTCTCAAGTCCTGCTCCACATAACTTTTCGTGTCTATGTGCTTAGCTTCCCCACCACAAGCCCACATTAGCACAAGCACCACTCGAATGACCACATTCTACTGCAATCTTAGTGTCTTCTTTCAGAAGAAAAACTTGATAATATAGAAGTTCTGACCTGTGGTACTCAGTTTTACGAATCACCTGAAGAATTTGCTAAAAATTCGGATTCCTAATTACCACCTCCAGGGAAGGTTGGAGTGGGACCCAAGAATCTGCACTTCGTAATTACTGTTGGGATATTGAGTAATACAGAATCCTCCCTGGCTTTCCCATTCATCAAAAGCCAAGGGACAGGAGAAGAAAGCCTTCAGAAAAATCAGTGCAGATGAGGAGGGGATACTTATTATGTTTAAAAAATATATTTGTCTCAAAACATCTACACTCTAGTAAAACAGGAAAAGCTATAGGATGGAAGACAGATGGGGATGGAAACAGGAGATAGGCCCACTGGATAGGCAAGCCCCAATCCAGCACAGGCTGCAGATGGCAGAAGTAGGCTACCTTGAGATAAGGGAGGTTGGCTGAATTTCTGCTGCATTTCACCTGTGCCTGCCCTGTTAAACAAAATGTTTTTCTTAGTAGCAAGAGAAAGAATGGCATAAGTTGGGAGGCAACAGAAAGACATGTATTCCTGACTTCTATAACCTCAAAGACTAGCACAATTCGTGGTGCACAATAGGTGCTCCTTAGATGTTGCACCAGAAGGGAGGGACTAGTGCTCTACCGCTCTAGGTTGCTATGTGCTCATGTGTAAAGAAAGTCCCTACTCAGAGTATGCGGATGTTCATTTGTAAATGGGATTTTCATGGTGGTAAAAAGTAAATATGGTAAGAAAGTTATGATGAGCTGCACACTATGCTGAAAGGAAGAAAAATCAGTGGGAACTCGTAACTCTACATTGAAAAATTTTTCTGTTCTACCATTAACAAAGACGGTACTTTATAGTCCAGTCTGTCCACTGCCAACCCCAATGTTTACCCCCAGCACAGCGTGTTAGGTCTCTCTTATTATTCTCCACTGAATGGAAAAAGGATTCCTATGAGGATAAGCAGTTCCATTTTTTAAGGCACATAAAAATTAGAATGCCTCTGAAATGTGGTGTTGTTAAAGAGTAAGAAATTTTTCAAGAATAGAGCCCAAATGTCCATTGACTAATGGATGGATAAAGATGTGAGCTACACACACACACACACACACACACACACACACACACACACACAGGAATGTTACCCATAAAAAAAGAATGAAATATTGCCATTTCCAATGACATGGATGGATCTAGAGGGATAATGCTAAGTGAAATAAGGGTCAGTCAGAGAAAGACAAATACCATATGAGTTCACTCATATGTGGAATTTAAGAAACAAAACAGATGAACATGGGTGGGGGGAAAAAGAGAGGTAAACCAGGAAACAGACTCAACTACAGAGCACAAACTGAGGGTTGCTGGAGAGAAGGTGGGCAGGGGGGATGGATTAATGGGTGATGGGGATGAAGAAGGGCACTTGTGATGGGCACTGGCTGTTTGTTGTATGTAAGTGAAGAATACTAAATTCTACACCTGAAACTAATATTACACTCTATGTTAACTAACTAGAATTTAGATAAAAACTTGAAAGAAAAAGGAAAGTTTTCCAGACTATTAGGGGTAATTTTAAAAGAACAAAGGAGCTAGATTAAATGGGATAATACTGGCCAATTTTAACAATTTAATTATCATATAATAATCATAATAATTATCCTAGTTAATAAAATAAATTGTTAATGAAGGGCCATGAGTCCATAATGAAACTCAAAAGAGAAAAATTAAGGTGTATAAAAGGCGGCTCTATTGTAAAAGAAAAAGGGTGAATAGTGAGGATATGTTTAACTGTTATTCTTTTTATTAATAAGGACAAGAGTTTCACACATAAGGGTATTTTTAGTTCAACTACTAAGTAGAAACCTGTTTTTAAACTAGAGGTATGCCTTTATTTGTTTAAGTGGTAGAAAACGAAGTACAGGGAACGAGGAGTAAGCGAAATAATCCTCAGCATCATTTGATCTGGCGGGTTATGTCTACAAACTTCAGGAATAATTTTTGAATGCCTTTCTTCACTTGACTTCCAGGACTCTCCAAGTACTTGTGACCTTCCTTTCATTCATTCTCTGCTTTTCCTATCTTTCCCCCCAGCTCTTTTGTTCCTCTCAAAATCCAAATACTGGAATACTCCTGAGTTCTGCTTTTTGCTTTCTTCTCTTCTCCATTTACACTACCCCCCCCAGATGATCCTATCCAATGCCATGACTTCAAATACCAGCAATATGTGCAAAATTTCCAAATTTGTATTTCAATAATTGACTTCTCCTCTGAACTCACATGCCCTATGCCAATTGGCAGTACCATTTGGATTTTATCAGGAAGTCCTAAGTTCAGTATAAAAAACTCAGAACTCTTATTCTCTTTGCAATCCTGTTTCTTCTCATTATCCTCATTTCAGTAAATGATATCAACACACACAACACACACCCTGTTTGCTCAAGCCCTAACCCTTGACTCTGCCTTTGCCCTTTCTCTTCATCTGTCTGTAACTCTATCCACCTGAAGTTACTCATGAATGAGATCCAGCCATTTGTCTAGCTTCCTCAGCCACAATCCTAGGGCCATCATTGTTTCTTTCTAACTGGTCTCCCTGGTTTCACTATTGCTCCTCCCAGCAGATTCCTCTCCAGATGATGTCACTCTTTGCCTTCTATATGGCCTCTCAGCTCATTTATCATGGCCTCCTTAGTCCTCACCAGGGCCTAGGATCTGGTCCTGCCTACATCTCCACTCTTCTTCCTTCCTATTTGCCAACCCTTCCTGGCCAGCTGCAACAGCAGGCTTCTTGAGGTTTCTGGAACAGGCTCCTACCCCAGAACATTTGAGTTGATATTACCTCCCAGAAACTTGTGTTAAGTTTCTCCCTCATCTCTTTAGTTCTTCCTTCAATTTTCTTACGTTGTGAAGCTTTCTCTAAATACTGTATCCAAATACAGCCCCCCGCTCCCATCATTTGCTTTCTGCTTATGCCACTTTTATCTTCCTTTATTGCACTTATCATTCCCTAAAATAAAATATTTATTTGAAAGTTCTTCTAGGGCAAGGACTTTGTTTGTCTGTAGAGTACCATCTTCCCCAAAACTTAGAACAACACTTATTCTAATCTATTCTAGTCCAATAATGTGATTCAAGATGATGAACTAGTTCTCAAAGTAGAGATAACTTGGGCAAGGAATTTGTTGCTCTGTAGAGTACCATCTTCCCCAAAATGTAGAACAACACTTGTTCTAATCTATTCTAGTCCAATAATGTGATTCAAGATGATGAACTAGTTCTCAAAGTAGAGATAACTTCAGAGATCTGGCACTGAGCTTCTAGGAAATACTGGAACTTCTGGGTGGAATTACAACTATAATGAGATATTTTCTAATAAGAAATATGTTATTAAAGTGCTTTGCCAGAGGCAGGGGTGGTGTGTGTGTGTGTGTGTGTGTGTGTGTGTGTGTGTGTGTGTAATTGGTAAAGGGAGTAAAAACTAAAATAAAACTAAAAAAAAAAAAACCCAAACAAAAAACAAGTGACAAAAAAAGAAAAATACATTATTAAAAATAGTGCTAAAAGAATAGCATCAAGAAAATAGGCTACATAAGATGGGCCAAGGGAGTCTTTACAAATACATAATTTTAAGGGAGAGACATCAGATTGGAAATTGATAAAACCTACGAGAAAGGGATCAGTCTAAAAAGTCCTAGTGATACAAGAAGAGAATTTTAACTATCAAAGAGATGACTAGCAGCTCAAACTTGAAATATCTTAAAAAAGTACCCAAGACCTACCCTATAACCAAAAACCAGTAAGTCACTAACCTAATCTTGAAATCTCTACTGGCCTAAGAAAATGCACTTCTTTTTCATTTGCAAAAATTACTATTATCTTGAAAAGGTATTATAGTATTTCTGCAACCTGAAGGAGATAATATATTGAACCTCTTACAGCCATCATCAAATAGGCAGATAAATAGAGAAATGAATTAAACCTATGATGTTTATATATTAGGGTAAGTTTAAGTAGAAATGAAATAATTTTCTAGGTACTATGCTTGTATATGTTCTGTGTTCTAGTCCTATTTAAGGTGTTTGAGGCATTCAAAAGAATCCAAATTTTAAGTTGTAATAGAAGTATCAATTAAGTTATGTTATTTTATAGTCAATTCTTAGCTATTTAAAAAGTTTGCTTCAAAGCTTTATTAGCTATTAGCTATTAGTTTAATTAATTTAATGCTAAAGTGTAAATAGTAGGGACACCTGGGTGTCTCAGTTGTTAAGCATCTGTCTTTGGCTCAGGTCATGATCCCAGGGTCCTGGGATGGAGTCCCACATCGGGCTCCCTGCTCGGCGGGAAGCCTGCTTCTCCCTCTCCCACTCCCCCTGTTTGTGTTCCCTCACTGTGTCTCTCTCTGTCAAAAAAATAAATAAAATCTTAAAAAAAGTGTAAATAGTAGTATGTATTTCTTGCCATACCCACAAGCACCTCATATATGAAATAATCTATTTCAGGAATATTGACACCTGTTTCAAGGAATTATTTCAATAAGGAATGAGATACATGTATTTCGTCTTCTCTAAAGAGCTAAATTAAAGAATAGAAGACTGACAAGAGGCCTCTCTATGGATCATTTCAACATCAGTGTATGTCTATATAATAGATGTGATCCAGACTGTAAATCTATATATACCTGCCCACCCAAGAGGCTGAATAGTGGTTGCTTCTGGAAGCAGGGATGATGACTGACTGGGAAGGCGGGATAAGAGAATTTTGCATGTGATGGAAATATTTCATGTCCTGATAGGAGTGTGGGTTACACAGGTGCATGCATTTTCAAAACCCATCCAATCGTGCACTTAAGATTATGCATTTGTTCTATGTCAGTGGGAAAAAGTGAAAAACAAATATTAAACTCTATATGGTAAGTTTGCTGTACCGTGGTAGGGTTAGCAATTCTCAAACTACTTGTTTTGTGGATCCATACATATTTTGTGGATTTTAGGAACAGGTTTCTCATTATTGGAGATAAGTGTTGCAAATAGGGAAGGAGAAAAGACTAGAACGTACCCTGTGGCAATCTATTTTAATTGGAGTTGTCCTTTTGAGTTCATATTTGTAGGTTTGGAGCTATATCTATTGAGAGGGTCTAGGAGTAGGACATATTGGCAACAGCAAGGAGCATGCAAGATTGTGTTTTTTAAAATGTAGAAGAAACTAAAATTAGCTAAATGAAGTTGGGGTCTCTTATAGAAAGCTTGATTTGAGGACTAGGGTGGACAAAGCACAAGATGAAACTGGAACATCTTATTTTGCAGAAAGTAAAGAAGTTCTCAAAGAATGGAGATATATCAAGACCAACAAGGGGGCAAGCTTAAAGGGTTTCACCAAATAGGAGGATTTTCTATAAAATAATTTGCTGTATTTAAAAATATCAAAGACAAGAAAGACAGAAAGATAGAAAGCCTATTCCAGATTAAAGAGGATGAAAGAGGTGAAGTAACTAAATACAGTGCATTATCCTGAATTGGTTCTTGGGCGACACACACACAAACAAACCAAAGAGGTTATAAAGGGCATATTTAAGACAATTGACCAAAATGAATACATATTATAGATTAGATAATTGTATTGCCTTAATGTTAAATACCCACGATTTCCTGTGATGATGTAGGAAAACATCCTTGTTCTTAGTAAAA
The DNA here is from genome assembly GCF_009762305.2 of Zalophus californianus. Taxonomy (NCBI): domain Eukaryota; kingdom Metazoa; phylum Chordata; class Mammalia; order Carnivora; family Otariidae; genus Zalophus; species Zalophus californianus. Next base: position 190,611,560 of record NC_045595.1, read on the forward strand.
ATACAGGGTGAAGGGCACAATGTCTAATCCCACTATCAAGTGATTCAGAAAATAAATATTTTTCCAGATTGGAGAGAATGAAAGAATCAAGGTTTTCATAGCATAAAATGCAAACCCTTGGTGAAACTCAGTGAAGGTATACAAGAGTTCTCTGTACTATTATTTGCAATTCGTGTGCATGTTCGAAATTGTAGCAATATAAAAAGTTTAGAAAATAAATATGCTGAACGTCTCCTGGGCAAGAATTAAACTCTTCTTTCACGGACCTTTCCTGCACAGGAACAGCAGTACAATAAAAATTTTATTGCACGTTTATGTGATTCCCAGTATGCAAAAGTATGGCATCATCTTACTTTTGTCCTGATAGTCACTCTAGGACATAGATCTCCTTATGAACACCCTGTGGGGGAGGATATTAAACAGAGACACCAAGTCACATGAGGTCAATAGCATAAGCAGGTTCAAAAGTCTATCCTCTGGTTTTAAGTCAACCTTGCCTTTAAGCCACAGTAAAGTTGGTCCATACTGTCCAAATCTCTCTTTTAATGTTCAAAAAGAAGACAAATCAGTGACAGAGAAAAAAGAACAGGCAGAGGGAAATTTAATGACATCCATAATGGCTGAGGGATGGGAACGGGAGTGTGGACAGTAGAAAGAGCTGTCTGATTAAACCATTTAGCCACCTGCAGGTTAAAACACCCAAACCAGATATACATTTTTTGGGAAAGAAGAAATAATACCACTGAGTGGCTAAGGAGAGCAAAATGCAAGGTTGGTGAGGATGAGTTTGAATTCATCACAATTCTATTCTATTAGAGCTTACACTTGTGTTTGCTTGTGTTCAGATTGAAACTGTGTGAAAACACATTTTATGTCTTATATGACTGAACACGTGTGTATATTAGGCAGAACTGGTTTTCTATTTCCTTTGGATATTTGTGGCTTAAAAAGATATGATATTGGTAGCACTGACCTACAATAAGTACGTCTGTAAGGTAGATAAATGAAAGATGTCCCTAATAGTACTGCAAGCCTGGCTGACATTTAGAAAGCACATGTTCTGCAAGAACATCAAACGGACTAATTTACTAAATCCAAGGTTAATACGGGAGGTCACTAACTTACTAAGACCTATCTTTGTGCAATAGAAAACAATGAATCTGTAGCTAAAGGTACTTTACTTGTAAATTGGGGTATAGGTTACCCAGCTGTGGTACACCAAGGCATAGAGCATGGATAGGTGAAAGTCATGTTTGGCAGGGGATGGGAAAATTGACTGCGATAGACACTTGTGGTGTGGTTGAAAATAGATTCAAGTGTAATTATCAAGAGGCAGAAAAGTCACCAAGGGGCAGTTTATGTATGAGAGAGGCTGTAGTTTACTCATCCAGATAGAGGGTATGATGCATGGAATCAGAGAGCTTTGGGTGTAGACGGGAAGTACCTTGGGTAGTCCTTGTGGAGCCCAGGTGATTAGTCAAGCTGGGATCTGGCTATGGGTCCTCATTTCAGATTCTTCGGGTTCTGACTTCAGGTATGCCCTCACTCTGGCCCAATGGGATCAACCCTTTAATGATCATTCCCTCTGCCCCTCACCCCCATCTCCCAAACAACTAGCATAACCTTTTGCATCTGACAATTTGTCTCCATCCATCCAAGAACTTTCAATGTCTGTGTTGGTAAGGAGTTAATTTTTTGATCTGATAAACTACAGATATGTCTTCCATTCCTGAGCACACATAGTTCTTTCCTCAGAGATTCTGGATGCTGGCCACAGAGAGGCTCATTCTAATCCTCACAGCCCAGGTCATTCTCTGGAGGCTTCTTAGGACAAGAAACTGCCCTAGGTCAGGGCTTATGAATCTTCTCTGAGGAAGCTACCTTTTTCCCTGGCCTAATTCAGAAGTCTTAGAATGGGATTACCTAGAAAGGTGACTTCTCTCAGGCAAAAGTAGAAAATCAACATGTTCTTGGTCCCAAGAATATTTATTTTCTCCCTGTCCCCTGCCTGCTCTATTTTCCCCTATGGCACTGCTTTGGGTATGTCTGCTTCTAGAGGGAGAAGATAGATCCTAGAATTCAACATATATTATGTAATGAAAAAAGAGTCAGTTATGGTTTGATATTACTTCTAAGATTTAGGTACGGGTAGCATCAAAAGAGATCTGACTTGAGAAGGACACATTTTTATCCTAAGTCCTTACACATGAACTTCTAGAGCACAGTTTATTTGTAAATTGAGGGCTATTTATTTTTTTAAAAATATTTTATTTATTTATTTGACAGAGAGAGAGAGAGAGAGGGCACAAGCAGGGAAGCAGCAAAGAGAGAGGGAGAAGCAGGCTCTCCACTGAGCAGGGAGCCCAATGCGGGGCTCGATCCCAGGACCCCAGGATCATGACCTGAGCCAAAGGCAGACACTTGCTTAACCCATTGAGCCACCCAGGTGCCGTTGAGGGCTATTTAAACATGTTCTTTTTTGATACGGACAATTTCTTTCTTTTTTTTTTTTTTAAAGATTTTATTTATTTGACAGAGAGAGCACAAGCAGAGGGGGAGAGAGGGAGAAGCAGGCTCCCTGCTGAGCAAGGAGCCTGATGTGGGACTTGATCCCATGACCCGGGCTGAAGGCAGCTGCCCAACCGACTGAGCCACCCAGGCGCCCCTTGATACGGACAATTTCTGACATGAAATATTGGCCTGACTGGATGATAACCAGTGCAACTTATACATTAAATATGAATTTTACACTTTTAAAAATGCTTACCTTATGTAGGCAAGAATTTCAATTTTTTTGTGTATGTAGGAAACATAATACTTGATGCAAGTATCTAATGAGGAATGATTTCTCATTTAACTCAATTTTTAGATATGATTTTAGTGGGAAAATGGTTGGTACTCTATAATGTCATACAAAGCAGGAACATTTCCCCGATGGGATTTTGTGAGGCGGCACGAAACAGGATGCACAGTGTCTGCTGTCGTCCTGTCACTTGGGAGGGGACACTGTGACGTCACACTCACCCATACACACAGTGCGCTGCAGACACCAGCCAGTCATTGCTGACAAGAGAAGCACCGCAGAGCAGTTGGTCATTATAATAAAGAGCAACCACCCAGGGCCAGGCTCCTTCTTTGGCATTATTTCCTCCGACAATCTTCGGGCTGACTTCTTGGGCCACCAGTTTGTTACCACATGCTGTTAAAATAATTGAAGAAAGAGCATCTATTTTATTTTGGTGGATTTCTGATCATGAAAACTGAGTGGATCACTACAGAGTAACTTCAGGTGCTATGCCCACTCTCTTCAGAATTTTAAAGGGAAGATTTGAAGGAAAGAAAACATAACAAAATGTTGACTTACACTTATGGTTACACTGTAACAGAATCAGTAAATCTTGGAAACACTGTTTACTGTAATAGAAGAACAATTATATTTCAGAAATTGTGCACCTGATATCTTAAAACAGAACATAGTATATATTAACATATTTGTTTTAGTAGAATTAACCTTCAAACGTAAGTATCATATATGAAACGTGGGGAGGCTGACAGGCACAGCAGGAAAATCCTCCTGATGTTAAACTTCATTTGAACTGAGTTTGAGCCCTTAACTCTACCACTTACATTTCATGGGATTTTGGATAAGTTGCTCCGTGTCCCTGAGATTCAGTTTTGTCATCCACAAAATGTGGGCAGTAGTACTTACTTTACTGGAATTTTGTGAGAAGTAAAAGAAACGTTTGCACTGGAGTTATTATTGTGCCATACACACAAAGAACATTCAATAAATGATAGTTATTATTAGCTTGCTTGAACCAACCTTGGATTTAATCATTGTATAATACAGAATATGTCTCAGTATGGCTAATCAGACAACTATTCAGTGCCCTGCACTGTCTGTGAGGCTGTGTACTCCACTCAGAAAATTCAACGATTAATCACAGGCCCTGCTTTCAAGGGAAATAAATATATAAACAAGAAAATATAAAGTGTAGGCATACATAATTTAAAAACTCACTACCTGTTTAAATATTTGGATGCCAACTGTTTTTCAAAGCTGAGAATTCTATTTTAAACACAAATTTAAACAAAGGAATAGTTTAAAAATGTGTTATACTTCCTGACCACTAGAGATCAGTATAATACAAGGAATTAAAGTACTTGCCCATACTCTCCTGATGTGGCTACAGTGGATACTGGTCACGTTGAAACACACACACACACACACACCCACACACACACACACACGTACTTGTAATGATTTCTATTTATAAATTTAACTGCATCTGTTGTGCATATTATTTAGGTGTTTGAAATTTTAGGGAAAAACAAAACAAAAAACACAGCAAGACCCCAAATGCCTATGAAATCAAGTACAATCGAAGCAATTCAGTGTTTCTGGAACATACATGATAAATTTATTTGAAATCATATGCATTCATATTGCCCAATTGACATATCCTTTAGCATAGAAGGTAATTTCAATTGAAATATAAGAAAATATACTTATGTTTTATTAATAAGCAATGTGCATGCATGTGTATCCACCTAGGTATGGGTGTATCAATATATATATATTCATAATTCCCTAAAGAAGAAGCCTCAATAAACTCCCCTTCTGTTTATACTCACAGTTGGGAGAGAAGTAGTTTCTAGGATGCTTTCCAGTATACTTTCAAGTTCATCCAAACTCTTTCTACATCTATAGTACTCATCAGTGAAAATCCATATTCAAAACGGCTCAGCACTCTTAGATGTTAAATAATGCCTAATACTCTGTGGTATGTACAAAACTGAGGAAATTGTTTTTAGCAAGCACAGAAAAGTTTAATAAGCTTTTAAAATAAAAGAAACTATTAAATTAACCATTAATCTGGTTCTATAATACCAGAAAATGGAACTGAACTTCGCCTTTCATTCTCCATGAATTTCAGTTAGTCAAACTTTTCATGCACAAACACACATGCATTGTGTCAGTGTAGAGGAATAAATTGCTTAGTCTCTGGTCAGAATGAGCAGTGAAACCACACTTAGTCCAGGTATATTTAGAGAGGTTGGAGGGAAATAGAATTACGGTCCTGGAATCAGAGTTAACTTAGCCCTCTGGATATGAAGAAAGATAATGCCACGATGATCCTGTGTCTTCCTCTCAGCACCGTGGGGCACTATTGTGATATAAATGGATGGGTTTATATCAATTGTATTGACAAAATGAACTAATTCCTCTCACAATATTTGCCCAACAACATGGCCTTTTTTTGTTGTTGAAAAGGCTATGCTTTTTCTTTCTTTCTCCTTTCCAGAACTGCTGTTTAGAGTGAGCTGTTGCCTTGGGGAATTTAGAAGATTGCATGGTAGAGTGGAAAAGCAGAGGGATGTGGGGTTGCCCAGGCTTTGAAGACTTGTCCAGTCCCTTATCACCACCATGCTTCTGTTCCCTCGGCCTTAGAGTAGAGCAATACTCCCTAAGTCATAGACCTCTTTGGAGTAACATAAGCATACAGACAATAGGGACATCAGAGATACTGGCATTTTGTTGATAAGCATGGAATAACCGACTTCTGCTCCAAAAAATGCTCATAACTGAGATAAATTTTAAAAAATATTCTTCCTTTGTTCTTTTTCTTATTCTTAAATGTCTACAAGATACAAATAAAAGAAACTTTCAGAGTGCAAACTGCTCAAGATCTATAATGCTAATGTAAATTTAGACATGCTTATAGAAGGAAATCTAGAAATCTGCTTTCTCACTTGAAAATGCTTCGCTTCACCCTCTATGAGACTATTAATATCAGTCAAGGCCCAGCAAACATTCATATGAAACATTCAATTGCAAAGTCCTTGGCACTAAAAATATTCCTTTATCAGTTTGTCTTACTGGTTGAGCTCACAGATATGATAACTTTTCATGAATAGTTGAATAATTACATAATTTCATTTTTCACCATTAAGTAAGTTATTCAAAAAACTGCAAGCGAATGCACCAGCAATGACATCTTAAATCTTTGTCAGTAGTTACGGCTTCTTCTTGAAGTCACTGTCTTTCCCCCCACAGCTGCCCTTTAATGGAACTGTAAAATTCAAAAGCCCATTTCAACAAAAAATATCATTAAGACCCAAATAGGAGAAATGACATAATGTAAGCTAAAACAGATCTTTGAATACAGGAAGAATGTTTCTTTTTAAACATTAGTAAACGCTATAAAAATGAACCTAATTTTAAAGAGCAAGAGAGAATATGTAGGCACAACCAGAAGTCTGGTCTCCTTCACTTAATGTTCATGTTCTCTTTGCTAAATACCATGACTTTCCCTCCTCTCTCTTCTCTTTTGTTGATAGCTAATTTGAGTCACCCTCTAGTCAGACCAACAGTGGACTTACTTATCCCAACTCTCACAGTTCTTTTCTTTGGGGGTTTACTTGTTTAGGAATCTGAAGGTAAGGATAGAAAGGACATAGAAGTAAAATTTACTGAATCTCTATCAGTGTGCTGCATAATTATTTATGCAATATTTCATTTGACTGTCTTACCATATACATGAGGGTTAGGCAATGTTATTGGATAGGATCAATTAGGTACTATTGGAGATTACCTGAATAATAAAAAAAATAAATAACTTTCAAGGTTATATGGCTAGAATGTGGTGGCATTAAAATCTGACAAGTTTCAAAACCCATCATCTTTCCAGCCCACATACAATTAGTCCAAGAACAGATTTTCGGACTCACCTTGGTGTTAGTATTAAGCGGCCATTAGGTGCTGTGTTTAATTTTACAAATAGTCCACTTCCAGGAGAAAAGATTGCCATTGATGAGTTTCCACTCCTAGGGAAAGACACATAGAGACAAAACAAAAACACAAAGACCCCAGACCTAAATTTCTAGTTATTTAATGGTGTGGACATTGAAATAAATTATGGGATTCCATACAAAATGACTAATATTTTAATATAAAACTTCAAAAGTTTTGCTATCTAAAAGATGGTACAAATCAGAATTGTCCATAATGACATAAAATATAATTTTAATTTTTGTGTAATACCTCTGGTTGTTTGCATGCTCATATACTAAACAAAGTTACAATCAGTGCATATATTACTTGGGGATCTGATTTTTTCATTTGACTCTTCTATGTTATTTAATAATTTCCATAATGATCAATTTTAATGACAACATCACAGAATTGCTGCACCGTAATTTATTAAACCTTTTTCCTGTAGAGTGTAATCCGTCTTTTAAAAAATGCATGTGGCCTAAGAACAACCTAGAAAAAGAATATATTCAATGTTTGCTTTTCCAAATGTTTCTTTGTTCTTGATATTTCATTCAATTCAAAGTCTAACAAGCCCTAAGGTAGAGCCAGAAGCTATGTGATTACTCTAAAAAGACAGTGTGTAGCCTGGACTTTCAAGTGTCCACTCATGAGCCAGGGTGGGATGGAGAAACAGACACTCACCATGTGACAAAAGACACTAAGTTACTAATCTTTCTTATCCCTGAACACATGTTACACCCATGGTCTCAACTGTGAACCGTAATTAAAGATTTCTCTCCGTTATCCTGACTCTCTTCCCTAGGCTTAGCTGGAAGCTTTTAGGGTCGCAGTTCCTAATCTTGTTTCCTGCCTTTCATTTATTCCAGATTTTAATCCTCGTATAAAACCATGCTTTTAGGTTGGAAACATCCTGACTACTGCAAACTTCTGGTTAACAGAGAGATGATGCAGTTTTTATCTTTTGGAATAATGCAAAGGATCCACCCATTGCCTCTTCAAAAGAAGGTCCAATGTCTTCCCCAGGCGGTAGCCAACACTGACCCTTTTCTATCTGTGTATAGGGAACTTCCAAGGAACATTTATAGCTGTTATGATCAATAAGAAGAAAAGAAGTAGGTTGAGAGTATTTCCTGTCTCTTTCGGATGGGACATTATCTTAAAAAAACTGAAAGTGTTTGTCTGGTACCTTTCATCCACTGAACAGAGAACTGGAACAATGGAGCCTATATGTAATGTCCCAGAATTCAGCATCTTGCACTTTAACTTTATAAACAGATAAAAGTATCTAGCACACAAATCAATGACCATTCATGTAATAACACCTGAAAAGAATTTGCCAAAGGGAGGAGTGCTGTTACTGTTATTTTTAAAGATTAAGGCATTCCCTCCAAGTAAGCAGAAGCTTAAATAAGATGATCTTATTTAAATATTTATCTAAAATATATTTGTTACAGTTAAGAAAACAAAATAGGCATAAAGACCTCAAAAAGCAGCGGAGGTTATAGAAGCCAGGAATGCTCTGGGTCAGGGCAACACTCTGGGGCCCTCCCCGCCCCCTCCACCCCCCCCCCCCCCAGGAGCTTTATATTACTGCTCAGTAGACTTTGCTTTGCTGCCTACCACCACTTTTGGTCTGGTCTACCTCTCCATTCTTGGAAGTGGCGTGACCAAGAACCGGGGGCACTAAAGGCAGAAAATTCCTGCAACAACATTCTCAGTATCATTATTCTGCTGAATTCCTACATGTGTTCAACATTCTTCTAGGTAGTTTTCTATGTTCCCGACTCTCCATGACCAAGGATTTCCAAAGTATGTTCTCCGGGCAAGCAGCAGGAACCTCCGGAGATTGTATTAGAAATGCAACTTGCCTAGCCCCAGTCCAGACCCACGGCAGCCAGCCGAAACTCTGGGGGCGGGGTCCAGCCATCTGTCCGCTAACATACCCTCCGCGTGATTTTGATGCTTACGAGTCAGGGAACCCCTGTCAAAGCCAAATATAATATCTATTTTTCACTCCTTCAGGGGTCTGCTTTTTGGCTTCCAGAATGACTTCTAGTTACTTGATAGGCAATGTTTTAAGGCACTGATAAAGTTAATTCAAATCTTAACAAATATATTTATGTATCTCAGAGATGTGGATTTAACACTTTTCCATTATCTCTAACTGTTTTTTATTCTATCCCTTGACTATCTCTCTCTCTCTCTCTCTTTTTTTGTTAGATTTTATTTATTTGAGAGAGAGAGCACATGGGGGCACAATGGGGGGAGGGGCAGAGGGAGAGGGAGAAGCAGACTCCCCACTGAGCAGGGTGCCTGATCCTGGGCTCAGTTCCAGGACCTGGGGATCATGATGTAAGCTGAAGGCAGAGGTTTAACTGACTGAGCCACCCAGATTCCCCTCTTTTATTTTTTATTTTTATTTATTTTTTAATTAAGTAAGCTCTACACCTAACTCATGACCCAGAGATCAAGAGTTGCATGCTCTCTTGACTGAGCCAGCCAGGCACTCCAACTAGCTCTTTTAATACAGACCCTGAGAAGATGCAGTACTATCTTTGGAAATTCAAAACAAAATTTGGACAAAATTAAATTAAAAAAATATTGAAATGTTATTTATAAATACGTTTTTTAAATCTAGAATCTATTTAGTACACACTTACCACTGGCATACTATGATGGGATTGGCAGGAAAATTTTTAACTTAAGCCTATTCGAGGAAGAAAAAAAAAGACTAGGGGCAAAGCTTTAAGAATAAAGAATATTTAGTAAATGCTAATACTTCTACCCTTGGATTCTCAAATGGTGTTCCATAGTGATGTTCTCACTACCTGACAGAGGAAAAAAATAAAGATTATACATGCATATGGAAAAAAGGACATGAAATCTGTATTCGGAGATTGTCTTCCTTACATTTCCTCATGTAAGTCTCAAACTCACATGAGGAAACAGACTGCAGTTAATACTACAGATATATTGTTTTGAATATAGAATATAGACTAGAATAACTGAAAGGTTCTTTTGGAAAAAAAATTATAAAGTATTCAGGTAATTAATTTTGTATCGTACACCCTGATGTCAGCAACCCGAGTGGTGTCTAGAGGCCATCAGGTCATACAAACATTTCCAGGGGTCAGTGCTGGATGCTAGAATTTGGAATTTAATCAACTGTTTCTTATTTTAAGAAATGACAGAGACAAAAAAATATATTTAAGATGTTCTTGGCAACATGAAAGGTTAGCAACCTTTTATTATCACCCTTTATTTTTGAAAAACAAAATCTCAGAACAACTGAAAAAATGAATTGTTGAGAGAGAATAAACTAAATTAAGTTCTGCAGTTAAAACGTGTCACTGGGTCGCTCCCTGACTCAGTTTCCTTTTCTTGCAACCAAACTAGTTTTTAATTTTTAGAGAGGCACTCTGTCAAGATTATGGCTGAGAGTTTGCATTTTTTAAATACTGAAAATTTTAGCTTTGCAGATTTAGGTAACTCCACCACACATTTGCACAGCTGTTTGGAATCTGTAGAAATTCGGTACCACGTAGAAACGTGCCTGTACAACATTACCTTGCTGACATGCTAGTGCCCCCTGACTACCGATTTCTAAACCTTTGTTACCGTTTGTATAGGTTATGCATCCTGGAAGGGCTCCCCGGGCTTCAGGAAAACCTTATTCTGTGTGAGAAAAGAAGCCTATAAATGCAACCCACCATCATTATTTTTAAGGTCATATATGGAGTATGAAAATACACTCAGAGATGGATTCTAGGGAGCAAAAGAAGGATATCCTGAAGGGTCTTGTATGGTATTAAATCTTCTGCGTCTCTTCCCAGGCCTGCTTGGGTTTCCTCTTTTGTCTTGCTCCTCACACTGTATTTGCCGTGATAAGAATTCCTCCCTGAAGCAGGAGCTTAGGTAGGGCCGTTTTAAGCTGTTGGACACACTAAAGCTAAGCAGAATAATAACAAATGTTGCAAATGCTGCAGCTAGGCACTGGTGCTCATTTCACACCCCAAAAGGCTTAGGTCATGAATGGAGCCAGGTGGGATTAGTCTGAAAAGAGTTTTAGAGAAGGATGGACCTTCTTTTTCAGATTGGGGGGGGGGGAGGAGGGGATTGATTTGGCAGGGCAAAAGGTGGGGAGAGTGTTCGAATAGGCAGGGGAATGGTGAATGGAAGGGGTTTGAGGCAAAGGATGGTAGTAGCATCCTACCGAGAGTGGGGGCATGCAGGCTGTTCTGGGAACTGGACACCTTTCAGCTACAATTGCTTATTCCTTTACCACATTTATCACAACACATCTAGCAGTCCCCTAACACTACCATAGCTTACTTAGCAAATAGGTAAGCTGAATTATTTTTATTTTTTAAAGATTTATTTTTTTATTTGAGGGAGAGAGATTGAGAGAGATAGAGAGCAGCGCAAGAGGGAAGAGGGTCAGAGGGAGAAGCAGACTCCCTGCCGAGCAGGGAGCCCGATGCGGGACTCGATCCCGGGACTCCAGGATCATGACCTGAGCCGAAGGCAGTCGTTTAACCAACTGAGCCACCCAGGCGCCCAGTAAGCTGAATTATTTTTAGATATTCTGACCTCAACTCCTAAGATTTTGTGATGCACAGAAGGGAAAAAAATGCCAACAGAAAAAACTTATCTTCACTTCATCAGTTTCCTCCTTTGTGCAAGCGACTGTATTAAGAACAAGAGAGAAATTGATGGGTCAGTCTGGTAGCTGTTCTGTATTATCCCACAGATGTAATGATATTAGCAAGGAGACCAGTCCCTGGCATTTCCTACCTCAAATGTGGCTGAGAGAAATAATACTTAGGGGAGATTGTCAGAGACAGGATCCTTATGGTGAACGTCTTAGAGAATGTGGTCTTAATCCCTTGTACTATATCCTCGACTCATTTGCAACTTTATTTTCTTAGCTGCCATTGGAGTTTATTTATTTTTGGGTAAGAGGCATATGACATACACCCCTACGTTTACTATGAGGTTTTCTCAGTGCACATATTTCTTTTTTCCAAGTTTTTATTTAAATTCCAGTTAGTTAACATACAGGGTAATATTAGTTTCAGGTGTAGAGTTTAGTGATTCATCTCTCACATACAACAGCCAGTGCTCATCACAAGTGCCCTCCTTAATCTCTATCCCCCATTTAACCCAACTCCCCCTACCCATCTCCTTCCCAGCAACCCTCAGTTTGTTCGCTATAGTTAAGAGTCTGTTTCTTGGTTTGCTTCTCTTTACCCCTGCCCGTTTTCATTTGTTTTGTTTTTTAAATTCCACAGATGAGTGAAATCATATGGTATTTGTCTTTCTCTGATTGACTTATTTTGCTTAGCGTAATACTCTCTAGCTCCATCCGTGTCATTGCAAATGGTAAGATTTCATTTTTTATGGCTGGGTAATGTTCCATTGCATATATATGCTACCTCTTCTTTATCCATTCATCAGTTGATGGACATTTGGGCTCTTTCCATAATTTGGCTATTGTCGATAATGCTGCTATAAACATTGGGATGCATCAATGCACATATTTTTTCAATGCGTTACTACCTTATAAGGACATGCATGGAAAATTTCCTTTAGAATTTAGTGTCACTGGGGCACCTGCATGGCTCAGTTGGTTAACGTCTGCCTTTGGCTCAGGTCATGATCCCAGGGTCCTGGGATGGAGCCCCGCATCAGGCTCCCTGCTCAGCGGGGAGTCTGCTTCTCCCTCTCACTCTGCCCTCCCCCCACTCATGCACTCTCTCCTCTCAAATAAATAAATAAAATCTTAAAAAAAAGAATTTAATGTCAGGAGAAATCTGTCTCCCTATAAAACTGGTAGCATTTATCCTAGCTCATAATTAAAGTGACGTAATTTTTAATGTTTTCCTTTTTGCACAGGTTTCCAGGGATCTCAGATACAAATATTAGTAATTGTGCTGACCCTGTATGTTTTATAGATTTGCCTTTTTATTTCTTCAGACCTTATTTTCAGCTACTATTCTATTAATCTTACTGAACATACCCTTTGTTATAAATCACCTCAGTTTCTTTTGAAAGGTAAGGGTATAAAGAAGAAGATGGAAGGAAATGAGAACAGAAGGAAGGGAATAGGAAAGGGAGGAAGGAAGCAAAAATAAGGAAGAATGAAAACAAGGGAAAGAGGAAGAAGGAAAAATTAAAGAAAGGGACAGAAGGTATATTGGTATATTGTTCCATTAGACTTTATCAATTTTACTCAAAATGGCCCTTGGTCTCATAGAATATAAGGCATTATTTACAGGTTGAGGAGTTGGAAATAATTTTTAGAAAGGAAATAAAATGAACAAGAAAACTTTTGTTATTCATCTCAAAGGGCAAAAGGTTTCTACTGTTCTCAACTATTCCTGTTTTAGAAGACAGAAGCTTCCCCACAAATAACAGGATCTAACAAGACTAACCCTTTATCTGATACATCGTTCACAAATACCTTCTCCCATTCCCTAGGTTGTTTTTTAGTTTTGTTGACTGTTTCCTTTGCTGTGCAAAAGATTTTATCTTGATGGCGTTCCAATACTTCATTTTTGCTTTTGTTTCCCTTGCCTTTGGCGATATGTCTAGCAAGAAGTTGCTGCGACTGAGGTCAAAGAAGTTGCTGCCTATGTTCTCCTCTAGGATTTTGATGGATTCCTGTCTCACATTTAGGTCTTTCAGCCATTTTGAATTTATTTTTGTGTGTGGTGGAAGAAAGTGGTCCAACTTCATTCTTCTGCATGTGGCTGTCTGCACTATATGTTAATTAACTTGAATTTGAATAAAACAAAACAAAACAAAACAAAAAAACCCAAAACAAACCAGGATCTAAGGAAATGATAAAGGATATTGGCTTGTAGGTAATGGATTGAGTAAAAAAAGTCTTTGAGTAAAAAAAAAATGTCTGTATTAGACTTTTATAGACTAAATAGCTATATGTTGTAGAAAATTTATAGGTAGATGATTCACAGTTGTGCCAAACATAAGAGATATTTTCTTAACCCTTTATATGTATGACTATAGTCTCAGCAATTTCCTTGCCACATAAATCTCTCTGGGGTTACAAAATACCCATTAGAGTAGAAATCAAAATGAGAATTAAAGACAATGAGAATTCTCCCTGAATTGTATCAATATAAATATGACATTTCATATAAAAGAGTCCCTTAATTCCCAATAAATTGTTTTCAAATACTTAGTGGGAGAAATCAGGAATGAGTTTTTCAGAGAAAGCAATAATACCAAGCTGTGGTTGGTGAAAACCAAGCAAAAAATCCCCCCCCCCTTTTAATGATGTCATTCTTATAGAGGTTTCTTTAAACTCTCTACTTTTGTTTTGGTCTACGGGGCAAGAAAGGTTTTTTTTTAGAGAAGTTAAAATAGATTGGTGTCAGAAAGACAAACTAAGGAGTCAGAGATGGTCCTCAAGCTGGTTGCAGTTTCAAAAAAAAAAAAAAGTTTGATGTTCTGTTTCATTTCACTTTATTTTGTTTTTGATACCAAATGAAATCAAATTGCCAGACTTTAGAGATGTTTTGTACAAATTCTCTGTTTTCTACTGAAACACCTACACAAAATTTCATGGGTTCCTTTGAGATGACAAGATTACCCCACCAAAATCACCTGGGGCTCTGCAAGGACTCAAGATCTCTAGGCCCCACACTAGCCAAGGTCTGGGGTCTGTGAAGCTACTTGTTGTCTGTGATAAGTAAGGTGTTTGTTTGTAATTAGATAAGAAATAATTGCATATTAACTTCTACTAACTTTCAGTTGAAATTTAGTCTTTCTTTCTTATACAAATGTAGGTGACTAACCACAACACTGATAGCAACACTTATAATTTTGTCACAAAACAAACATTGCAATTGGTGCATACATTTAAAAATATCATTTATGCTCATTTTTGTCTTATAGTAATCTTTAGAACCACCAACATATCTTATCCAATACCTAAATAAATACATATTACCATATCATATTTACAATGTTTTTCTAGTTTTTTTTTTATTTTTATAAAGAAAAAATTTTTTAGAGAGAGAGAGAGAGTGCCCACCAGCAGGGAGGCAGAGAGTGAGACAAAGAAAGAGAGAGAGAATCTCGAGCAGGCTCCACACCCAGCACAGAGCCGCTGTGGGGAGTCCCTTGCTGGGCTTGATCTCAGGACCCTCAGCTGAAATCAAGAGTCTGATGCTTAACCAATTGGGCCATCAGGTGCCCCTCGATAGTTATTTTTTAAGGAAGTTAATTTCCTTTGTAATTATATGTATTTTATTTTTTACATTTAAATATACAAATCTAAGGGGAGGTTGGTAAGTTTCAGCAGACTGCCAAAGGGGTCCATGACATGCAAAAGATGGTTAAGAAAGCCTGCCCTAGATTGCAGTTCTCAAACTTTAGCATCAGAATCACCTGAAGGGCTTGCTTAAACATAGTTTGCCAACCTTACTCTAGACTTGCCCATGAGTAGGCTCAGGTGGAGCTCCAGAATTTGCATTTCTGTACATGCATTCCAGGCTTGCAGATGCTGCTATTTTGGTCCTAAAATATCAAACGTCAAAAACCATTGACCACACTGAATCCAAATGTCTGGGTAAAAGACCAGATGATTCTAACTATAACCAGGTTTGGGGGCTGCTGATCCAACTCTTGGATTACAAGTCCGTGGTACACTTGCTTTCACTCCCTTGCCCATAGCAGACAGAACTTCCTAACCACTGTGCTTTTCATAATCTGGTAAGTAATAAACTTACTAAATATGAATCTAAGAAAGTTACAAAATTACTATGCTTTGCTATAATTATTTTCTCCTTACTTGTTTTTAGTCAATTCATTTCTAATTTTAAAATAGGAAAAATATCAGAGTTATAGTTTGTATATCAGGTAAATGATGAACTTTTTTGCTTGGTCAATTAAACCAAGTAAAATAAAAATTTTCCACCATCTTGCCCACAACCTGCCCCTGCCCCATCTCACCCTAGGAAAGTAGCTAAGAATACGATAAAAATTTCCTTTGGTGCTAAACTTTCAAATTAAAAATGAAAAATAACAGAAAATAGTATTTAATTATTTCTTTGTGAAGTTAGCAAATACAAAAATAAATCATTTAAAGTAGAAGTTAGTAATTAAATTTTTTCTGCTGATTCCCGTATCTTATCTTTGTTGTTATTTTGTGTTAAGGCTTTTCCCACATAGTTGAAAATTTGGGGACAATGACAGGAAGTATGGACAAGAACGGGAATACTTTTTGTCTACCAATTTTTAAAACTACAATGAAACACAAGTTCTATTTTCAGTTTTCCAGGACCCAGTGTTAAATTGTGGATACAAATTTGTGGTGGTGCCTATAGAGGATATTAAATCATCAATACTCTGTTTATTTGGAAGGCTTATAAAAACAACATTTTACCCCCCCCCCCCCACTCCCCAGCAACTTCAAAACACCTCTAAAATGGAAGAACTTGAAGTAATTCCATTTCTTATTTTGGATTTGAGAATGAGAGGCTCAACCTGAGGCTTCTGACATTTGAACTGAAGGTATCTTGCACAGGACTATTATAGAATTTAAATTTTTTTTTTAGATTTTATTTATTTATTTGACAGAGAGAGACACAGTGAGAGAGGGAACACAAGCAGGGAGAGTGGGAGAGGGAGAAGCAGGCTTCCCGCGGAGCAGGGAGCCCGATGTGGGGCTCAATCCCAGGATCATGACCTGAGCCGAAGGCAGAGGCTTAACGACTGAGCCACCCAGGCGCCCCTAGAATTTAAAAATTAACAGTAGCTCCTCATAAGCAGCCTAATAGGGGTATGTTTAACCAACTCTATTTTTTAAGACATTAGTATTTCCTAAATTCTGTGAAGCTATACAGACCTGACGACTTCTAGTTTTTAATGGTTTAGCAAGGCAAGTCAACCACATAGATCATTTTTTGGGTTAGTAATGAGGTAGTGTGCTTTCCTAGGAAATATTTTAAAAATCACTACCCTAAGTTTCTTTAACATTTATCCTTGCATTGGTGTAAAATATTTCCTTTCATACTTTGATCAGAGACATGAAAGTGTTATTTAAAGTACTTTTTTACTTATGCATGCTATAAATGGCAGGGAATGAAAATGTTTCATTTAAAAGAGGGAAGGCTGATGAAATCTGCCTCACATGATTTACTAGAATCTTTGGGGAATTGCATTTTGTACCCTATCTGCATAAATAATCTTGAGAGACTACAGTGCCTTTTTAATAAATTGACTCCTAAATTACTTTCCACTGTACCAAACACATCATTTTAAACTCACTAAGTTTTCTTTCAGTTACCATGTGCCAGTCTAGACACATTCTCATTAAAGCTATAACTTTCTTTCAATTACTAGAGCACTATGGAGACTATTTAATAAGCGCAGGCCCAAAGATTAAAGTCTTTGCAGAGATTACCTGACTCATTTCTGAAGAAAGCAAGTGCCTGACCTTCATCAAAAATATTGTATCTAAGGCAGTGGGATGTACTATTTGCTTGATACACACTAAAAAATCTAGTTCTTTGTCCCTGTCTCCTGATGGAAGGACTGTGATTCATAGGAAATGAGGTCAGTGAACTAGAGAGTAAAATCTGGTTGGGGGAAACATGTAAATAGATAGTACACGGTTGTGTGGGATTGCCTGTCATCCACTCAGCTCAACCTGTTTTCTAGAACACCTTCCCTGACATAACCAAAGTGAGTGGTTCTCTTCTAGCACATTGTATTTATCATGTTACATTGTCATTATATTTTTATGTGTCTGTCCCCACCATATTTAAAGCAAAAACCATGTTTTACTCATCCATGGAACAGACACAATATCTTTGCTAATACTTAAATTTCTGATCCAGGAGTAATCAAAATAATACATTTATATTAGCAACTGTTAAAAAGTAATAGAGATATATGTTTCCTTTGTAATACATACTCTCATGCAATTATAGGAATCCCCAATATATTTCATTCAAAGTTTAAAAACTTCTGTCAGTGAAGATATTGATATTTTGTTCTTTGTAAATGATTCATTTTGACCCCACATATCCTCCAGGAAACTATTTAGTTAAGATTCACAACCAGAATGAAAAACCTCCTGTGTCTATAACCATATAATGATGCTTGGGTAGATGGTGAATTGGAACACAAGTTCCATCATTCAGGGCATTTGGATTCATCACTTGTGGAAACAAGGTCAAGTTACCAATCTCTTTAGCTTACTCTTTACTAAATTCGTGAGCCTATAAAACAATTCCTAAGAATTACCAAGTTCGGTAGTGAAAGCAAATGACTTCCTAGGGCCTCACCTGTATGGACTTACTATTGAACTAAAATCAACATTAAAGTAGGAATCTGGAAACATCGCCACTTACCCAGTGCTTTACTTGAAGTGAGAATAAATAAACAACTGTCAGTTTCAATGTTTTGTTGACCATTCTTCAAAAAACATTATTCCTTCTACAGCTTACCTTCCTCCAAGCCTCTTTATGTCTCAAAGTTTCCCATGTTGAAAGAATTTTTGTTAGAATACAAGATATAATGTATTATAAAAACAATAATATATATATAAAGTGCAGGAAGTCTCTGGTTAATAATCCTCAGGATTATTTACATAATGGATGATAAAACTCACATCCTCCCTTTGCTCTTTATAGGAATTTGTTTTCCTGATGAGGTTGACATCACTCGAATGAGACTTAAAGCTGGGGAGTTCACATTCTGAATGAACAGCATTTTAGGAAGTAAAGGAAGTTGAAAACTCTCAATTAAAATTGCAAGAAATTATGGGGCATTTCTGACACTCTGAATGGGACCTCAACACATTTTCCAATGGTAAAATACCTATATGTGGTGGTTAGGTACTAGATTGGCATTGATATACAATGTAACTCTCCCAGTCTACTAGAAATTAAATGCCCATTATAGATTACACCAAGATCTAATCACTGCATTAATGTTATTTCTAGTGGAAAATATGTCTTTGGTTAAAAAAATAAGCATTTTGAAATAAATTTTGAAAATCTGGGTATAGCATGAAGACTATATGATTATTAATCAGCTAAAAAGAAGGGCCCCTTATAAAGAAAGTAATCAATTACCTTTGATTTTGATGAACCAGGAACAGTTGAGATAATTGCCAAATGCTGAGGGTATGTGTGGATGTTGACTTTTTCACTTTATACAAAATTTTTAGAATGGATTAGAAAATCACTCCCCATCAGGACAGAAGGAAAATGATAATAATTTATAGTTGAACAACTTTGGGCATTTAGATAGCTAGATATTTCTATTTTATATGCACATATATTTATATGTAATGAATAATTTATTTCTTTAACAAATGTTTATTTAATACCTATATTTTGAGACAATAAGTCTGAATGTTAGCAATGCAGTAAAGGATAAAATAGGCATAGTTCCTATATTTATAGACTTTATGGTTTAATATGACAAGACAAACTAGTAAATAGTATAGTGCTATACGTGATAAAATAACCATCCATGATCTAATATGGTTAAATCTCTCAAATCATGAATACCAAAGGATCAGAATGCTGAATTAGAGTTGACTATACAACTTAAAAGAAGCAGATTATTACTACTCTTCCCTTCTATTTTAAACTTCATTACTTTTGAGATTAATGGGAAGGTAAAAAATGAATATGGTGAACTTGTATATTTGATATAATATATTATGACAGACTGGAACTATAATAAATTTTAGGTGCATCATTAATATGGAATTATCACTTTCATTATGCTTCTTCAAAAAAAATCTTGACATTTTGCATACCCTTTCTCATAGTAATTATACTGCTACAGATTTTCCAAAGGAATTATTGTGGAAATGTTGCAAAGATATAGCAAAAGCATGTTCTCTAAGGACCCTTGTGATCAGTTATATATATATTGTGATATAGCATAACATAGAATATTTCATTTTCTTGAATAATTTATAGAAAATATTTAATGACATGAGAAATGCTCATGTGTAAGTAGGCTATAAAACAGCATAATGTAATATTTTGTATGATTTTATAATACAGTATTTCTACATACTTAGTTTATATCATTTTTATAAGAAGGTTATCAACGGTGGTTGTTTTTGAGAATGGTGTTAATCAAGATTTTTATTTTCTTCCTTTTGCTCACATGTATTTTCTAAATTTATAACTTCCATAAATATTAAATGTCTTAATAAACCCGGTTTGATACCAATAAAATAGTTTGAGAATCTCTTAAAACAGAGCTGAGTAGAATTACTTACCCTAGTCCCAGCAGCTGACAGACGTCATCTGAAATCTGGGTGGTCCAGTTGTGAGCACAAGCTATACGCCATTCGCTCAGGATTCTGAACTGCACCAAACCATTGTTGTTCATTGTGCCATTGAAAAGACGCACTAAAGAGATTCGATCACACACAGGGTCATTTTGACCTAAGTTGTTAAAAGTAAATAATGGGCTCTAAACTACATGTTTTGGGGTGCCTGGGTGGCTCAGATGGTTAAGCATCTGACTCTTGATTTCAGCTCAGGTCATGATTTCAGGGTCCTGAGATTGAACCCTACCAGGCTCTGTGCTGGGGTGGAGCCTGCTTAAGATTCTTTCTCCCCCCTTTCCTGTGCCCCTCCCCCTTCCTTGTTCTCTCTCTCTCTCTCTCTCTCTCTCTCAATCAATCAAAAAAATAGTAAAGTACATGTGTAATGTTCTTAACATTTAGAGTTTAGAGATTGATAGTAATTTTTCTTAAAAGTATTAGAAGGCCTAAGTTGGAGAAATACAAATTTGGTAGACTTAACATTGCTCTTTTGTATATCTATAAAAATGGAAAAGGCAGAGATATGGAAGTTTACTGCATATCAGTACAGCAAATAAACAGAAAATAAAGTTATTTGTGAGGAGCGTGTCTTACAAGCTTAATCTCTAAAAGAAGGAAAATTCAAGTTCAGAAACAACTTTAAGCACTTTTCCCCCCTACTTTCTTCTCTAGAAACTATTTTCTTTGGCCTTGTTCTTTTGCTGTTTGGTATCTTCTTCCCTGCCATTTTACAAGTATGTTGGATATAGTATAAATGCTATGAGTGGCCAGGTAGGGACTGGGCCAAGCTAAGCGAGTTTATCAAACAGATGAAACATCAGCAATGATAGTTTTACCACAAACACCATACTATAATTCTGTAAGTTAATGTTATTGTTTACATTTTTTCCCTATTCTGAGCAAGGTAAGAGCACTGACTTTAGAATTAGACAGACTTAAGTTGAAAAGGCAACTCTAGCCCTTACTAGGTGTGGGATCTTTGGCAGCCACTTAACTTCTCCAAGCCTCAGGTTTCTCATGGCTAAAAAGAGCTAATTCTTATTACGTTAAGATTGTTTTACAGTGCTCAGTTATAGCACATAATAAGTAGCATTAAATATTTGTTTAGAAATAAAAGCAAGACATAGAAAAAGGAGCCATTGTTCATTATGTTATAGAGATCTGGAAGTGGTCTAGGCTGAGGACTCAACAAAGCAGGAGTAGTTATTGAAGAAGCAAGAATGCAAGGGGGCAAGTCTAACATAGTTTAAGTAAACATGAGGGTGTGTCCATATGCAGGCAGTGAGCAGGGCATCATAGTCATTAAGGGCGGTGCTAGAGGGCCTGGTGCAGGCCATTGTCTCTCTGTGGTATTTTATGGTTTCTACGTGAATATGGGTTGTCCTAGACTTAAAGTTACTAAACTTACATTTAAATAGACAAAAAACGAGGCTAGAGTGACAAAAGGGTTTTCCTAAAAATAGAACATACCGCAATGTGCTTCATCTGAGCCATCCTTGCAGTGTAGAAGACCATCACAGAGATTCACCAGTGGGACACACTCTCCATTTTTACACTGAAAATGGTCTTCTTTGCAGTGCTCTATGGAAAGAGAATATTATAGGGTGAAGAGGTGACAAATAGATGATCCTGTAGTATCATCCCATTTCTGCCTCTTCACACATGAGCCTTTTACCCCAGTGCATGGTTGAGCTAGATTTAATATCAAGTAAGACTATATACACTGAGTTGCTCAGGATACCTCTGCAATGGTAGTGTCAAAGCCAGAGAGGTGGCTTGAGAAAAGTGTGGATAAACCCTTAGGCATCTTCTTTGCAGCAGAGCACAGAGCAGTTCTAAGAGATGGCCAAGAGGTTTGGGATACACCCCTCCCTCACAAACTCTGTTAGTTTCTTCAATAAACTCGTCCACCCCAAATGAACATACAAGCAACAACCACTGGAATGTTACACAAGCATAAAAAGATCTATTGATTTCACCACACAAACGATACACCCAAACCTATACTATAGAGAAATGTGGAAGTTGTCCTTTGGCGGGACCAAAGTTGGACCAGGCTGGAAACAGTGAGATCATTTAAAGCATGGGTCACTTGGGGAAAACTAGTCACAAAGAAATGGAAACTCTGCATTAGCAGTAATTTGTTAGGAGCTTAAAGTTGGAGCTCCAAACAAGTAAATCAGGGTTGGAGTCAAGGGGATGTGATTGGCATATGAAGAAACAAAAGGAAAATGAAGAGACTGAACAAGGAAGGAACTGAGTGGTTCTGGAGGTAGTTGCTCGTTTCTAGAATTTGAGTCATGCAAAAATGGGCCTACTGGAAATATTCATTGTTTGAGGAAAGTGGATACTGCTGTTTCCTGGAACAGTTTGATCTTATAGGGTTTTGTGCAGGGACAGAGGGGTTTGCTCCCTCAACATGTTTTTGTTTTGTTTTGTTTTGTTTTGTTTTTTTATTTCTAATTGTAGCTTGGGAGGGATAGCTACATGGCAGTATTAGGATCTGGGTTGAGGGCCACACGGGATTTGGCTTCCCTGAGAAGGGAAATTGTAGTTGGGTGTGTAGAGGCTTGAGGTTTCTTCCCCTACATGATGCATGAATGATCATAATGGGGAAACAAAAGTCCTTGATAAAAATAAGGAAGAGGGAAACCTATATTTTGAAAGCTATTATGGATATCACTCATAAACTATTATATTGTTTTCAAGGAGGCACAATTCATGTTAAAGTGGTTTCAAAACTGAACTGTACTAATCTCCATATGGACTTTCTCAATTTATGATTATCAAATGTAATGGCACTTGAAAGGAATCATTCCTGTTGTTTTAAATCTAGGTTGTAGCCCCAAATCTGAGAGTACTGATCAATACTGTTACACTCTAAAAAGAGGTACTAAATGTAGCCATACTACACTTACTAAAAAAAATCTAAAAATTGGTCTAGCAACAATCAATACTCATCACCTATTTCCAGATATATATATATCATATTATATATATATATATGATATATATATATAAAGAGGATAAGAGTTTTTTCTAAAAAAAGACTGTGTAATGACCTTGAGGAAGAGTGTTTTCAAGTGAGAGAGGGGAAGATGGTCCCATCTAGCACACCAAGTAAAGGAAGCTCCAAGACAACAATTCATATTGAGTTGCCTTAAAGGAGGAAGGTCATCAATCACACCCCACCTGAATTTTTTTTTACACCGAAGAATCTCGAGGGCTGGTGCTTCCATGGGATTAATGCTGGAGCTTTCAGATTTTTTTTCAACTCCTGTGTGTATGTGTGTGTGTGTGTGTGTGTGTGTGTGTGTATGTGTATGTAACTAAATTTAACATGCTTATTCTGTTTTGTTCTTTTTTTTTTTTTAAAGATTTTATTTATTTATTTGACAGAGAGAGACACAGTGAGAGAGGGAACACAAGCAGAAGAAGAAGCAGGCTTCCCGCTGATGCGGGCCTTGATCCCAGGAACCTGGGATCATGACCTGAGCCGAAGGCAGATCCTTAACGACTGAGCCACCCAGGAGCCCCATATTCTGTTCTGTTCTATTCTGAATTTTATTCTATTTTATTTTATTCCATTCCATAATAAGAAATGCTAGTCAAACCAAATAAGTTGATTTCACAATCAGCTTTTTGAAAAATATCAGACTAAACTGAAGTATAGTGAATAACTTCACAGGAAGTGGTGACTTTAGTTTCTTAGTTTGTGGGCAGATAGCTGTACAAATAAAGATTTATGTTCACTTCCTGTGTAATGAATAATGAATTCAAAGTCGGAAGTTAGGCTGGAACTTCCCTTGATGGTAGTTAGGGGCCAGGAGAGAGGGTGGCAGTGGAAACAACTTGCATTTTCTCCATGTGGGAAAAGTGCATGAGTTTCCTTTTGACCAATGGACCCTGGATAACTGAGTGACAGCTGACTCCAACACAAAGTGGAGAGATAGAAGCTGGGGTGAGGGGTGGATTAGGAGCTGAGTAGGGCTATAGGAGATTGTCTAGGAAGAGTACCACTCATGCCAACAGTGCAGTAGTCCTGGGGTGGGGGTGGGAGAAGAATGCTCCAAATAACCCACAGTTCTGTTCTACAAAAGAGTTAGCATTTGGCCAGGAGCCACTATTAGCCAAAAGAAAAATACAGTGGTGACAGAATTTTCCTGTTTGCCTCTCCTCGGACACTAGAGCTATTGGATGATGGAAGGGAAAGAAGGTGGAAAATGAGTCAAAGGCAATATTTCTACTCTCCTCTACCTTAAGTTGTCAGGCTAAGTTTTGTACCCAGGACTGGGAGATAAGAGAAACTTTGCACTAGATGATATTAAAGTTTTGATGAGGTATTTGACAGTACATCTTAATATTTAGAAGTGAGTCTTAATTACCCAGTTAAGAAAATTTAATACCTAACGTAACTGGGAGAGTGAAGAGATCTGCCCGAAATATCCAGGGGCCTAAGGGAGATTTGAAATAAAGTAGGTGGAGAAAAAGAAAGCTTTTTCTGTTTACACTCTTGTTGAGTCCATTCTTTAAACTGAATATACAGTTTACTAACTGAAATATCCATACACCTTGTTTCTTCATCTTTACATGCCTGGCATAAAGTGGGAAATCAGTAGTATCTGTTAAACATTAAGTGAGTTAATTTATGTTAAATGAGCAATATGCCTTAAAGATCAGTATGAACCCTAGTAACAGAGTTGACATAATATAAAACAACCTTTAAAAAGTATGATTTCAAAGAAATAAATTTTTTTAAATTGGACAATTGATTGGCTAATGGTGACTCTACTGATTTACAAAACAGAAATTGATTCTACGAATTATGAAGATAAAATATGCTTGTTTGTATTTGAATGTGGCTAAAACAAGCTCTGGAATCTTACGACCTTAGTTTGAGCTGCAATTTAGTCATTTTCTTTATGTTTATTTTCAACCTTTAGCAAATAAATTACTTTTTCTGAGCCTTAGTTTCTTTGACTGTCCAATGGGAATAAATACTATTATGTTTTAGGTGTAATCTGAGAGCCAGGTTAAAAAAATATATTTGGTACACCAACATGAATATGTTGAATGCTAATGAATAATATCTTTTTTTAAAGAAACACATTTTTTTAAGATTTTATTTATTTGTCAGAGTGAGAGAGGGAGAAAGTGCACAAGCAGGGGAAGTGGCAGGCAGAGGGAGAAACAGGCTCCCCGCCGAGCAAGGAGCCGGACGCGGGACTCAATCCTAGGACTCTGGGATCATGACCTGAGCTGAAGGCAGATGCTTAATTGACTGAGCCACCCAGGCATCCCATGAATGATATTCTTAACAGCAAAAAGAGTAACACTTAGAAAGCATTCCTTTCACTGATATTTTAAGTTAACATTCTTACTTCCATGTTCCAGTTGTGCTATGTTCCCCTCAGATAACCATCTAAACAACAAGAAAACATTCTTAATCTTTTCCTCTGGGTCTCTTAAAATAATAACTGGAGCTGTTTGTAATTTATTTTTAACTTTGGAATATTCTATACTTTGCAACCCAAATCTAAGTCACATTAATAAAAAAAAATTTTAAGGAAGACATGGTTGGCCTGATTGTTTCTACAAATCTTTACCCCAATGAGAGAAGTAGGTTACATATATCAACTATAACACCGTTAGGGATGTTCTTATAAATGTAATTATCAATTTGTTTCACAAACACATAGTTTTTAACCAGATTAGTGTGATGATAAATGGGTGAAGACAATTTCATATTCTACAGGCAAGCATTAATATTTTAACTGACTTTATATTTTATCTCTTCACTATTAATTTTCCTTTAAAAAGCAAGAAGGCTTAAAACTAGGTATGCATGTGTTTGTATTTGTATATTCTATTTTAATTCTATACTTTGATATATATTATATTTATTTAAAAAGTTGACAGCCTAATTACATATCCATGATTAAATATCTTTATAGAGAATACTAGTCACCATGAGTTATTTTTAAATTATCTCATTACTTTGTTTTCCTAGCTTGTTAAAACCATTATGTAAAAATGAGTTCTCAGTGCCAAGAATTTAATCATAGATAAGTTAATTGATAATTTTACTCTTTTACTAGTGTTATCAGGCTATATTTATTTAGTAAAACACATACTTGCTGAATGGAAATTTAAATTTCTGAATGAAAGTATGAGTGAATACATATATAAAGATCTGAAGATTGTAATTTATTTTTGTGCTGTGGCCTGAAGCTGTTGAGGTTATACCCTACAAATCTAGAAAAGAAAATAACTTGCTTCTATAAAATGGATGCATTCAATGAAAAAATGCTGAATGGGGCAAAATGATCTTTTGTTCCTTAACTGAGTAGAAATGATAAATTCTGAAGAAAGGGTGAATAAACTCTTCCAAAATTTTCCTTACATGCATGAACTGGATTCTGATTCTTTGCAACATAGAGCAGTTCAGCTTCATTAAGAAGTCTTTAACCCAGAAGTGTAGCTCTCTGTGGCCTCTGAAATCTTACTTCCGATCATTTTATGCTCATAGTGAGAGGGAAGAAGAAATATTGCTAAGAATTGAATTTTCCCATCTTCTTTTTATGAAGTCTCCAGTAGCCCTGCCTCATTTAGTCAACATATGCTTGGCTTTAAATGGAACTGAATTGATCTCTAAGGCACATGCCACACAATCTGGGGAGGGCTCTAAACCCCTAAATGTAATCAGCTGCCACTTCCACAGTTGCCTGATAAGCACAATTGAATTCCAAATTAAGACCCTGAGTATCAGAAAAGAGCAATGAGGGGACGTTTATGGGAGACAGATCTTAATAAATCTATATTTCATATGCTCTAGTTTAATTTACAAGGAATGCTAAAAATAGGATAAGGAAAGGAGATACAAAAATATGCTATACAATTGTTTTATATTTCAGTTGAATGCATTGGAAGGTGCCCTTAAAATATCACAGAAGACAAATGAAGCACATAAATGCTGAAGATTTGTGATATCCCTTTTATACTTCTTTCTAAAATGATCCTCAAAGCAGGGCACCATATAAACAGATAAGTGTGCTCAATCTCTCTTTCCATTACCAGCTTGATTATCTTCCACTGCCAATTCCCTGTCTCTATAATTGCTTTTCAGTCTTTTGGTGTAAAAATCCCACTGGGAGAAGACTGTGCTGATGACGGCTCATTCACTCCATTTTCTACTCCACAGCAATACCTGTCCCGTGTCCAGGAGGGTTGGGAAACCACATTCCCAGAGTATTCACCACATAGTGATGGTCATGGAAGCCTCCATTCCAGGTTCAATCAGGAATTCTCTCTAAATGATTTATTTCTTGAATAATAAAATCATAGTAGTTGCAATCTAGCAAATGGGTAAACACATATGAACAACCTCTACAGCAAAAACTTGGGATCTATTTCGTGTTAGAAGTAATAGATTGTGCTCTTTAGGCTTTTACCTTGAATAGAATTGCTTTTTCAAAATCCTTGGTGTTGTATTTATCTCATAAAAATCTACTAAAAACCAGAAACTAATATTTTTGTTGGAAGAGATTTATTGTTGTATTCCTTTTTGTGATCTATTCTTTCCACCTCTTTCCTTTGTTCTCATTTAAGTTTTTTAAAAAGACCTACATTTCTCTAAAATTTTGTGTCAAAATGGTTTCTTTTTTGCAGATGGTAGGATGACCAATAATTATTCCAATTGTTTGGATTTATGAAAAAAATCCATTTGCCTATTGGTTAGAGTTAGTTTTTTATCTCATTAGTTCAGTTAGTTTTATAATTCATCTTCATTTCTTTACGAATATACTTTTTTCTTATTTTTATGTATTTATGTATGTATGTATGTATGTATTTATTTTCTTTCCATTTCTAAGAGTTTGGCTTTTTTAGATTCCACCTATGTGATATTATGTAGTATTTGTCTTCCTCTGACTTATTTCTCTTAGCCTAATAGCCTCAAGGTTTATCCATGTTGCCACAAATGACAGGATTTCCTTCTTTCTCATGGACGAATAGTATTCCATTGACTATAATATACCACATCACCTTTATCCATTTATCTGTAGATTGGCATTGAAGTTGTTTCTATATCTTGGCTATTGTAAATAACACTGCAGTGAACATGGAAGTACAGAAATCTCTTCGAGATTCTGATTTCATTTCTTCTGGATTCACACCCAGAAGTGGGATTGCTGGATTATATGGTAGTTCTAATTTTAAATTTTGTGGAACCTTCGTAATGTTTTCCATATTGGCTGTACCAGTTTGCATTCCCATCAATAGTATACGAGGGTTCCCTTTACCCCACATCCTCACCAACACTTGTTATTTATTACTTGTCTTTTCAACAATAGCCATTGTAACAGGCATGAGTTGATATCTCATTGTGTTTTGGATTTGCATTGCCCTGATGATGAGTGATGTTGAACACCTTTTCATGTACTTTTTGGTCATTTCTATATCTTTTTTGGAAAAAAAATTATTCAGTTCTTCTCCTTTTTTTAAAAATTCAGATTGTTTTTTAATTTTTTAAATTTAATTCCTGTATAGTTAACATAGATTGTTGTATTAGTTTCAGATGTAAAATATAGTGATTTAAAACAAATAATACTTTTTTCAAAAGCCCTTTTCATGACATCATTCTTGGAAAAAATTTGGGAAGTCCTCTTTTCCAGCAGGTAGGTATTAGGTATTTTCTTACACTACTTTAAGATACTTTGAAGAATTAATTCTTTTGCATTCAAATAATAGATGACAGATGCCATATAGATGATATTGATGCCCATACATTTAATTCTCCACAAAATCTTAGAAATATCACTATATTGTCTTTAAGTATTCATCATGAAATTAGTAATATATAAAGCTGATCTGATTTTTTTAAAAGATTTATTTATTTATTTGAGAGAGAGAGGAGGGGGAGGGAGAGAGAGAATCTCCAGCAGATTCCCTGCTGAGTGTGGAGCCCAACACTGGGCTGTGATCAGAAACAAGTCAGATGTTTAACCTATTGAGTGACCCAGGTTCCCCAAAGATGATCTGATTTTTAACACATTTGGAAAATTATTATATTTATTCTGTTTAGGAATTTGTCAAAAATTTTCCTCTTAAAACTTAAAAATTTAAATAAGAAATTTTATAACACTGATTATTGCTTATTAATTTTTTATAGACAGCAGTAAGACATTGTGATTTTTAGGCATTTAATCAGATCCAGAAAATATATATAATTTTTCCCCCTTTATACCTTTCACTGGTAGTTTTGACTGGTTCTTTTCATTTGGGAATGCTTATTATTTTCAAATTGTGGCTTGGTGTTTTTTTTTCCTTCATGCCCATTGCAGATTCTCACATTTTTCCATCTCTTTATCTATTGTTTTTGCATTCTTGATCATGCTTCTGTGCAGCAATTTTTGTAGAAATGTGGATATTTTGGTGCCAGAGTATTTGAATAGGTATGCTATCAACCAAAAAACTGTGCCTTTTATGCCATTAACAAAGACCTCTAATAAAATCAGAAAGAATAATTTGGTTGTGGTAGAGTTTCAGCAGGAGATTCCTCTGCCTGAAAATGACCACGGTTTTCCAAATATCCTAAGGGGCAACTGATTTGTAGTATCATTTTTGGGGGGCAGGTGTTCAACAAGATATCAGAAGCTAAAGTTAAATATTAATTTTTAATAAAAAATTAGAAGTCATAATATTAGGTATAAAAATAATGCTGAAGCCACTTTGTGTCTTCTATTATCAACCAAAATTCTTTATTATGTCATTTACTTTCTATGTAACTGTAAGAACCAATTAGGTTTTATCAACAATATACATCCAAAGTCTTTTTTATCTTAGAAGAACTAAATATTATATATCAAATTTTTCTCATCCATGTCCATTATTGATCTACATTTTAAAGGTATCATCAGAAAACCAAATGATTAACTTAAGTTAAATCAAATGTTGAATGAAATTAAAATTAAAATAATAGTTACACCACAAAGAGAAAAAACTGGAATAAAATATTGGCAGACAAACATGGATATTATAGTATAATCAGTAGCAACAAAATTTCCAAGAAACAGAATCAGTAGCTTGATTCAAAAATGATAGTCTCTTTCCATAATTTGGCTATCATTGATAATGCTTCTATAAACATCAGGCACAAATGTCCTTTGACTGATGAATGGATAAAGAAGTTGTGGTATTTGTATGTGTGTGTGTGTGTGTGTGTGTGTGTGTGTGTGTGTGTGTAACAGAATATTACTCAGCCGTAAAAAAGAATGAAATCTTGCCATTTGCAATGATGTGCATGGAGCTAGAGAGTATTATGTGAAGTGAAATAAGTCAGTCAGACAAAGACAAATACCATATGATTTCACTCATATGAGGAATTTAAGAAACAAAACAGATGAACATATGGGAGGGGGTGAAAAGGGGAGAGAGGGAAGCAAACCATAGAGATTCTTAGGGATAGAGACCAAACCGAGGGGTGATGGAGGGAGATGAGTGGGAGATGGGTTAGATGGGTGATGGGAATTAAGGGGGGCACTTGTGATGAGCACTGGGTGTTATACGTAAGGGATGAATCAATGAACTGTACACCTGAAACTAATATTACACTGTATATTAACTCGAATTTAAATGAAAACTTGAAACTGAAAACAAAAGCAAAACAAAATGGTAGTCTTAAAATTGTCTTGATTAATATTTTTCAAAGCAGTGATATGTTCTTTCCTAAGTTAGTTCCTAACTATATATACAGTAAATATATATATTATATATTCATACAAATATATATTTATAAACACATACTTACATAAATATATGACATCTACTGCTACTTTCATGTCACTATATTTTTTAACTCCTTTGAAAAATAATTATAAATATGATTTTAAAATAAAGTTTTAATTTATAAAGTAAAAATAATTTTAAATCACGTCATTTTCTACATTTTCTCCTTTGTTATGTACTGTATTTTAAGATAAAATCTAATTCTCAGTAGATCTCAAAGATTTTATTCCTATTTTTTATACCATATATTGATCATAGCTCTTAATATTTTATTTGCTTATTTCACTAATTGAATATTTTGATTGATACATGTCACTGTTGCTTATAAGTCACAAGTAGCTGTTTCTAAAACTAATCATGAAATCCAGAAGGGCAGGTTAGTTGCTTGGGCTACCGCTTACTTCTACCTAAGTAGGTTGCATAATACTTGTGGTTTATTTTCATGGCCAGAGGTTAGACAAGTTACAGATCAACTTTGCAGTAAAGCAGAAGGAAAGCATACAACTTTGAGAGATAGAGTCAGAAGTATAGGCTAGTTGTGAGTGGAGGAACAGATATTTGTACAGCTGGATCTGAGATAACAGGCCAGATGAAGATCAATGCTTTGACCCTACCACCTTCCTAGATATTCTAGCCGAGGACAAACTGACCACACCGTCTTCTAGGGAAAGGAAAGACATATAAAGGAAGTGACATGTATTCTGTCTTCCTGACATATTTGTACCAAGAGAGAATCAAGGGAGGGGCAGTAGTATAAGAAAAATCATTGTCCAAGTGATCACAAATTCTCTGTAGATTGTCAAATGCAAAGAGTTATATCATACCCTCTAACTACATGTATAGAGATACAGATATATCCATGATGAGTGGGCAGGCAATTTTTTTCCTGCTGATTATGTTATAGTATAATAAAAAATATAGGGTGAGAAGGTTGTGCATGCCAGGAGTACCAGCATCAAATTCCTTCACCCTTCATGGCAGCAGTTCTATACTGGCTGTCTTTAAGAATTTAATGATGTTAATTTTTTAATTGGATGTTGTTGGAATCCAAACAACTCACTTTCTTGACTCCCTGCTGGTCTCTGAAAATGCTTTTGGCAAATGGAACTTGACATATCGTCCTCCTTCTTCATAGTGCCAAGTAACCTGCTTTTTAACATTTAAAATGGCCGTCTTAAGTGAACAAAATTCACAACTTTACACCCCATAGAAGAGCAAATAAACCTGCTGAAAATGATGTGGATTCCTGCTTTGAACTGACTTAGGCCAGTGGTTATGCAGATGTAAAGGAGGGAAGAAAATCTCTGATAAGATGACAAAGAATGAGTATATTCGAATGCAGTCACTGAAGTTGCTAATAGGCTTTGAAATACTATATGCCTTTATCATTCTGCTCCAAAAGTTACAATGCAACGGGTAATCCCAAGTGCACATACCTGGAATCCCCAGGTAGTAGCCAGTAGTGAAGTTTGCTTTAAATCCCCCTTTTGCCAACAGCTTGTCAGTGATGAAAAGCACAGTCATTCTACTGGTGGTCGAGAACACGTCCTTCACTGGGCCAGGCCCTGTGTACACAGCTGTCCCAAATGAAAACAAGATAATCACTGAAATGGTTCTTTGAATCTAGAAGAAAAATATACCTGTTCTTTCAGTTCCATCCTCCAGAGGGATGCAACACGCAGCATGGCTGCTCTGGAAGTGACCACACGTGCATAACTGTGTACTTCCTTTTAGATTTTGGACACTGCTTCTAGGAAAGACAACTTCTCTATTGATCTTTTCCAGTATTGTTTGGGGTTTCTGTGGCTCTATAATTTAATGATGAATTTCTCATAATGGCTTAGCACCACTACTCTTCAAAGCTCATGTTATTCCCAGGAAAAAAAAGATTATATGACTGCTTTTAGAGACCTTTATAAAACAATGGAGATTATAGCTCCCCTTAGTAAATTTTTGTCCAAATTCATTTGATATTTTTTGTGAGTTGAATCATCAACCTAAGCCGAAGCATTGGATTAATTAGAGATAGATAATATAAACCTAAGTGGTGGTTTTTAAAATGTTTTCCACTAAGTGCTGGGCTTTGGGAGTTTCATAAATAATGAAATATTCTCTACTACACAATAAAGGCTTAGGCTAATTAAAAAATATGTTCTTACACACACACACACACACATTTAGAGAGGGAGCGGGGGAGGGGTAGAGGGAGAGACTCTTAAGCATGATCCACGTCCAGTGCAGAGCCCAGTGCAGGGCTCGATCTAATAACCTTGAGATCATGACCTGAGCTCAAATCAAAAGTTGGATGCTTAACTGACTGAGCCGCCTAGGCACCCATCACATTATTAGATATGTTATATATTAGAATCCCTGAAAGTGACTATGTTTCAAAAGAACTTCTTGCCTACAATTTCAAAACTATGATTCTGAGATCCTCTGGAATTCTTATTTACTTTTCAATGATTAATGTAAATATTAAGAGGTGAAATGATGAAAATGAATTCTTCTTAGATCATGAGAACACTGAAATTTTCATTAGGACAATATGAACTAAAAATGGGAAAACAACTCAAAATGTGTTCATAACTATGTATATAAAAATCAAATTTAAATTTCCTCAGTTCTTATTAACACTAGCCTCCCAGGCCCACCGAGATTTTCATTGTTGATGTCTTCTGTGTGTGCTCTCAAAATCCTCTTCTAGGAAGCCTGAACTTTAGAATTTTGTGGGATTTTGCTGAAGAAACTTGTGTAAGTAGTGATGGATTATATCACTGGGAACTCTCTCCCCCACCCTGCCCCTGTACTGCTATAGAAAGCTCCCTCTGGTCTTCCACCATTGGTTGTCACATTCATGAGATTGCATCCTGATTGCATAGCTACCTGGCCAGATTTTGTAGGAAATGATTAATATGAGTCCAAAGCACCGTTTGATAAAACACTTTTACTTGTGAAGTGTGTTGTTTCATGCACTCCAGTTGACCCTATAAGCATTTTCATAATTTAATGTATTATTTATCAAGAGACACTGTCTTAACCCTCCTACACTGTTGGTGGGAATGCAAGCTGGTGCAACCCCTCTGGAAAACAGTATGGAGGTTCCTCAAACAGTTAAAATTAGAGCTACCATTCGATCCAGCAATTGCACTACTGGGTATTTACCCCAAAGATACAAATGTAGAGACCCGAAGGGGTACGTGCACCCCAATGTTTATAGCAGCAATGTCCACAATAGCCAAACTGTGGAAAGAGCCAAGATGTCCATCGACAGATGAATGGATAAAGAAGAGGTGGTATATATACACAATGGAATATTATGCAGCCATCAAAAGGAATGAGATCTTGCCATTTGCAACGACGTGGATGGAACTGGAGTGTGTTATGCTGAGTGAAATAAGTCAATCAGAGAAAGAGATGTATCCTATGACCTCACTGATATGAGGAATTCTTAATCTCAGGAACAAACTGAGGGTTGCTGGAGTGGTCGGGGGTTGGAGGGATGGGGTGGCTGGGTGATGGACATTGGGGAAGATATGTGCTACGGTGAGCGCTGTGAATTGTGTAAGACTGTTGAATCACAGATCTGTACTTCTGAAACAAATAACGCAACATATTTTAAGAAAAAAGAAAAAGAAGAAGATAGCAGGAGAGGAAGAATGAAGGGGAGTAAGTCAGAGGGGGAGACGAACCAGGAGAGATGATGGACTCTGAAAAACAAACTGAGGTTTCTGGAGGGGAGGAGGGTGGGGGGATGGGTTAGCCTGGTGATGGGTATTGAGGAGGGCACATTCTGCATGGAGCACTGGGTGTTATGAACAAACAATGAATCATGGAACAGTACACCAAAACAAATTATGTAATATATGGTGATTAACATAACAATAAAAAATTAAAAAAACTCGTAGTAGTTAAATAGGATATTAGCTATTACATTAGATTGATAGATCTTTATTATGTTACCGTGTATTTTATGACTTACATACAAGAATTTCCTCTAGGATAGTACACTTTCCCCCCATGTTTATTTAAAAAAATTATTAATCAGTAGAAGATAGGGAAAAATCAACTTTGGTCAATATTTGAATCATTCTCAGATACTTATATAGAAGCAGCTAGTGCTAGAGACACAGACAATCAGAGTAATAATGAAATGTAAATAAAAAATCATAAAAAAATTTTGCATAAAACACAATTTGTTCCTTTAGTTTGAAGTGAAACAAAACTGGATTTAATAGCTATTTTTGGAAATATGATGTACACATAAGGCATATTAAATTGAGTAATATATGTCTTTTAGCTCTTAGTCTCCAAGGGGTATTGCTTGCTGTAGTAAATTAATATAGCTGGTAGAAACTGTTCACGCAAAAATATTAATTCTGGTTTGCCAAGAATGCTCAAGAAGAATATTACTCTGTTATTATTGCAAATACTCTCATTTTGGAAGCTCCACATAAAATCTGACATGTTATTCTGCTGTTATAATTTCATTTTGCTGGTTGTGAAAGAGTGATTACAGTTATTGGGAAATGCTCTCGCCATCAATCCAATGTCTTGAGCCATACAACTTTCACAGTATTTAAACTGCAGACTTACCTAAGAGCAAAGAGTCATCTCCTCTTCCATCTCTGATTTCCACTACATCTGCAATATTTTCTAAGTCGAATTCTTGAAAATGAAGTTGTATATTCTTTCCCTCTTGTGCATTTAAATTCCAAACACCTTAAAAGTAATACATGACAACAGTTTAGAACACGGTTCCTTTGATTTCCCTCAAAAGCTTCACTCTCTTGAGAATTTCAAATTTCTCTGAATTTTCACATGAACCTCTCATGTCCCTCCACGGCATCCTGGCTTTTCCCTTACTGTTACAATAGCCTGGGCATTTGTAAAGCCTGACAACTTATCTACCTCTTCATCTAGATGGCACTATGTTTGTTTCTTCTTTTCTCATTTCAGTGCCTAAAAAATAAAGTGCCCAATAAATATTTAATAAATCAATAAATTTAATAAATTTCTTTAAATTGTTCTTTTAATATCCCCCTGACTTCCAGAATGTTTAGATCATTACGTTGTACAAATGATAGGTTTAAAAGATGTCTTCAGTGTGAAATAGAGATGGTAATCTCTGGTTCCCCATACAAGTCAAATGAGATTCATGGCTGTTTGTTTTTTTGGATCAGATAAGTCCCTGGAATTGTGGCTCTATTCTCCTATGAAAGTGTTACTTCCTTATCTCTGGGTCATTTGAAGAAAGAAAAGTTGACATTTTCTAACAACACATTTTTCACTGTTGTTAGGGCATTTCTTTCACTGGTAGATTTCCCCATTTAGATTGGTGTTGCTATCTTAGGTGCAGCCATGGGAGGAACAAGTCTGTTTCCCAGACCTACTGAAGAGGAACATTTGTAGGCTGGGCTGGGGAATTCGCATTTTTAATACAATTTCTAGGCTGTACTGTTCCTCCAGTTAAGAATATTGACCAAGAGATAGGCTCTGTGCAGTTTTATCAAACTAGTCCCTCAGACTTAAGATTTTTTAGTAAATCCTCATTATTTCATCTTTTTAAAAAAGATTTATTTATTTGTTTTAGAGAGAGAAAGAGAGAGAGTGTGCAAGTGGGGGGAGGGGCAGAGAGAATATGAGAGAATCCTCAAGCAGACTCCCCACTGAGTGCGGAGCCTGACATGAGGCTCAACCTCATGACCCTGTGATCATGACCTGAGCCGAAATCAAGAGTCGGACACTTAACTGACTGAGCCACACAGGTGCCCCTATTTCATCTTTTATACTGAGATTCTAACTACATTACTCTAGCTGCATGATTTATTGACACTAATCTATATTTACAAAAGGTGTGGATGTCACAACTGACCCTTTACTTTTTATACTTTCCTCTGACTTTATGGAATTGCAAACTTGTTTTCTATAGTATAGACATTGTACGTACAATCAAGAAGAGTCATTAAGGGAGCAGTACCTGGAGTAAGGTACTTTCACACTCTGGTTTTGTTCAATTTTTAAATTTAAGAATTATAATAATAACACCTGCTTCAAAGAATTATTGTAAGAATTGAACTGTAATAATATAATAAGCACTACACAGTGTCTAGCACAAAATAAATGCTAAATAAATTAGTAAATATTACTGTTGTTGTTGTTATCATTATATTATGCAATCTCCTAGACAGTAGGTGTACTCAGGTTTGGCAAGTTTATAATCCACTTTGCTGTGTCAAAGGGGGAATCTAGCCTTGACATATACATCTGTTTTTCATGGCTTGGGGAGAAAATGACTCACAGAAAGCCTGGTTAGGGTAGCTGTTTGGAAAGTTCATGGAAGTGAATGTTGTATTTGGCTCCCACAGTTCAAAAGGTCCTCCACAGTCCGCTGAAAAGGAGAAAAGGAAAACAATGAAAAATCATTAGTAACACAAAGCTAATTTCAGAGAGATAATATTATATGTCAGCAAATTCCCAATTATATTTCTTGGAATACTGGTTTTGAGAGAGAGAATTTATAGTTTGTGTAAAAGCAAACCTTGCAACTTAAGTAAGGGAAAACTGTAGGTTAACAGGTCTCTTTACTTCTTTTTTGAGAAGAACTTCTCAAAACCTTAAATACTGTTAAGTTCTTTGAATCTCCAAGAAGGCATAATCGTATGCAGCATTTCCCAAAATTATTTGGGCAGGAATAAATTTGCTGAACATCTTTTATACATAGGCTTTATGAAATAAGGTACCAACTCCCTGCTATAGAAAATAATGAATCTTGATAATGGAAAAAATCTTATATTTGACATTCTCTTATGAGAAGGGTGAGTAAATCACTCATTCTGCTTTCTTATGTTTT
The DNA here is from genome assembly GCF_009762305.2 of Zalophus californianus. NCBI lineage: Eukaryota > Metazoa > Chordata > Mammalia > Carnivora > Otariidae > Zalophus > Zalophus californianus. The sequence goes on from NC_045595.1 coordinate 190,649,303, forward strand.
TCTCTTTTTGTTTTCCTACTTTTTTCTCCCCCCCTTTTTTTTCAGTAGAGAGGGAGCGCCATCATCTTGTATACTGAGATGTCTTACTGTTAAGAAAGGGAGACAAACTGAAACTCCTCTTGCTAAATAATTGCTCAAGACTGGTCTGTTATTTAACATTGTCCAGGAGTCAGGTTGGGAAAAATTTTATTAGACAAAATTCTAGTTAAAACTAAGATGATTTAAGTTGGCAGATTAACTTCATGAAATTTTTAACCTATTGTATATTTATCTTCCTGCTTACTCGAAAAAAATTCTAAAGTAATATAAAAACTCATCATCTATTTAAAGGATCCTAATTCTATTCTTATTTGTATTGACATGTTATGTTTAAAATCAAAAGAATAAAAGTAACCTAATTGTAAGAACATAGGGAACTGAGGTAAGTATATATTTTTTTCTATTTAAAGGGAGATAATGCTGAAGTTATTTACTCCAGTAAGATAGAAATCAGATTATAAGAGAGAATTAAATGTCTCTACACCTACAACAATGCCTTCAGTCATACCCTCTTCTTGGGTCTCTCTTTACATGGCTTCTGCCTCACTTATGTAGATCTTTTCAATTCATGTGCTTCTTCCAAATTTGTCCGTAATAAGCATCTTAAATTTGGGCTTCATCATGTATATAAATGGACAGAGAGAAGCGTTTGTTGTGGTTCAATGGTAGGGCTGCTACCCCATCCTGTCCTGTAAGGTGGTGGAGCCTGGTGTATCTCTCACGGTCTCTGGGGCAGGCTGGTCCAGACCCAGATGAACTTAGCAAGAATAAAAAAAACCTCTTGTCTCATCTGGGGAGAGGACATGGTATATAAAAGGTAGATGTTTTGGAGCTGGTGGGTTAATATCGTCACCCTGAATTTGCTATTTGTCTTTTTGAGAGTTGGTTTTCTCAGGTATGAAAGAGATATGTATTAGAGATTTTCAGGGTTGTTATAAAAAAATCAGACATAATTATGAAAAGTGCCTACACATTCCCTGGCATATTCAGTATTCAGATTTTCAATACACACTTGTGGATTTGGTAATTACTTTTATTATTTCAATTTTAAATGGACAATATAAGCATCGGAGGCATTCAGTTACTTGCTAATGCCATGCACATCCATTTACTGTCAAAGTCAAGACTTCAGTTGAGTTCGTCTCAAGTTTCTCCCTCAATACGTCTTCCTATTAGGTTAATTAAACTCTGCGTCATTTCCACCGTCTGGTGTAAGCCATAGACAGGGTTTAGGCTGTGTCTCAGTAAGTGCCACTTGAAGGTATGTGACATACACTTGTTAGGTAGAGACAAAGAGAAGGAAGGCAGAAGGGAACAAAAAGCAAAGTACTAACAAGTAAGGTCAATGATGGATAGATTTAGAAGGCAGCAGGCACTATACATAGGGTGCTAAAGAAGGTATTTGAACCAAAGAAACAGTGATAAGGGGGAAGAATGGCAGGTTCTCCACTGGAAAGGGTGAAGGTAAGGCCAGAGAACTGTATGATCTTATCTCTGAGGTCAATATTCTTCTTGATTACATGAGTAATTGCCTGGGAAAGATTTCTGAAGAAGTATCTACTACAATCCCTCAACTCCCACTTACACACAACTCATTTAATTTTAGTAACTCTTAGTGCCATGAAATGCTCCCTTCAAGTCTCTGGGAAATTAACGGGGAAGTATAAAAACTCTGCAGGGGCAAAATTAACATTGCAGATTGCAGATTGGAGAAAATCAGTTCTTCTATTTCACTAGTTTAGATATGGCCAGTGTGGCCAGTGGATTTGTTTTCATTTTGTTGTTGTTGATTTTTAAGCCATCATTCTTATTTTCTCTTCAAGGAATGGGAAAATCTCAAAACTGTCTTCTCCTAATAAATAGCTGACATTTTGGAGAATGTATTGAATTTTCACAGAATTGAACACAACAGTACGTCATATTATATATAGATGAGTAAGTAGGACTTTAATAAATACACACCTAGGACAAAAATGTTGTCAAATGTAATTATTAAGCCTGTCAAGACAGTTCACTTAGCATTTCTCCACTAAATAGAAGTCTTAGAAAATTCATTCTTCTGAAATACTTAAGAATTACTTTGTTGAAACGAATCTCAGATATAATTTCATGTCAAATAACTGACCAGTAAGATATCTCTGATCCTTGGCCTGATAAGATATATCAGTTACGCTCTGTATATAAACAGTGGTAACAAATTGGAAAAAGCACTTTCAGCCATTCTAAATATGAAGACACATTTATTTTAATGGTGGTATTGCTTTAGTAGAGATACAGCATATGCTTCTTAATAGAGGGGCCAAAGACTCATAAAATGTACTTCTGGGTACCACAGTCATACTGTATCATTAGATAAATGCTCTCCACCCAGAGAATGAGAGTTAAATAGTCTGTCTGGTACTGGGAACTCTATTCACTTAGAGTAGTGAAACTTTTTCATTTTTCTTTTTCTTGAAGCTGTTCTCAAAGATTTGTATTCTGGTGAATTCCTTACTATGCCAGCAGGGATTTTCACTACATAACAGTATGTAAATAGCATGCAGTATTTTGCAAAGTGGTTGTCAAGGACAGATATTTTCTCTGAGGCATGTCATTTTTAATCCATGCTTAAGCCTCTGACGTTCATGAGATATGTGTTAATATGAGGTGAAAAAGAGAAGAGCCCAGCTCCCACTTACAAAAAGAGGGTTCAAATAAAAGGTATTTGTGACAAAACAATAGATGTACCTTGAGAAATAGTATCTTACATTGATGCTTGAATATTGTTAAAATCAGCATTATTTTTCATCATCATACTAATAGATAAGTCCTACACTATTACAGATAACATTTTAAAAAATTCAGATTGTAGTATAAAATGGAATATCCCATGAAAATTTTGTGTTCAGTTTATCAAAATTTATGTTCCATTCACAGGTTCTAGTGACCAGCCATGATACTAATATTTACCTTAAATTTATGACAACGATGTTCAAATTTTCATTCCTTATACTCTACATTTTATTTGTAATGAATAGCAATCTAGCCAATGAACAGGCTATTAGTTTTAAAGGTAAAAAGATAAAAAGGAAGAGACAAAAACATACTGACACAGGAGCATATGAGTGCACTTAAAATGGAATTTTCTAGGGATTTAAATATCAAGTCACACTTAATGATACATAAGGCAAGCAGCTCTGCAAGAATATAGCCATCATATAAGACAAGTAGATAGGTACCGATTCATTTCTATACGAAGAACTAAAGTTAGATTATTTAGCTCAAAATATAATGTCCTGTCTGTGAAATTATCCAAATTAACATTGATTTTGTCTTTGGAAATGGAAAATGGCCTAAATAATGGCCAAATAGAGAAAAATTGTGGAAATAAAGAGTGACTTAAAATATCTAGAACTATAGTTTGTATTTTTTTTCTTAAATATTTTTAACAGCCACAGAAATAAGTTAGGGGCCTGAAGTGTGGATTCCTTTTTATATATACCTATTCTATTTAGTAGGTATCTTGCCATCAATCACCCAAATTGTGTTGCAAATTAACATAATATTTGTGTAAATGGAATGTTTACTTTTTAAAAGTGTTCTCGATACAATCTCCACATTTAAATTATTTGTGTTAATGCCATAGGGCAACAACTGTAGAGCTAATGCAGCAGTAAGTGATCGAAGTCACAGAATGGAAGAATCCCTATAGTTATGAAAACTGAAATTAACATTTCCCCAAACTAGGCACAATGTGAATCCCTAGGAACAAGGGAGGAATTTTGTTAGTCAGCTACTGGTCTGGGATTATTTTCTTATTTAAATGCTCTGTAAGAGCCAAAGAAAGGCTATTAGCCAGTCAGCCATGGTTTCCTTTTATTTCTGCTTAAACAAATCAGTGACCTGGAACAAGAAAAGCTCTGCTCAAATAAGAATTTCACTGAACCAGTTGCAAATGGCATTAGAATGAAATTGTTCAGAATGTATTTGATGGTAATTAACATTTTCTGCTGTGCTAAATATTGCCCTGAAGTGAGCCATTTGGAAACTGGAACAAATATGCTTTGGGCAAATTCTAAAGTTTATACTTAAAAGCAGATAGGTTATTCTACCATTATAATTTCCCTATTGTTAAAATATGCAGATATCATGCTTCCTTGACATTGAAGTGTTATTTTTTCCCCCCCTTTTTGACTAGAATAGCTATGAGGACTGTATAGGTTATATAGTTCAAATTTTAATATGGGAAATTATATTAAAGTTTTATTTGTATGTATGATATTATGTACAAAAGTTATTTCACATCTTCTATTTCAGATAATGGTAAGATTGTTATTTGAAAAATATCAAGCCTATGAAACTGTTACTTCTACTAGAAAATCTTGCTTCTTGACCACTTATTGATGAATAGAGGAACACACTGGCAGAAAGGATTATGAAAATTGTTTTACATGATTGAAATGTCAAAATAGCAAGATGTTTCTAGTATTTGGTAGCCATAGGAATTATTTATCAAACCAGTAATGACTTTAATAATTAGACTATTTCTTAATGTTTTTTTGCATGAGAATGTTTTATATGATAGACAGGTACAGTATGGGGCACCCACACAAAATGAAGTGAAGCAATTATTTTTAAACAATGCCAGATGGCCCAAATTATTGCATTCATGTTGGGTTTTGCTCCATCCCATCCCTTCCTTCATTTCCAAAATTTAGTTCTGGTAACAAAATTTTGTTTGACAAAAATGTTTGTGTCACCAAAAGAAAATTACAGCCAACATAAAAAGAGAGAGACTTAGTTCATATCTACTAATATTTTTTGATTATCTATTTCTGTAATGTTAGGGAGCAGTCAGATACTGGTGAAGCAAAGGTGAATGAGGCCCAGAGTTTGGTGTCATGACACTCACTTCTTGCCTCAATTTTGTGGCCAATATATGTGAGAAGGCATGCTACTTTTCTGCTTTTGTTTCAATTTTATGAGTGTCCTACTGTCCCTTAATGTTTCCTTAAAGCTTTCTCCAGTTCACACTTTCTTCTCAAAAGTCTATCACTTACTTTTCTCATTTATTACTTTTAGGGGCACATAATTATATATTGCCTCAAGTATTTCTTTACATGGATTATATTTATTTTTTCCATGCATTGGTTATTGCTACATATTATATTTCTGGTGCAGTGCTCTGTACATAGTAGCTATTTATAAAATTTGAATGAATGTTTGAAATACTGAGGAATTTATGTATAACCCATACAAACATCTAAACATGTTAATACAAAAGATGTTACGTGTAAACTAGCCTTTTGGTAGAATGTAAGTGCACATTCAATACAGTGGCATGGAACCAGTATGGCAATGTAATTACTATCCTCATCTTAATGGCAGCTCACTTGTTATCCATTCTCAAACACCAGTCATTTATCTTTAGAGCTTTTGAATTGTTAAAAACCCTCATCTGAGAAGTCTACTTTCTTTTTTTTTTTAACTTAAAGATTGACAGCAGAAAAACTTATAGTTTTAGAAGTAAAGTCAAATTTAGGTATGTTCTCCACGTTGATTAGCTGATGTGATTATGGGAAGAGTTTCAAGTGCACTTGGAAGGAAATGAAAAATGGAAAAAGTGCTGAGTTTGGGGGCTCAGATCCATGGCAGAAAAAAAAAACACCCATGAGGTATGACATAAGCAAAGCTGTAGAACCAGATCAGTTTCCAACTGCCATAATCCAAAGATAAAAGGGATTTTTTTACATCAAAACTACAGTGCAGTGAAGACATCCCAGTAGAGGCAAAATATATGTTTGATATAATTTATCATGATATGGTTTTTTTCCTTTCAAATCCCATAGTTAGAAAGTGGTATGAAGTTATTGTCTTCTTTGACATTATAAGATGGGTAGTAATGCCTCTTTTTCCTCTGAAATGTAAGTTTCCAATTTCAATTAAGAGCACAGGTAGATACAGACTAGATTTGTTCTTTTGTGTTAAAAGACTCCAAAGGGCATGGGAAATCCTGGATACTGCTCAGCTGCAACACGTTAGTGGCTCCATGAAGGGAGCACATTGCAGGGCCTTACAAAGGCATCATTCCAGGATAAAAAAAAAAAAAAAATTGTGTGATCTTGGTCTGTATAGTCAAAGTCCAGGCCCAATAATTATTATTAAATTATTCTGGAAATAGGCTGGGTGCATCTCAAGTTTAACCAAACTCCTCTTTGATCTTAACATCATTCTTTAAGAAAACCATGAGAATCTTAAGGCTTCTTCCAAAAAACTGTCTGCCTGCCACACGGCCAATGCAGCATTATTTTGTATTCTAGTGAAAACAAAATGGAAGTCAGCACCTTCGTTATTTAAAAAAATAAAAATATACTAAAATTATTATAAATATGATGCATAACAAAGTAGTGAGTGATTTTCTGTGAGTGTATGTATAACATAATATTTTGCTAGCTTCCATTTTATTTATATTTTGGAGTCTTCAATTTTTAGTGAAAAAATAACATTAGGCTGAGATAATTTAAAAGGCCAAAGGAATATCTACTTGAAAATATTAATGCTTTAATTGGTAAAATACATGTTATAGTTACTTACTAGGAAGTTCTGGTGGAGGAGTTGGGACCAAAGTTGGTTCTGGATAAAGACTCACATTGCAAATCCCATATGTTAGGCTAATGTCGTCCAATGCTATATCACTCAGGATCTGGTTTTTAAAAGCATTAAAAGCAACCTGCAATTCAGAGAGGGATATGAAATCATTCTACTCTAATCTTCTCTGATTTGATTCTTCCTGTGGCCCAGTATTTGCTGGGGAATCAGTATTATCAACTCCAAATATAAGAGGACAAGTTTCTATATAGTGAAATATTGATAGATCCTGCTTTTTATAATCCTTCTGCTGAGCCCACCTCCCTACTTATGTGTTTATACTAATCTAAATTTTCACTAGTGTCTTCCTTCTGAGTTATGCAATATTGCCACAGTTTCTTTATGTCTCTATCTCTGTCTCTCTCATGATTTGTCATACTCTAATGTACTCTGTCACGCATCCACATTTTCTGGCAAGGGACAGCAATCTTCTCACAGACTCCTCCCCTCAACAATTTTAGAAATCCAGGTAGCTGTCTGCCTTCTTATAACATAGGGGCCCTAAAGAAAAGTCACACCTACTAGATAATTTAAATGAGAAAAGAAAGGGACAGGAGAAAATATGAGTATAATATGATAATTCAGGGCCAACTAGTACTGGTCATAGTTCACCCAGGAAGCTGGTGTGGGATACTGTGTGAGGGTAATGGCCAGAGGATACAGACCCAGACTTGGAAGAAAGTTTCAGTGGCAGATGAAACCTATTAGGTTCTTAAAGACAGTGGGTATTTTAGCTGAACTTTCCTGGATCCTCTCTTGTGTAGGAAAGACATAAACAGAATACCCACAATACATTAATTGCTCTGCTAGGCACATTGTATACATTATCTCATTTAACTTTTTCAATGCTTTTGTAGAGTTATCCATTCACTCATTTGTTCATTCTTTTCACCTTCTTCATGCTAGGCACGATTCCAAATAAGGATTATTTTCTCCCTTTCATTTACATGCAAGCTGAATTTCAAAGAGACTGAAGTGACTTAAGATTTCATGACAAAGTGGCAAAGCCAAGGTGGAAATATTTGTAGAACTCCATGCTCTCATTCTGCCTGATAAGCTAACCTTGAAAAAGTGGATCCAGTTATATTGCTTAAAAAAAAAAAAAAAGTGAGTTGAGCCAGATTAGCCACTGCAATATAGTAGTCCCCCATTATCTGAGGTTTCACCCTCTGTGATTTCAGATCCTTACTGTCATCTGGGTTCTGAATCAGACAATTCTTCTTCAGGTATTGTCAGAAGGTCAGTAGTAGCCTAAGGCCATGTGACAGTGCCTATAACATTCACCTCACTTCATTTCATCACGTGGGAATTTTGTCATTTCACATTGTCATAAGAAGGGTGAGTACAATACAATGAGCTATTTTGAGAGAGAGACCAGATTCACATAACTTCTGTTACAGTATATTATTATAATTGTTCTATTTTATTATTATTCTTGTCAATCTCTTACTGAGCCTAAGTAATAAATTAAACGTTACCATAGGTATGTATGTATGTATAGAAAAAAAACCCATAGTATATATAGGGTTCAGTAGTATCTATGGTATCCATGGGGGTCTTGGAACATATACCCCATGGACAAGGGGGACCACTGTACTTGTTTCTCTGCTCTGCCATTTCTTTATTCTCCTGATATTCCATTTTCCTTTATCCTTCCCTGGATTATCAGAAAACAAAGTTGGAGAAGAAAACTTCACAGAAAAAAAAAAAAAAGAAAAAGATAGACTCAGAAGAAAAAAAAAAAGAAAAAGGGAAGGAAGGAAAGAAAGATGGAAAGAATGTAGATGAAGGTGTTTGATTTCTGCCTCCTTCCACAAAGTCATGGGGAAAAACTAAAGCCTTCCCTATGACTATGTCTGTCCACATATATACATTCTGAAAGTTAGACTCTGTTGTCTGAAATGAACTGATTAAAACATTGTTAATTTGGTCGAACTATTAGCCTGTATTATCCTGTATTTTAATTACAAACACCCTTAGGAAGAAAACACATTAAGCTGTTATCTGAAAAATTAATTCACCTTAATGTGAAATAAATGATCAGAGACATCCCAATGATACAGCTCATGGAATTTGTTTCTAAAGGAAATACATAGATTAAGTCAAAGTGGGGCAGGGTGGATGGATACTGATGGGCGTGGATGTTCTAATAGGAAAAGATAGTTCCCTAGAAAAGTGCAGGGCTGATCTAGGTGGTGTTTGTGAAAAGCTGGAAGTCCTAGGCGAGCAGAGGACATAGGAAGACGTGATTGGCATGTGCTAGAAAGTTGCTTAAGAAAGCTGTAATATCCCACAAAGTTTCTATGGATCTTATGGATCATTATAAGTAGTACTTTCATGTAGTAAATTTTTCCTCAATAAGTGGTTTTATTTTTTTTAAGGATTTTATTTATGTATTCGAGAGAAGAAGATAGCAAGAGAGAGCACAAGAGAGGTGGAGGGGTACAGGGAAGGGGAGAAGCAGGCTCCCTGCTGAGCAGGGAGCCTGATGTGGGGCTTGATCGCAGGACCCTGGGATCACATCCCCATCTGAAGGCAGATGCTCAATGACTGAGCCACCCAGGTGCCCCTCAATAAGTGTATTGTTTTTTTTAATTTAATTTTATTATGTTATGTTAGTCACCATACATTACAACGTTAGTTTTTGATGTAGTGTTCCATGATTCATTGTTTGCATGTAACACCCAGTGCTCCACGCAGAACGTGCCCTCTTTAATACCCATCACCAGGTTAACCCATCCTCCCAACCCCCTCCCCTCTAGAATCCTCAGTTTGTTTCTCAGAGTCCATAGTCTCTCATGGTTCATCTCCCCCTCCGATTCCCCCCCTTCATTTTTCCCTTCCTACTATCTTCTTCTTCTTCTTTTTTTAACATATAATGTATTATTTGTTTCAGAGGTACAGGTCTGTGATTCAACAGTCTTACACAATTCACAGCTTGAGCACCATGAATTGAATAAGTGGTTTTTAAATAAGTTAGTGAATAAATGAAAATAAGGGCACTCAGAGGTTTTTTTTTTTTTTTTTTGGTTGTTGTTTGTTTTTTTGAGAGAGAGAGAGACAGTGCAAGAGAGAGAGAGCACACATGCACTGATGGGGGTGGGGGGTGAGAAGGGGCTAGGGGAGAGGGGGAATCTTAAGGAGACTCCACACCCAGTGTGTTGCCCAACATGGGGCTTGATCTCCTGACACTGAGATCACAACCTGAGCCAAAATCAAAAGTTGGATGCTTAAACAACTGAGCCACCCAGGTCCCCCAAACTCAGAGATTTTTTTAAAAAAGAGATTAAGAAAGTAAAGAAAATGACTTGGCTATATTTAGAAAATAATTTTTTTCATCATATTATCTTAAACTATAATTGTATCACCATTTTTAGAACACAAACACAGGATTATAAGTCACAAGGTATTTTGCCAACCTTAAATTCCACTGTTTCATTTAATGTTACTTGTCCATAATTCCAATTTTCTCCATAATTTCCTTCCTTTTGGAAAATTGTCTTCTCCATATTTTGGTCGCTGCTGATATTAATGCTTAATTTATAGACATTTTCACCATACATATAATACCTAGTTTGGAAACAAGCACAAATGATTAGATTTCTACAATATTAGAATAAATGCAATTGAGGGTTCTTCTAAATCCTTTACTTTCTCTGGAATATTTCCTTTTTCCTTGAGTGAGGGAGTTGCTAGTAAAGGGGTGGGGGAGTCTTCCAGCATTTTGTTACTTTATCAATTGGAAAAATAATAGCGAATCCATTAAAACGTGGGATGTCTTAGCGAAATCATGAGCCTGGCAATGCGACAAAGGCAATGGTACTCATTAAATAAGGTAGTACTTAACATGTGTCTATGACATACCAGAAACTGAGGCAGACTGGTTCTAAAGTGGGGTCTAAAGGGAGACTTAAGAGTCCTACTCTTTCTCGTCTCCCTCCTGGTCCAGTTGGGGTGGAAATGTAAAATCCTGTAAAAACAAGAAAAGAAGTTTTTACTTCACTTAACTGTCAGCAATTTCATTATGTGAGATATAGCATGCTATAAGTAGAAAGGGACAACTTTAAGGTGAAAATATAAGGAGGAGAAAGGAAGGTAGATGTGAACCCAGAAGGCACTGTCTCTGCCATAATAAATTATTATTTAGGAAAATCACTTCTCAACTCTGGACCTCCCAATTTATAAAACAAGAGCCTTGAACTAGAGCATTGCTAAGGGTATATCAAACTCTGACTTTTTATGAGTCCACATGATTATTTTATTATATTATTGTAGCCAGATACCACTTTAATTCCCATTTACTAGATGTTTTTATCAATTCACTTCTTTAGAGACAATGATCACACAAGAGTATTTAGATATGCTGGTGGACTAACTCATGATATATGCAAGTATTTAAAAACAAATTTGAAGGTAACGTTAAGAGTTTCAAAGAAGATCAGTTTTTTATTCCATTGACTATACTGCATTTCTCTATATAAGAAGTTACCTGATTTTATAATGGTTTCATCTTCCATATTCCTTTGAATGATAGCTAATCAGATCACAGAAGAACAGGAAGCCTGCTAATCTACATAAAATCTTTCTATAATAGCTCAAGCCACTGCATAAAGTGCTTTCTGGTCCGGAATTCATTATTCCAACCAATGATTTGAGTCATTTGAAGTGTGGGAAGAATTGCTAGAGTGAGATAATCTTGAACATTTTCTTAGAGAAATTTAATTTTTTAATTCTTAGCTTGCTGCTTATATATTATGACAGAAAGCAGGAATCATGTAACAAAATATGTTATGAAGCAAAGGAAATATTGGTTAAATCTGATTTGTGCTCTCTCTTGCTGTCTCTCTCTCCCATCAAATGGATAAATAAAATCTTCAAAAAAAACCAAACAAACAAAAAACTAAAACTCATTCATTTACAACATGCAGAGTAAGGATAAGATATGAAGAAAAATACTAGTAAAACTGCCAATAGATATATCAGTTTATATTTAGATTGGTAAGGCAAAAAAAAAAAACAACAAAACCTCAGAATGAATATTTTTATCAAGGTGAAATCATGGTCAAATATATTAATAAATATACATACACTAGATTTAAGTTATAAAATGTAAAATGGAAATGAATGCATGTTTAACATTTTATATTAACACATTACTTATACTTTAGATAATGCTATGGCATTTCATGAGTACTTATTTTTAGCTCTAGAGTTAGTGCTCAGTTACTCAACCTAACAAAAAATGTAGCATAGATACAGAGAGGATGATCCAGAATCTACCCTTTAAATGCTGAATTCCAGATCCCTTTTGAATTGACATTAATTTTAGTTGATTAGAATGTAGTTGGGGAGGAAATAATTAAAATTCCATTGAATGCCATGAATAAATAATGAAATGGCTACCCTGTTCAGAAATATTTCTAGTTAGCAGCAATTATCAACATAAAAACTATTTATGTTTGCCCATGTTCAGTCAATTAGTTATATTTAGAAATATTTTTAATCTAATGTTTACACATTAAGCAGTAATAGTATATACGGGATTTTATGATGCTATGAGTTTTGTATCATTGTTCAGATAAAATGTAATTATGTGGACCATAGTACTTTATGAATTTTCCATAAATAAATTTTTAAAAGCACAATATATTAAATATCACATAGCATTGCATATTTTGGAATATAAAATAAAATACATTAATAGTAATATAATAAAATAAAAATTAAGAAAATAATAAATAATATGTTAACAATTTCTGTGATATCAGTTAAATTCCTTACTTAACAAATTAGAAGATGAAGGAAATTCTTCATAAAATTATGAATTTTAAAAATAGAGTATTGCTTACATAAAAATTTATTTAGTCTACCTAATTGTCCTTAAATTTCATCTATAGCCTTTGCCTGTGGGGGCCACTTGACCTCTATTTAATGTCTGTCAGATATAGCAGGAATCATTTGTGTTCAAGGCAGCCCATTTCATTTCAACACAATTAGAAACTCTTTTTTTTTAAGAGTAAGTTATTGTGTGCTTATTTTTTTCTAATTTTGCTCCTGGGTTCATTAAGGATAAATGAATTTATGTTAACTCTACAAATATTTAAAGGCTACTATTTTGCCTTTTCTAAGACTTCTCAAGATTATCCATCCTTTTTGCCTTCAATAATTTAATATGGCACAATTTCAATTGCTTCTCCATTTGATAAGCTCTCAATTAGCTGTATAGCCTGTTGGTTCCACTCAGAGTATGGAAACCAGAAGTTCACACAATATTTGTGTTGGAGTATCTTACCAGGTGGATATCCTAAAACTTGGGACTGTGATTCAAGTTATAACATTGACACTATTTATTTCCAAGTGTATGTCATTCATAGTTCTCCAACTCTCTATGAGAATTCTTCATTTCCAACATTCTTGCTCAATAATGCCTCTTTCTGCACAATCTAACTGGTCCCTTATTCAACATCTTTTACCATCTCCTTATTTCCTGGTAAACAAACATAAATTTACTCTGAAGTTTGAGGCTTCTGTACTATGTATGACTTCAATGTCACTTTCTAGCCATCTTATAATTCATCTATTTATATGCAACACTTCTATGATATTAGATTATTTTAATTTGCTCAACACCCAATTTTATGACATTTGAGTCTTTTTTTTCTTCCTGTTTTTATGTCACTCTACTCTTTACAATTGTACATGTCAAAATCCTACTAATTTTTTGAGGTCATTAAATCAAATTGCCATCTCCTTTAGAAAGCTCCTCTTGGTGCTCCCAATTATATGGGACCACTCCTTGTGAATTCTGGGTTGCATGTGTACTTCTCTGATGTTACTTATTTTGTTCTATTATGTATTATATTCATGTTCACATGTGACTTTTAAAACAGACTTTGGGAAAAGAGCGACACTTGGTTCATTTTTGAATTCTCAATATGGATTAGCTGAATGTTGCTTAATTTATTCTTGTTACATCAATTTGACTTGCTTTTTTATTTTAAATTTATTAAAGTAATACACAAAAGGAATGGTTAAATAGATATTTTTTATAACCACATGGGAATTTCTATGGTCAAATGATAATTTCTTTTAAAGTCCTATAAATTTCTTGAAATGTCTTTGAGAACTCTTGGAATTAACCTCAGAGTCAGCCTAAAACTCAGAAGACTGAATATATTTTGTTAATTTAAGCATACAGTGAACCTCTTTCTTGAGCCTTAGGTTTTTCTTACAACTTCTTTCTATCCCTTTTTCTTTTTATTTCTCCATGAAACAAACCTAACCTTTCACATCCAACACTTCAGGTAAGGAGAAAAAGTGTTGGACATGTGCTGATGTGGTACAGAGACAGCAGCAACCAGAGAGGCAGTAAAACTTTGTGGAAAGTTGGAGATCCCTCTCACAAAGAAAATAGGCTGATATAAACCATTTTGTGGGTAGTGAGTGCCTATGTAAAATTAACTGAACCCAGCAGATAAATATTGAAAGTGTTAGATTACAGAATGTTTCAAATTCATGTCCATCTATATAAGAAAGTAATATCATTTCCTAACATTCAATATCACAGGAAAGATAAGGGAATAAAGACAATATTACTTTGAAAACACAAAAATCATATTTTAGAAAAAATGATTTATGCTAAATGAAATGTAAATACCTAAGACATTTAACACACTTTTGAAAATTGAGCAATGTAACTACTTTTCTCCCAGCCTACCACTTAAAAGAGCACCACAGCCAATTTGTGTCTGTTGAATGCTTTTGCATCACGAAGAGAAAATTGTTATAATACATAACATTTATATGGCACTTGTCATGTGCCAGGCATTTTCTTTCTTTCTTTCTTTCTTTCTTTCTTTCTTTCTTTCTTTCTTTCTTTCTTTCTTTCTTTCTTTCTTTCTTTCTTTCTTTCTTTCTTTCTTTCTTTCTTTCTTTCTTTCTTTCTTTCTTTCTTTCTTTCTTTCTTTCTTCTTTCTTTCTTCTTTCTTTCTCTCTTTCTTTCTCTCTTTCTTTCTCTCTTTCTTTCTTTCTTTTTCATTCTTTCTTTTCTTTCTTTCTTTCTTTCGTAAACATAGTAACCAATTTAATGTTCAAAACATGCCTCTAAAGTCAGGTCCTATTTTCATCAACCCACTTCCCAGATGAGGGACCTAAGGTGGAGAAAGAGAAGAGATAACTTGCACTGCTGATTTAAATCTAGCTGACTTCAGAGTCTCATTTTAATGGTCTTTGTTACTACACTATGCTAACCCCTAAGCGTTAGAAACACTAATGATTTCATTGAGAAAGGCCAACAAAGAAATACTTTCTTTGGGCTGTCTAGCCCTCTTGTGACCCTTACATTTCTGAAGTTTTCACATGTTACTGACCTCATTTTCTCTGAATGTTCTGAACAAACGAGCCAGTTCTGAGCACCCCAAGATGCTGCCCTGTATCATTGCCATCATCTCCACTGACTCCCTTTGCTTCTAGAAGGTACAGGGAAACTCTGAGCCTTGACAGTGCAGATTTAGGAGCCCGTTGTCTACCAGGAGAGAGTTCTTTAGAAGGAGCCAAAAAAGCTAAGGGGCTTAGATGTTCTTCCCTAAAGCAATGTTAATTCAAAGTTTATTCAGTTTCATTTAGACTTTTCTGTCATTTAAAGTGAAGGCAAAGAACAAAAAACCCCTGCATGGATAAGAGGAACAGCAGGAGAGATTTAATTCTCTTCCATTTCAGAGGTAGGATGTTCTGACACATAAAAAAGCAGGTTGGAAGAAAAATGCCCCTGGGTGTGTATGTGTGTGGTGGGAGGATGTCTGGTAGATTATAAAATCACTGGTATGAGAGTTGGAGAGAACCTATTAAATCCTATCATCCGTTCTCATTACACCACTGCCCCTGGTGGGCTCTGAACTGCTCTGACTTGGCTCATTTTAAATAACTCCAGCTACAGGACTTTCTCCTGAGACTCCATTTCCGACCCAACTATTTAAAACCTCCACCTGACATTCAACCTGTTTCACTTTGGTCATTTTCATCCTATTTCTCTAGTTATTTAATCTGCTGGCAGGCTGAAACCATTTTTTCTCCTGTAATGTACTTATATTCTTCAAATATAAGTGGAATTATTTTATCTCTTATTATGATGACATAAGAGTAGAAAAATGATCATTTGAACGTCAAAGATTTCAACTACATAAAAGGTATCTGTCATAGTCAATAGATATAAATGCTTTCTGTACTTTCCTCTAACTACTCTTGCCCAAGTGTGGTAAAGACTTTTTTTTTTATTACAATAAAGACAAAAATGTGGTCAAATTATTTGACTGTTTTAGGCCAGGCTTCTTCAGAGAGCTAGGGTGATTATCACTTTGGGGTTGGTCTTTAGCTGTGCAGATTACTAATTTATCCACAGGGGATCAGGCTCTGGGAAGTCACTTGTTCAAAGAAGATTAACTACGTATGATAGTATGCATGTCATTATTTTCAGTACTGAATATGTTTGGTCTAATGGGATTGGCCATCTACACAGAACACATTTTTGTTCATAGCTCTACACTGCTAACTAATTAAGCAGAATCCTGTTGCCTTTCCTTTCAGATTATTTCTAGAATCTGACCACAATGCGTCTGCTCCCACTGATCTGAAAGTCCTGTGGCCTCTTCTCTGGGTTGGGTAATAACTCTCCACTGGTCTCCCTGACAACATTCCTGCCTTTCCATAAACTATTCTAGCAGCCAGTGTGAATCCTATCACTGCTACGCTCAGGAACATCCAATAGCTCTTCATTTCACCGAGGAAAAAGCCAAAGCCATAGAAGACCCACTATTATCTGCACTCTACTGGCCTTGTTTATTCCATGTCAGCCATGTTGGCCTCCTGGCTTCAAACGGGTCAGACATGCTCCCTTTAAAGTCTTTGTTCTGCGTGTTCCCTCTGTGTAGAATAATCTGTGTGGCTGATTCCTTCAGTTCTGTAAAGTTTTGATTTGAATGTCACCTTTCAATGGGACCTCACCTGATCACCCTGTTTTAATCTGCAACAGCACCTCAGCACACTTGCCCTCACCATTGCCCTTACCAAGCTCTATATATTTTCTGGGAGCACTGATTCATATTTAGCACACCCACAAATTGTAATTACTTGTCATACACATTGCTTAGTTTCTAGTTTTAAGTTTCTCCCCCCCCGAATATATGTTCCATGATTGCAGAAAATCTGGTTTATTTTTGTTCAAAGATAATATTTTGAGTCCCTTGATTAGGGACTGGGGCTCAAAAAAAATACTTCTTGAATAAAGGAGTAGAAGAATTAATCAACTGAAGCTTTTATTGATGACTGTGGAAATAGATTAAAAATAGATCAAAAGTAGTCACTTTTTATTAAGCAATATTTTGATCAAGTTGAAGTAGTGTGATGAACCAAATTTTGTTATTCCAGGTAGACCATTGTCTGAAAGAACAGAATTAGTCAGATACATTTTTGCCCTGAAAAAGTGAATTATTTAATGTCCTTTTACCAGATGTCATTCACAATTGACATTAAATCAGCTATTTACTTTTCAGGTTATAAAAATGAGAGTATCGATCTCTGTAACAAAAGTGGCCATTGATAATAAATTACAATGCACATGTGCTCAGGTTATTTTTATGTTACAAACAATTTCACGCAGTCAATAACTCACTCAATCAGGAATTACTTATTGAGTCAAAGTTATAGATACTCATTCATTAAATTTAAGAATAATTTTACATGTTAATTAGATTCAGATACTGAGAATGCACTAGGAATTCAAAGATGAAAAAGAAGCTTCTTGTTTCTGAAAAGAAACAAATAACTAAGGAAATATAAGACCATGTGGCAAGAAAAATAAAAGAAGTGTTTATAATGTTTAATGGAAAGGAAAATTTCAACTCGGAACTTTTAGACAGATTTTATGGAAGTGGTGATATGAGATCTGTGTGCTCAATGCCTAGAGCCATGTCTGGTTAAAGGAAGATTGCAATGCATGTTTTTTGAATTGAACCATATTTTCACCAGTAACCTTTTGACAAGTCATATTGTAGGATGGATTTTGCCTAAGAAAATTATCTAAATGCAGAAATTTCTGTTCTGTCCTTTTTGTCATTTTTCTTGCTTTATAAGATCCACATTACTTCTAGGTTTGGAAACTCCCTGTTCAGTGATTCGTTATTATAAATACAGGCTTCCAGGATTTTCATGGGTGGTCTTCCCACTATGATTTCCTTATCTCCTGATAATTCCCCATGATTTCTGGTCTTTTCCATCAACTATTATTGTTTCCAATGTTATTTTCTTACCTGAAATCTAATTCTAATATTCACACAAAAAGGTATTTACAAATTACAACCCTTCCCTCAGGGCCAGGCCTTAGAATCAGCTCATCCACAGTCCTTTTGGTATGGATGGATGGCTGTGTCTCCACAGTTTATATGTTGAAACTCTAATCCCATATGATGATGTTTGGAGGTAGGGTGTTTGGGAGATAATTAGTGACCTTATGAGAAGATACAGGAGAGAGTGCTGACTCTCTGTCTCTCTCCCTCTGTTGTGTGAGGATACAGTGAGAAGGCATGGGTCCATGATGAGCTCTCACCAGAACCTGACCATGCTGGCACCCTGACCACAGACTTCCAGTCCACAAAACTCTGAGAAATAAATTATTGTTTAAACGAAGCAGTCTGTGGTATTCTGTCATAAACTATAAGTTATAAAACAGACTAAGTCAGCTCCTCAGAAGAAAATCTATCTCTAGATCTTTATTCCAAGATAGCATGATCTTGTATATTGAGAATTCTAAGATAGTCTTTAAAAACTATTAGCGTTAATAAACAAGTTCAGCAAAGTTTCAGGGTTCAAGACGAATATACCAAAATCAACTGTATTTCTCTACACCAACAATAAATAATTGGAAAATGAAATTAAGGCAAAGTAGACCATAGTTCAGAAAAGCTAACTGCCTCCTACAAGTCCAATTAGTAAATAATAAGTGGCAAATCTAGGGCGACAACCCAAGCCTTCTCGTCTGTAATGGCCCCTGTGTACTTTTTAATATTTCATGAATATATAGGGTAAAAGAATATGTTTTTTTAATACAAACTTTTACTTGCCTATTTGATTAGCATTTTCATTTAAAAGTACTTATTAGTCATGATTATTTTTAAAAAGAAAATCTAAAAAAACTGTTTTGAATTAAACAACAGACAACACATACCACTTTCCTTTTGATTTTTGAATTAAATATGAATTATACCTGAATCATTGCCAAAAGTATGGTCAAAATTTGGTCCGGTAAAAGGAGGAAAGGTGTTTCCCTGAGTCCTTTCCCATTCATTATCATCATTTAGATCCTGGACCCAGAAACAAAAGCCATCTTCAAAATTACAGTTAATTTTCTCATAATCTGTGAATTAAAAAAAAGAAAACACTTCAAATTTAGTCCACACTGTGACTAATTGTAATCAGTTGCATGAAAATAATCTAGTCTTATACTGTCTTATACACTTATTTTTTACTTTAATTTTATTTAAATTCAATTAATTAACATATAGTGTATTATTAGTTTCAGAGGTAGAATTTAGTGATTCATCAGTTGCATATAACACCCAGTGCTCATTCCATTAAATGCCTTCCTTAATGCCCATCACCCAGTTACCCCATCCCCCCATCCATCTCCCCTCCAGCAACCCTCAGTTTGTTTCCTATGGTTAAAGGTCTCTTATGGTTTGTCTCCCTCTCTGATTTTATCTTGTTTTATTTTTTTCTCCCTTCCCCTATGCTCCTCTATACACTTATAATTGTCAGGCACACAATCTTTTTTTTATTAATCATAATTTTGTTTCATTCCATTTAGTTAAAAAAAAAGACAGCTTTTTGTTGTCAACTGTCTTAAATTAACATGCTTCCTATATCCAGGTAGGGCTTTAGCAGAGAAGCTTCTTATTCTTATTGTTCTTTAAGTTTTACATCTTACCTCTCTTGGTTTACCCGCATAAACTTTGTCTCCTATTTTTCTCTCCTTTTTTTACTAAATTTAATACTTGGGTCAAAATTAGGTTGATATGGAATGTTCTCAGAATTAGTTTTATGCATATACATATATATGAAACTTTGTAATTTTTGTCAAATTGGTTATTTGATTCTTTTGAAGAATATGAACTATTTTCTAATTTCCCAATTTCTCCAAGTAGATACTCATAAGAACTTACATAATGAGACAAATTATGATCTTGTTCTAAAATTTTAGGTTCTGCTACTTTTAAAGTTCCATTACAATATTGAAGCATCTGAAGATTCAAAGGCTAAAGAATAAACAATACTTACTATTAAGCTCTGTGCTGTTAAATGCAGTGTATGTTGCATTAAATCCAATATAATCATTTTCATCAGATTCTATAAGAAAGGTGGCAGTAACTTGGTTGGAAAAGATCCTAATTATGCCAGGTTTGGTTTCCCAGAGAGAAGCTACAAAAAAAAAAAAAAATGACTGAGTATTATATGTATATATCTATCTGGTTATTCATCTATTGATTGATCCATCCTCTGTCCATCCATCAATTTATTGTTTTATCAATTGATCTATCAACCTATCTTATACCATTCAGTTAACTAAAAGCATTAGTTATGATTGATTTTTTTAATCGAAATGCCTCTTCTCCTCAGCATCAGAAAACCTCAAATTATTATGCATATTTGTGGTTTGAAAAAGCTCTATTTTTATTTTTAATTATTAGCTGCACAACACTATATACACATATAAAAAGAAAAGATGTATTCCTTTATTGAGGCAGTTCCTCTAAGAAGCACACAAGCTAAGCAGTTATAAAACTAAAAATTTGGCTCTATCAGGTATTTCTCATGCCACACTAATAATGGTTAAAACTTGGGTCGCAATAGAAACAAGAGTATTTCTTTGCCTGTCTACCCATATAACTGTAGGACTTCAAAAGAATACTAGGTGAGTGAAAGATTTTTTTCTATGGAGTTTTATATTGATTTTATCATTTTTTCTGTCCTGACTCTAAGCCAAATAAGGGATATCCTCCCAGATTTTTTATTCTCAAGAGTTTACACTCTCATAGATTTTTGTCTATTTGGATATTTAATTTCCTTATTGATTTTTTATGATAGTTATTTGTGCGTTATTCACATCACTATGCCTGGTGATTCTAAGATTTATTTATGAATTACTGAAAATCTAAGCACATGAAAATAAGTGAGAATAACATTTAGGCAAATCATGGTATTCAAGGAGCAAAGGAACATGAAGGTAACTTACACCTATCACTTTTGGCAGTTAGCCTCTGTGAATTTTGCTTTCATCATCTATAGAAGTAAAAATTATAAAACACTTAACATAGTATGGTTTTGGGGAGCTTTTATTGAGCTAACTTAAAGTGCTTAGAATACTATTTTGTACATTGCAAGCCATTAGCGTATGCTAAAATTTATTATTAATATCACATTAGTCCTTGGAGAAATTTATATGACTTATTTGTTTATTAATGTAAATACTTATGTTGATTATAATTTTAAGGAACTGGATTTATCAACCACAGAAATAAGCAGATTATCAAATGGCTGGCCCATTTATTTTAGCCAAATGTGACTTACTTGAGTTCATCTGTTTTATGTATATTCACTATTATATTTGTACTAGGGGCTTTTCTAACACAATGAGTAATTGCATTGTGTTTGAAGTCAGAGAGTCTTTTTTTTTAAGATTTTATTTATTTATTTGAGAGAGGGAGCATGAGAGAGAGAGAGAGCATGAGCGGGGGGCGGGGAGAGGGAAAGGGAGAAGCAGACTCCCCACTGAGCAAAGAGACCGATGGGGGACTCCATCCTAGGACCCTGGGATCTTGACCTGAGCCAAAGGCAGCCACTCAACCGACTGAGCCTCCCAGGTGCCCCAAAGTCAGAGTGTCTGAAGTCAGATTTCTGCCTCCAACACTAACTAGCTCCATGGACTTGTAGTCATTTAACCTCTTAGGCCTCATTTCCTTCTCTTGTAATGCATACATTGCAGGTTTATTGAAAATATAAAATAAGAATATCTACACACAACACTCAGTATAGTGAATGTTACATTAATAGCACCCAATGCAAAGTATATATCATAT
Organism: Zalophus californianus; assembly: GCF_009762305.2. NCBI lineage: Eukaryota > Metazoa > Chordata > Mammalia > Carnivora > Otariidae > Zalophus > Zalophus californianus. The sequence continues at coordinate 190,671,094 of NC_045595.1, forward strand.
GCTTAAATATTTCTCAAACTGTTTAATCAAACACACTTACTAGATAGGATTCACTTTTCATTACCACAAGTACAATTTGAAAGCCAAAATAGTTGAAATAAATGCAGCTATTGAACAGGTGTCACTTGTAACCTCATGTCAGCTCTACTCTTGACTCTCCCTTCAAAGTGTGAGGAAAACTAGTTATTCCCTGGACTCAATTTTTATATCCTCTTCTTCATCCTTATTTTATTTCCTCTTGGAATTTCACTCTTAATTTGTTGGCTATCATGAATAGGTAGGTCTATGCATTTTGAGACCAGACGGAATAAAGTGGAGTGAGCCCATGTATATTAATTCATTCCCTGCTTTCTTTTCAGCTTCTAAGGGTGTCCACGTACATACTGACAGATGGTTACATAAGAGCAATACCCCCTACAGCTACCATTTACTGATCTTACATCCTGGGCTAGTCATTATTTTACCCTCTTTATTCGAAATAGCCCTGCAAGAGACTGAGAAGTCAAGTGCATACTGAAAATAGGAAGATATTCTGTGAGTTGCAATGCTAGAGAGAATGAGAACAATGGTTTTCAGGATTTGTCTGAATTTTGCTTAATGGGGAGTAACAATTAAAGAAAGCATAGTAACCAAAGACATAATTATATTTCTTTGGAAAATTCCACGTGATTTTAAAAACCTAAAGTAGAAAAGGATCTTGTGAAATCATAACCATTTTATTACTAAGAAGATTGATCACATAGGGCACTAAATTGTTAATTTTTATAATGAGAACCAGTTTTGCTTTTTCCTGTCAGTAACTTAAAGTTCAAGTTCACATTCAGCTTAAAATCAAAGTGAAAACACATTACTTCAAAGAGTTTACCACATATTTTCATTTTGATAATGGATTATATATTTGTTTTAACTTACCTCTTAAAATCTTGCTTGTACCCACACCTTCATAAATATTTAATACATCTGTATAAAATGTATTAAAATAATCGAAGCTCAGTTTAATGGAGAGTCCTTGATTTACACTAAATTAAAGCAAAAAATAGATTACTACACTCTTAATAGGTTGTTACAACTCTTTATGCACTCTAAAATTTGAATGTATTTTCTAATTGTGATTAAAAAAAGACATGACATAAGATTGACACTCAGTGAATTTTTGAGTATATGATACAGAACTGTTAACTATAAGCACAATGTTACACAGCAGATCTCTAGAACTTTTTCAACTTGCATGACTGAAACATTCTTCCTGTGGAACAGTAACTCTCCATTTCACCCTCTCCTTGTTCCTGGAAACCACCATTCTACTTCTTGTCTCTATGAGTTTGACTACTTTAGATGCTTCATATAAATGCAATCCTGTGGTATTTGTCCTTCTGTGAAAAGCTTATTTCACTTAGCATGATGTCCTCAAAGTTCACCCATGTTGTTGCATATGACAGGATTTCCTTCTTTTAATGGCTGAATAATATTCCATTGTATGTATGTAGCACGTTTTCTTTATCCATTCATTGGTCAATGGACATTTAGGTTGTTTCCACCTCTTGGCTATTGTGAATAATGCTGTGACGGGAGTGAACATGGGAGTGCGAATATCTCTAAGAGATTCTGATTTCAACTCTTTTGGATAAATACCCAGAAACGGGATTGCTGGATTATATAGTAGTACCATTTAAAAATTTTTGAGGAATCCCTATAGTCCATATTCCACTATTCCGTAGTGATCACACCATTTTACATTCCATTAGTGGTGCACAGGGTTCCGTTTTCTCCATTTCTCCACATCTTCACCAGTATTTATCATTTTCTGTTTTTTTATAATGGCCATTGCGATTTTAATTTGCCTGTCCTTGATGATTATTGATGCTGAGCAACTTTTCAAGTGCCTGTTCATCATTTGTATGCCTTGTATGGAGAAATATCTACTTGAGATTTTTGCCCATTTTTTAACTGGGTTCTTTGTTCTTTTGCTATGCAGTTGTAAGAGTTGCTTATATATTTTGGATATTAACCCTTTATCAGATATATGGCTTGCAAATATTTTCTTCCATTTCATAGGTTGCCTTTTCACTCTACTGATTGTTTCCTTTGCAGTATAGAAGGTTTTTTAATGTGATGTAATGCCACTTGTCTATTTTTGCTTTAGTTGCCTATGTTTTTAGTGTCATTGAAGACCGATGTTATGAAGATTTCTCCCTATTTTTTTTTTTCTTTCTGTAGGTGCGGTATGATGTGGGTGTGGTGGATTTGTGGTGTGTGTTAATTGTATGTGTGTTGTTTATGTGTGGGGTGAATATGGTGTTTGTGCTATGTGAATGTTGTGTGTGTGTGTGTGTGTGTGTGTGTGTGTGTGTTTGGGAAGGGACTGTTTCCTTAATTTCGTTTTTTAGGTTGTTCATTGTTAGTGTATGGAAACACAACTGATTTTTTACAAGGATTTTTGTATTCTGTAACTTTGTTGAATTTTTTTATTAGTTGTGTTTTTGTGTGTGTGTATGTGTGTGTATTTTGATGATTGTCTACATATAAGATCTTGTCATCTATGGACATATGGTGGTAGCCATTTATATAAATTCTGCCTCTGTTAGGTCGGTTCAGGGATGGGGGAGTGAGCCTGCAGGTGAGACCTCTAGGGACTCCAGCATCAAAGCTTAAGAAGACAGAGGAAGAAGAAATGAAGCAACCTTCAGGGGTGATTTCTGTTTTTTAAATTGAAGCTTTGGTGTCTTTAGGCAGGAATATAGTGAGTTTTTCTTCATGTGATATTTTTAAGCTATGAAACCAAAGGATACAAGAGAAGCTCCTTAGGAACTTTTGTTTTCAGGATTCTTTTACTTTTTTAAAATATGAAGTCGAAGGTAGAAGAGAGGAACCGGTGCATATTATTTTCTATTTCTTCTGATTCAGAAAAGCCAACTTACCTGCAATAAAAATGTGGTCTTTTATAAATGTAAGACTAATTAGAAAATACAATATCTGTTTTTTATAATATTAGACATGGTATGCTTATGATTTTTTGAAGGGAATGAATGTTTTTCTAATGTAATTTATGCATTTTTGCATTTTTGTATCAATAGTAATCTCTTTTAGAGTTCACTTTTTTGATATATTAATATGGCGCTAAGCCCTTTACATTCACTACTACATTTAATAGTGACTTTAGCCGCTGAATTTAGAGATCTTGAACTCTATGAATGTAGAAATTTTGGGTCAAAGAAATTTAGGGATTTGCCTGAGATCACACATTTTGGGTCTGTAGAGAGCAGATTTGAACTCGTACAGACTGTCTCCAGTGCTCAGATTCTTAATATTTGACACTCTGCTAAATGTAGTTTTAATATAATTCCAAGGATGGGCTGGTCTAGCTCAAAATATAGTTTAATTGCATTTTAGGTATTTCTCTACTATTTAAGCAGTCTTCAAATCTTGTAGGAAACATCATTGTCTTTACCCCCACTTTGATCACCATTAGGAGAAACAAACTATCAAGGACAATGCATCATTTATTGTAGTAATCAGTTTTGAGAAGAAAGCATACTTAGGTTGTTTATATGATTAATTAAATCATAATTTCATTTGAAGTACAATGTTTAGGGTAATATTTTGGATTCTTTGGGTTTTCAAAATCATTGCTGCACTAATGGATTTCTTTTTTTTTTCTTTTTTTCTTTTTTTAAGATTTTATTTATTTGAGAGAGAGAGTGTGCATGAGGGAGCAGGAGCATGGGTGGAGGCAGAGGGGGAGGGAGAAGAAGACTCGCCACTGAGCAGGGAGCCCCATGTGGGCTCAATCCCAGAACCCCAGGATCATGACCTGAGCTGAAGGCAGCCGCTTAACCAACTGAGCCACCCAGGTGCCCCTAATGGTGGATTTCTTAAAAATATTTTTAAAATTAAGTATTAGAGAAGAAAGTAAAAAGAACAAAACCATACAAATCCTTAATTAATATAGTGTGATTATTACACAAATGATACTACTATTATGGCAAATTTGTTTTGTTCTGCTTATAAACATTCCTGTAAATTTGACCGAGCTTTATTAAGCAGTGGATTTAACAATTAAATTGTTTTATTTGGTATTAATAAAATTCCAAAGATTGCCATGAAGAAATAATTTAGCATTCATGTTCTTTTCATTTTCAGAGGAAGTAATTTTAAGATTTTTCTAAAGCTTTCTGCTGACATTTTAAGTAAGGAATAGAATATTTTTCATTTTGCTTATGAACAATGCTAAGAACCATTTATAAATGCTTCTTTTTAAAATTTGATGTGATTATATTGGAAACAATATCCCCCAAATTGGTTAATTCTTCACTTGACAAGTGAGCTGCCATTTTTAATACAAAAATCTTGTCTCAGGCACACAAGTGACCTGTTGTCTAGAGCATGAAAACGACTTACATGTGGTTGAGCTCCAAAATAGAAATTATTTAAAGAGAATAGGATGTTCTTCTTTCCCTGAATAATGCCAAGTAAATGTGTTTGGAACAATCTTCCCTTCATATCCCATCTCGTCTCTGGGATATGTCTACACAAGTAAACAACACTGTGCATCTTTATGGGGCCATTTCTATCTTACGGTTGGAAAGAACTTTCTTGGCACTGCCTTGTAACCTTCTTTAATCAGCTATTATGTTGATTCCCCTGGTTTTCTAGTGAGTCATCACAATGATTAAAACTATTATGCAGTAGGTTGGATTGGGAAATCATAATCCCATCCAGCTGTTAAGAGAAATGAACTAACTAGAATGTCATTTATCAAAGTGTAGTCCACAGAACACTTATTCTTCATGCTTTGTGGGGGAAAACGATCAGTGGCTTAAGATGATTTTTTTTTTCTTTTTTTGAGATTTATATTGCTTGTTAACTTATTTGAAACTGTGAGAAGTCCTGGACTTAAAAAAAAAAAAAAGTTGTGATGAGTTTATCTCAGTGTTACTTTTATTTATTTGGGTACAAATTATTTTCCTTTCAAATATTGGGAAGGAACATCAGGTACTACTCCTGTGTGAAAAATGCTTAGATAAACATTAAAGTGGATCAGCCTTCAGCTTGATTATTTGGATCATCACAATGATTGAATTAGTGGATTGAATTAAGAGCTTGGAAAGCAAATACATAGTAACTGATCCCAGTGTTATTCAAGATCTAGCAAACCAGGATGTGTATAGTGGGTGTCCCCTCTCTTAATCTGCCATGACTGAATCACACCAGAGGAGATTTTCCTACAGATGCTGACATTATGAGAAAGGGACTCTTCTGTGGCCCGGACGCAAGTGATGGGAATATTATATATTGCAATATACCAATATAAATGCTTGCTGTTCACCTTGGCAGCACTTAATCTGTGCCAATCACAGAGGGAAAAAAAAGACCTGCTGCAGAGTTCAATGATGGCCCTATTTATTAGACAGTATTATCCACAGCACGGAACACCTTAGTAAAGGTGAAGAATGAGAGAGAAACTTCTTGGACAAGTTATCAGTTGGGAAGACTTTGCTTCATAGCTAGTGAAAATGATTGTTCAAAAATAGACTACTGAAGGTGGTAGGACGTACTGTATCTGAGAAAGACTTAATGACTTAAAAACAGGGAATAGAAGATGATATATTACCGTATAATCCACTGGCAAACAACACTCGATTTAGAAGGCTTTGGGTAATGAGCAGCCTGAAAGGACCCAGAAGATCCAGTCAACAAAAACCTTCCATCACAAGCTGTGGCTGTGAAAAAAGATGGGAATTCATGTTAGACAAAAACCAATCCTGGAAAGTTTTCTCATATGAAATGGGATTCAAATTGGCTAATGAACACTTCACAGAACATTCATGACTGAATCTGTATGAGGCCATTTTACAAAACTGAAATGATCGAATGGGAGTAGATCAGCTCTCATGTTTAAAATCTAGTGTCTATTTTCAAATACGAGTACATAACCCACCACAGATTCCTTTAGAAAAGCATTCTATTTCTAAATACTCATACCTAAGCTGCATTTTTAGTATTTTTTCATATTTTTAAGGAAATAAATATATTTGAATTATAAACTTCTAACTTAGACAAATAGCTACTAATTTTTTGGTCTTATTTTCCCCATTAAATTGGAGTTAGGGTGAATTTCAAATATGTGCCTTACATGCTATGTCCTTCTGAAGATGATCAGACTATGGTCAGGCAAATGATATGTGTGCTGCTGGTGGCCTGTGGTGAATTCTATCCATCCAATCTATTACACCATCTTGTAAACTTCTTGCTTTCTTTGGATGAATTTGCTAGCTCAGTATTTTCATTCAATATTCCTGAATATGTATTTTACTTTTCATGATTCCTCATTTTCCTCTTTTAATTCTTGTAGCAAATTTACTTCATATACTTCTCTTTGATGTCATGTATAATCAGTTGTCTTTAACTTACATCTGAATAATTTCCAACTAGTTTAGAATCATACTGAGGGCATGAACCAGGAGCCATGCTTCACTATTTTTTGTGTCCCCTTTACAGTTACTATGTATATTATGTGTCAAAAAAAAAAATAAAACCCATTTTATTTTCACAATCTTCAATTTTTCTTAGATTATTTTCTATATTTAGTTACTTGATTCTGTTGACACCGTATTCTAAAATAACTACTCTTAGCCCATGTCCTTTTCCTCTGAGCAGGTTGTTAATTCCTTATAGGCCAGAAGCACTGATGTAGGGTAGGGAGATTAAAGAAATTTATTAAAATTAAATTGCTGCTCTTGGAATCTGAGAGCTAAAATAAGCTAATCCTAAATAGGGATGGATGGAAAATCCCATGTGACAGTATACAGTATTTCTGTCAAGTTATAAAATACAAGCTATTATATGACATCTAATGTTTTATAGGGACAAAAGAAAAAACTGAAAAAGTGAACAGCATATAGAAATTTTCATAAAACTCTCTTGTTTTTGGTTGGCTTTTTGCTAGTTTTGGTATTTTTAAAAAAGGATAAGAATTCACTTTGTGATTGTAAGACTGTAAGATTGTAAATTGTAAGACTTAAAGTCTCTTTAAAAATAATGGCCTAGAAATTCACTACGTTGGATTATGACTTGATGCCTGATTCCCAGCAGAAGACAAAAAACAAAACAACCAATAAACAACAACAAAAACTGAGAACAGAAAAGATAATCCAAGATAAAAGGACTAAGCACTGAAAAATCCATCACAGATTTGGGAGAGGAAGTGGAGAGTATCAGGGCTTGAGAGAACCGAACCTCCCTACGTGTAATAGTTCCCCGAGCAGACAAGGACAGTTGAGGAGAATTTGTACGATTTGAAGATAAACAGTAAAATATGTGATTTTTTCAATGCAGAATTAAGTAATATCCTAGTTGTAAAAGGAAATCTTTTTCACCCTCAATTCTGCTCACCACAGACCATGCCCCAAGTAAATGGGACAATCAATCCCTTAGCTTCAATGACTATAAGAGTAAAAATAGTGTCTGCTTATATTTTAGGTGATCTATGGAGACTTTTAATCTGTTTGTGAAAAAACAAAAACAAAAAACATGGACTTCAAGATCACAGGCAGTGCAAGAAAGTCTCCTGCTCTTGTAAATAGTTTATATTTAATGAAACAGAGCAATCAATCCTGCCAGTTATGTCTTAATATAACTGCTAGTTTTGATGGCGTGTTTACTATGTGCCAGCTACTCTTCTGAAGTTATTATGGACATATTAATGTAATTGTAACAACAATCTTATAAAGTTATAGGTGGGGAAAGTGAGGCACAGAGGGGTTAAGTAACTAGCCAACGTTCTCCTGGCTTATTAGTGACAATTCAAACCAGACAGTCTTACTGCTGAGCATAAAAGGCTATCCTGACTGGTACCTCAATATATAGAGCTATCATGCTGTTATCATCTACTCTTTGAACTGAAAAGTGGGGGAGGGTAGAGGGCATGCGTGTGCAGAATTGTAAATAAAAGAAGGAACAGGCAATTTTAAAGAATTCCACCATTTCCATTGTTCTTAAAATTAGAATAGCTCGTACTTGCAATAACATTCTACAACAAATAGGAGGAAGCAAAACTGATAGAGTAAGAAGGGCGGAAAACAGGACTGGTTTAAGAATTTATGAAACCAGTTTGTAAATCAGGTAACATTTCAGTGATTCCTCCCTTCTTCACACCCATTCACTACATCTTTTGGGGGAAGTTTCAACAGGTCTGCGTTGTGCAACAAGATTCATAGTTTTCCAAAAACCTGACTCGTGTCCCTGGTGGCAGGATTGTTGTAGGTTTGCTATACCCTTCTTCAGACCCTTCAGGGCACGTCATTAGACTGCACTTTTAAAAATGGAGCCATGTGTACTGATCCTGGCCATTAAACCATTGTGGAAGTAATTGTGTTTATTTCCAGTTGTGATTTCTAAAACGACCTTCCATGACATTCTTCCCTTGTCTGTCAGTGGGTTGCAAAGCATCCAGGGGAAGACTGCGGACAGAGGAGACAGAGGGGACAGTGAAGGAGCTGGCATCCTGAATACCTAGACAGAGTGCAGCCCCTTGCCCTCTTCCTTGGACCGTGACATGATCAGCAAACAGTTATTGTCTTAAATTGCTAAGATTGTTTATCATAGTATTTAGCCGATCCTAAAAAATAGGATCAATTTTTCCAGTTGTTTTAGTGGGAGTGGATAATCTGCACGTCAAGTTCTGCTCTAAAGGGATGCGGGGGAATTCTTGCATGTGAGGATAAAAGTATTCTTAAGAAGAATATTCCCGAAGGAACTTAAAATAAAATTACAACAGTATTGAACTACTTATAATAGCAAAGTTCACAATGCCAAAATATTATTATTTCAAGATCTAGGCTTGTTCTAGGGGCTTTCTCATACATTTTTTTCATTTAATTTCAGGATATTTCTGGAGAACTGAGTTTTATGCAAGACAATGAAGCGGATAGCCTTTCAGAAAGACAGATCTAACCCAGCCATGGATAACCAGGATTACTGGGTGTTCAGGATTATAACTTTTTAGACTGCATAGTGCTTTACAGTGCAACATGAGAAAAAAATCCTGAAGGGGAGATAAACGAGCCTGTCAAATAATAGCAGGTTTTTACCGTGCTCTCTGAAATGTTGCCTGTAACAGGAAGGGATTCCTAAAAGTTACACTTTTAGAACCTACTGAGAGCTCCCTCTGCTGGCTGAATATTTACTAGTTGCGTGCTTGTTTAGGTACTTAAATTCTCCAGGATGTATAAAACAAACATGATCTATGCCCATCCACCAAGGTCTATCGTGCACATATATAGAGGCATGCAAACAATCTATAGAGACAGTTGACAACTTCCAAATAGGTCTGAACATCAGTCTAAAGGCTGTGAGTCAGCAGCTTTCCTTCTCATAGGTCAGCTAAAAAGTGAACTTTCCTGCTGATGCCATTCTAATCAGAAGAGAAAAACAATTTAAAGAAGTCTTGGTTCAGCTATAGTCAGCTATAAGTTGCGTAAAACCTAAATAACTAAAGGCTAAAAAAGGAAGCTATGTGAGGAAGTCAACATTAGTGTGACTCTATTAATAACACACACTAGAATTAGAGCTCACAGCTGGAGAAGAAAGAGAGAGAAAGCGCGCTCATGCACAAGGGTCGATTTCATATAGAAAAAATAATCTTATATTAATTTTTTTGTGAATGTAGATTAATGGACACAAGCTTTCATGTAGAGATGACACTACTAAAAGTTCAAGTTGGTGCTACGGTGAAGTGCACTGGGGTTTGGGCTCACCATCACTAATGATGAATGACGAATAAAACGACTTAACAGCCAGAATCCTAGCTGGATAAAGACAGGTTAATTGATTGATTTGTCCACATTTATTCCACAAAAGCTTTACATTTATTTTCCAAGATCAATACAATGCTAATTTTAAAATACAAGTAATGAAGAGAACCAAGAAAAATGAAAAATGAGGATCTAGAGACTTAAGAAAGTTAGTGACATGGATGGTTAGTTCAGACTAAGATTCAGTGAACACAAACCTCCATGATATTGAAAACTAAAAATGCAGTTTGATTGTGTCTTTAAAGAAAATTTAAAGAATTAATTCAGTTCTAATACTGAGGCTCATGCCATCAATCCATACTGACTCAAAGAATTCATGGCCTTATAACTTACGTGAGGATAAACTGTCACACTTAACATGATACTTTTATGGTTATTTTTGGAAATGCACTGCTATTTGCTTTACCATGAACATTATTAACTCCATGACAGTAAAGACATTTTCTGATTATTCAACTCATCTTACATATTCCTCCCCACTCAAGTTTATCGATCATCGCTAAATAGGTGTAAAGCTATGTGTCGAACTCTGGCATCCATTGTTCTTTTTGAAATATTAAGCAACATCACCCTTATTACCTCATGATGGTATGAGGTATGAGGAGACTATGATACAAGTGCCATCTTACATATTCCTCCACACTTGTATCATATTCTCCCTGCAAAGGTTTTGGAAACTGCCCGAAAACCATAGCAAAAAAGAATGTTGCTTTCTTCTTCTTTGAGTAACTTAGTTATATAAAATAGATTAAAGGGCGCCTGGGTGGCTCAGTTGGTTAAGCGACTGCCTTCGGCTCGGGTCATGATCCCGGAGTCCTGGGATCGAGTCCCACATCGGGCTCCCGGCTCAGTGGGGAGCCTGCTTCTCCCTCTGACCTTCTCCCCTCTCATACTGTTTCTCTCTCTCTCTCTCTCTCTCAAATAAATAAATAAAATCTTTAAAAAAATAAAATAGATTAAAAAATATTCTGTAGCCTGCACTTTCTTCCAATACGCTCTGAGTGTACTTCAAAATATGTAGTTAAACTTTGAAGGTTTGAATTTTATCAAAGAACATTTGAATTGAGATTGCTTAGTAGAAGCCTCTTTCGTCAAGTTGCCTTTTTTTGCGTTGGTCCTGGAAAACAGGCCAACTGCCTGTCTTTTAAAGTAAGTACCAAGTGGTTAGGTAGCTTTTCAAGCTTTGGTTGTTAATGGAGAGTTCATCTTCAATTAATATCAGGCAAGAAGAGCAAAGGGTAGCAAATAATAGAAGAGCAAAGTGTAGCAAATTGTAACTACAACCTTTATACATTTCAGGAATTAATTGTGCTCGTAGTCAATTTTGATCATGATCATAAACCACACCAAAAAAATGTTCAATTCATGCTTTCTGCTTAATTCTTTAAGAATAAATTATAAGTTAGAATTATTCAAATAGTTCTTCACCTTGCTTATCAATCTATATTTACAGTTATGTGATAATCTTTCATATATATGTTACCCAACTATAAAATGAAGTAAGTGAAAGAGTAAATATGTTTAAATCACTTAAAGTCATGCTTGGCATAGAGTAAGTACTACTTAAGTGTGAAATAACAATAATAACAATAATTGATAAAAATAATGTTAACACTTAAACAGATGCCAAAATTTACAAATAAAGCATGGATATTTTATTCGTGAGACAAGATCTTATTCATAACTGGTTTGTATTACTCACAGAACTATAACTCCAGCACAAAATTTGTCTATTTGTTGTGTCTATGTCAAAAGGCAAACAAAAGCAACAATCAAAATTAAGGAGTGGCAATTACTGAGTGAGGGGTCATTGGAATGGCAAAAAAGAAAAAAAGATTGATATATTATGGTATAATGGTGAAAAACATGAAAGAGCCTTCAAATTCATAATAGTTTGGAGTAATTTAATAAAGGATGAAAAACAATGACATTCTCTTCCCTCACTTATGACTGACATTAATCACAGCATTCTTTCCATGGTCATCAAATAGAATTCTACTTAATTAATGTTCAATATTGCATAATATAGTTAAGGAAAATATTAATATATAATTATTTATTAGGTTCTGTATTAAATTATAAGGTTCTGTATTAAATTATAATTGTGGGTATGGGGATATCTCATTCTCCAGTAGTTTCTGGTATCTCAGAGGGTGTGTGTGTGTGTGTGTGTGTGTGTGTGTGTGTGTGTGTGTGTGTGTACAGACAGTGAGGGAGGATGAAAAGGCAGTGGCGAGAGAAAATGTGGGGGGCATTACTTACCACAAGTGTTATTGTCTTCATCAGAACCATCTCGACAGTTTAATTCTCCATCACAAAATAAATCAATTGCTACACACTTCAGAGCATCAGCACAAGAACTTGAACCAGGCGGGCATTCTATTGAGACATTTCCTTTAGAAGAAAAAAAGATTGATTTTATAAGTTTCTTACATAGTAAATTTAATTTCCAACCATATGTACAATGTTTGGATATTTATTATGTATTTTTTGTCATTTAGGTCTTTACTCACAAGCATGTATTTCAATTTCCAATGTAAATGTTTATTTCATTTAATCAGTCATTTATAAAAGTTTAGAATTTTAAATTTTGAAAAGAAAGATATATATTTCTTCATCGATGTTAAATATGAATGTTTACTTTGTTGATTTTAACCTTGATAAATCAATACTACAGTTTGGACATTTAGCTCCTAATGTTTACACCTCCTAGAACTGTTGTATGTGTTCTTTGGGGAAATTTATTGGAATGTTTTTCACATCATCTGCAGTATCTAGTAACCACTTCATTTACTTATAAACTTATTATTTGAAAATATGGGGGCTGAAGTCAAGGTTTGCATTCTGCAGAGCAAAATTTGTCAGCAAAAGCCATTTTATAACAGAATAAAAACTTAAAATTCCCAGTGCCTGGCTACATTGAGCAATGGAGAAACCCAATTGCTATTTCCATTCAATATTTCTTTGCTTCTTAGGTCAGAGATTCTTAGTAGGAAAGATGCAGACATTCCCCTGGAGAATTCTATGCCATACTCTGACCAGAATCTGATCAACTTGCTCTTCTCAGCCTGTCTTGTCCTTCACCTGCTCTTCTTCTACATGCCTACATTATAGAAATGCACCAAGAAACACATTTTACTTCTAGAAATTAACTTGGAAAATTTGAGTGTAAGTCTTAAAAATGGCATATTCTGCACTGCACTGCCATCTGCTGGGTTTTAAAAATATATTTGATTTTGAAATTTCTCCTTATGCTCCATGAAATTAATCGGGAAAATAAAAGTGCTTGTGTCAGTTAATCTACTAAGGTAATAACTAATTAGGAACATTTATGGACAGGGTTGCTGGGCATATAGTTAACTAAATTAGATTTTTATAATTGGCTCTCATTAAAATGAATATAAACCATTGGGAAATTCATGGATCACCTAATGTCTAAAATAGGACACGATAAAGATCCGAGTCATTCTTAAAGGACAGACCACCCCCATTTAAGATAATAAAAAAGGAGTGATAAAACTGGTATTGAATAAACCCAAAAGCATATTACAGCTGTTGATATATATGAGATACTTATCAAGAGTCCTTAATCATTGAATCCCTAATCCATTAAAGGCATAGTGTTGATAGTATTCCATAAATGCTTGCTAAATAAATAACAAAAAGCATATTCTAGAAAATCTATATCTAATTTTAACAGCAGTTAATAGAATTCTAAGTACTCAGCATTTAAAAGAAGAGATCTGGGGATATAGCTACGAAGATGTATAATTTTGTCTGTCCTAACGCTTCTTGTGGGAACTGCACTCCATGATGCTTCTTCACCTCTTGTTGCCTACTGAACTCTACCGATTGAACCTCAAAAGCCACACTAGCAAGTGGTACCCATTGGGATCTTTTGATCTCATTAATGATCATTCATTCACTCCACAAGTATTTATTGTCTATTTATTTGTGTCAAACATTTTTCAAGAGGTATAAAAAAGTGCTATGGGAACACCAAGAATTAGGCAATGAGTCTTCTTTTGAGGCAGGAATTGAAAACATCTTCATACAAACTAGGTTTTGAAGGATGCTTAGAAATGTACTAGGAAGAGAGATGTATGCAATGCATACATGGTGATGTGACAAGACCACATCCATATACAGAAAACAGATGAGTATAACTAATCTGGACGGTAGGGATGTTTGTGAAGGCCATGGCAGGAAGGGAGTTTGGTGTCAAGTGTAGGAGACTTTTTTTTTTTATTTTTGTAAAACATGAGAAATATTTTTTCTGTAGGCGATGGCACTGAAAGTTTTTATCTATTTGTGTGGTATGATCAGTCCCTGTTTTGTTAAGGCAACTCTGGGACCAAGTGGAGAATCATGTAGAATAAGGAGACAAGCTAAGAAGCTGTTTTTATGGTCAAGGTGGAAGCGGGTAAGGATTGGAGCTCTGACTAGCTCTTATTAGTGGATAAGGGTTGGCACTTCGCACTAGTAGAGGAGGTGGGGGCATGGACTCAATGGCTATTTTACAAGTAGAACAGATGAGTTTTAGTGACTAGATGGGCCCCTGACCAAAGGGGTGGAAAGGGTGAGGCTAAGAATGATACCTACAGTTTTGGAGTGGCCAGTTGTATTCATCGTGGTATTTAATCATGATGGTAATATAAGAGGAACCCCCCGTGGGATTAGAAAATAACTCTAATTTAAAGTATTTTGATTTAAAGGTGGAAATATGAGGTACTCCAGTTTGGGTTGTACTCTATTTTTCCGGACTCTGTTTCCTGAACAGTTTTCAGCTGCCTTAGTCCATGAAGAAAGGGAAGTTCTTCATACTGAAACCAATATGGAAATTATAATTGTTACATTAGCACAGTACATCTGGGGATTTTATCAGATTGCATTTTTACCTTGTCTTCTGTCTTCCTTTCATCTCCTTACATACACATATATGATGATAGTTTCCAACAAAACCATTCATTGAAACATTACCTGTTATGGAAATTAGCCAGACGCAGGTTTTTAAAAGTGACCTTCCACTCTTAAAACTAAACTTCTTCAACTGGTGTATTACTTTCTGTGTCATTTCATTCCTTAATTCTTGCTCTGGTATTTCTCCTTCTCTAAGAAGTCTGTACTGTACTTCTCAATAAGGAATTTCTAGGAAAGGAGTTAAGTAATGGTATTTAAAAAAAACGTGCACAGAAAGCATAATAATTGGTTTTGTTTATCAGCAGCTGAACAAGTTGCCTGAATATTAATTATGTTATCTTGAGTGGGAAAAAAGGTGTGCATGTATTTTTATATCTGTGGTAGTTTATCTTTTTCTTTTTTTTTTAAAGATTTTATTTATTAGTTTGACAGAGAGAGACACAGGGAGAGAGGAAAAACAGCAGGGGGAGTGGGAGAAGCAAGCTTCCTGCGGAGCAGGGAGTCTGATGCGGGGCTCGATTCCAGGACCCTGGGATCATGACCTGAGCCGAAGACAGACCCTTAACAACTGAGCCACCCAGGCGCCCCTGTGTGGTAGTTTATCTTCAGGATATAAATTCTTTGGCATTTTGTGAAAACCTACCAGGAAGTTACTATTATTTGGGATTCTGCAAATGGAAGGTTTTAATTATCTATTTATATTTGTACCATAAAGGACTCAGTATAAACTCAATGTGATTGCTCCAGAATGATCCAAAGTCACAATTTTCGGTGATTTGTGGTGAGGAAGCTCCTATGCTTAATTTGTGCAGGCCCTGTGCTAGGCATTGGAGAGGATAAAAAGACAGAAATCCATTTTTTTTTCCCCTTCCAAACAAGTCACAAAGAGCATTACCTACAAGATAATAATTTGCAAATCATGTTTTGGAAATCTTACATTTTTATTTTTCCTCTTACTCAAATGGAAATAAGAATGCTTGGTGGACAAAGCTGTTTGAGACACATTAAGCCCCAAATCCTTATAGCATATTAGCAGTGAAAATGGGGTCTCAATCCACAAATGCCTGCCTTTAGAGACTAAGTTTATTTCTCTACTCTGTATTGGAAAAATAAATATTGGCTTACAGAAATTCTTATCAACTTTGATATAGCTAATTTCATCTTTTTTTTTTAAGTTGTCTGGTCAATCCAAATGAAATTACAGTGGAAAGATATTTGAACAGTTCTGATGTCATGTACATAAGGATGTTTTAAGGTAGAGGAGTGAGCTTAGCAATACACATGCTTTTCTCTCAAATTCAGAGAAAGAAAAATAAAGTTACAGTATATGTGGTGTTGGATAAAGTCCCTGTGTCTTAGTCCTTGGGCAATTCAACTGAAGAGTATAATTCTACCTTAGCTTCTCTTGACCCAATTTCATGTTCTTTACTAAATCAGCCGATTCTTTTTCTTCAATCCCCAAGCATCTCCATATAGTAGTATTGGAGCAAGATTGCATTTTGTATGAAATTGAGAAAGCCCACAATAGTGAAACTTTTGTTTTTCTGCAATCACTGCCAACATAGGAAGCAACAAAAGACTAGAACAAGCTATATTCTAGAAATCCTTCAAGTATTTGAACAATTGCCCAAAACAGCCCCTCTTGGCACTCTGTAGCAGCCAAGAAATCGATCAGTGTAATTCAACCCCGGTCCCCATCTCCCTCCTCTAGTGTTCCAAACGGGTTAATAAAACTTTACAGTAATTGGCAACAAAGGCAGTTGAACAATAGAACCTAATCCTCATGGACTTTGTACCCGCTATCATAGAAAAATTCTCTTTGGCAGAATTTATAATAGTACTAATGCCAGGTATATGATGCATGCATTTGTTGATTTTTCTCAAACTCTGTCTTCCAGGCATATAAAGATGAGAATAAACTTAACATCCCTGAAAGGCATATTCATAATAAATTACTGCTTGGAAACTGTGGTTTTCACATTTAATTGCCTTGTTCCCCTCTATAAATCTATAGTATCTTGCTGTAGGAAAGGGAAAAATGGGAAGGATGCCTGGGGACTCATGGATCCAGTAAAAGAGGAAATATGAGATGTTTCCACTTCCTTACCTTATTATAATTCTTTGAGGATTGATTAAGGTAACTCAAGGCAGTCTCCAATAAAAAGAAAGCTTCAAAAAATGGAGTGTTTTTGGTCAAACAAATGATCAGATTTAAATGAGCATCACCAAGGACAATTATCTTGTTTTAACCTTAGTTCCATTTTTGAAATATTTCTAAAAAAGGCATCCAACTGCCTTTTTTTTTTCTAAGTCAGAAGGGACAAGGAAGGACTCTAACTTTGTGCCAGTGATGAATTGAGAGAGTACAGTGGTCTCTCCATTATCTCTCTTTTAATTCTCATGATCGCTCTCTAAGATATGTAATTTAATCCAAAGTTAAAAAAGACGAGGTAGCTTGCCAAACACCACATATAGAGTAATTAGCGGAATTAGTTAATGATGGATTTGCCTATGCTTTTTTAATGATAGAGAATTGTATGTTGTTTTTTGGTCTTCGATTGACATATCAAAAGCCAAAAGCGTGAAAGATAGGGCTAACTGTGTACTGATCCCATTCCTGTAGCTTACATGTAGGAGAGGAGATTTTTGTTTCATTTCCCATGAGAGCAAAGTATGGGTGAACTACCACTCTCACGCTCTTTGCCTCCCAACCACTATCTCCTCTGGCCAGAGGAAACTGGCATAAAGTTCAGCCACTTCTTACATTTTTGACAAGTTTATCCTCAGGGTAGTAAGGGAGAAACACTGACTTTTTAAGTCTAAGACTTTCTTGCTTTCACACTGATTTTTTTTCCCCTTCTAAATCATTCCACATATTTTTCTTAGGACATTTTATACACTTGAGATGTCTTCAATACTGTGGTTTGTATGAATCACTCATTGAATCAATAGACACATAGAAAACAGGCACT
The DNA here is from genome assembly GCF_009762305.2 of Zalophus californianus. Classification (NCBI taxonomy): domain Eukaryota; kingdom Metazoa; phylum Chordata; class Mammalia; order Carnivora; family Otariidae; genus Zalophus; species Zalophus californianus. The sequence goes on from NC_045595.1 coordinate 190,688,798, forward strand.
AATTTGGATATTTGTTGCTGACTTTCAAAGTTTGAGAATGGTATTTCTCAAAATATGTTAAAATTACTTTTTCAGCTTATTTTTAGACTGGAGGAACTAGCCATTATCAATCCGAAAAGAATTTTTTTTGAAAGTGGGTTCAAAGGTGGTTTTAAATGCTGTAAGTAATTTTTCCACATTGGAGAGGAGACTGTGTGATTAAGAAGAGTTTTATTTTTCAGTATGCTGGATTGCTGTATGGGTTAACACCTGAACACAACTCCAGGCAGCCTTTATTGGTTCATAAAGGATTTTGATTAATGATTTACATATCCCTTTGGTTTCAAATATCACGCCAACCATTTTATTCAAGAATTATTAAGTCTTACAGAGAAGGGCATTTATAGTTTTACAAAAGTTCTTTCCTTGTACGGATATTACATTTGATATGGATTCCTTTTTTTTTTAAGATTTTATTTGTTTATTTGAGAGAGAGAGAATGAGAGAGAGAGAGCACGAGAGGGAAGAGGGTCAGAGGGAGAAGCAGACTCCCCGCTGAGCAGGGAGCCCGATGTGGGACTAGATCCCAGGACTCCAGGATCATGACCTGAGCCGAAGGCAGTTGCTTAACCAACTGAGCCACCCAGGCGCCCTGATATGGATTCCAATAACATAAAAATAGCAGCATTAATTTAGGAGCTGAAGCTCTATACAATATTACCTTTATGGAGTTTATCTGAAGAGATGAGGGACACACCCAGGCCATTCAACATGAAGATTAAGTTAGGACCAGAAAAAGGCAATTTAGTTGACAAGCAGACAAAAGCACAGTAGACAGTAGGAATCCAGAGAAATTGACAGATCAAAATTATGTGGTGGGAGTTAGCACAGAGTAGTCACCTAATGAAAACTTGTTGAATGAATGAATTCAAGGCTATTTTGGTGCTGGTTTGGCTACTCATATCGTGAGAGAGCAAGCGTTTCTACCTTGTATGCCGACCGAATAATCAAAGAAAAAAAAACACCCTTCACATCTGATGAGACCTACGTCCCTTCTGGCAAACATTTTGATCCTATTGGTGGCATTCTTTGCAAAAGATAATAACCACGGTTCTAACAGAGGAATGGAGTGAGGTCAGCTAATCCAGGCATTAGCCTTAAACACATTGTTCACTTTTGGTGAAATCTTAGGCTTAAGCTGCAAACTTTTATGCTCCAATTTTCTTATCCTAAAAATAGGAGTAATATTAACTGCTGTGTTAGCAGAGAATTCTTAAGAGCCTAAAATAAAACATAAGTGAAAACTTTTTAAAAAGGTATAAATAAAATTATTAATACTGACCTGAAGTTGACAGAGGACTGCTGGTTGTTAGCTTGCCTGTAAAAATAAATGGCATTAAGATAATTTCTACCTTTTTAAACTGATGATTAGAACTGTATTGTATATTTTCTCTGTTTAATATTTAACTGAGAGTTTTTAAAGTTACTGTAAATTATGATTATCTATTTGCTTAAGGATATGTCATTTGTATCTGGATCTAAGAATAAATCTTTTATGTTTTCACTGATTTTTAGAATTGTAGAGCAGAGGTTTTTAGATTTTAAGACATCTTTTGTTTTTTAAGTAGAGAAGATGATGTTATTCAATGATCAACAACTAAACATGAGGATTCATTAATTTCTTAATGGTTGTGGACTTAAGTGTTCTAGGTTAATCTGATGTTATTTGAAATAGAAGCTTGGGATATGCTTAGACCATGGGCTTTGGAGTCCAAAGGAATTCCTTTTAATTCCTAAGTTTGACACTTAATAGCCATGTGACTCTGGGCACACTGCTTACTAATTTCTTTTTAAGTGGAAAAAATATTACATCCCTATAGGATCATTCTGAAAATTAAATGAAGCAATGCTGGTAAAATGTAGTACCTGGCCCAAGTAGATATGTTAAAAAAATGTAGATCTTTCCAATATTATAAAAATGCTCGTGATAATAGATAGTACCAAAAGTAATATCTTTATATTTTAGAAATTATTTATATATACATTTGATATTTGGAATGACTTTGAAATATTCAGAAAAATTTTATTATTTGCAATTTATGGGAAGCAGATTTTCAGAGGAGTAAAGAGATGTGCCCAGTGTTTCTGGAGGTTGGCAGAGTCAGGATTGATGTTTAGGGCTCCTGACTTCAATTTAAATTATTTTTCTACAACATAATAATTTTACACTTTGAGATAGGTTAGGTTAATTTTAGAATTTTTGATAACTTCTCAAAGCAAACTCTTTTGATAATGGTGTGATCTTGGTGAGACAAAGCGAAGTTCTAAATTTTATAGCCTGGTGATGGGTATTAAAGAGGGCACGTACTGCATGGAGCACTGGGTGTTATATGCAAACAGTGAATCATGGAACACTACATAAAAAACTAATGATGTAATGTATGGTGATTAACATAACATAATAAAAAAACAAAAAACAAACAAAAAATAAATTTTATGAGCAGTAATAACCAATTGTAGTTAGAAAGATGGGATAACGAAATGCTGGAATAAAGAAAATTTCACATTAAGTTTTGGATTCTCCTTTCTCAAGAAGGCAATATGTTCTGCAAGTCATTATTTGATTATCCTTTAAATATATATTTTTTTTATTCCAAGTGACCTTACAAATGTTATGGATTCATCTCGAAGGCTTCAGGATTAGAGCCACATTTTAGGATGTTACACACCCACACATACACTCACACACACCATTCATGTATACGAATGTATATAGAGTTTAAAATATGAAAGGAACGTTGAAATTGGAAATGTATGTCCTTGGCATGTATAACTTAGGCATTATAAAATCTGCAAGATTATGAACTACATTGCTCTTAACTAAATGTAAACTTCTTACATGTTAATATGAAGAATAAATGTCTCAGATAGGGCTATGAAAAAAAATCCTTTTCTATGTCATGGAGTTTGATGATCACCAAGTTATATTTTTAAAAATGCCGTAAGTACTGACCTGAAGTTGTTGCAGGACTTACTGTAGAGGAACTTTCCAAAGGTGCTGGAATAAAGTAAAGTTGATTTGAAGTTTGGGATTATAATATAAAAATATTGCAAAATAGTGAGTGCAGTTTTCATATCATTCAAAGGGCGTCTGATCTTTTAGAGTTCCCATTTTATCCTAACTCATGCTGGATGTTTCCATCATTATTTGATTGCAATACATTTGATGAATTTCCAGAATCTCTATGTTCTCTTTATCAAATTTACCTATGCAAAAAGTTTGCTTATTTGCTCATTTAAGAAAGATACTTATTCATCATAGTAATTTATATTTAAGACATCTAATATAACATTGCACACCAGATCATGTTAAACTTAGAACCAATGGTTTTGCACTGAAATATATGGAAGATGTCAAAATAATCTTGCACATAATAATAGCTACTAAGAATCAAGTCCTGTTTAAATATGAATTGCTTTTCCCATAAAAGGTAAAAATTAACTGTTTTCCTCATCCTTTAAAATATTTAATAGTTTTAAAAATATAATGACAACTATGTAGGTATAAAGGAAACCAAAGCATACCTTATGAAAAACCCTCATCTAGTCAATTTGTTTTTATTCAAAATTGTATTTATGGTAAGTATGTGAAGAGTTATAGTGTCTTCTACTAACTAGGTTGTTTGCCTCAGTATTTCTTAATTTCTGCATTGTCTTATTCCTACAAGATCTATAGCAGCTTCATAAATAATAATTGGTAGATTATTGATTAAAAAGATAATAAAATAAGGTTTATAAGATTTTTTCATAAATATTTTAATATTTTATTTTTTATTATATTTGATTTGGCTGTGAGCTATATAAAAATCCACGGTATTTATGAAAATTTCATCCAATTTTAAATGTAATAAGTTAAAAAACTCACATGAGACAAGTAAATATTAAACTTAAATATCTAAAATAAAGCTTGGTATCATGTTTATGAATATGTCTTAACATAGTTCAAGAAATTAAATGTAACCTCAAAATGTGGAACATATTCCTGAGTTGATGTTGTGATACAGTTTATTGCATCCATGATATTTATTCTAAGTTAACCCAAGGATATGCTTTTATTGAATAAATAAATATTTTTTAAGGCCACTCCCAAATAGCCCAACTGTAGGGAGTCATAAAAATAAATTTCAGCATACCTGTTAATTCATTTGCCATTAAAGACCTCTAGAAACTGATGCATATCCAACTAAAGATAGTAAGAAACCAAGTTTCTTGAAGAAAATGACTATTGAGAAAGTATCGATCAAGGCTGTTCAGAGATAAAACATGGTAAACAAACGAGTGCAATGGATAAGGGCACAGACATTAGGGTTAGACCACATGGGTCAGAATCTTCCATCGAACTCTAAATAACTGTATGATTTCAGGCTATTTATCAACATTATCTGTGCTTTGGTCTTCTCATCTCTAAAATTGGGGGGGGCAGTAAAGACACCATGTAGTAAGATTAACATAAGGATTAAACGTGTCGATAAGTAAAGCACCTATTCTAACTTAGAGTAGTAGTTTTTAGCTCATCTGAATCAGACAAAGATCCCAAACATTCTTTACTCCAGCAGTTGTGCCAGAGGGAACCAAGCCATCACTAGAGGCGGCTCTTAAGAGCATCCGTTGTCTTCTCACTAAACAGGTGTGACAAGAGACTCAATGAAAGAGGACACTGTGTTTGATGAACCAATACTGTAAAGAAAAGCAACTAGAGGTCTGCAACTTCAGATCTACTATCACTAAATCAAAAACAAAAAGAAAACTTCAGCATGTTTTTATACATTTGATTTAGAGACAAACCTATACTGACTGATCTCATTCTGTAGTAGTAGTAGTAATAATAATCATAATCATAATCATCATAATCATAATAAAATAATTAAAGCCAAAACTGCTTAAACTGGTGTTAGGCTATTTAAAGTTTGCCTTTATTCCACTTGATGTGGATATTTATATATTGATTCGCTTTCTGAAGTCCAACAATTTCTAAATTCCAAAACACACTTGCCTCTGCGGCTTACAGATAAGGAATGATGGGCCTGGCAAATCAGTAGTATTGTCCTCAACCAAAATGAAGACATAATGTAAATGTTTGTCGAATTGAACTGAATGGAGGATAACTAGAATGGGATATTTAGAACAACCTAAGTATCGATAGACTATTATTATTGATGCCTTATCTCTCCCTTTGATTGATTCTTATTTTAAAATTGCTTATTTTAAAAATGAAGTTTTATTTTTTATTAACAATTATCTGGGATGAATCAAACTCATTGACCTCTCTATTTTTCCCTCTCCTTCTTTTATGTTCCTAATTAGAGAGTGGGCTTGACATTTGACTTTGTAATTTAATAATGTCTATGACTCTATCAGGAAGTAATGAGTGTCCCTTACTGTTGGAGCGTTCCTGCAAAGTCAGGGTGTGCTTGACACACACCAAGAATATGATGAGACCCACAAACATTTACGTATGCCAATACTTTCAGGACCTTTTTTGATATTTCACAAACTTTTCCTGACTGATATTTTCCTTCAAATATGGTTTCTTCGTATTTTGCATTTCTCATGTAAATGTGCTACCTCAGGCAATGAGACATGCTCCTAAAGTCAAGGACGATCCCACTGCTTCCCTGGTATATAGCTAGAATTTTAATTTCATAGCTTAATGATTCAAAGAAATCAAATAATGTTCACAGATACCTGTGATATCAATGCTGTTCAAATCAATATGGAAAGTGACCAGTTGGCTGGATTTATTTGCTTCAATGCCTTGAATCAGTTCTTCTTTTACATTTTCATCTGACACCCACTGGGCAAAGAAAAGGTCAAATGTAACTAAAATGCTGCCATTTCTGCAATGCAAAAGATGATATAAGAGGAAAAAGTCAGCCTTCATCAAATGATTTGTGCTTAATTCATGTAAGATATCTTGAAATTCTCTATAGTTATCACTTTATTGTACCTATGTAGTAAAACTTGGTAGGTTATGTCAAATATTATCTTTATTTTACAGGTGGAAGAAAAGGAAATTGAAAGACTAAATGTTTCTCTAAGAACACAGACATATCTAGAATTGGAATCTTGAGTTTTCTGCATTAGCACCCTAATCCTCAGACCAGAGTTCCCTGTGTCAAATTAAACACAGTCACACGGTATCATGATGTTTACTTTTAATTTACTGTTTTAAGAAAAGAAAAGTGTGTATCTGTAATTTTTCACAGGTTATTTTTAAGTAGGGAGAAGTCTAAGAGAGTTTCACTGATTCAGAGAAGTTTTCTATATAGTTTATAAAGGTCTGATAGCAAGCTTATAGCAGTGACTCTATATCTACTTTTTCTTCTTTATTCTTAATATAAAATATCAAAATATGCCCTGATTTCAAGGGATAGAAAGAAGACAGAGACACTTGGGATTTGGGGGCTATTCAGTCAATTTCATGGTCAAAAGTTGGGATTATTTTGCTTGCATTATTCCTGACCATGACATTAGAATTCAGTAATATGGCCCAAATCATACTCCTTTTTATTTGTCCCCTGTTTTGAAACATACATTTAAAAAGTTTTCTTCATTGGTGATTTGTTTACAGTTTAAAGAAACATAAAAAATGAACATTTTTTTTGGCCCAAAAGGGATACATGAATGACTTTTGCTCTCCTGCCTACACTTCTGCTTGGCTTATGGTATTCTTTTAGGGTAAAACCACTTGGGAAACAAACTCTAACCCTGATCTTCATTGCGTGCCCTTCAGAAAGCTGGCGGGTACTCAAAGCATACTTGGATCCTGAAGAGGAAGACTAGGAAGAATCAAATTGTGCATTGTATGTTTGCTGGTTTTGAAATTTGGACAGTTACACTCATATCCTTGTGGTATCTATCTCATATCTCTGTTAGTTAATGAGATTCTTCAAGGACTTCATCAACTCTAAAAGTGCTCCTTATTTATTTGTCCATACCCTATCTTGGTAGAGCTTAGAATATTTTTTTTTCCTCCGGGACTATATACAGGATCAGAACATCCCTTGAAGATCATAGTAGATCAGCATCTCCTCTAGGTACGATATTCCTCCTTAAAGTCTGTGCCACTATACAGGTTCATAGTTCAGCAGAAGTGATTCCTTTCTACATAGCTGGTTTTTCATTTTCGAAATGAACTGGCTTATTCTGATAAAACAATTTCACATTTCCCCTCTATTAAATAGATTAGTGTAAAAAGTTAGAATGTTTAACTTCGCTTAAATCATAGTAACCAAATCTTATAAATGAGAAGGTTCCTTAGTAACTGTTTAGTTCAGAGTTCCCCAAACTTACCCATACATAGAACCACTTGCTGTCTTTCATAATGATACATGTTGTCACACATAATTTTTTTTATCTACTCTTCCACCTTCATTAATTTTTCCATGCTGGCTGATCCCTAATTTTATTTGAGAATAATTCTCCATTTTCTCAGGGAAGGTGATGTCTTCTCCAACCATTCCTTGTATCAATGACAGTTTTATTTATGGGCATATGACTGAGACTTGATGAATGGAATCTGAAGGGACACTGTTGAGAAACTTTTTTGGAAAGTTTGTGTAAATCTAACTGAGAAAGGCTTATAGTAGACTATTCTTCTTTGTTGAACATTATTATGTTTACATACGATTGCCGGAACTGCCACTTCCGCCTTGGGACCATGAGACGAGCTATGGTTGACAAGCTAAAGATGGCATAGTGAAAGAAGGAAAGCACCTAAATTCCTGATTATGTGATTGTCATTGTTCCATTGAATTAACCTCTGTTGAAACCTCTAGCTTTCTTGTGATGTCAGGTGATAAGAATTTGTTGGTTGTGGTATTTTTAGTCATGTGTTCTGTTAATTGCAGTTTTAAAAATCCTAAGTGGCATACAACTCCCAAGCTTTATTCCATATTTACTTAAAGAGAAGTTCCAGGAAAGGGAGATTATTCTATTTTTTTGCACCTGATATTGGCCAACATTGTTATTTTAGCAATAAGGAGACTGAGGCTCAGACTAATGTAGATAACTTTGCCCAGAGTTATACAGCTTATTACTATTAGAGATAGGAATGAAATCCAGAGCCTCTGTTTTCCAGATGCATTTTTACATAGTTGCCATTCCCATAGCCTCAACCGTCACTATCAACACCATAGGAGCTATTTGTCAAGAGGAAAGACCATACAACACATTTACTTAGATGCAGGTCCAGGTTTTTATCTTGCAGTGGTACCAGATTTTTATTTCCAAAATAGATAGGGAAAATAGCTAGTTGGGTTTTGGGGGAGGAAGGGATAGATATTTTTTCCCTCCATAATTTTGAGAGATAGAATCTTCTCTTTTCTTTTCCTCTCTTTCTCCCTCTGCCTCTCTCCTTTCTCCTCTCTGACACTCTTCCCCCTCTTCTACTCCCCTCTCACCCCATCCCTCCCCTCTTCTCCTCTTCCCTCTTCTTTTAATTATGTCTCCTTTATGGCCCTTTGCCCCCAAATAGTTAAATCTGCAATATTAATTATGGACAAAATTAAATACATTTCTCTGTCTTCATATCTACATTTTAACATTATCCTTGGTTGCACAGTAGATAGTTTTAATTCTGATAAAATATCAGTTCTTTCTTTTTCTTTTTTAAAAGATTTATTTATTTGAGAGAGAGAGTGTGTGTGTGTGCAAGCAGTGGTAGGGGCAGAGGGAGAGGGAGAGGGAGAAAATCCTCAAGAGATTCCCCACTGAGCACAGAGCCCTACAGAGGCTCCATCCCAGACCCTGAGATCATGACCTGAGCTAAAATAGAGTTGGCCACTTAACTGACTGAGTCACCCAGGTGCCCTTCAATTATTTCTTTATGTAATTTTTGACTGAACACTTGCCTTTATTTTATTTGAGTTAGGGGGTGAAGAGGTAAGGCATTTTGGTAGAGAAAGTACAAGTCTGGAATTTTCCTTTGCTGAAGTGAAAGTAACTGGACTAGTGCATTCTCAGGCATAAGACATTTTATATAAAAGATGTAGCTTCTTAGTTGTAAATTTTACATTGCTTTTAATTATTTATACTTTGGAAGGACAAGAATTTCATATTCTATATCCACATACAGTTTTGTTTATTTATTTTTACAAATAACTTCTTGTTTTTTTAAGTTATTTTAATTTTTTAAAATTATTTTAATTTTTTAAGTTAATGTAATTTATTTTAATTTCAGTTAGTTAACATATATCACATACAGTTTTATTTTTTAAAATTTCTTTTCCCATTCACTGTAAGTGTTGAGATAAGAGACATATATGTAGAAATCAGGAAAACCATAATAAACATTTGTGTTTCACCTAATGAGAAAGCTCAAGTTATTTGATTAGTTAGATACTGATCTTGATCACTGCTGTGAGACTGATTTTATTTATTAGGGTATTTTTTAAAATTTCTTTTCCCATTCACTGTAAGTGTTGAGATAAGAGACATATATGTAGAAATCAGGAAAACCATAATAAACATTTGTGTTTCACCTAATGAGAAAGCTCAAGTTATTTGATTAGTTAGATACTGATCTTGATCACTGCTGTGGGACTGATTTTATTATTAAGGTAAGTGGGAATTCTTCCCTTAGGAAAACAACAACCACCTAACAATGGCTATTTTCATTTCAAAGTACTTATTTCAGTGGAATATCTGTTTTTTTTTCTCTTAAAGCAGATAAATTCTATCATTGCACAGAGTCTGTGTGTAATAAATCAAAATGTTTCTTATCTCTTATTTTCTTAATGATATTGATAACCTCCAGGGTTGCTGAGTAAACAAAAGTCTTTCCTTTCCTAACTTTGTGACTCATCTGTGCTCAAAGGGCAAAATAAGCTGCATATTGCCACAAAGGATAAACAGCACTTTATTAAAACAATCAACTGCGGGCACCTGGGTGGCTCAGTCATTAAGCGTCTGCCTTTGGCTCTGGTCTTGATCCCAGGGTCCTGGGATTGAGGCCCACATTGGGCTCCCTGCTTAGCGGAGAGCCTGCTTCTTCCTCTCCCACTCCCCCTGCTTGTGTTCCTGCTCTCGCTGTCTCTGTCAAATAAATAAATAAAATCTTAAAAAAAAAAAGAATCAACTGCTAAATGCTCTCTGAGTCAAAGCACTTTCCACAAAGCAGCATAACATAGTGTTCCCAGAGGAGAGCACACTTGCAAGTGGCCACACATACACACACACGCACACACATGCATACACACATGCACACAATTTAACACACAATCTGGGGGCTGATATTAAGTAATATTTTTAAAAGGAAGAAAGGATACCTTGTTGACTCAGTTTAGTTTTCTGACTACTCTCATTTGACCACATACCCATGAATATAGTGTGAGGTGAATTAAAATCAATAACCAAAAGGAAAATAGGTATTTTAAAGGATTTTTAGATGTATTTTTCACAGTTGGTGTGGTAGTTAATTGAGAACTCAGTTATTTCTGTTGTCTGATTTTATCAATTGGTGTTTAAAATAGTCTGTAAAGCTAATTAGGAGTCTGCCACTTTATTCTGAGTATGTCATTTTATAAATGATTGTTTAAAGTAAACCTAAATGTTTGCTTGTTGCTTTCTTTCCTGCTTCTGAATTTCTTTTCCTACTTTTCTCTTCTCAGTCTCTCAGAGAGCTGAGACCTATAATTTATCTTACAGACATTTTCATGAAATTCCTTTGCATTGCATCTTTCAAAAACTCACTTCTGATTTAGAAGTAGTTCAGCTACAACTGGGCATGAGTATCTCTACACTGATAAAGTGTATTATTTGTAAATCATTATAAAATATATATCAAGGTTTAGCTACTACATTGGTCTTTTAGGTAGCTATAAAGGAGGAGAAAGAAATAATTCTTCAGCTCGAATAATTTACAGTTTCCAATATAGTGATTTTTACCATCTAGAGAAATAAAAGAGCACTTATTAAATATCAAAAAAATGCTGGGGTTTTGATAACCCACCAAGACTGTATATAAAAGTCTATATTCAGCAATTTTTCCCAATCTAGTGAAAATAAAGTTATCCAGCATGTTGTAAACATGTGGATATGAAGAGTTCCATTAGCAAAACTATCCTAATAAACTCTGCAATAGACTCTGCTTTGTATGGATTTCACTGGGCAGAACCCGATATAAGGAGAGGCAAGTACCTGGTGACAAGAGTATGGACATTAAGAAATGTCTAAAACCTTCTTAAGAAATGCTAAAACCTTTGAAAAATCTGAATTAATGCTTTATTTTTTATTTTAAAGATTTATTTGTTTATTGGACAGAGAGAGACACAGCAAGAGAGGGAACACAAGCAGGGGAAGCAGGCTTCCCGCTGAGTAGGGAGCTGGATGTGGGGCTCGATCCCAGGGTCCCGAGATCATGACCTGAGCCGAACGAAGGCAGACTCTTAATGACTGAGCCAGCCAGGCACCCTTGAATTAATGCTTTAATGCAGAGCTCCACACTCAATCCTCTACAAAACTGAAAAAGGGAAACTGGATCCACACACTCCAAAATAGACATCTTGCTTAAAGTGGCAAAAAAAAAAAAGTCTTGTATGCATGTTTTCATCCTCACAGACTATTGAATAAATATATTAAAAATAGCCTTTTGAGAAAGACAACAACAACAAAAAACAAACAAAAACAAGCAAGTATACAAACAGAAACCTTTCCTAAGAGTCCACATGTCTCCTTCCAGTTCTGATATTGAGCCAATGAAAGAGATTTTCAGAGATAATAAGCCCCGGCAAACAAGAGTAGAAGTCTCTGTACGGTAGACAGGCATGAAGACAGTAGGTGAGTATAGAGCTGTCTGGCCATGGGGACCAAGATGTCATGAATATGCCGTGAGATAAAGAATGATAAATATAAGTAGATACATAGATCAGAAAGAAGAAAAATAAAGGAAAGAAAGAAAGAGAATGAGAGAGAGGGAGATTCATCATCTTTTCATTGTTGTTTTCATCGTGACTTCCGCTGATAGGATTAGTTTTGTGCCAACAAGAAATGTCAAGGCCCTGAGTTTTCTTCTGCTCATGAAATAATCCTCGTTTGATCTCGTCCTTGTTTTTCTAAACATGATCTCTGCTTTTGACTTGACCTTCCTTCCCCAGTTTGTCCACTAAGAACTAAGGATTCTTTCACTAATGTCCGTACTCTTGTCAAGAACAGGTACCCAGTGTCTTTGTTGCCAGGCTGTCTGACTCAGCTGTTTGTGATCTGAGGTAGGAGATCAGCCTTTCTGTGTAGTTAGTCATTGCATTTCTCCAATGATGTAGAGTCCCTTATGGCTTCCATTTGTAAAAGGTTAAATGTCAGACTCCTAGGCTTATGTTCCACATCCTCCTGATGTCTCAACACCTTGGTGGACACTCATTGATAGCTAGAAAATATCAATCTATTTCTCCTTTACTATACATTGCATCCATCTTTACAATCCGTCCTTACAAGCCATTAAAAACCAGTCCAGGTCACCTCTTGTAGGGATGCTTACCTGACACTCTAGCCCCAGTTAGGTTTGTCCCTGACCCGCTCACCTCAGCATCTTGTGCCTGCATATAAGGTAGCAATTGTCATACTATAATATAATCATCAGTTTTTCTCGCTTGTTAGACTATGAGCTCCCTCGGAGCAAAGAATATGTCTTTGATATCTGTGTTTCCAGAAATCTAGTTAATGTCTGTCTCAGTGTATGTGTTCTTTATATAAAGTCCTAGAAAATAAACAATCCTTATTCTTGACAAGTCTTGTTGATATATTGAGGACTATGTTAAGTGCTACATGTTTTCTTTAACTCGTCCTACAGATATAACAATAAGTATACTCTTAGTAGGGCGGTAACTTTCTGTTAGAATAGAATTTTAATGAAAAAAACCTAAACTAGCTCTCTGGAAGCATAGGAGTGTCACCTATTCAAGAGTCCCTCAGGTTGGAAACGCGGGTAGTGGAAGGTTTTGCGAAAGGTGCAAGACACAGTCTGAGAGGCTTGAGACAAGACTACCTAAGGAGAAGAGAAAAGGGATGCCATTTCTGGTTCAGAAAGAAGGATTGATGTAGCATTTAAGATAGAGATGCATTTATTCTGTAAAAAATTAAGAACTACAACCAGGATCAGTCAGGGCCAAAGAAATAGACATGGTTGAAAATAAGAAATAATTTTCCAGCAACTGAAGTTAGAAACAAATAAAACACATCAGTAACAATGATGCTCACAGCAATGTTGAAAATGGATTCCTAATTTTTATCAGATATCCTTGTATGAAGGAATCTATTTTGAGCTGTATGAATCTCTTTCTTTTGTTGGATGACGATGAATTTCCTAGCGAGGCTGTGGGCATTCCAGCCTCAGGCAGGCAAGCAAGGACTAGATGACATCATTTAAAATATTTCCTCTCCAGCATTCTTATGACACAAACTGTATATACAACTTGCCATGGACATCTAGTAACATTACTACATGATAGATGATGTATGTGTGTTAAATGACAAATCGATAAAAGTAAAATTCATGAATATTCACATTTTATAGGTAGTGACCTAGCATTGTCATCTTCTGCTTTCTGGGGACAACACTGAACACATGTCCTCTTTCCAGTGACTTACAGTGTAAATGGAATGTAATGAGTGAACGTCTTTCACATGTTCAGAGCAAATCACTCTATCTGCATCTGCATACATCCAACCTCAGCCCCCTCCATATGTCTCTGCAAGATTTTACTTAGGAGAGAGAAATATTTAACATAAGATAAATTACCCAGAGTAATTATTTGCTACTAGTATGAGAGTTTATGCTGTGCCACTTTTCTCACAAAATCCTTAAAATATGTTGAAAATTTTAAATGTTCCCTTTTCTCCTAACTGTGGGATTCTATAATAGCAAATATTAGTAAATATTAGCAAAAAATCACTACTTTGTGATTCTCTGTTCTTTCTATCAATAGAAAAATTTTGAGCTATACTCACTCAAATTGTAAAATTCTTGAGTTTTTATATTCATTTTTCAGGTTACTTGATTGAAAGATCTCATCCATCTAAAAAATAAAAGTTTTAAAAAAATATATTATATTTAAGACAAACTTTTGTTGAACACTTTAAACAAACTGATCTTTCTGTTCTGTTCGAATTGGATTACAGACAATTTCCTTCTCTGTGGTGATGGGTCTCATACATTTAAGCATCCTGGGGATTTTACATTTATTTACCGATTTTCTCAAAGTAAGAAAATGGGATCTACGTATCTTCTGGCAAGTAGTTAGTGAAACTATGTTTTATGATTTTAAATCAGCTGAAAAAAAGACAGCCTCCTACCATTTGCTGAAGGTCAAAAGCAAGAATTTTGAAATCCACTGAGAGTTTGTCTTGCAAATTAGGATTATATGTTGCTCCAGATGTTATTTTCAATGTCCCTCTGGTTTGGTGACTTTCTCCAAACGCTGCATCTAAATGAATTAATAAGAAATAAAACACTAGAAATGTGAGTTATGAATAAGAGAGAATATGCACATTCCAGTTGATACTCAGATGTAATGTTCTTGCTTCATGTGTTGGTGTGGTAGTTCCTGCTTTTTCTTTGCAGACTTCATATTCCGTCATTAGGTACATTTTCTGTGTGTGTGTGGCCATGTTGTTGTTTTACAGGATTAAAAATACTCTTCTTTATCCTACTATTTTTTTTCTTTTCTTTGAAATCTAATCCACAGTCTAAGCTTCCAAGTGTTGTTGTTGTTGTTGTTGTTGTTGTTTTTACTACTGAGATTCCTGTTAGAAGATAAGGGATAAACTTTCACCGATTTTGGGAACTGATTGAGGGATTCATGGCGAGAAATAAACCACTAAAAGTTTTTAAAAGTTCTGTAGCTGCTTTCACATACTTCTTGAAAACCTAGCATCCAGGGACACTGTTGGCTTTCTATACGTGCATTGCTGTGAAGGTTTCAGTGTGTGTGTTACTTTGAAACATAGACTTGAAACTACTTCTTTTATTCTAATAATGATAAAGTTGGCATGTACGACCTTTTGTTATTGGAGAAGTTATTGAGAATGCTGCAGAAAGTATGTTATCTCAATATAAGAAAATGTAAGGGAAAAGGTAACAAATTGAATATAAACTTGGGTAATAAAATGTGCCATCCAATCTTGCATACTCCCTTTCTCAGAATATCTTTTTTGATATATATTTAAATTTACAATGAGACTCTTCAACTGAGACACAGTGATGAAATCTTTTATAAATGTATTAATAACGATACATAATTCCCATGCTATGGTATGAGAAGATGTTATTTCTCCTTTTCCCAGATGGAGAAATTGGAGCTAAGCTTCATATGAGCTGAGGTGATAAAGTTAATAAGTGACAGATTTGGAATTTGGACATAGGTTTGACACAATTTAGAACCCAGGATCTGTCATAGATGGATGCCAAACTTCCCAGTCCAGAAGGAACATTAGAAATAATATTTTAAGCAATAAACTGGCATTTAGTCTAAACAGTTATCATTGCATAATTGATGAAATATTATCATTTATGCCATTTTATTTGTTTTTAAATACTCAAAATTACATTTAGATTTGCGTATTTAAATGTGAAAGACAAGGAAAGACTGAAGAACTGTCCTGCATTGGAAGAGGCTGACGGAATAGGATAAGTAAATTCTGTGTAGGAATCTGCTTTGGATCCTGAACAGGTAAAGGGCATTAGTAGGAAAACTGGTAAAATGTGAATACAGCGTATGGTTTGGTTAATAATATTGTACCAATGTTAGTTTCTTGTTTGTGACAACTGTACTATGGATATACAAGACACTGACATTAGGGGAAGCTGGGAGAAGGTTATATAGGAACTCTACAATTTTTGCAACATTTTTGTAAGTCTAAAATGATTTTCAATAAAAAATAAAACGGTGTATGAAAGGTAGCATGTCTTATGTCTTCTGGTGTTCTATTAGAGATTTAACTCAACTCTCTTTATATATTTAGTTGTTCACTATCAAATCATATTAACACTTATAAATATTTACTTTAATTTTACTTACAAAATAGCTTTTGTACCTTCACTGAGCATCAAAGATTCCAGTGGACTCTCAAACGATTACATACCCTTCAGGTTATTTACAGAATTTAAGACTAAAGCAGCCACTCTTCTACAAGTCTAAGCAAACCTCTATATAAAATACCCCAAATCTTCTTTCTCTTGAAAATACATCCCTTGGAGATAACGATAGTATTTAAATGAGATTGTATTGGAATTATTTTATAAAACTATAAAGTACTGATACAAATTTAAAAAGTTACTTAAGGGACTCCTGGGTGGCTCAGTCGTTAAGCGTCTGCCTTTGGCTCAGGTCATGATCCCAGGGTCCTGGGATCGAGCCCCGCATCAGGCTCCCTGCTCCGCGGGAGGCCGGCTTCTCCCTCTCCCGCTCCCCCTGCTTGTGTTCCCTCTCTCACTGTGTCTCTCTCCGTCAAATAAATAAATAACATCTTAAAAAAAAAGTTACCTAAATTTGTCTCTGATTCCTCACCTCTAGAATGACGGTAACTATGTGGCACCTGAGTGGCACAGTTGGTTAAGCGACCGACTCTTGGTTTCAGGTCAGGTCATGATCTTGTGGTCATGAGATCCAGCCCTGAGTCGGGGTTCCGGGTCACCCGGGAGCAGAGTCTCCTTCGGATTCTCTCTCTCCCTCTTCCTTTGCCCATGCCGCTGTGCTCTTTTTATCCCCCCCGCTTTCTCTCTCTCTCTTTCTCTCTGAAATAAATAAATAAATCTTTAAAAATAAATAAATAAATAAATAAATAAATAAATAAATAAATAAATACAACGAGGGTAACTGTAACAACTAATTCATAGGTTTGTTGTAACAAGAGAATACATTTGAAGATCTTTGTAAAGCTGCTGGTATAGATAATTTAGCTCTAAATAATAGTTACTTTTCCCCATTTCTATTTATTACAGATTGCTATTCAGGCCGCCTGAGATCTCTCTAAGTCTACAATTACATCCAAGCTCCCTTATATTGTTACAATTAAAATTGTTGGACTAATGAGAAAATGAAAATATTATTCTCCAGAAATAAGCAATATGTTTCCTTTAACCTTGCCTATTTATTGACTTGACTGGTTAACAATGTTTTAATATGTTTATGATTTAAATTGTATCAGAAGGAATCCACAGGCTATGAAAGCTACCTTGTTATACGCTCAAACTAAAAACTTACTTAACACTTTATTTTAAAAACTTAGTCTCATGCTTGAATTCTGAATTAAATTCTAAATTATATATGAGCTAATTTTCCAATATTCTATGAAGTGAACTGCAGAAAGTATCTGAATGCAACATAGATATCTTGTCATGAAAGCATAGCAATGAATAAAATGTATTGGCAGGAGAACTGAGATTAGAGTGGGCATGTTCATCTGGGAAATGCTTCAGTAGCCAAAGCCATGGGACTTACCTCTTTCTGATTCCTTGATTGCCAGCCAGGACACTGCAAATAATCCAGCACAGACAACCACCAATAAGACAAAGAGAGATGCAAGCAGGACCTCATAGGTGCTGAGAGAATGGTGCCTTAAAGCTTTACTTCTTTTTGACACCATTTTTGGCTTTTGAAAGTATGTATGCTAATCTAAGAACTGTAAAAGAATGTAGACCCCTCAACCGACTAGAGATCAAATCCTCTCAAGTTGTCAAGGATTTGTAAAGCAACCACATAAGTCTACCCTAGTGTTACTAGTCAGCGTAAATGAGTTTAGCAACATCATGTCTCTATATGTTAAATAGCTTAAAAAGGGTGGTTAATCTTTAAGAAGATATTAATGAGTAAAGATATGCCCAGAGTTATAAATATGAATCACCTGAACCATTTGTTGAGGTGAATGAAATTAAATGCATGTTGTAAATAAAAATGACACTTTATCATTTCGGGAACTATTAAGAAAAATGTGAAATTCATGGCAAACAAATTAGTCATTAGGCACATGAACTTGATATTTGTAGAGAGTTTCTAACAGATCAACCTTCTACCTTCTGACTCAGGTCATTATTAAGGCATTTGTCCTGTTCTATGTAGGTGTAGACATTCTAAAAATAACTTTTATGTACAGGTATATATAAAGCCCAACATATATATTAATAAGTGTCTCTCTCTCTCTCCCCCACCCTCATTCTCCTTCCCTTCCTCCATCCCTCTTCCTCTGTGTGTGTGTGTGTATATGTTTATGTGTATTTCCTATTGAAATAATCACAGATTTTGTAATCTTCATTATATCACCCATGTGAAGTCATGCAATGTAAGGTCGTATTGATTTAACTTAAAGGAAAGTCTACTATAACAAGGCATCACATGTCTACTTTTTATAGCCTTGTATGGTTACCAATGAATGGAGTAGCTGCTGAGAGAGGAAAAAAAAAACTTTCTATTTTAAGGAAGTATTCTGGGTGAGGAAGACTTTGCTCAATTGTCCTGAACTTTATCTTTTTAAACATGCTAATTGTAACAAGAGAACAGGTTAGAGAACAGGTCAACTGTAGACCTATACTTTATGGGAAAGTCAAGACTGTTTTCTGATAGTTAAAGAACAGTTCATCATTGGAACGTCCATGTTTTGCATAAGCAATGAATCTAGAATTGAAAATTAATAAATAAAATCAAACCCATTCTGAAGTAAACCAGTTTGCCTCTTGTTATGGTAAGTGAAACTGGCCAGAGATAAGGAAGTCCTTGATCAGAGGGCTTCAATGCACTGAAATTGTGGCATATTATAATTGGCTGCAATAAGCATTAATCACTTCTACTTTTCTTTCTTCTTCTTTACTCTTGAAAGAAGAGAATTGTATGTTCTACTCTGAAATCCTTGTTGATAAAAAGTAGGATATAAATAATTAAGTGCATGTCATGGAATACACTTATATATATATATATATATATTTTTTTTTTTTTTTTATTTGAGAGAGAGAGAGAATGAGAGATAGCACGAGAGGGAAGAGGGTCAGAGGGAGAAGCAGACTCCCTGCTGAGCAGGGAGTCTGATGTGCCACTCGATCCTGGGACTCCGGGATCATGACCTGAGCCGAAGGCAGTCACTTAACCAACTGAGCCACCCAGGCGCCCTACATTTATATTTTTTATTTAACTGAAATTAATACCAACTATATTGCTATACACCCTTTAAAATCTGCATGGAGTGAGAGATACTACTGAGGGAGTTGGGACAGGTTCATTTTACTTTTATTCTAGGAGATTATTCTAATAATAGGCCAGACCCTTCACTAAAGTTGGAGCCTGAAGAGTGATCCATGAATTTGGGGAGCCAAAAAGTTGGAAGTAAAATTGCTGTTTTCTGCATTACAGCTGATGCAGATGCAATTGCTTTTCAGAAAATCAAGTAGAACTTTGTTATATTTCTTTGGACTTTATTATATAAGGGAGGGAGAAGTGAACACAATGAGTTCACATGCTCTGCTCCAAGCACAGGGTAAAGATATATTAAATATAAGATTGAAAACCAAAAATTATATACTTAGATTCAGAACTGAAATCAGCATTCATATTATACATTCTCCTCAAATTATATGCTTTCAGTAATTATACTTTCAAATAAGTGGGAGAATAGTTTTCTTTAAAAGAGACAATGATATCTGAAGGATAGACTAAAATAAGACAAACAGGTCGATATGAAAAAGAATATATCAAATGTCTTAAAATTTAAAAAATTACTAAAATAAAATGGAATTTTCCTGATACGGTAAAACGGAATTACCAGATAATAAAACTCATTACAGAGTTATAATAATAAAGAGTGTGTGAAATGGGTCCAGAAGTAGAAAAATATCTCAGTGGAATAGAATAAAGAGCCCACAAACAACTTGACTCAGATATGGAAACTTCATGGATCAAAAAAAGATAGTGTTGCTAATTATACGTGAGGAAAGGATGGTTGTCTAATAAGTGATGCTGGGTTAGCTGGTTATCCCTCTCAGGATAATAAAATTAGATCCTTACCTCATGCCATAAACAAAAATAAATTTCAGGTGAATTGATTATACATAAAAAAGTATAGAAAAAATTTGAAGAAAATGTGAAAAGATGTCTTCCTGATAATAGAGAGCTGAAGGAGTTTAAAAAACAAACAAGCCGGGAAGGAGAATACTAATAAACTGAGCCAAAAACAACACCGACTTTTTAAAAAAGATTTTATTTATTTACTTGAGAGAGAGAGAATGAGCAGGGGGAGGGGCGAGGGACAAGCCAGACTCCCCGCTGAGCGAGGAGCCAGCTGCCCCCCCCTGGGGTGGAGGAGGAAGCTCAGTGCCAGGACCCTGAGACATGACCTGAGTGGAAATCAGACACTTAACTGAGTAAGCCACCCAGGCGCCCCAGCAACACTGACTTTCTTTTCAAAGCAAAGAATATCAAAAACAAAGTAAAAATCATACTAGAAGATGTTTTATTTTCTTCTTCTTCTTCTTTTTTTTTTTTTTTTACTGTGTATGTTTTATTGTGGCTACAACAGAACAGAATTGAGGCAAAGATTTTATAAGAATTTCTCAAATTTATTTGGGGGACCACCTAAGGAAAGTCCATGAGAGGAGCTGGGAAGTGGAAAGGGGGGGAAATAAAGCCAATAAAGGCTTTTATGTATAATCAAGTCATTTACCACCATGCAGTCGGGAACATAATCCTGCTGGGGATTGTGTGAGACAGTGAGGAATATTCTCTGAGTTATCCCAGCTAAGGGACAGTAACTTCTAAGCAGGAAAAGAGGAGGGTAGTATTGGAATGGGGTACCAACCTAGGGGGCTTCAGCTGTATTTGTATCGTGCTAATTCTCTTAAGATTTTTGAAATAAATTAATAAACCATTAATGACAGAGCTAGATGATTAGGACATATGAGTTAATACTATTCTGGATTTTGCCATTTTATAGAAAAGGGAAGCATGTGATTGAAGTTCCTGTGATATTTTCTTCTTTATTAAATGCTCATTAAATTTTTGAAACTTTATGCATAGAGTTTCCTACTTCAGAAATGTAGAAGTTACAGAAAAGCTCCCCCCCCCTTAATGTAAGTCTTTGAATATCTATGGGAGAGTAAAACATTTATTTTAAATGTACACTTACAATATTTAACCATAAAAGCTAAGATGATCTAGATGAAGCATAGGTGTAATATGTTTGGGATGGCAAATAGGAGACTATACAGCTCTGGCTAAGTAAGCATCACTAATACTCTTTTTTTAAAATTTTTTTATTGTTATGTTAATCACCATACATTACATCATTAGTTTTTAATGTAGTGTTCCATGATTCATTGTTTGTGCATAATATCCAGTGCTCCACGCAGAACGTGTCCTCTTTAATACCGATCACCAGGCTAACCCATCCCCCCCCTCCCCTCTAGAACCCTCAGTTTGTTTTTCAGAGTCCATAGTCTCTCATGGTTCATCTCCCCCTCTGATTCCACCCCTTCATTCTTCCCCTCCTGCTATCTTCTTCTGTTTTTTTTTCTTAACATATATTGCATTATTTGTTTCAGAGGTACAGATCTGTGATTCAACAGTCTTGCACAATTCACAGCGCTCACCATAGCACATACCCTCCCCAATGTCTATCACCCAGCCACCCCATCCCTCCCACCCCCCACCACTCCAGCAACCCTCAGTTTGTTTCCTGAGATTAAGAATTCCTTATATCAGTGAGGTCATATGATACATGTCTTTCTCTGATTGACTTATTTCGCTCAGCATAACACCGTCCAGTTCTATCCACGTTGTTGCAAATGGTAAGATCTCATTCCTTTTGATGGCTGCATAATATTCCATTGTGTATATATATATATATATATATATATATATATACGTATATATATATATATATATATGTATATATATATATATATATATATACCACATCTTCTTTATCCATTCATCTGTCGATGGACATCTTGGCTCTTTCTACAGTTTGGCTATTGTGGACATTGCTGCTATAAACATTGGGGTGCACATACCCCTTCGGATCCCTACATTTGTATCTTTGTGGTAAATATCCAGTAGTGCAATTGCTGGATCGTATGGTAGCTCTATTTTCAACTTTTTGAGGAACCTCCATACTGTTTTCCAGAGTGGCTGCACCAGCTTGCATTCCCACTAACAGTGTAGGAGTGTTCCCCTTTCTCCGCATCCCCGCCAACATCTGTCATTTCCTGACTTGTTAATTTTAGCCATTCTGACTGGTGTGAGGTGGTATCTCATTGAGGTTTTGATTTGGATTTCCCTGATGCTGAGCAATGTTGAGCACTTTCTCATGTGTCTGTTGGCCATTTGGATGTCTTCTTTGGAAAAATGTCTGCTCATGTCTTCTGCCCATTTCTTGATTGGATTATTTGTTCTTTGGTTGTTGAGTTTGGTAAGTTCTTTATAGATTTTGGATACTAGCCCTTTATCTGATATGTCACTTGCAAATATTTTCTCCCATTCTATTGGCTGTCTTTTGGTTTTGTGGACTGTTTCTTTTGCTGTGCAAAAGCTTTTTATCTTGATGAAATCCCAATAGTTCATTTTTGCCCTTGCTTCCCTTGCCTTCTGCAAAGTTTCTAGGAAGAAGTTGCTGCGGCTGAGGTCGAAGAGGTTGCTGCCTGTGTTCTCCTTTAGGATTTTGATGGACTCCTGTCTCACATCTAGGTCTTTCAACCATTTGGAGTCTATTTTTGTGTGTGGTGTAAGGAAATGGTCCAGTTTCATTGTTCTGCATGTGGCTGTCCAATTTTCCCAACACCCTTTGTTGAAGAGACTGTCTTTTTTCCATTGGACATTATTTCCTGCTTTGTGGAAGATTAGTTGACCATAGAGTTGAGGGTCCATTTCTGGGCTCTCTATTCTGTTCCATTGATCTATGTGTCTGTTTTCTTGCCAGTACCATACTGTCTTGATGATGACAGCTTTGTAATAGACCTGGAAGTCCAGAATTGTGATGCCGCCAACTTTGCTTTATTTTTCAACATTCTTCTGGCTATTCTGGCTCTTTTCTGGTTCCATACAAATTTTAGGAAAACAAAAAACAAATTTTGTTCCATTTCTTTGAAAAAAGTGGGTGGTGTTTTGATGGGGATTGCATTGAATGTGTAGATTGCTCTAGGTAGCATTGACATCTTCACAATGTTTGTTCTTCCAATCCATGAGCATGGAATGTTTTTCCATTTCTTTGTGTCTTCCTCAGTTTCTTTCATGAGTATTTTATAGTTTTCTGAGTACAGATCTTTTGCCTCTTTGGTTAGATTTATTCCTAGGTATCTTATGGTTTTGGGTGCAATTGTAAATGGGATCAACTCCTTAATTTGTCTCTCTTCTGTCTTGTTGGTGTATAGGAATGCCACTGATTTCTGTGCATTGATTTTATATCCTGCCGCTTTACTGAATTCCTGTATGAGTTCTAGCAGATTTGGGGTGGAGTCTTTTGGGTTTTCCACATAAAGTATCATATCATCTGCAAAGAGTGAGAGTTTTACTTCCTCCTTGCTGATTTGGATGCCTTTGATTTCTTTTTGTTGTCTGATTGCTGTGGCTAGGACTTCTAATACTATATTGAATAGCAGTGGTGATAGTGGACATCCCTGCCGTGTTCCTGACCTTAAGGGGAAAGCTCTCAGTTTTTCCCCATCGAGAATGATATTCGCTGTAGGTTTTTCATAGATGGCTTTTATGATATTGAGGTAGGTACCCTCTAACCCTATACTCTGAAGAGTTTTGATCAAGAAGGGATGCTGTACTTTGTCAAATGCTTTCTCTGCATCTATTGAGAGGATCATATGATTCTTGTTCTTTCTTTTGTTAATGTATTGTATCACGTTGATTGATTTGCGGATGTTGAACCAACCTTGTAGCCCAGGGATAAATCCCACTTGGTCATGGTGAATAATCCTTTTAATGTACTGTTGGATCCTATTGGCTAGTATTTTGGTGAGAATTTTTGCATCCATGTTCATCAAGGATATTGGTCTGTAATTCTCCTTTTGATGGGGTCTTTGTCTGGTTTGGGGATCAAGGTAATGGTGGCCTCATAAAATGAGTTTGGAAGTTTTCCTTCCATTTCTATTTTTTGGAACAGTTTCAGGAGAATAGGTATTAATTCTTCTTTAAGTGTTTGATAGAATTCCCCTGGGAAGCCATCTGGCCCTGGGCTTTTGTTTGTTGGGAGATTTTTGATGACTGCTTCAATTTTCTTAGTGGTTATAGGTCTGTTCAGGTTTTTTATTTCTTCCTGGTTCAATTATGGTAGTTGATATATCCCTAGGAATGCACCCATTTCTTCCAGGTTATCTAATTTGCTGGCATAGAGTTGCTCATAATATGTTCTTATAATTGTTTGTATTTCTTTGGTGTTGGTTGTGATCTCTCCTCTTTCATTCATGATTTTGTTGGTTTGGGTCATTTCTCTTTTAGATAAGTCTGGCCAGGGGTTTATCAATCTTGTTAATTCTTTCAAAGAAGCAGCTCCTAGTTTCGTTGATCTGTTCTACTGTTCTTTTTGTTTCTATTTCATTGATTTCTGCTCTGATCTTTATTATTTCTCTTCTCCCTCTGGATTTAGGCTTTATTTGCTGTTTTTTTTCTAGCTCCTTTAGGTGTAGGGTTAAGTTGTGTATTTGAGACCTTTCTTGTTTCTTGAGAAAGGCTTGTATTGCTATATACTTTCCTCTTAGGACTGCCTTTGCTGTATCCCAAAGATTTTGAACAGTTGTGTTTTTATTTTCATTGGTTTCCATGAATTTTTTTAATTCTTCTTTAATTTCCTGGATGACCCATTCATTCTTTAGTAGGATGCTCTTTAGTCTCCATGTATTTGAGTTCTTTCTGACTTTCCTCTTGTGACTGAGTTCTAGTTTCAAAGCATTGTTATCTGAAAATATGCAGGGAATAATCCCAATCTTTTGGTACTGGTTGAGACCTGATTTGTGACCTAGGATGTGATCTCTTCTGGAGAATGTTCCATGGGCACTGGAGAAGAATGTGTATTCCGTTGCTTTGGGATGGAATGTTCTGAACATGTCTGTGAAGTCCATTTGTTCCAGGGTGTCATTTAAGTTCTTTATTTCCTTGTTGATCTTTTGCTTAGATGATCTGTCCATTTCAGTCAGGGGGGTGTTAAAGTCCCCCACTATTATTGTATTGTTGTCAATGTGTTTCTTTGCTTTTGTTATTAATTGCCTTATATAATTGGCTGCTCCCATGTTAGGGGCATAGGTATTTACAATTGTTAGATCTTCTTGTTGGATAGACCCTTTAAGTAGGATATAGTGTCCTTCCTCATCTCTTATTACAGTCTTTGTTTTAAAATCTAATTTGTCTGCTATAAGGTTTGCCACCCCAGCTTTCTTTTGGTGTCCATTAGCATGGTAAATGGTTTTCCACCCCTTCACTTTCAATATGGGGGTCTCTTTGGGTCTAAAATGAGTCTCTTGTAGGCAGCATATCGATGGGTCTTGTTTTTTAATCCAATCTGATAGCCTGTGTCTTTTGATTGGGCCATTTAGGCCATTTACATTCAGGGTAACTATTGAAAGGTATGAATTTAGTGCCATTGTATTGCCTGTAAAGTGATTGTTACTGTATATTGTTTGGATTCCTTTCTGGTTCATGCTGCTTTTAGGCTCTCTCTTTTCTTAGAGGACCCCTTTCAATATTTCTTGTAGGGTTGGTTTCGTGTTTGCAAATTCCTTTGGTTTTTGTTTGTCCTGGAAGTTTTTATCTCTCCTTCTATTTTCAATGACAGCCTCGTTGGATATAGTATTCTTGGCTGCATATTTTTCTCGTGTAGTGCTCTGAATATATCATGCCAGACCTTTCTGGCCTGCCAGGTCTCTTTGGATAGGTCTGTTGCCAATCTCATGTTTCTACCATTATAGGTTACATATCTTTTCTCCTGAGCTGCTTTCAGGATTTTCTCTTTGTCTCTGAGACTCGTTAAGATTTACTATTAGATGTCAGGGTGTTGACCTATTTTTATTGATTTTGAGAGGGGTTCTCTGTGCCTCCTGGATTTTGATGCCTGTTTCCTTCCCTACATTAGGGAAGTTCTCTGCTATAATTTGCTTCAATATACCTTCTGCCCCTCTCTCTCTTTCTTCGTCTTCTGGGATCCCAATTATTCTAATGTTGTTTCATCTTCTCATATCGCTTATCTCTTGAATTCTGCCGTTGTGATCCAGTAGTTATTTATCTCTCTTTTTCTCAGCTTCTTTTTTTCCATCATTTGGTCTTCTATATCGCTGATTCTCTCTTCTGTCTCATTTATCCTAGCAGTTAGTGCCCCCATTTTTGATTGCACCTCATTAATAGCCTTTTTGATTTCGACTTGGTTAGATTTTAGTTTTTTTTATTTCTCCAGAAAGGGTTTCTCTAATAACTTCCATGCTTTTTTCAAGCCCAGTTAGTATCTTTAAAGTCATGATTCTGAACTCTAGGTCTGACATCGCACTAATGTCCGTATTGAATAGGTCCCTGGCAGACGGTACTACCTCTTGTTCTTTTTGTTGAGGTGAATTTTTTCATCTTGTCATTTTGTCCAGAGGAGGATAGATGAATGAGAGAACAAAATGCTAACAGGTTAACAACATCCCCAGAAAATATACTCTAATCAAATCAGAAAAGAACTGAAACCAGGGGGAAAGAAAGGGAAAGAAAGGAAAAAGAAAGAGAAAAAAAAAAGATAAAGATAAAAACAAACAAAAACAGAACAAAACAAAACAAAAAAACAGAATATGATCAAATATGATCAGGCTGCTGCATAGATCAGTTCACACACTAGATTTTGGGTGTATTTTCGCCTGTTAGAAGAAAGTGCCTCCTAAAATTTTAAAGAAGGAAAGACTTATATATGTACAAAATAAGGTTTGATATGATGAAGGGATGGAATATGACTGTAAAGATGGAAATTATAAAAAATTTTTAAAAAGGAATTGATAAGATTTTTGAAAAAAGAAAGAAGAGAATTAAAAAAAAGGAAAGAAAGAAAGAAAAAAAAGAGAGAATGTGATCAGGCAGGAGACTAGAACAAAGCCATACACTAGAGATTTAGGGTATATTTTGATATGTTAGAAGAAACTGTATCTCAAAATTTTAAAGAGAGAACAACTTCTATATATATCTGCCAAAAATAAGGGTAACTATTATGAAGGGATAGAATATGACTCTAAAAATGAAAAATAACCCCTTTTTTTAAAGGGATTAATAAGATGTTGGTTGAAAAAGGGAAAAAGAAATACTCAAAAAAAAAAAAGACAGTTAAAAAAATTAACTTTGAAAGACTAATGAATCATGGTAAAAAAGCCACGAATTCTATGTGCAGTATTCCCCTAGCGCTGGAGTTCTGCCATTCTCATTGATCGGTAAACTTGGTCTTGGCTGGCTGTTCGCCAAATGTCTTTGCCAGAGGCGGAATTGTCCCGCCCTTGGCTGGGCCCGGCTAAGCAATCTGCTCGGGTTTGCTCTCCGGAGCTTTTGTTCCCTGCAAGCTCTCGGTACAGCTTTGGAGGATGAGAGTGAAAATGGCGGCCTCCCAATCTCTGCCTGGGAGGAGCCGAGAACTCGGGGCCCCGCTCCTTAGTGTGCCCCCAGAGAAAATCAGTTAGTCACTCCCGTCTCCCTGGTCTCTGGCCACACTCCGTGCTCACCCGGCCTGTGACCGAGCATTTCTATCTCTGGCACCCGACCCCATGTGGAGTATCCAAACCCAGCAGATCCATGCAGTGTGTTCCCACGCCGCTCCTCCCAGGGGAGGAAGGGGAGTCTCCCCGGATCTGCCGCTTGTTGGGTCCCTGCTGGAGGAGCAGTGGCCCGACTATTTCGCCGATCACGGTTTATGGCAACCCTGAGCTGAGAGCCCACGCCTCAGCTCAGTCTCTGCAGCCGGTTCCCCACTCCGATACCTGGGAGCTCTGTCGCACTCAGGCACCCCCGGTCTTTCTGTGACCCCAAGGGTCCTGAGATCACACTGTCCTGCGAGGGTTCCACCCCCAGCTTAGCCCCTGGAGCGATGTCCCTCAGCGGAGCCGACTTCTAAAAGTTCCGATTTTGTGCTCCGCGGCTCTAGCACTTGCCAGAGGCGGTTGACGGAGGCCCCCTCCCCCGCCGTCTATCTTCCCGAATATCGCCTCGGATTCACTTCTCCGCACGTCCTAACTTCCAGAATATGGTCGCTTTTCTGTTCAGAGAGTTGTTGCTATTCTTTTCTTTGATCTCCTGTTGAGTTCATAGGTATTCAGAATGGTTTGATCTCTATCCGGCTGAACTCCTGAGACCAGATGAAATTCAGGTCTCCCACTCCTCCGCCATCCCGCTCCTCACCCTCTCGCATCACTAATACTCTTAATGAAGCTTTCAGTGAGGAAATAACAATTGTGGCCATTTTACTGATGGAATGATACTTTCTGGTTTGGTGGAGAATGAAATAGGAAGAGAGTTGAAGATAGTGAGAGATGGAATAGGTAGAGCCAACGCTGAAGTTTTGGGGGCTCCTATGAGAGTGTTATAAATACCTTTGCCTGGAATGAATGAAAGGATAAAAATAGCACAGCTAAGAAAATTAAGTTCTTGTTAATGTTATAGGAGCAAAAGAACCAGAGGGTTAAGTTTCATGGTGCATATCATAATCTATGTATTTGCTCAACAAATATGTGTTTTTTAAAAAAGATTTATTTATTTGAGAGAGCGAGCTGGAGCGGGAGGGGCAGAGGGAGAGGGAGAAAGAAAATCTCAAGCAGACTCCGTGCCGAGGGTGGAGCCCCACTCAGGACTCAATCCCAGGACCCAGAGATCATGACCTGAGTCTCAACCAAGAGTTAAGTGCTTAACCGACTGTGCCACCCAGATGCCCCAACAAATAATGTGATTTTATACTCTGACTGTCCAAGGGAGCAGTAGTAATTGCAGAGGGTTCTAAAGATTAAAGCCATTAGCATTTATAGAAAATTTCTTTCACTGTTCAGCACGATGTGAGAAACTCTAGCAGCTTTCACTCTTAAATAATTTCTTGTGACTGGGTTGTTATCAAACAAATTTCTTGAATAAGGTTAAACCAAAAAAATAATATAAAACAAAAAAATCTATATTGTTCAGCAAGAATACTTTTGGAGTTTCTGCAGAAGGTTTTCTCTCTCTGAAAATATGCCCACGTGCCCAGTGTAATAAGTCAATTAACACTTAGCTCACTTACATGATTCATGGTTCAAAGGTGACAGAGCATTAAGAAATTCACATTTGCTTATCTCCAAGACTGGTATATTTCTTTTCTTTGACTTCCCATATAATTTTAACATATTATTCTAATATCTAGTTGGTAAGCCTCTTCATATTTTAGGCATTGCCAGAGGACAGTGATCTTTCTTTGTATGAAGTCTGAAGACCATTTGGTAAACATCTTGGGTTAAAAAAAAGGATGGGGGCAGTAGGCCTCTAAATATTATTAAATATCTTTTCTCTTTTTTTTAAGATTTTATTTATTTATTCGAGAGAGAGAGAATGAGAGACAGAGAGCACGAGAGGGAGGAGGGTCAGAGGGAGAAGCAGACTCCCCGCTGAGCAGGGAGCCCGATGTGGGACTTGATCCTGGGACTCCAGGATCATGACCTGAGCCGAAGGCAGTGGCTTAACCAACTGAGCCACTCAGGCGCCCTTAAATATCTTTTCAATGAGGATCCTTAGGTACTGTAATCCCAGAGATTTGCTTACTGGATATTGTTTTCTATTGTTTTGACACTTGAAGAAAAATTGGTCTCTGTATAAAAATTTGGTGCCATCTTGTGTTTCCCTCAGAAGTTTGTAGCTATTCATCTGCTACCCCCTGGCCTGACGGTTGAACTAGTGCTCTTTTCTGACTGTTCCATTCATCTTTTGCTTGCATGCATATCATCATCAGCCAGCTGTTTGCTTGTTTTTGTTTTCGAATTACTTTTAGAAGGACTGGCTGATGGATTCTATATTCCCTGAGTTCGTTTGTATGTGAGAAACCTTTCTCTTTCATACTTGAAAAAGAAAAGTATCCTTTTCTAGGAATTGTATGTGTGGGCAAATGACAAGTTTATTTTTGTCTTGGATTTCTGAAGGTATTTTTCTAATACTGTTTTTCTGACACAGAACATAATTGTGGAAATGTCTAAAGCTAAACTTGTATCTTACCTCTGTATTTTATATCTGCCTGAATGCTTAGAGAATTATTTTTTCATATTTGACGTTCAGTGGAGAATAAGTTGGCATTGATTATTCTGAATGGCATTTTCTTGGAATGTGGTGTTCCTTTTTCAGTTTCCCCTTCACCTAAAAATTAACATTCCTTTATTAAAGTTTTGAATTTTTTTTTTTTTTTTTTTGCTTCAATTTACCCGATGTCTTACTGGGGTTGGAGTCAAATTTTCTTTGCATTGAATTCTCTTGTCATTCCTTTAGTTCTATACCTTTGTCCTAATTGTTACAGTATCTGTAACTCCCTTACACATTTTAATTATATGCCATGTTCTCCTCTGTGTTTTCTGTTCTCTGCTGCTAATTTATTGTTTACTTGTGGAATGCTGTTGATACAGATTGCTATTGATTTTCTTAATTATAAACTTTCTCTTTTAATCTAATTCTGTTTTATTATCGTATTATTGAGTTCTTATTGTCTTGATCTCATTTTCTTATTAACTTATTCTATAACAAATCGTGCAATAGGAAACTTCCCTTTGGTTGAATTTCCTTCCAGGTTTAGTTTTTATTTTACGTACTGTTCTTTCTCTTTCTCCCTTTCTTCTTTCTGAGGTATATTTACATGGCTGCCATGCCACTTCTTTTTATCTGGTTCATGCTTCACTTAGACAGTCTTGCTTAAGCTCTTCCCCATGGTTTCTCCATAGAGTGGGTGAATTCTTCTTGCATTTGCATGTGCTAGAGTTTGAGATATGCATACTATATGCTTTTTCTTGTTTTGCACACTGAGGGCTTACGGGAGGTTGGTGAGGGAGGAGAGAAGCTTTCATTCCTTTCTCTCCCTGAAATTTTTTTGAACACTGCATCAAGGTCCCTTTGTAGTCATGTGGGGTTTATTCTGTGTGTGAATGTGTGTGGGATGCCTCTGTTCTGCACACTATTCCCCACAAGGAGGTGAGTAGCTTTGAGAAATTATAAGCCCTTTGAGAAATTATAAGCCATATAAGCCCTTATGGTTTCCTCTCATCCCCACTGAGATCTGCTAGTAATCACTGGCTACTAGGAGTCACCATTCCTGAGATATTTTCTCTTCCTTTTTCTCAAGCTGTCTACTCATCAGTTTGACTTGCTTTTCTACAAACTGCAGGGTATTAATAAAAATTAGAACCTTTCTGAGTTTTTTTTTTTTTTTTCCAGTAGTACTCATGGGGTGGAGAGGGTTTGTAGGTGAATGATAGGAAAAAAGAGCCATATTGAGCCTCTTAATATTCTTGTTATTGGACAAAGTTTATGCTATGTACTTGTTTTTTTTTCTTGTTTTGTTTTGCCTTTTTTTTTTTTTCTTTGGCTGCTACTTTGTTTTTGACTCACTCATACCTAGTTTAGAACTCATTTAATTAGATTTTAGAGAAGGACGTTTTAAGCTTCAGCTGTAATTCAGACTTGATGCAAAAGTCCATCTCACGTAATTTTTTAAAATTAAAGTAGAGTTGACACACAATGTGATATTAGTTTCAGGTTTACAACATAGTGATTCCACACATTTGATGTAATTTCTGACTTAAAGACCACATCAATTTTATCTCAGCTAACACTATGCCTAAAACATTCATTTAGATGTCATAATCAAAGCTTTCTGGCTCTGAAGGGTCTGAGTAGACAATATAACTTAGTTCATATGTGTACAATATTTTCAGCTGAATACTATTTTATAGAAGGATACATGAAAACTGAACATAAGCAGATTATAAATCTGTTTAGTTAATAGTAAACTTTCTCATCAATTAACAGTCCTATCAAATAGGAGTTGGAGTCCTCTACTACTTTCAGCTTGATAGTAAAGAAAGCTCTTACAGACTTCACACACTGGAATATTCTGTTTAAAATTGCAAAACTGAGGGGTGCCTGGGTGGCTCAGTCAGTTAAGCTTCTGCTTTCAGCTCAGATCATGATCCCTGCATCCTGGGATAGAGCCCCACATTGGGCTCCCTACCCAGCAGGGAGTCTGCTTTCCCTCTCCTGCTCCTGCCCCCTCTGCTTGTGCTTTCTCTCTCTCTGTCAAATAAATAAATAAAATCTTAAAAAAAATTGCAAAACTGCACTCGTTGAATTGGAAAAAAAAATATGTGTTTGCCATTCAAAGGTAGTGGTGTGAAGTTGTGGAAAAAGCTAGACATGTAGACAGTAGACCCACCTTTACATATGGGTATTGGCTCTTATTATGCAACCATGGGCATTTACTAAAACTCTTGTGGAACTTCAGTTTTCCTATGTGGAGCATGAAGTTGCTGATCTTAAAATCACTTTCATTTCTAAAATTTCATGACTTTATGATTTTTATGATCCCTTCCAACGCATATGATTTATGTCTCTTCACATTAAAGAAGCCTTTCTTTCCCAGATTTCTTTCAGAGATTCACCTGAAAATCAGCTATGTGAGACAATGTCCTTTAGAACATTTTCCTAAGATCTTTTCCTTCATATCTCTCACTGACCTTCCATTCTCATTGAAACTTCTTTTTATCCTTCCCTCCTCTGACTATAGTGAGACCATATTTACTTCCCTTTTGCTGATGCAAATTCTGCTTCCCAGCTCTTCACTCTTTGTCCCTGCTCCACGGGCAGCATCTTACCTTGTCATATGAAAGTCACTCTCACCAAGCCTATCTCCCTAATCTACTTTTGTCTGTAAAGTGGATTATGAAACTTTTGAATAAAAAGTATTATACCAGAACATGCTGAACTGCATAGCACTTAACTGTTCCAAAGGAGAGAACTCTATTCATGGCAGTATTCAAAAATAGACCTGTATTTCAGGAAAGAAAAATGAACTAGGCTGGGAGAGATTGGTTTTTCCTAGTAGGGGTTATCACACTTTTTATAGCATCTTAGTTGGTTAGTAGGGAGCTTTGAAAAAATATCAGCATGCTCTTCCCTATCAGCTGCTAGTTTAGGTCATTTTCAAAGAAACCCCCTATACATCCAGATTCCTAACCAATTCACAGCCCCACGATTTTATATTGTTGTGCCAGCCACAGCTGTAGCTGAGGCAAGATTAATCTTCTCGCCATGCTACTTTTTAACTTTAATCATCTTAGTGCCTGGAGGTCAAAAGACTTTTTGATATTGAAAGAGAGTCAGCTTCAAATTTTCTCAGTGCTTTTGAATCTAATTGCCCTGCTATCATCACCAAAGTGTTATATCAGGCTTTACTTTTTTTACAGAATAAGTTTTCCACATCAGCTTGCTCAGTTTTCACTGCCTTGTCATTAAAATAGTTCCAGAAAGCTCATCTTCTTTTCCTTCCTAACTGAAAGGATCAAGATAAGATCCAATTAGGACATCATCGAGTTCAGGAAACTGGTTTCCTGGCCTGATCTGGGCCTCAGAGTTCTCAAGTAAAATTTTGCATTTCATTTTTATGACTCTGCCTTTTTAGCTAGCTATCACCCAAATAAATCCCTGGGGTTTTATATATATATATATATTTTTTTTTTTTTTTACTAAGTAGATGCATAGCTTCTTTATATGAATATTACTTTCTTCTCCTTTATTATTAAGACTGTCAGTTTCTAGGTGAAATTGGCCAGGTATATAGGGAGATTTTGCTAAAGTAATGCACTGTATCTACAGTTATGTGTTTGACTAATTTTTCTTTCTGTTGCTGCCGAGAGTTAGGACTATTAACATTAAAAATAAAATAGCTCAGAGTAACCAGGAATATAGCTTTATTGTTAAGTTATTAGTTAAGGATGATAAAGTCAATGGCAGAGGATGAGTTTGGTGAAATTGGTTAGACATAAGGAATTAAACAGGACTAATATATGGTAAGTTAGATTTTTTACATTAGATCCTTGGAGAGATTGTATAAAACTAAGAGGATTTTATACAAACACTGTTTTCATTCTTCCCTTCTCTTTTAGTGATGAGACTCACTGAGTTTTCTCTTGGGCCACCAGCAACTGTCCCCGGTTTTCACTCTTCTTTCAATTCATGTGATTAAGATCAGGAGGATAGGCTATGGGAGAAAGTGGTATGTGTGACTTCTGAATCCTCTCCTTGAGGAATCTTGCTGGAATTTTCTTTTTCCCTCCTGAAGGCTATAAAATGGGGGTACGTAGCAGTCTTGGAAACTCTTTCATGTGAATGGCACAGCCAAACCACAAGTCCTGACTCTGTATCTGGGCTATTATGTCAGAGGAAAACAAACATCTGTTGTATTTAATCAATTTATTACTTTCTTACCTCACTTTTACAGCAAACTCTAACTTTAGGTTTTGATGAGGAATTCAAATAGAATCCATCATGCACTTTAAAAAAATCAGAAATAATTTCTTTAGAAAGTACTTACTAATTTGAGAGTAGACATTCTTTCATCATAGTAGTTGACTGATGTTTTTCTTTTCCATGAATAAGGATTCTAGTGTAGGAATGTGTTAGTTCTGAACTTAATAGATTGTCACTAGAATGTTAAGATATAATATCTATTTGTTTTTTTCTTAGTTTCTTTTAAAATTTTCCTAATTCTTATAATTTTAAGGTATTTATAGTCCTTTTTAACCTTTAATTTTTCAGAATATTCTAGGTTAGAATTTAGTTATCCTAAATAACCTTTGGACATTTGAAGTGTGCATATTACTGTTAATATAAGGCATTTTTTTTTTTTTTTTTTGAGAGGCCAGTGTGCCATCTCCCTGGTTTGCAATAGTATCTTAAGGACACTGGTTCTCTGTGATTTGTCTATATCATTGACAAAATAGAGATGATATTGTTTGGTTCACTAAGTTCTAATATTTAGCCAAAATGTGAGATCCTTTGATAAAGTTCGAAACTACTTATAGCATATTCTAAAGCATTGAAAACTGTCTTTCTATTGCTTTTGGCTTTAAAATATCTGAACAGACACTTGTCCAAAGAAGACACACAAATGGCTCACAGACATATGCAAAAATGTTCAACATCACTAGACATCAGGGAAACACAAGTCAAAACCACAATGAGATACTACCTTACACCAGTTAGAATGGCAAAAACTAACACGACGGGAAACAACAAGTGTTGGCGAGGATGTGGAGAAAAGGGAACCCTCCTACAATGTTGGTGGGAATGCAAGCTGGTACAGCCACTCTGGAAAACAGTATGGAGTTTCCTCAAGACATTAAAAATAGAGCTACCCTATGACCCAGCAATTGCACTACTGGGTATTTACCCCAAAGATACAGATGCAGTGAAAAGAAGGGGCACATGCACCCCAATGTTCATAGCAGCAATGTCTACAATAGCCAAACTGTGGAAGGAGCCAAGATGTCCATCGACAGATGAATGGATAAAGAAAATGTGGTCCATATACACAATGGAATATTACTCAGCCATCAAAAAGGATGAATACCCACCATTTGCATTAACATGGATGGAACTGGAGGGGATTATGCTAAGTGAAATAAGTCAAGCAGAGAAAGACAATTATCATATGGTTTCACTCATACGTGGAACATAAGGAATAGCTTGGAGGACCACAGGGGAAGGAAGGGAAAACTGAATGGGAAGAAATCAGAGAGGGAGACAAACCATAAGAGACTTTGGACTCTGAGAACTAAACTGAGGGTTACAGAATGTAGGGGGACCAGGGGAGGGGGTAACTAGGTGATGGGTATTAAGGAGGGCACGTGTTGTGATGAGCACGGGGTGTCATATGCAACTAATGAGTCATTGAACACTACATTAAAAACTAATGATGTCCTATATGCTGGCTAATTGAACATAAAATTAAATTTTTTTAAAATAAAAAAATTAAATAAATAAATAATAATAAGCAAAAAAATAAAAGTCCTTTAAGTGCTAAAATTGTTCTTAGTTTACAGATGGAATTTTAAGACATCTTAAAGATAAACAAAAACAAAAAAATATCTAGAGCTTTTGATTTTCTTTATCTCTTGCTATTGAACATGATAAGCTTATTCATTCAAGAATATATACATGTCATATTGTAGGAGTGCTGACAATACTGACTCCATCTTTGGCTCTCCATCTTATTCACGTTGGCTCGATGACCTCTCCTGGGGCTATGTGTTCTGAGCCCTCAGTGATTAATATATATACTTAGAAATGCCCACCAAGGCTGGGATAGGGGGAGGCTTGCTTTGGTCACTCTTGAATCTGTTAGAGATAACACAGTCTTTCCCCTTCCTGATGCACAGTTTGTGCCGTAAGATCTAATTAAAAGTTAGCTGTCAATTAAGTATATGCAAACCCTTCGAGGTGCATGTGAATCCCTGATCTCACTATAATGCCCTCTGCATGTCCCCCCACTCTATAAAATCTGTGGACTGAGGTCGAGTATTTTGGAGAATAACTAGGCAGCTGCTTGGATCATTGCCTGCCCGATCCTCTCCTCTCAGTAAGTTAGCCTGAAAAAAACTCTGTGTAACCTGTATGGAGTCACCTGCTTTGGTCTCAAAGTGCCTTCTCAGTTTGGGGCATACCCTCTACTGTGCCCCACACCACCTCCTAATCTATGTTCTGTGAACACCTTAGATGTACTTACTTATTGTGAACACTTTTTTTGTAATCATTATGTTGTTTTAATGAGGTTTAAAGATATTCGTTCTGAAGACAAAACCTACTCTTACAAGGTTGATTTGAAAGAAACCATGCCAATCAACTCTCTATGAAAATAATGGCAAAATGATCATATCAGTTGACATTTTGATTAATTATAAGATGAATGTTTATGTGTGAGGTAGCAATTTTAACCTAGAGTGAATACAGAACAAACTGTAATCAAAAAGAAGTCACATCGATTGTACTATTTCAGCCAAATTTTACATAAACACCTAAAAAAACAATTTCAAAATTTTGGACATATAAGCCTAACCACCATTTATTTGACACTTTGGTTTTAAATTTTTTACCCTTTTTCACCAAAAATAGATTGTTAAAAATTTAACCCAAGAGTCTTCACTTGAAGGTAGGAAGGCAACAATAAACCATTCCACATTTTGCATAATCCTGCCATTGTCTCCCTTATATAAAAAAGTTCTGCCAGAGGAAAAAAGCAGGTTCAGTGAAAGCCAAACTGAGATCTCTGGAGATAAAGAATAAACAGAGATATTATAGAGAGATCCCAAAACATATAATTTAAATGTGCAATTAAAGTATGCAATTAAGGTAGCTAATGTGTTTCCTTTCAATAGAAGATTACCAAAAAAAGGTATTTTTTGAAACATTTTAAGATTATTACTACATAAGATAGTATCTATGCGGAACAAGGTTTGGTATGTTCACAATTCAATTACATTCAAGCTCAATAACCCTGCAATAAAAATAGAGCCTAAACCCTTCAGATGTCTGTATCCTTTATATATTTCTTATCCAGAAAACAAAATGAACTCTTCAGTGAAATGATCCAAATAGACTGTCAGGAACTAATCTTGCTCAATGTGAATCGATCCAAATTCGGGAAATAATTAAGAGAATGCTGTTATCGTAAGCAGCTCTATGTGTCAGAACTTCAGCCTATGTGCATATAAACACATACATGTATGCATACTCTCATATACACACCTGCCTACATATACACATATGCACATACATACGCATATTCAGAATTACATACACATTCACACAAAAACAAATACACATATATTGACATACACACAGATAACTGGAATATAATTGCCAAAAACGTTATATTCATTTCACACGGAATTTGTTAGAAAAATTTAAGGAACCTACCTGTCCCTAGCAGAGTTATTGCAAGAAGCTGAGCTTGTCTAGTATTTCAGTAAAACAGCCACTTTGCGTCCTGGTCTCCGTCTTCAGTGCTGGAAGGTAACTAAATGTGTTACTCATTTGTTCTCCCGGTCATGATCAATTAACACAAGAGAAACGATACCTTCTCTCCATCTCTCCCAAACATAGCCTCCTCTCTGGTTTCATTTTGTCCATTAATTTACACCTGATACTAGCTGGCAGACCATATCCAAGAGAGGACCAAAGGGATCCCCTGCTTCTGTGGATTACGTAAAAGGGAGGTAAGGACCTTATTCTGAAAAGTGTCCTGTGGTCTTTTCTATATCACTTATCATTTTTATCTGCTGTAGCTCTGGGGACCTGAAATGAGAATGTCATTCTAAAGCCAGTGTGATCAAATCCTAATGATTTTATAGTCACATGTGTAGAGGTGACAGTGGTCATATCTTTGTGAGAGTGGATTTATCCACCTGTATCCATCTGCTGGCTGGGCTATAATTTAATTTGAGTCAACCTTCCTGTACTTGGGGGTTCCTACATATGTCTTGTTGACACAGAGAACATGGTGCCTCTCCAATCATCTGTCATCCCTACTCTCTTGCCCATTCATCTTTTTGATGTGATCTCTATATCATTTTGCTCCATAATCTATCAACTACAAAATGGTGTAGCTGCGACTTATAGCTGTTTTCTTAGGTCACAGGAGAGAATATTCTCATTTAAGCACTTCAAAATAACCTTGACCAATCTCTGCTGGAAAACACTGTTGCAATTGGAACCACCAGGGAAGAAGATGGACTGAAAATGGGTTGTTTACTGAGCATATGCTGTAAGTGCTAGATCTATGCAAAAGCACCAAAGTTCCTACCATTTGTACGTGGAAAGACTGTATCATTTAAAAATAGTATTTATACTACCCTGGGAGAAAAGTATCCTTCTGAGCTCTATAGTCATCAGTGTTGTCCCTGACCTTTGATGTGTTCCTCCCCGCAGGTGGAAGATATATTCTGATATGTTATGGGATTTTCTTGATTAATGAAATGTGAGTAAAAGTAACTTATCTTTCTTCCCTTTACAATGGGAACAGTCATCTCCCAGATAGGGCTGTTCTGCCAACCCAGATCACAAAATGAAGAAGGGGTGAAGCAGAATCACAGCTGACCAATAGTGGGTATATCACATGGGTAAGAAATAGATGTTTGTTGTTGTGTGCCACTGAGACCTGAGAGTCATTTTCTAATGTAGCACATAACGTAGCCTATCCTGACTGATATCATAACATTGAAGGTATGTAAATGCAAATGGAGGGCTGTTCTTTCCTAAACCCCAGAAGTCAAAAGTCTAATGTTCTCTTCTTCCTTTTGCTAACTTTACCTTAAATAACTTATTGAATTCTTCAAGTGTTAGCTTCTGCATGTATACAATGAATGGTTTGGACAAGGCAATGTGAGCCAGCTTTACATTGCTGAGTCTATGATTAGAATAGCACTAAACAGCGTTTCTAAAGTCATTATTTGTCTAATTTCAGGCTACTTCAACAGAATACCAGAGAGTGGGTGGTTTATAAACAACAGAAATTTATTTCTCACAGTTCTGGAGTCTGAAGTCTGAGATCTTGCTGTGATCGTATAGTGGTTAGTACTCTGCATTGTGAAGTCTGAGATCAGGGTGTCAGCAGGATCAGGTAATGGTTAGGGCTCTCTTTCAGGCTTCAGACCATCATTTTCTCATCGTTTCTTCACATGGCTGACAAGTAAAAAGAGTTCTCTGCTGTCTCTCTCTCCTTCTCTCTCTTTTTTAAATTTATTTTAGAGAAAGAGAGAGAGAGCATGTATGAGCAGGAGGGAGAATCTCAAGCAGGCTCTGCTGGGCTCGATCTCATGACCCTGAGATCACCACCTGAGCCAAACCGAGTCAAATGCTTAACCAACTGCACCACCCAGGCGCCCCTCTGTGGTCTCTTTTTTAAGAGCACTAATCCCAGTCATGAGGGCTTCACC
This sequence comes from Zalophus californianus, assembly GCF_009762305.2. Taxonomy (NCBI): domain Eukaryota; kingdom Metazoa; phylum Chordata; class Mammalia; order Carnivora; family Otariidae; genus Zalophus; species Zalophus californianus. The sequence goes on from NC_045595.1 coordinate 190,728,747, forward strand.
TAATCAATGATCTAATCATCTCCCAATGGCCCTGCCTCCAAGTACTATCACATTGGGAGTTAAGATTTCAACATATGAATTTTGGAGGGACAGAAACATTCAATCCTTAACACCGTTATCCAGCTTTACTGGGATCTCTTTCTTTTATTTCTTAGGTAGCTGGTAGATACTTTGCGTTTGGATAGAAATTCAATTGAATTTGCTATTTCTATGTAGTTAAAAAAAGATCTTCAATATTTGGAAGGTATAATAAAAAATTACAGGTTTTGGTGGGGGTCAAATTATTCACTAGCAATAAGTACCTTGAACATGCTAAAACCTATATATTACCTAAAACAATTAGCAATTTGATTTAGTGATAATTTTTATTCTTAATGACATCATACTGTATCAAGATGTGTAACATATAGCAAGCACATTTGATTTTGCTAGTGTATGAGATAAGCTTTTGATCTTTGACTTCCTAAGTACAAAGAGCATGGCCAGGCTTGGGCAGTGAAGAGAATACTGCCAGTGGGTTTCATCATGTAGATATCACTTAGTCACATTAGAGATATCACTGCAGTGAGTCCTAGCAATATATAACCAAAGCATTTTCTGATGCATGTACTTCCTCCCTCTCACTCCCAAGAAATATCTAGAAAGAATTTGAAGAGCTTCTGTAGTCAGCACTCAAAATTTGGTCTCTAAACATCTTCTGGAAGCTTGTTAGAAATGCTGAATCATTCCCAGAATTATTGACCAAGAGTCTTCATCTTAAGAAGATCCAGGTGACTTATATGCACATTAAAGTAATAAAAGCACGGAATTATCAAAGAGTCAGCTTGGGAAGAAACTCAGAAATTCTTTTTTGTAACTGTTATTTTAAATATCTGACTCAGGACCACTACCTGGCTAAAAACTACACCACTAATATGGAGAAGCACTACATATTAATAAATGCTAATATTGACGATATTAACAGTAATATTAATACTAATAAATACTAGTCTTGGGAAACAGCACTAATATAGGATTAATGTGACCTACAATGATATAAACATGCGGTATATTAAACATTTCAAATGGGTACTCAGTCTTTGCATAGAGGAATCTGGAATTTGATGTTTCAAGACCTTGGTCACAGTTTTTAGTGCTCCATCCTGATGGTAAAGGGAAGACAATTTTCATAGAGGTTGAAAGCATTGAGTCTTACTTCTTTAGTTCACACCTTGGCCTCTTGTTACTAACTGTGAAACTGTGGATAGCTGTTATGTCATTCCACTGAACTTCAATTTCCTCATCAATATCATGGGGAAAGGGGTGCCTGGGTGGCTGTCTCAGTTGGTTAACTGTCTGCCTCTGGCTCAGGTCGTGATTCCACAGTTCCTGGATTGAGCCCCACGTCGGGTTCCCTGCGGCAGGGAGTCTGTTACCCCCCACCCCCCACCCCCCACCCCATGCTCATGCACTCTCTCACTGTCTCAAATAAATAAAATCTTTAAAAAAATATCATGGGGATAATAATTACCTGTTAGGGGGAAACCTCAAAAAAGTTCTCCCTTAAGACCAGATATTCTTATCCTTGGTCAGATAATAATTTTCTCTTTCTTAGGATTCACTGATACAATTATACCTAGTGTTCTTAATTTAGGCATGCCAGAGGTCAGTAAGTTTTTTGTAAGATAACTACACAATTTCATTAAAGAAAAATAGACAACATATGCAATTTTCATGCCTTTGTTTGGGGACTATACTTTCAGTCTATTGGATGCACTTCTCCTTAATCTATGTATAGAATGGTTTGCTCCTTTGCTTAAGGTCTGAGTAGGATTTTTCTGACATAACATTTTGCCGGGGAATATAATGGATTAACTCCCAGGGAGACCATAAGTAGATTTCATCACCTGCTTTAAGTATAACCTTTATTGCCCTCAGAAAAATTATTGTTGACACATCCCTTCAGTTATGTCCACCGAAAATTACAATGCCAACTTTGGGCAAAAGACTTCCCAGACTATTGGTGTTTCTGCCTTCAGGCAGAGGGCTGAAAGCCATGTATTATCCTTAATAGAGAATAAAGGGAAGATGATACCCCTGACATCTTGATGTTTTGTCATACGTGCTTGTGATTTTTAAAAATTGCAGAATGCTCAACTCAGAGCAGTATGTAATTTCGGAGCAGATCCCAAGACATTGCTTCATAAGATTATTTGAAAAACAGGGTAACATGAGGTAAAACATATAAAGATAATTACTTACATATAAGGGTCACTTCCTATGCTATGTGTAACTCTAGGAACTTTACATGTATTATTTAACTTTCACAATAATCCTCTGGGCTAAGTGCTAATATTGTTTCCATTTTAGAGATATGGAAACTGAGGCACAGAACATTTAAGTAACTAGCCTAAGGTCTCAGAACTAATAAGCACCAGTTTCAGGAAAGAGATTCAATAGTCTGGATCTAAACCCTAAATTCAATTGTTTCGAGACTTTGGTCACAGTTTTCAGTGTTCCATCCTGATGGTAAAGGATGTCATCAGGTAAAGCTAAGTGTCAACTTAGCTAAACTTTATTTTCCAAATGCCTTTTTCTGTATAGTTCTGGGCTAGGCTGGTCACAAGAAAAATGTGTGAGTCTTTTTTTTTTTTTTTTTAATTTTTATTTTTTAGAGACAGAGCGAGAGAAAGCTTGCATGCTTGAGGTAAGGGAGGGAGGGGGGAAGGGCAGAGGGAGAAGCAGAGAGAGAATTTTAAGCAAGCTCCATGCTCAGCATGGAGTCCCAGACGGGGCTCAATCTCACAACGCTGAGATCATGACCTGAGCCCAAATCAAGAGTCAGGCGCTTAACTGACTGAGCCACCCATGTGCCCCAAATCTGTGAGATTTAGAAGATAGAGGTGAAATAGTAGCGAGCAAGCTAGGAGGTTGGTGCCAGGCCTCCAGGCCTCACTATAGCTCTCACGATTTGCACACCTGCTAGCTCATCTCACCGGCATGGGGCCACAGCGAGCACAGAGCTCCTTCAGGTCCTTTTTTTTTTTTTTAATTTTTTATTGTATGTTAATCACCATATATTACATCATTTGTTTTGGTGTAGTGTTCCATGATTCATTGTTTGTTCATAACACCCAGTGCTCCATGCAGAATGTGCCCTCTTTAATACCCATCACCAGGCTAACCCATCCCCCTACGCTCCTCCCCTCTAGAACCCTCAGTTTGTTTTTCAGAGTCCATCATCTCTCCTGGTTCGTCTCCCCTTCTGACTTACTCCCCTTCATTCTTCCTCTCCTGCTATCTTCTTCTTTTTCTTTTTTCTTAAAATATGTTGCGTTATTTGTTTCAGAAGTACAGATCTGTGATTCAACAGTCTTGCACAATTCACAGCGCTCACCGTAGCACATACCCTCCCCAATGTCTATCACCCAGCCACCCCATCCCTCCCACCCCCGACCACTCCAGCAACCCTCAGTTTGTTCCTGAGATTAAGAATTCCTCATATCAGTGAGGTCATATGATACATGTCTTTCTCTGATTGACTTATTTCACTAAGCATAACACCCTCCAGTTCCATCCACGTTGTTGCAAATGGCAAGATCTCATTCCTTTTAAGTGGTGGGCCGGGCTCATATGCAGTGCCAAGGGGAAGAGCCCCTGCTCCCTCTGCAGGTCACCCAAGGCAGGTCCGGTAAGGCTACATGAAGGTTGAGAAACAGTAAGAATCAATAAGAAAGTAGTGAATGACAGGTGTGGGTTTCAGTTTATCCTCCTGCATTCAGGTTTGCCCTACATGTTCTTATTTGGTTTTATTTCTCTCATTTTAGGTTCAGATTTTATTCACAATAATTCCTTCCCTGCTGATCTACAGCCCGTCCACTCCCAAATGCAGAGGTAACAGTGTTCTATAGAACTCACCAGCTCTTGTCCAGGATTGCTGGTTAGTGACCTTTCTCTGATTTTCCAATCCTATCTTTCCTGATCGTTCCAGATCTTTTCTTCTGTGGGTTCTCTCATAATTGTGGAGGGCCTAATCCCTAATATATATTCCTTATTCCATAATGCTCAGTGGTTCTTCCGTGATAGAACCCTCACCAATACATATCTTTATGAAACAAAGATACTGATTCTCTATAAAAGAATGTCTTCCTGGATATTGACAGATTAGAGCTCAATATGTTCAGCATTATGCCAGGGATATTATGATCACTTGGCCATGTTGGGGATCATCCTCACCTTCATCGTCATCCTCTTCCCTCTTGAAAAATTCATTGAAGTATCATCATACAGTAAAACAAAAAGGAGAGGTTCAAATATGCTTCAGTTAATGTAGAAATAGCTTCAGCCTGGCATCAGTAGTTTGCTTAAATATCTTAGTGGAAAGAGAATGCCTTTGCAAGTTCTCAAATGGAAAGCCACTACATTTTCTACCTCTGAAGCACGTATTTTATTTTTTTATTTTTTTTAAAGATTTTATTTATTTATTTGAGAAAGAGAGAATGAGAGATAGCACGAGAGGGAAGAGGGTCAGAGGGAGAAGCAGACTCCCTGCTGAGCAGGGAGCCCGATGCGGGACTCGATCCCGGGACTCCAGGATCATGACCTGAGCCGAAGGCAGTCGCTTAACCAACTGAGCCACCCAGGCGCCCTGAAGCACGTATTTTAAAAGTTCTTCCCCAAGGCACCTGGCTGGCTCAGTCGGTAGACCATGTGACTCCTGATCTCGGGGTTGTGAGTTCAAACCCCATGTTTGGTGTAGAGGTTACTTAAAAATAAAATCCTTAGAAAATAAAAGTTCTTTCCCAATAGGTTTCTAGTATTATCTGAGGCCTGCATTTATTCTTTTTTAAAAAAGATATTATTTATTTATTTGACAGAGAGAGAGAGCACAAGCAGGGGGAGTGGTAGGCAGAGGGAGAAGCAGGCTCCCTGCTGAACAAGAAGCCTGACGTGGGGCTCGATCCCAAGACCCGGGGATCATGACCTGAGCCGAAGGCAGACACTTAACCAACTGAGCCACCCAGGCACTATGTATTATCTTTATTCTTTAGGCTCCTATTTACCTCAGCAATAATTTCCAAACATCATAACCTCTGCTAAGTTGAGAGAAGAATCTATTTTTCCTGCTCTTTCATATTCCCCTTCACCCCCTTCAAATCCGAGACATCTTGCTTAAACCCTGATGCTCAAAGTTCTCCTGATTGGGTCATAAACTCTAAGCCCAACCAAATGTTGTTGAGAAATTCCTTTATGCAGCACCCTTGTTTTGACATTTCAGTGAGTCTATTTACATGTAGTAATTTCCCAGTGCCAGTTAAAGTCAGAAAAAGTGATTCACTGTGGCATTCTTGCGAAATATGACAGATGGGCTCGTTAGTCTTTTGATTCATAAAAACCACAATGCTTTTTTGCTTAAAATAAGAAGCAAAAAATAAGCAAGTCCCTGATAGGTTTAATTCAGAGTCAGAGCTAAGTAATGCCAATTCTGCAGAATCGTGTAAAGAGCAGACAAAAGGATCAGGAAGGGAAAAGAGAACCATACAAACAAGTGCATTATGCTTTGTGAAAAGTTATGAGCTATGAGCTGATCCAACAGTTAGATAAAGGAAGTAAAACACGATGGACTACTAAATTACATGCCAATTATGTATTCTTGATAAAAAGGCAGCAGTAGAAACAATGAAGACATTAAACAAAGAGCCCTAATAGAATGTAAAAAAAAATATAAGATGCCAGAGATTTTAAGGGAAAAGAAATCCCTATCAGTGATGACTGATACTCTACAGAATAGTATTTGTTCACAAAGTAGCCAAAATTAAAAGAAGATGTCTTTGGAATGTCAGTACTAAATCTTTTTAAGGAAACTCTAGTAGACTAGCTGCATGCCTGCAGAAAAGTATTCTTATTGAAATTTTCATTCATACTGATTGGCCATCCACGTTTTGTTGCAATCCGCCTGGTAGAAGGACTCCACAGTCAAATCTGAATTTAAAATTATAGATAGCAGGTTTTCAAATCTTATCTGCTGTCTTGCCTTTGGAGTACTTAAAGTATGCAATATTTCTTATACCCCTAAAAATAATTAAAGTTAAAGAATCAAGAGATTAGTAAAAAAAAAGAAGTCCCATAATATAAATTTCATTGAGCAAAACTAAACTAAATTAAAACATTTCTAATGCTGAATAAACAACTGTTCTTCGGTTTCTCATGGGTTGTGTTTCTATCATTGTCTTCCACGATAGGTGAATCATAAGTTATTTCTTAATCTTTAAAATTACTTACATAATTACATAGATAAATAATTTAAAACTTTTAAATATATGTGCAGCTAAGGAGTTCTCAAAGTTTCAAATGTTGTGACAATATTACCTTCAAGGAAAATGTTTTGCCTTATTTCACATTTAGGAAAAAAATGTTTAAAAATGTCTTGGAAATATACTTGTACACATTTCTTTGGGATATTTTGATGATTCAGATGCATCAGTATTGTGAGCTTCAAACAAGCTTGGTATCAAAAGCCCCTAATAACCTGAATGAAACATAACAAGAATACATTATTTGGTGAAAAAAGAGAAAGAGAAAGACATTAACATTTATTTTTGGCTCTTAACAGGCTCTATGTTATGAATACAACAAATGTTAACACAATATCTCTTTTTGTCCATATATTTATCTCCTCTCTAAAAATCTGCATGAAACTTTTTATTCTGCGTACCTTTTTCTGTAACAATGCCTTTGTTCTCCTTTCCTGCCTCAAAAACACACAGTTACTTTATTTTACAAACTCTGAGTTAGCAGCTACACATAGACATGTATATATGTATATATAAATGCACACACATAGATTTATGACAAGCACTATTAAGTAGTTTATACTTTACGGATGTTACCTCATTTAATTCTCATATGTATTCTGTGACGTAGGAATGAATGTTATGGAGGAGGATACCAAGGAATAGAGAAGTTAACTTGTTCATTGTCACTTAGCAACTGCGTGGCAGGCTTAAAATTCAAGCTCAAGAAGAGGACCTGGCTATAGGGCGGTGCTCTCACACGCAATGTGGTGATGTGTAGAGTAAGAGGCTCTCTGAGGAGCCTCCAGAAGGAATTCAATGACTTCCATTTTACGATTAGAAAATTTGTATTTCTTGGTTTTATTAAAATCTCTTTTCTGATAAATTGGCAATCTCAATAGCACTTGCTTCACTATTAGGTTCTGTTAACTCAGTTTATGTTATTTTCTGGCTTACCAAAGATTTCTGTCATCATAAAATTTGACGTTGTCATTGATCACAATTTGAAAAATAAAGAGGTAGACAGATGTGTTGCCAAATGGATTACCAATTAATAGCATAATGATAACATATTTCAGTTCCTCCTAGCCCACTCACATGTCATAATGATTTCTTTTACCACAGGTATTAAAAGGAAAAAAAATTAAATCGAACGTTATGAAACAAAAAATTAAAAAAAGAAAAGAAAAGAAAGGAATTATCTTCACCCCATTCCCACCCTCCACCATCCCTGGCTTAGAGTGCTTAATCCCTTTTGGAGTGTGTTTGTGATAAAGCGTAGTGTTATTGGAGACCCTTTCATTGTAACGTATTTTCACTGGCTGGTTAGTTAGTTCTTAGGGAGGAAGTGGTTGGCTCGAAGTATCAATTGAACAGGTGAGTTGTGCATGGCAGCAGCCCTGGGAGAACTCTCTGCCCATTGCTCGCTCATTTGTATCTGTGTGTGGCTGACAGTGTTAGTTACATAGCCAAAATTCCATCCCCCTTTTTCTTTGCTAACAGAACCCCAATTTTGATCAGGGTGTCAAAGTGCGCAAAGAATCATGGTTAGTCTAACCCTCCAAGCAAGTCATGACATACCTATTTTCCACTTTCCCCACTTCACTTGTTCTTATATTTCAGAGAATAAAGTCAATACACTGAAGATGAGGAAAGAAAATCCTTACCTATTTACAGAGCTGTTCTGATGCAGGCAGACTCTCCTTTTGGACTATGCTAAATGAATAAAAAGCTATTGGTTTTAGTTACAGCTGGTAGAGGACTATAGTTGCAGCCAAAATCATTTATTGCTAGTTCACCATCGGAAGCAGATCTGCCCAGGAATTCTCCATTTGTCCAAAGGCTGTCCCGAGGATAGGATGTTTTCACTCATTGGCTCGTTTCCTTCAGACCCTCTGTCATGGATGTGGGGTTCTAACTGCCCTTGATTTAACAGCTTTGTCTTAGATAGGAGCAGATTTTGGCAATATTCAAGACAAAAGCACTTCACAGCACATTTGCTTTTCTTTTACTATGGTTCTTTTGTGACATCCTTTCCTCCCAGATCCTTAAAATTAAAAAAAGTTTCACTAAGGGGTGCCTGGCTGGCTCAGTTGGTAGACCAGGCAGCTCTTGTTCTTAGGGTCAAGAGTTCAAGCCCCACATTAGTCACAGAGCTTACTTTAAAGAAAGTTTCACTGAAATGTGTTAGGGATTTTTATTTTATTATGAAGTTTGTCTAATGTGGTTGCTCAAATTTCTTCATGTCAGGAACATGTTCTTCTATTATGTCTTTAATTATTCCTTTTTCTTCCATGTAATTCTTTTTAGAATTCCCAATTTGCATATAGGGAAATTCCTGGATTCCATGCCCCTTAAATTTCAATGTATTATCATAGGTACAATACTTGATAACTATTAATACATAAGCATGTATAAGTGTATATACATATACATATATACACACAAAAATATAGCATTTTTCTCTGAATTCTCAATGTCTTCAGTTGGTGTACTATGTCCTTGATTTATATTTCTTCAGTATTCAATGAAGTTTGAATTTTCCAATTTGGTACTCATGTTATCTGACAGCAATTTTTAATTGTCTCAAAGTTTTCTCTTTCATTTAATCCAGCTGAAAATAATAATGAACTCTTTCTGTGGAAAGAAAGATTTACCATTTAATCTGTGACATTTTCTCTGGTCAAATGCCTCTTGCGACACCAAAAAGGAACGTTTACAGGATCAAAATAAACTGTGGAAAAAACTTCAGAATATACTCTGAGCCAATTCAGTGTTATCAAAATTCCTACTGAGAAATTTACAAGCAATGAGTAACTGGTAGTTGATGAGGGGCAGCTCTACTAGAGAACAGTACCAGAAAGCCCAAGGAAGCTCTGTAGCTAGCCAGGTACAAAGACTGAAGGGGTTCTAGAGCTGACAACCTCTCTGTGCTGCTATGGTGCCCAGTCAGTCAGCCTTTTCTCCTCTTAGCATACTCATGTCCCAGCTGCAGAGTGAGTTAGAGATGTGTCATTCTGTGCCTGGGAATCACACGACCTCCCCTAGCTGTCACGGTACATGCTGTGTGGCCTGCCCTGTATCCTTTCTTAAAGGTCAGTCAACTTGGTACCGGGTGAGGTTTCTTGTGTCTCATGACTCTTGTCAATATGAATACAAGACCACTGTCACTAGTCAAGCAGAGGGGGCATTTCATTTTTTATATCTATTTAAAATATTTTCTCTTTTATCTCATACAAGAGATTAGTATTTGTGGGAAATTTGTATTGATTCTTCAGCTCTAACAATCTTCTGTTTTCCTTTTGAATAACTGACATCTCCTTCTTTTTTTTTTAAGATTTGTTTATTTATTTGGGAGAGCGAGAATGAGAGAGAGAGAGTACATGAGAGGGGGTAGGGTCAGAGGGAGAAGCAGGCTCCCCGCTCAGCAAGGAGCCCAATGCAGGACTCAATCCCGGGACTCCGGGACCATGACCCGAGCCGAAGGCAGTCGCCCAACCAACTGAGCCACCCAGGTGCCCTGGCATCTCCTTCTTAAAGTCCTACTTTGATGAACCGCATTTCAAAACTCTAGTTTTGGTAAGTTGAGATTACTTGATGGCACTTATCCCTTCACCTAGCTTTGTTCCTAAAATCAAGTATAACTTACTATCACTAAACACTTTGAGATCTCTCACATTCATTAAGAATTTTAAAGAGAATTTTTTTGTTGAAATCATTTATTGACCTAGATATGGTTTTAGTTCACCAGAGCATGCATCCAAGTAATTAAAACTATGTCTGTGTGTAGGTATGTATTTCCAGCACATGTATCATCCCATTATGTTTATTATCAGTGATTGATGTGTCTTAGCACCTATCAACTTCATACAGCATTAGTATCAGTCACTGTAAAAGCTACAGTTCTTAATTAATTAAAAAAAAAGAAGCAAAGAAATTTGGGGTCACAAGTAAAGCCACTTGTTAGATGTATATTCATATTAGTGAATAATATCATATGCCTCAATTAGTGACTACTTTTTCTATTTGCTTGACAGGTTATTATTATTTTAATATTGATAGTTGTTGAAATAGTTTTTTTCAGAGAAGGTGTCGGTCTCTGTTCAAAACATTTAGTTCCAGATAAAACAGAAAAGGAAATTCCTTTTTTTTTTTTTCTTTTGGGTAATTCTATGTTCTTTGATCATGGGTCTAGTTAAAACTAGGGTAGCAGGAAATATATTGGCAAAGACCTAGAAGGAAGATTCAGTTCTAAGTGGAGAGACTCATCCTTCATCTCTGCTCTGGTAGTTCAATCACACCTGGGCATTTTTCAGCTTGTCCAACTGGTGTGTCTTTATTAGGAGCCATGTTGAGCAGTATCTTCACCACTTACGCCGTACATAGCAAATGAAAGATGGCCGCCGTTGTCACAATATCCTGCTCTGTGTGCTGGTGAGAATAAATCACTGGACTGTCAAAATCAGCCCCATACGCATTTGCAATCTTACCTAGTTTCAAGGTTTCCTAATAATTTCAAGGACACAGGTAATCAGGAGGCATAGGCAAAGCAGGGAGAGGTCCTGGACCACCAATGTAGCTCCATTTTAGTCTCATAAGTTATGTCTTTTTTTTTTTTTTAAGATTTTTTTATTTATTTATTCATGAGAGACAGAGAGAGAGAGAGAGAGAGAGAGAGGCAGAGGGAGAAGCAGGCTCCCAAAGAGCAGAGAGCCCGATGCGGGACTTGATCCCAGGAGCCTGGGATCATGACCTGAGCCGAAGGCAGACGCTTAACCATCTAAGCCACCCAGGCGCCCGTATAAGTTATGTCTTATGTCTCATAAGCTTATGTGACATTTTCTAGGCACCTGTGTTTCATATATCCATACGTAGATGGTTTTGTTTACCATATAGTCCTACAACAGACTGATCCATCTAAAAGTAATCCATAGGGTGGGACTCTTCAGATGCAAGACCACTGGTTGATTTATTATTAACATGTTTATAAGGAAATTGTTCAGGTGGCTTCCTTTCTTTGCTGAGGAGACTCCCAGTAAACAAGAGACAAAGAACTGTAAACCTGCAGCACCAGTTTATAGAGTAGAAATTTGTGCTCCGATGGGTCTGCAAATGCCCCAAGAGTTGACCTAGACTAGGATCTTATTGCTTTATCCTGACATGTTTTATGTTATGATAGCACTCCTGTGAACTGACTTCTCAGAGAAATTTCTTCTCTGCACATGCTGAATTTCAGTCAGCTTGACCTATCCTCCATATAGTCTCATACTGACAATATCATGTAAACATTATTTTTATGCTTCTCTCCCTTGACTATATCTTTTTCAAGTGAAGTTTTCAGAATTTTTCTCCTGTTTCTTTTCTTTTCTTCTTTTCCTTTCCTTTTTTCTTTTCTTTCCTTTTCTCTTCTCTTCTCTTCTTTTCTGTTTTCTTTTTTTGGTCTTTTCAAAGACAATATTCAAGGAAAGCAGTTAAACATATAGACTCAGGCCACCATCCTGAATGGCAACTAAAATTTTGTTTTTAATTATTTCATATGTCTTTTCTTCTTTTCCTTAATAAGAAATTTTTCCAAAATATACCTAGCTGTTTACCTTATGAAGTAACCTAAGCCATTCTTGGATAACTTGAAAATTTATTTAAAAATTAATTCCTCATATATAGAAAATATTTCTTACTGTGCTTTCCACATATTTTTATAAGTTCTTCCTCTTTAGGAAGCTTAGAATTTATCTACACAATTAATAATGCATACTGGATGCCTACAAAGTTTTCAGAGTACATTTTCTGAATATTTCATCAACATGTTTTCTAGTTATCCCCTGGCATATCCTCAAGATTGGACACAAAGGTAATTTACATTTCTACTATTTAAACTGTGTTAGGGCGCCTGGGTGTCTCAGTTGGTTAAGCAACTGCCTTCGGCTCAGGTCATGATCCTGGAGTCCCGGGATCTAGTCCCACATCGGGCTCCCTGCTCAGCGGGGAGTCTGCTTCTCCCTCTGACCCTCCTCACTCTCATGTGCTGTCTCTCTCATTCTCTCTCTTTCAAATAAATAAATAAATAAATCTTTAAACTGTGTTAATAACTCTCCTTTGCTTTGAGGAAAATACATTAAAAATGTGGAATATGATTTAAAGAATTTCAATAAAGTGTTCTGATATTTATCTTAAGATTCATCTTCTTCCACTTATCTGAAAATTTTAATTCTGAATAACCTACAGTTACCTGAATACATTTTGCTTTTTCATGACCTTACTCCTTAGTATAAAATATTCTTAATCTAGAATTATCTTCTCCTTACTCCTCTTTATTTATTCTCTAAGGTATATCCTAAGAGTTTCCTCCTCGGATAAGACTTCTCTGAACTCTTTCATGAGTTAAAAACACTACATCTTCAGCAATCTTCTGATCTAAGTATCTAATATTTAGTGACCTCATAGAAATGATAGAGGCTTAGTTTTGTGTCATATTATGGGTTGAATTGTGTCACCCACAAAACACATGACATCCCTCAGAATATGACCTGGTTTGGAAATAGGGTCCTAGCAGATATAATTAGTGAAGTTAAAATGAGATCATACCAGAATAGGGTGGTCCTCTAATCCAATGTGACTAGTCCTTCTAAGAAAGATGGCCATATGAAGTCACCAAGACACAAGAAAGTGATGTGAAGACAGAGAAAAAGACTAGGGGTATTCTGCCATAGGTCAGGGCACACCTGTGGCTCCCAGAAGCTGGAAGAGGCAAGGAAGGATCCTCCCTAGAGGCTTTTGAGAGAGCACAGCCTGGCTGATACTTTGATTTTGGACTTCTGTCCTCCACAACAGGGTGAGAAGAAATTTCTGTTGTTTTAAGCCACCTGGACTGTGCTACTTTGTTATGGCATGAGATCTTAGGTGTTGTGGGAAATACCCAAATTCTCTTTGACGGTTGTATACTCATCAATCATCAAATAATTGTTTCCTCTCAGAAAAAAAAATTGGGAGGAATTATTTTTATCAAGTAAGTCACACAAAGATTTCTGTGAATCTTTCTCATAAAGATGAAATTCTTCAGAGTTCATTTTCTGAATTTTTTCAGAAGTTGAACATGGGTCAAACTTAAAATAACCTGGTGAAAAATCTCAGTTCAGAAAAGGTACACATTTACTCTTTTAATGTTAATATTAAATAGCAGCGAGTGTCCTACCTACCAGAGTGCCTTCAGGGGACAAAGGAGTCATCGCTGGACCTCACCACCAGGCTCAGAGTTATTTGTCCTGTGAAGTGTTAAATCAGTTCAATGCCCCAAAGTGTGGGGCGGATGGGCCTCAGTCACCCTGACCGATGAAACAAGAAGAGGTTTTGGCAACAGTGGAATAAAGCCAGCTGGAAGTGATCCACATGAGGGGCACCCTTGTGTGGAAAATAAAGTAGCAGGAGGAATTCTTTGATTCATGTTCTGGAATTTTTGCCCCATGGCTTGTCTTAAAAAATAACAAAGTTTGGGCCTATCAAAAAAAAAAAAAAAAAAAAAAAGGCTAGTCACTTCAGCTTTTGGTAAGGGCCAAATAGATTCAGATGTACTTTTTGGTCATCAGTGTTAACGTTACACATAAAGTTAACTTTATTCATAAAGCCTTACGATTAATGATTTGTTCCAAAGTTTTGCAGAGATTTTATTAACTTTTCTCTCATTTTGAATACTTGCAAAACACCAGCCCATCATCTTACTCTACTTTCCTCAGATAAAATCCAAAAATTACAATTATTAAAGGAAAGTTCCTAATTTCTCTCCAGACTGTCCCTTGTCCCAGCGAATGGTAAAATAAAGGACATATACAAAAGTGGTTAAGGAACAACCATAACTGTTGCTTCACGTTTGTATGGTGCTTTATACCTTCTCAAGGACCTTCCTATCACTGCATAGTATAAATTACATCAACACTATAAACTACACCTGGTTCTGAGTCATGGTAGCGACAGTAACAGAAACAAGGACTATCTAATGGCAAATCACGCTGTGATTATATGCAAAATATGTGCGCATGCTTATATGCGTTTATTTATTTGTTGGGGAAATGTGGGTGGTAAAGTATAGAAAACTGGGAGCCCTGGCCTAGAAAATAAGTCGAAAACAGAAAATGTCTGTGTCAGGCATGGCTGCACATCAACTTGTTTCTTTTTGGAGCCACCATTTAGTGGACGTTGAAATTTCACTAGGAAGAGAACACTCAAGTAGATTTAATTAACGACTTCAAATAATCTTTGCAAAAGAATGCTTTAATGCAGAATGTTGTAGAACATTCATTCGTTCTTTCTTAAAGTCACGAAGCCCCTTAATCCATACGGTTTTCTTTGAAATCTTTTAATTAATCTGTGCTCTGCATTCTTTCTTATAAATCTTCTTTCTTACGGTTAAACAACGTTGAAAACAATCTGCTCTAAAAGTCAATTCTCTCTTTATATCCAATTCCAGATAAAATCTCTCATATGAGCCTCAGGAATTACTGCTGGCCATCGGAGGTTTACACATATTCATCTCTGCATTTGCTTTTACAAATTCACCCATGGCGAATGGCCTTTTTTGTCATAATGCTTTGCATTTAAATAGTTCATTACATTAAGAAATTTCAATTAATTCTGCTCATACCTCCATGTTAAAGAAAGCAATCGTTTCTGTGATCATATTATTGATGGAGAAACTGTAGTTCAGAGAGTTTAAAAGACGTACCCAGTGATAGCCAGCGAGGGAAATTCAGTTGATGATAACAAGCCAGGATAATCTACTGTTCAGCAGTGTTCGTTCTGTTCTTGAAGCAGGCTTTTCTCAGTATGTATAATGAAGTTCGGGAAGAATCTCAGATAAAAACTGTGAAGGACTTTTTTATTTTAATATAAAACATTTAAGTATTAGAGTCATCAGAGTATAAAGTATATAGCTGAGGACTTCCACACCTACCACATTTTCCCAATTCAAATCGTACTCATTATCTTTTCTTAGAGAAATAGGGTTTTGAAAGGAGGGGAGTTATTTCTAGACACTGGAACTTATAAAAGCATTATGAGCAAAGTGGCAACAATCAATAATAGGAAGGCAGGTTAAGGAGGGGTATATATTAAACTAAATTTATGCATGGACAAGAACAGACTAGTTAGACTTAAAGGCAGAAAATTCTAGCATGAGGAGAGACGATATCATCTTAAAATCTCCTATTAAATTGTAGAATATTCTGAGTAGACAGCAGTATAACAAACCACTTCAGAGAGGTTTATCCAAAGGTAGAAATCACTTGATAACCGAGAGCAGAGCTCTGAGATACCGACTTAAAGAACATAGAATATTTTCAGGAGGGATGATTGAGAAGGTGGCAAGGACTGTTGTCAAGTCCTGTAGTTAAGGAGCGCCAGGGGTCACTGGATTCCTCGGTAAAGTGCTCAGGGAAAGTTACAGACAAATTTTACCTGTATGGAACTCTACTTAGAGAAAACTGCAGTGATAATCTTTCCACGCGGGTCAAAGCAAAGAGTGTATGTAAACTGAAAAGAGAAAGCTTTGAGACCATGAATGCTGGGACCTCTGTTTCCATGTCAATTTCACAGATCTGGGCTATATATATATCTATCCATCTCAGAATCCTGGACATATTTTTTTTTAGATTTGATTTTTTTTAAGTTTGAAATTAAGTATTAAAAGCACCTCAATTTTTTAGACAATTAGACAGTATTCATGCATTTTGAATAATTGTGTGTTTTAAATTTCAAATAATGCTTTGTTAAATTACTTGTCATGACCTATTCATATGAATGCTAGTTATGCATTCATTGTAATATCTTACATTCTTTAAAGATCTGATTAGAAAGGAAATCAGTGCAAGATAGTGATTGCTAATAATATAGCTTTTTTTCCTGCTTAAAAGATAATTATTTCAATGTTGCAAAAGTGATCAATGAGCTGCTGAAAAGCAATAGTAAGGATGAATTGTTTGAACAAGTGAACATTGAAATTCTTGCAAAAAAGTAGAATTATAAAAATTGTCAACTTTAGGGCACATCAATTTTATTCAATCCCCTCTTCTGGCAAGCATAATTCTTCCTTAGATTAATACAATCTCCTACTCATTTTATCCTCCTTTCCCTGCATTCTTACTCCACTATAATTGTGTTTTCTGTTATTAAAATTCCTGTGCAATGATACAGCTTAAATTTTAATATCAATGAGCTGTTCTTTCTTAGTTATCTTGAGTATTATTTTGATTTCATTTTAAAAAAGCGCATATTCTCGCAGCTTCTCTGCTCTTTCCATCAAATATGGCTCTTTCCTAAGAATGATACTTATCCTACTTTGCTCCTCATTAGCTCTTGGCATGGATGCACTTGATGTATTTGCTAGCAGATTATCTACCATAAGTAATAAAATATTCTGGCACCACAAGACTATTTATGTGAATCAAACAAATGCTTTCTGTGCTTTTTTCTTCTTACATACATTTTTCATTCACTCATGCAAACCTTTACTCCAAATGGGAATTAAGTTATAAAATAGTTATTTATATTCTTAAATAAATTATTCAAAGTAATCAATGCTAGGTTTTCTTTAAGGACATACAACTTCTTTATGTATCCTTGGGAGAGGAAACTCACTTCCATCACACAGGCCAAAGCACCACCACCTTGAAAATCACATTTCTTATTAGGGTGAGTTTGAGACAGCTTACGTAGTTCTCTTAGTTATTCAGCTAGTTGAGCAAGAGTTCAAAATATTGGTATTTATTCTTCTATTCAGGTTGTCAATAGGAATTCCTCCCAGGCTAAAATCAAACTATTTATCGCAATGTTTATCATGACTATTTCATTCTGTGGTTCACATAGTGTTCTGAGTGAATAAAATAGTGCAAATATAGAATACATTTTAGCCATGTTTCTCACTTATAAATTCTTTTTTTTTTAAAAGATTTTATTTATTTGAGAGAGCGAGAATGAGAGAGAGAGAGAGCACATGAGAGGGGGGAGGGCTAGAGGGAGAAGCAGGCTCCTCACCGAGCAGGGAGCCCGATGTGGGACTTGACTCGATCCTGGGACTCCAGGATCATGACCTGAGCCGAAGGCAGTTGCTTAACCAACGGAGCCACCCAGGCGCCCCTCTCACTTATAAATTCTATTTAGCCTGAAAAGAATTAACTTGGGAGATGATGGATAATTAGGCACCACAAGGAATTATGAAAAAAAAATTATTGAACATGTTGGAGAAGCAGGTGTCTCTATGTACATTGGTAAGAACTAAATTCAAATATGCTGGCCTTGTAGATTCCTCCCGTAATCCCCCAAGGCTATCCATAGACATTTTTTGTGTGTGTATTTTCAAATTACAGGTAAATTGGCAAGCTAACTCAATTAAATAAGGGTAGAGAAACAAGAAATGAGGAAACAGAACAGGAGAACAGATGAAAAGAAGAAACTGAGCTGGGTGGCAAAATTAATCCAGGACAGGCTACAAGGCAATGGCTGCCATCTTTCTCAAAAGCAGTTCAGAGGCTTCTGCTGGAAATGAGGGAAGATCCTCAACTTCTCCTCTGAGTCCCCTCTGCCTCCTGGGCTAATTTCCCCTTAATGTTACTTGCCACTCTCAACCATCAAATCTGCTCTTCAAGAATATATTCCACAACTTAAAGCTAAAAACATTTACATAACAGTTAATAGCCACTAAAGGATAGCAGGTTGACATAAAATTTCAAAAGAGAATTATCTGGTTTGAAGAAATTATTATAGACTGAATGTTTGTGTCCGCCCAAGATTCATGCATTGAAAACTATTCCCCAATATGGTAGTATTTGGAGGTGTGGTCTTTGGGATGAGATTAGGTCATGAGGGGGAAGCCTTCCCCAGTGGGATGGGAAAGGACCACAGAGAGCCTCCCCACCCCTTCTGCAATGTGAGGACACAGGGAGAAGACAGCAATCTGTGAACTAGGAATGAGCTCTCACCAGACACTGAATCTGCAGGTCTTTTGATCTTTGACGTCCCAACCTCCAGAGTTGTGAAATATAAATATTTTTTAAAGATTTTATTTATTTGAGAGAGAGCAAGAGCACACAAACAGGGGGAACAGCAGGCAGAGGGAGAAGCAGACTTCCCACTGAGCAAGGAGCCTGATGCGAGGACCCCGGGATCATGACCTGAGCTGAAGGCAGACGCTTAACTGACTGAGTCACCTGGGGGCCCCAAATTTTTGTTGTTTATAAGCCACCCACACTATGGTGTTTACTCTAGCAGTCCAAACAGTTTAAGACACTTATTTCAAGCTTATAGTCCAATGAAAGCAAGCTTAGAGTTCTGGTCTGCCTAGGGAGGGCAAAGACCATCATTAATCAATACCATCTGGACACAACGAGAATCATCTTTGATGTTCAAGCCCATTGTCCATAGAAACAGTTTGTCCGTGGTTGGCTTTCCAAATTTGAGTTTCCTCATCATCATACAATGTGTAACACACAATTGATGCAATCACTTTTAGGGAAAGCTACAGATAATCCTAGTTATATGGCCTTCTCTAATGATCACTTCAATGCAACATAATAAGCCAAACATAAAAAAGACATAAATATCTAATGTTGTGGGAAAGGAAGCAATTCTTTTGTTGCAGAGGGCTAGAGATGCCACCCAGGGTCGTGTTAAATTTTTATATTGGAGTTTTCAGTCATATATGTAAATGCAACCTTGGGAATTATTAGAGAAATTAAAAAGAAAATGAGGAATACAATTGTTCGAGAAAGTTGGCAGTGAAAATTACAGTATTTTCATCTTTAAAAAATGAGAAAATTTCTATTTCCTTCTCTATATTTAAATTTAAAAACACCAAGTATGGTGTTTTTGATAGAGGTCCACAGGGAATTTTTATTTTGTTTTTCAAAGCAGTTAACTACATACTTAAAAATCCCAAACTCAAATCTTTGTTTCATAAATCCTGGAACTGTGTAAAGGTGATTTCCATTGTGCTGGAACAGGTGAAGCAAAATGAGAAAGGAAAGAAACCAAGAAGGTTGGTTTGATTTAACGTATATGTATGGAGTGTCTACTATGGCAACTGTTTTTGCTTTTAATTATTACTAATTTATGAAAAAATGGTTTGTTGACACACTAATTTATTCTTTTATAATTTATTTCATTTAACATGTTTACTGAGCTTGCCTACTATGTGTGTTAGAGTGCTGAGAGCACAGACATGATCTTCTTTTAAAAGCATATGGTGTTTTTCAAATTTCATGTGTTTGAGAATCAGCTGGGTATTTTGTTAAAATTAGAGTTTTTTTAAACAATGTAGATTTCCAGACCCATCACTAGGGATTCTGGTTTAGTTGGCCCTGGATGATCAAAGAAGGTGCTTTTTGATACAATGCCCTAACATGGTCCATAGGCATCTGGTTCTCTGAGCATACTTCGAGAATACTGGCCTATGCATCAGAAAAATGGATTATGACACTGTCTAATTGATTTTGGAGATCAATACACTTTACTATAGGAAGGCCAATAAGAATCCTGAGTCTGGAGCCAGATTTCCTTATTGCATAGCCCAGTTTACTTAACACTCACAAGCTCTGGGAACTTGGGCAAGTTAAGTAAGCTTTCTGCTATGTTTCCACCATCTTCAAAGTAGCGTTATTAATAGCACCTTACCCATAGAGCTGTTTGCTGATTAAAGAAGGCAATGGTAGAACACACTAGGAAGATACATGCTGCATTTTGAGGAATCGGTATTTGTTTTTTTCCTTTTTTTTTTACTGAATTTTGAAAAAAATATCAAAATTCTAAGCATAGAATATGATCAAACTTAAGTTATTAGTATATGACTTATAATGGTAACAGTTATTACATGATACATTTATATAATTTTAAATATCATGTTATACTGTGGTCCCATTCTAGTATTCAGAAGCCCAGAACACATTATATTCGCATTTGTTTCACGTTTATTTATATATGTCAAAAATACTGCTTTGATAGCTGTTTGATACTGTTTCTATGAGGTTAAGTAAGCCCCCCAAAATTAACTACCACATGTTAACATAAATAAAATATTTCTATCAATGATTTGAAAGTTGCCTGATATTTTAAGATCTATTCCAGAGGCAAGGGGGTGGAGGATGGGCAAAGTGGGGCAAGGTGAGTGGGAGGTACAGGCTTCCAGTTATGGAATGAGTAAGTCATAGGGATAAAAGGCACAGCACAGAGCATACAGTCAGTGGTACTGCTACAGAGTTGTATGGTGACAGATGGTAGCTATATTTGCGGTGATCATAGCATAATGTATAGACAAGTTGAATCACTATGTTGTATACCTGAAACTAATGTAATGTGTTGCCACTGTATTCAAAGAGTAAAAAAAAAATACGTTCCAGCATGTCTTACTCTTTTTCTGAAATAAAACTGGCTCTCAAAACATATCTGATAATTATTCTGTTTAAATGGATGAGCTCTATGAACCCAGGTGGTAAATGAGGGACAGATGTTCTACTAATGAAACTCTATAAACTTTTCTGATCTAAGGACCACCCCCAAGAAGAACTCTTTCTCTTTTTCTTCCTTCACTTGGGGAAAGGAAGGAGCAGGGTAACATTTATCAAATGAATTATGACCTTATTACAGGAGCTTTAGAAAACACAGTTTTATAGAAAACATAGAATTTCTATATATAAAGTACAAAATGTAACAGCTCACAAAACAATCTTTTATGCACATTCAGTCTTATTTAAGCATTTAGTGATATCGTGAGATGGGGATTGTTAATCCATTTCAGAGCTGGGGCCACTGATCACGACCCTACTGGCACCAGTCTTCTGACTTTGGGACCACGACAAGTTCTACCAACATTCTCTTTTTCTCTTGTGTAAATAAGAATTAACATTCTTAAGTTTAATTTCTGACATTACCACTTACTGACTGTGTGACTTTGGTCAAATTATTGAACTTCTATGTACCCTCCTATATAAGCTGGAGGTATTCAGTGAACCTCCTTCCATAGGTGTTTGTGACTGTAATTGAGTTAATTTGTGGAAAATGTTTAGAAGAGTCTTTGGCACATAATTAGCACTTAATACCTACTAGTTCTTATCACTGTTATTTCTTTATTGAAACCAAATTTTCAAAACTGTATCTTAGCAATGAGAAATTTTCATCTCTTCAGCATAATCCATGAGTGACTCTCAGATCATTTCACACAGGCCCTAGAGGCAAATGTCTTCCCTCTGAGGTAACCCAGGAAATTTACCAATCTTCCCCTCAAAAATTAACCCAAATCAACACAGAATGAAAGAATAATCCTTTAATTAGAAAAGACAAGAGAGAGGTGCCTGGGAGGCTAAATCTGTTAGGTGGCCGACTCTTGTTGTCAGCTCAGGTCTTGGTCTCAGGGTCATGGGTCCAAGCCCCATGTTGGGCTCCATGCTGGGCCTGGAACCTACTTAAAAAAAGAAAAAAAGACAGGAGAAAAAAAATGTATCATTTATAAGAGTCAGCCCATTTTTTTTCCCTTAAAACATTTACTCTTCAGGTTTCCATCACTTGCATTTCATTTTTTTTTTTTTTTTTTTAAAGATTTTATTTATTTATTTGAGAGAGAGAGAATGAGAGAGAGAGAGCACGAGAGGGAAGAGGGTCAGAGGGAGAAGCAGACTCCCTGCCGAGCAGGGAGCCCGATGCGGGACTCGATCCCGGGACTCCAGGATCATGACCTGAGCCGAAGGCAGTCGCTTAACCAACTGAGCCACCCAGGCGCCCCCCATCACTTGCATTTCATGTACCTATTTCATTTTCAACTTGTGGAAGCAATGACTGAATGAAGCTCCAAAGGAATAAACAGTCACAGAATGTAGCTTATTTAATACACATTTATGCGTTCTTTTGTATACAATGCACAAGTTAATAAAAATAATCTTAACTTCCTATTTTTGTTGCTTGTATGAATTATTATTTCAAATTAAATGGAATGCACATTTAACTTAATGGAAGGATTTACTTTCTTCTGATACATTTTGTCATAATTTGAAAGGATCAATGACTATTCCCTGTGATTCAGTTTCACACAGCTTTTTCCTATGAGCCCTTAAAACTTAGAATCTCAATGCATTTTTCCTCTGCTTAAGAATTTTAAATCTTCTACCTTCATTCTGTGATTATGCCATCCCTTGACAATGGTTTCACTAAAAGATTTTCAAAAGCTGAGTTCTGGGAGTAGAGACAGGTTTCAACTTTGAATGCTATTTTCTGATCAATTGGAGTTCCTTAATCCTCTTCTTTTACTCGACTGTGTTCTGGTAAATAGCTGTCAGCAAGGGAAGAAGTTCAATACCTTTGGGCCATGACCCACTTAAATGCTCCTTCTGCTGGGGGAAAAAAATCCACAGTAGCCTTAAATGTCAGTATTCTTCTGGTATGCCCTGTTGTCAGCCTCCGGCCTTCGACTGCCATGTGTATGTATACTTTCCAGCCTTCTCAAATAAAATACTGGAAGTTATTACATCTGTCAGGTGAAGCAGAAGTAAATATGAGCCTGGAATATAAAAATTCAATCCATGTATATATTATAAACAATAACAAAGCCAGGGAGACATTCTAGTATTTGAACCTGGATAATACATTCTATAGTTATGTGTGATATTCACTACAAATTGGCTGATTATTTTTATCCTGCTCATTTCAAGATAATCCAGGATTAATCATCACTGTCACAACATTACAATGCTATGTTCTATCAAATTTGTGCAAAAAATTGACCTACTTTTTTTTTTAACACCAAATGCTTTTTCACTTTGGATATAATAATCTTGTTAGGAATTTTATAATAAATTTCTTCAGTTTCCTGGGAATTTGGACCTAAATAAAAAGGCATTTCTTAATAAAAGGTCCACCATGAACATGAAGAGTAAAATGAAATAATGTGCCAAATACTACTATCAGTTTACCAGTTGTTAAGGAGTTATTTTGACTGCAAGCAGTTCACAAAAACCTACTGGATTAAATGTCCATTTTTATTTGTCTGCAACATCTTTTTAATAAGATGATAAGTCATGATATTGTGCAAAACTGCAAATGTATACATTTTTAAAATGTAAAGATCCTTAAAATGAAAACCACCATTCTTTTCGGGGTGAGGGTGGGGGTGGGGTAAGTTTTGGCTTCTCCGATATGCAGCACCGAGGTCTTCAAGCTAACTTGGGATGATATTACAGAAGAGTCTGGCATGCTTACCTGAGCCCCGATTTGTCTGTCTTTCAACAATTTTCTGCAATTACAAAAAGTATTTAGAGCAGAAATATTGTGCTTCTTCGGGCACTTAACATTTTTTTACTTGTTGTTAACTTGACTTTTGCTTTCCTTTCACTGTTTTCTTTACCTCCCTGGTGGAAGAGGTTCAGTTTTTATATGACGGTTCAAGATGAAAACAGAATAGCAGGCTATAAGTGTTGGCTCAGGTAAGTTTAGAGCCAATAATTACTGTGAATCCAATGTCAACGTTCACATCCATGGCATGCACAAGGCAGTCATTGTCTTAGTTGTGATTTTATTCTTTCTTTGCGATTTTTGCTTCCACCTGAAGCAGCTCAGTTAAAAAAGGCTATGTTATAATTTTACTGGAGACCAAAAGCTACTCCTGAATTTTCTGGAAGCCAGTGAAAATCAAGTGACTACCTCCTACTTTGTGGCTCTTGGAGAGAGAGCAGCATTGTCTCAGCAGGAGATGAGTTAATATTAATGTGATGGCACCTTCAAGTACGTAGAAGTTGAATGGGTTAGTGAGATTCTTAAGCGTTACCACAGGTATCAGGATTCTTTGGATCTACAATTTCTTAGGCATGCTTTCATTAAATTAGCACACATACGTAAAAGAGTAAAAGTAACTTAAGTTATTCTCTACTTACAACCCCAAGTTTAAACACACACACACACACACACACACACACACACAGAGAGAGAGAGAGAGAGAGAGAAACAGAAAGCACATACAATGCAACATTAAGATTCAGTAGAATATTTTGATTTTGAATGCTGCATTATTGATTAGAAGTATAAAGAAAGGCGAACTTATTGACAAAAATTTCAACACAGAGCTGATACCATACACCAGTAGAAAGTATTTTCATACTTTAGTCCTCTGAAATCTAGAGAACCTAGAGATGTGAGTATTGGAAATTTAATATTGGAATATTTAAAGTGTTTTGTCCTCCAATGGAGACAGTATCTTATAAAGATTTAATTTACAAAGTTCCAAAGAGGATACTCATACTTGTAATATAAATTCTAATTTGAAATTGAGGCATTCTGTAGATCCTTTTCTAGGAAAAACTGGGTAGATGTTGAATGCACCATTTTTTAATTCTTTGTTAATGTGATACTTTTATACACTGATAGGCTCTTTCCTTTCATCAGAATTCCAAGTAATTAAATTCTTCAAATAAAATACAGTTACAAGAAAATGTTTCTTTTGCCCCCAAAGCCATTTTCATATGAAAATATATAGCTCTTCTTAGGAGCATGTGAAATTAATTTTAATATCTTGCTAATGCTTCAATTGTCAATTGGGTCATTTAATTGTAGTTCTTCATGGAAATTGTTAGATGGGTTCTTGATATTTTCTCATCAATATTGGAGTTACATGAAAAATATATCTTCAGTCAGGAAATACCTGGGCCGGTGAAGTCATGACCTCCACTTGCCAGGAATATCAGAACTTCAGTTTCTAAATCCCTATTAAGCTCTCAAACCTTGGAATTATTCATTTGTCAAAATTCACTTCTGAACCTTTGCTCTTTGCAAAGGAAATGTCTGTTCATCCTCTAGTCCTGTGCTCTGAGAGAGGCCTCCTTACATTCCTCAGCTAGAGACTCTGGCTTTATGTCAGATATCAAATGAAAATCAGCAAATTGTGGGGACAAAAAAAGTACAGTTATTTAACTCTATAAAACATTTTAGACGAGAAAGGATAACAAATAATTGTTACTAATTTTAAAATTGAGAGGATGAAATCACATCCAAAAAGGGAATAAAAGTAAAATGTCTTTCCTTGCAGAGTATTGAATAACAATCTAGATAAAATTCGATTTGGTTTCCTCAGAAGAATTAAGTTCTGGCTACTTGTAGATTATTGAAATGAATAAACCAATCCTTTTGCAAATTATTTAAGGTAAAATGAATTCCTTGAGTAAAATTAAATGAATATAATTAACATGGGAAGTAAATCCTTTAATTAGAAAAGTCAAATAATTATTTTTCTTCAAAGAAATGAAATTACTGCAATTATTTTTGAACAGATAATACAGAATTATTTAATAGATAATTTTAAGGAACCCACAAAGAGGGAATTTAACGAGTCAGTAAAATATTTACAGGGCATTCAGGAATTAACTTTCTCCTCCAGTTTTCTTAGAACTCCAGCATTTATTTCCAAATCCTAAAATAAAATGATTTTTCAACATCATAGTTTCATTGAACAACTACTTAGGCAAATTTATTTTTATCTTAGAAATTGTTAGTCAGATAGATTCCTAAATTAACAATTAAAATGATGTTATTTAGGGGCACCTGGGTGGCTCAGTCATTAAAGCGTCTGCCTTCGGCTCAGGTCATGATCCCAGGGTCCTGGGATCGAGCCCCACATCAGGCTCCCTGCTCAGCCAGGAGCCTGCTTCTCCCTCTCCCACTCCCCCTGCTTGTGTTCTCTCTCTCACTGTGTCTCTCTCTGTCAAATAAATAAATAAAATCTTAAAAAAATAAAATGATGTTATTTAGAATTCACTCTAATTACACACATGCATAGATAACGTCCACTTATTTTGCCTGTTGCTTTTCTCAACTGAGAGAACATTTAAACTGAACTACTTCCTGTTTTAGGAGGAAGCTGGTAATGGAGCCGAGGGAAGCTATTTTGTTCCCTAAGTTCCCATGTGATACTCAAACCGCTAACTTAACATAATCTTTTTAAATATAGCATGGGGAAACAGTACAAATATTTAGCAAGGTTCTTACTACAGAGCTTTCACTATAGAAATATTAATTATAGCTGGATATTTTTCATGAATTTAAATCATAAATGAGTAACTTAATACTAATAAGTAGTGTTGCTGCTGCTTATAAGAGTAATCAAAGTTTATACTTGGAATAAACATTATCCTTGTTACATACACTTCAAAATTAGCAGAGACTTTTCCAGCGATTTATTTTTTTCTCTTTATAAAAGAAGTAATTATCTCAAAAGATAGGTAGCATTGTTTAACGTAGGATAGATACTATTCCACACAATAAGATGTTATCAGCAGACTGAATCAGGCAGTCAATGTCAACATTTAAATTTTCCCTATTGTGGCCCATCGCACTTAGGCAACATGGTATTGTGGTTAAGAAAGTGGTTTCTGAAATCAGATTTTTACTTGACTTTGTTCTGTGTCTCTTACTGTGTGACCTTCAGTAAAGCACTTGACCCATCTAAGCCTCTGTTCCCTCACTGGGAAATGCAGACAGTGACTATTTCAGACATTTGTTCAAAGAACTGAGAAAATTACATGTAACTTGCTGAGCACAGTTTACCAAGTGCCTCAGTCTGTGTGGATTGTTATAATAATTTTTTGTACAGGGCACACAGGAAGAAAGAAAGTGAGGTTGTAGCTGGTATCAGCCTTAGAATATTTGAGTGTTTTCTGTTTAATGAGGCTAGAAAGAATTATTAGAGACACATATGTTTCTCCCTTACCCCAACTCACTTGGGAGAAATAAAGTTCTGCCCCAGAGCATACACACGTTAAGTAACTTCTTGCTCCTCTACCTAATTTGGAGTGGGTGCTGATATGTGGTTGTCATTAAGAACCCCAGGTGGTATAGTTTTGTAAAGGAGATCGCTTAACTTCCTCCTTGGGATTATCTTGCCCTTGGAGGTTTAGGAAGGCAAAACAAACATTGTTTTGTTTGTGAAAGTAACAATCTTATTTTAGTCATTAATAACGCAAATGAGTGTGAAATCCTGAAGTATACAATTTAGTTTTAGCAGGGAATATAAAACAGTTGGGCTAATAAGAAATAGGCTCTCAATTCTAAAAAGAAGATCTTGATTATATACAAACAATAAGATTAAGCCTTCTATTCTGGGGGTGATAGATCATTAAGGAGCAGGTGACAATTTCTAAAGCTAGTAGGTGAAAACCACTAAAAGGTGACTGAATCTTTATCAAAGAATAGGGTCATAATTGATATATTCTATTTTTTTGTTTAACATTTTTGGCCTGAGCGCTTGGATAAACTTCAAATAACCAGATTAGTTTGGGGGCCCAGAAATTATTAGGCTTGATTAGAGAAGTGACCACCATCCCCTTACATTGTTTAATACCCTTTATTAAGAGGGATTTTGTCCACACTGGGAGAGGATCCTGTGTTGTGACTGAGGCCAGGAGTTTAATGAAAGTATAGTTGGTGCAGCTACCTCTTTTCTCGGTCCATTAATCAGAAAACAAAGAAGCCTATTTCTTAATAGCTTTGTATTAAGGTAGTTCCATTAGAGTGACAGAATAAGGTGAACTGACAGTAAACTGTTTCCCACTCTTGTCATTTAGCTAACTCAGATGCTATCTGGAAATGGCTATTGGAATCTTGTGCATGAGGGGAACAAAAAAGGAATTGGGTGGGCATTCTCTGGCAAATCAGAGAGTGGGCTGGGAAGAAGTGACAAAGTTCTACTTTTGGCATCCATGTCATGGATCCATGACTTAATGATACTGAATGCACACCATGCCAGACGGTGTTAGAAATTTGAAATTTCAAGATACAAATCCCAAGTGGTTCTTAAAAGGACTACGTTGAGTAATGGTTGCTGGATATTTTTTAATAAAAGTCAGAGGATGGCTCAGACGATTTGGGGCTGTTTTTACAAAGTAGTTGGGCAAAATATCCCCTTGCAGGCATTTCTGACATGTGGCAGCAGCTAACATCTTACTCAAAAGCTGTGCATTTCATGGCCAAACGAGGGATTAAGGGTGAGTTGTGAATGGTGTTTCTATAATACCTTTAGAAGAAACCCAATTTTACCAGACCCATGACTTCTTCCCCCAAATAAAATCCATAGTTGAGGAACAAATGCAGGTGCCAAAAATACCGTGAGCAGTATTTCTCTTGACCATGTGAGCTTTCTTAAGTGGCAAACATATCTTATAAAGATTGTACTATTTAAAATTTCATGAAATCAAATCAATAATTTTTCTTTTATTGTTAAATCTTTGTCTTATTTCTTTGTCTAACCCAGATATTGAAAATGTCTTCCTTTGTTTTCTTTTATACCTTTATAGTTTACCATATAGGTCAGTGATGTCTTTGATCATGTTTTCTTTATGTATGTATGGTGTGAGGGATACAGTGTGTATAAGGGCGGGGTCACCTTTTTTTTCTATATGGATATCCACTTATTCCAGTATGACTTGTTGAAATGAATTTTTCTCTAATGAGTTCGGTGCATTTTTAAAAATTGATCTTTATAAATGTGCATCTATTTCTGGATTTTTAATCAGTTCCAGTTATCTATAAGTCTATTCTTAAGCAGATATCTCATCTTTTGATTGCTACAGCTTTAAAGTAAATACAAAGTAAATACTACAAATGTATTGTTCTTTTTTGAATATTTTTGGTCTTTTTAATTTCCATGTAAAATTTACGATAAACTTACCAATTTCTATTAAAAAATCATGCTGGAATTTTGATGAGGATTGTTTTGAATATATCAGTCACAGGAGCATTAACATCTTAAAAATAAAAATAACATCTTAAAAATCCAATCTATAAAGATGGTACAGCTCTCCATTTATTTAAGATGTTATAAATTAGCTCAGATATTTTATAATCTTCAGCATAGAGGTCTTACACATAATTAAATTAATTTCTAAGAATTTTGTTTGATGCTATTTATATGTGGATTCTTAAAAGTTTTATAATTTACTGAGAGCATATAGGAATACTATTGATTTTTATATTTTGGTATTTTATTCTGTGACTCCTACAAACTTTACTTTATTACTGTTGTAGTTTCCAGATGGATTCCTTTTTTTTTAAAATGTAGACAATCATGTTGCCTTGGATAGAGATTATTTTACTACTTTCTGATATTTATGGCTTGTATACTTTTTCTTGCCTTGTGGCATTGGATGGAACCTCCAATACAATGTTGAAAAGAAGTTGTCAGAGAAGATATCCTTGCTTTGTTCTCAATCATAGAGAATGAGTTCAACACTCACCATTAAGTATGGTATTAACAGTGGGTTTTTCATATATATCATTTATCAAATTGAATTAGCTAAACATTTTTATCATAAACTGTTGAATTTTGTTTCTTTTTTTCCTTCATCTATTGAGAGGAATATGTGATTTTTCTTTTTTATTCTTTTTAGATGGTAAACTTAACAGTGCTTTGAATAGGCCTCAATAATAGCACTTAAAAGATTTTAATTAAATTAGTCAACTATTTATTTGCACTGTGTATTAATCAGTGTTCTCTAGAAAAATAGAACCAATGGGATATGTGTGTGTGTGTATGTGTGTCTGGTCCAAAATCTGCAGGGTGGTCCACTGGGCTGGAAACCCAAGAGAGGGTGTAGGTGCAGTTCAAGTCTGAAGGCTACCCACTGCAGAATTCTTTCTTACTCAAGAGAGGTCTACTCAGGCCTCCAACCGGTTGAATGAGGACCATCCGTGTTATGGAGAGCAATCTGCTTTACTCAAAATCTACTGACTTAAATTTTAATCATATCCAAAAACATCCTCCAAGCAACATTCAAAATAACGTTTAACCACATATCTGGGCACTGTGACCCACACTTACTGCTATTTTCTTCACTGGATTACGTGCTCATGAAGAATATTAATATACTCTAAGCATCTTGTATTAATTACAATAGCTAGAATTTAAAAAAAAAATATCTCCATCTGTTCCCTTTTCTCAGGAAGAAAAAGAAATTTCATCAATGCAGTTTTTGTTCTTAGAAATAATATGTATTTCCTGTTTTAAGCAAAATTTTATGAAATAGGTTATGAAATAACATTTGTCTCATAGCTTTTAGTTTCTTTTTTTGCAAAAATGTTTTATTCAGACATCTCTCCCTCCTTTTAACAAATTACTATGTAATTTTTTGCCATAACTTAATGTGGATTTATTTTCAATGCCCTTTTAAAGTTACCAATTACCTTTGGATACTGGGATTGTCTGGAATTCACTTCATGTCTTATAAAATAAGCATAGCCTTCCTTTCTGGGAAGAGGAGTTTCTTTCTCTTTGTTTATTAAAATTATTTATAAAAATTTCATAAATCTCCTATGCAAAACAGTCTTGATGAGCATATATTAAATTTTTAAAAGTTTTTTTCACTTAATGTGAGTCATTATATCTTGTTCTCTTTTTGTTGATAATTCTGATATGAATTTAATTTTTTCTTTCTGATGCAATTGTGTACATTCAAGTGATGGGGAAAGAGTCTCAGCTAAGATCATTGCACATCACTGATGGCCCATAGAAAATACATTTCCAACCTGCAAAGAGACAAAGTTGGCACTCAAGGTCACAGAATGCTGCAGTTAACTGGCCTTTTGAGAAAGAAAATCTTAAAACAAGATTTAAAAATTAAAGTATTATTTATGATTATGTATAATAGCAATATAAAACATGGTGTGATAAGTTATAATAAATTAAAATAGTTTGTTTCTACAAACCTTTGTTATATGTTAGAGAGTGTGATATTGTCTTATAATTTCTGCTTGGAATTGCTGGTTTTTTTTCATGATATCTCTAATGTGGTTTCTCATCTGAGGGGGCTGTTTTGTACATAGAAGAGAATCCATTTAGTGTTAAACACAATAAATTTGCTATTACATTTGGAAATGGCCCTATATGAGGAAAGAACACCATAGTTTTTGAATATCATCTCACACATTATCAAAATAAAATAAAATAAAATTTTTGATACACTTAGGCAGCATCTATTAAAAAAATCCCCTAAGATATCGAGAATTTGCACTTGGTCCAAGGAAAATAAAAATGAGAAATGCAAGCAAGAAAAGGTGATGTGTAGAATTGGCTTTCTATTATAAAAAAAGTACTTGCCTAAATATCATGGTTTTTAGAACATTGAGAAAGTCTGAGAGGAAGAAAAACAAGGTCCTACTTACCTATCATGAAGCTATAATGTGAGGAGAAACATGAATCTGTTTAGTAATCAATCATGATGAATCCAATATTGAGATGCAAATACCAAATAGAATAGTTCACCTTTAATTATTTTAATGAAAACTAATGTATCAAGTTTTTTGCAAAGTCTGTTTTACTTGGACAATGTTTTAAAAGAGAGATGAGAGGGGGAAAAACAGCTGAATTCTTGGGCCTGAAAAATACAGTTTTATCATGAAGGAGAGGTTGTGTGTTTATCCATTCATTGTCAGAGGACACATAGGTTGCTTCTATATCTTGACTACTGTAAATAATGTTGTAACAAATATGGGAGTGCAGATGTCTCTTTATCATAATGATTTCATTTCCTTTGGATATATATCCAGAGTGCAGTTGCTGGATCTTGAGTAGTTCTATTTTTAATTCTAATTTTAATTATTTTTAATTTTAATTCTATTTTAATTTTTTAAGGGAACTCCATACTGTTTTCTACAAAACAGGTGCATCAATTTACATTCCCACTAACAGTATATAAAGATTTTCTTTCCTTCACACCCTAACCAATACTTACTATCTTTTGTCTTCCTGGTACTAGCCATCCTAAGAGGTGTAAGGTGATTTTTTTTTGTGGTTTTTCTTTTCATTTCCCTGATAATTAGTGATGTTAAGCACCTCTTCAAATACCTGTTGGCCATTTTGTGGTGTGTATGCACACACACAGGAATATTATTCCACCGTAAAGATGGAAATCCTGCCACTTGGGAAAGCACAAATGAAACTGGAGGACATATGTTACTGAAGTAAGCAAGACACAGAAAGACAACTGTTGTGTGATCTCACATGCGTAATGTAAAAGTGTCAAACTTGGGCGCCTGGGTGGCTCCGTTGGTTAAGCGAATGCCTTTGGCTCAGGTCATGATCCTGGAGTCCCAGGATCGAGTCCCACATCGGGCTCCTCTGACCCTCTTCCCTCTCGTGCTCTCTGTCTCTCATTCCCTCTCTCTCAAATAAATAAATAAAATCTTTAAAAAAAAAGTGTCAAACTCATAAAATGAGAGAATAGAATTGTGGTTGCCAGGGGCTGAGGGTGGAGGAAATGTGGAGATGTTGGTCAAAGGCTACAAACTTTCAGTTTTTAAGATAAGTTCTGGGGGTTTAAAGCATAATATGATGATTGTAGTTAATAATACTGTGTTGTGTTCTTGAAATTTGCTAAGAGAGTAGATCTTAAGTATCGTCATCACAAAAAAAGTTAACTTTGTGAAATAATGAATATGTTAATGAACTTGATTGTGGTAATCATTTTATAGTATCTGTGTATTAAATCATATTATACACCTTTGGAAAAAACAAAACCATCATGTTGCACAACCTAAATATATACCACTTTTATTTGTCAATCATACCTCAGTAAAGCTGGAAAAAAATAAGCAATTGCTCTATTTTCATTATGGGGACATGCCAGCCAATTCAGATTGATATATAATCGATATGTAATTTCTGGTTCATGAAGGAGATATTTCTTCTGTTCTTTCGTTGGCTGCAATGTCTCTTATGGGCTCAGCCTTCCAAAACCTCTCAGGACTCTTTAATTTTTGGTGCATACACAGAAAAGAACGAACCAGGAAAACAGCTAGTCCTTCTAACTAAAAGGTAATCAATGAGAGTTTTGCCTTTTTAAAAATCTACTTCATCAATTATTTCCAAGAGCTTTTCCACTATATACATTTATAAGTCTTAGAGTTGACTTACAGATTGAGAAACGAGGCACTGCTTGAAAAATAAATGACTGCTTCAACAGAGGGTAATTGTTTCCTTTACCCACACTCAATAACAGTAAGTGGGTGACTGTACTTTGTATGTGTACTTAGTTCCTTATCTTTGACTTTACTCTTCAGAAGACCTCCAGGTGGTGCCATATGTAATTCTGCCTTTCACGGGGCAAGCTGTGCCCTGTTAGGTTTCAATAAATGTGTTCTGGTAATAGCTTGCAGTTTGGAAAAGCAAAACAAAATACTGAGTACTCAGGCATGGTATTAAATTATGCCTTCCTCTGAATGAAAGAGAAATCATTCTGGTGCTAATAAAATTTGCATGTATATAAAGTAGGAAATAACATGCTTTAACATAAATGCCCAAGGAAAAAACCATTGCAGCTGGCTGTCAAAAGCTTGGCTCTTGTGTCCACCTGGCTAATAAACACAACCCTTTACTACAACTGCGCTTCCAGCAGTTTTTCTTTATTTTTTGACTACAGTTTGGAGGCAGAGGAGGGCTTGGCTGATTACAGAATTCCTTTGGATGTAAATGAATGTGTGTAGTAAAAGAAGGAGGTCACTTTGTCCCTGAGTGTGTGAATGACTAAATTTAGGCTTCAGATTTTTGAAGGTTATGGTTTATAGTTTATCTAAATTTAATTCTACAATTTGATACCTTAAATTCTGGGATTTCTCTGGAATTCAGTTGGTCCTTTTTGGTCTTGAGGAGCATTTTTATCATAAAAGAAGAGTTATTTTACTACTTGTTAGGAGATAAAAATATTAAATTTTGTATTTAAACTTTAAAAAAAATTGTGAAATTTTGAAGTCTGTGTAGTGAATCACCATATAATTCCACCTGGATCTTCCCACATAAATTCATTATAATATTTTTTTGACAATAGTTCAAACTTTGATTTAGGTTGGGAGGAAATATATAGTACAAGAGCCATAACAGATTTTAGTGGAGATTTAGGGTTATTAAAGATCAAAGTTAATTTCGAGAGTCTCCTATAAACCTCTGTCTGTAACCCCGTGGAAAAGACAACACAAGTATGTAGTAAAATTTCAAGTAATTAGTCTTATTTCTATTAGTCTTTAGAATAACTCAGACTCATCACTGTATACTCTGCAACTGCAATCTAGTCCTGTATCTTTATTAAAGCTAAAGATGACTTTATTTTTCCATATTACAAATAAGTAAAATGATTCTGAATTTTGTCAATCGCCATGAAGGTTAAAATAGAAATAAGATCATTGTTAACGTTTAGTAAATTTGGTAAATTGTCTTAAATACATATATATATATATAATATATATATATTTTAAAGACTTTATTTATTTGAGAGAGAGAGAGTGAGAGAGAGAGCACAAGCAGGGGGATCAGGAGGCAGAGGGAGAAGCAGGCTCCCCGCGGGGCAGGGAGCCGGACATGGGACTTGATGCCAGGACTCTGGGATCATGACCTGAGCCAAAGGCAGACTGACTGAGCCACCCAGGTGCCCTGTCCTAAATATATTTTACTTTCTTATTTGCTTGGATCCACAATAAAGAAAGAGTAACTGGGTGTTTTAGTAAATGTTCTGGTGAACAAATCTTCTAGGGCTATAGTTCTACTTTCTGGAGCAAGTGAGGATTACTTGGGGAATATCTTTTGTCTCATCTCAAAGAAAGTGATACTAAAGCATCCATATCAGGCACTATCCATTTCTCCCATTTCCCTCCAACTTTTCTTTGGGACTCTATGTCATCCTTAGCTACTTTTTCCTTACATACAATTCCAGATACGGGTACTTGGTCTCATATATTCCATACCAATATACAAAATGAAAAATAGGATACTATTTCATGAGTTTCCCTGTTCTTGTAAAATTTTTAAAAATGCCATAGAAAGTGGCTGAGAACTACAAATTTTAATATTTCTCTGTGACGTTCCTGGGCCTAAACTGTACCTATATCTCAACTGAACTATATGTCTCTGTGATGCTCTGGAAGGTGATCAATCTGAATAAAACAAACAGCATAAGAGTAAGTTAATATTTTGAAATTTATTTATAATGCCAATTTATATTGACAAAGTTTGCTAATAAATTCCACACATATCTCACTTGAGCTGCACAGTTTCTTTATTTTCCTGTGTTTTTTTTTTTTAATGCAGTTATCAATAGTAATAAAGTTCATTGTATGTTGACATTGCGAAGAGAGAATTCTAAGGAAATATGAAAGAATAGGAGACTTAGAGGGTAAT
Source organism: Zalophus californianus (assembly GCF_009762305.2). Classification (NCBI taxonomy): domain Eukaryota; kingdom Metazoa; phylum Chordata; class Mammalia; order Carnivora; family Otariidae; genus Zalophus; species Zalophus californianus. The sequence continues at coordinate 190,764,189 of NC_045595.1, forward strand.
TTTATCTTGAATATTCAACATTGTGGGGCGCCAAGACAAAGAGTTTCAAAATACAGTATCAAAAACTTAAATATATAAATAATGCTTTTCACTAACAGACTTTTTTAGTCCTAAGTACCCACAGGATACTTTTTTAGGAAATCAATCTTTACATCTTTATTTTTATTTATTTTAACTTTTTGATGGAAGTTAGTTGACACCCAATGTTATAGTAGTTTCAGATGTACAACATAGTGATTCAATAAGTCTGTATGTTATGCTGTGTTCACCATAAGTGTAGTTATCATCTGTCACCATATGATGCTATTAGATATTTGTGTATTCAAAAGATGAGTCCAGAAGTAGAGATGTCACAAGGTCTGTAATTAGGATCATTGTTTTCAGGACATTTGAAATCTCTTTTACCCATGGATGATTGATATCTGAAAGAAGGCACCTGAACACCATATTCTACAGCGGAACAAACTGCAGAGTGAACTAGCAGAGTTGGGGGTCAATTTCTCTTGTTACCAAGGGCAGAAACATTGGGTTTCAGTAGTCTAAAGTTCAATAGAACTGCATCAAGGTTTAAGTTGTTTCCTAAAGAAAATTAGGCTGGTTTTGATACAAACTACAACACACCATGTAATGTTCTCTTTGTGTGTTTGTAATCTCATGTGTATGAATTAGTTTTTTTTCCCTATCTATGGTATTTGCTTTTTTTTTAAGATTTATTTATTTATTTGAGAGAGAGAGAGAGAGAGAGAGAGTTTGGGGGGAGAGGCAGAGGGAGAGAGAGAAAATCCAAAGCAGACTCCACTCTGAGATCATGACCTGAGCCAAAACCAAGAGCTGGACACTTAACCAACTGCACCACCCAGGTGTCCCTAATTTGCTTTGTTATTGAATTAAATACTTAGTTACCACTCTCTCGGTTATTTTCGCTGTTGTGCTTTTTTCAACACTTTGTAAAACCAAATGAAAGTAAATGGGCTAAATCTCTAATTACTTTTCTCTGTATTTCCTGCAGTGACTGCAGTTTTCTCAGACATTAGGTTTTGAAGGAAAAACAACATAATATGGTGTTTTTCATGGTTCTTAAGGGCCAAGTAATGTTTGCTCAGCTAGCAAGCATGTAGTATAGAAATAAGCACACATCAATGAATAAGCATATGGGATAGATACAGTGTCTTAAACATGTTCTACAACAATGCATACATTTGAAAACTTAATGGTGATCTTTATTGAGGTATTTGCAAGCAGACCTAATCGCTCCAATGGCAAAATCACTTGGAGTGTGAAAAGTTTGCCTGTCCATGTGCCAGGGATATCAGTGCGAGTTGTCTGCTCCAGTTGTCTGTCTCTCTGTGCAAGACAGCAGCCAAGAATGGTTTTCCAACTTGGCCACATGGGAAAAAGAACAGACAGGATAATTAAGTATACCCAGTCACATGAGGAGGATCAACAAGTCAGCACAATCACTGTGGTTGGCCTGATGGGGTGAGAGCAAAGGGCAAGATAATCCGGGCCTTGTCCTATTGTGCAGTGGGCTAAAGCAAACTGATCAAATGGAAGTGAAATAAAAACTCTAGGAAGAGACAGAATAATCCATTTATTTTGAAGATGAAATTGCTTCAGTCAAAAGTTGCTTTGGAAGTGGACATCACTCAATAGAGAAATGACAAAATTAATATGGAAAGCTTAGATTATCAAAATGTCGATAAATAATTGTTGCATAAGTAATACCCCTTCATGAGTGATTACCCGTAATTTTATTTTAATATTGTTAAAAAGTATCTTTTCTCAATTGAAAGAGAGGCTGGATGTAGAAATAATGAGTGTCATACTTTGTATATCACATCCCAAGAGAAAGTAGTCTGAAATTAAATAGATGAGTAATATTCCAGAGATGAATTTATTCCCTTTAATATGTTGACCAATAATTTGACTCAGGTAGTCAATTATTTGAGTGGTATTTTTTTTTAAAGATTTTATTTGTTTACTTGAGAGAGGGAGAGAGAGAGAGAGAGGAGATGCAGGGAGAGGGCCAGAGGGAGAGAGCGATACAGACTTCCCACTGAGCAGGGAGCCCGACTTGGAGCTTGATCCTAGGATCCCATGATCATGATCTGAGCTGAAGGCAGATGTTTAACCAACTGAGCCACCCACGCACTCCTTGAGTGGTATTTCTAATACAGTCATTGAGTGTAATTTCTACTATGGAACACAGGGTAATAGGAAACATTTAAAGCCAAAGAGTGATACCTAGGTAATCATTTAATTGGCGAGCTTTGCATTAACTTCAGGATTACAAGTAACATACCTCAAGGTAATTTCACAAAGCACTGCAGTAAATCAAGTGTTGGATGAGTCTAAATGAATGGCACAAACTTGAAGAAAGTGAGAAATGAGACCAATAATAAAGCAGTTCATGACAGCAAGTAGGAATTAGGAAGAGGAAATATGCCCAGAGATGCCGTAGAAATCATCCACCAAATTTCAAGTACAGTAGCGCCACAGGAGAAGAAAAGAAGTCACATAAATGTTAAAATCAATAAATAGGAATGTGTGAGGTTGGGGCAGTTAGAAAAAAACTGCAGCATAATTACTTTAGAGTCCGCTGAAAATGTGAATTCTAAGTAGCCATTTCAATAAGGTACAATGAAAGCATTTAAGATGGATAAGACTCCTTTACAAAGCACGTGATAACAGTGGTAAGTACTCTGAAATGGATGCTGTTTGTATCCAAATAATACTCCATTACAATGGCTTTTAAGGATTAGAAAGGGAGTCTGTTCAAGCTGTAGTCCTAACCCAATTTTTGAAGTCCCAAGGGAGAGAGGTAATAAATGAGTTAAATGTAATAATAAAGCACTTTTATCCAAAGCTGAGTTTCTGGCACAGCATAAAAATCAGAAGCTCTTTTTGCAGGGGTGGATTTACCAAAGCCTGTTTCTCTGTGCCTTCGAGTAACTATCTGTATAAAAGATGAGAGATTTATTGACAGGGGAGGGAAGAAAGCATGGTTTGTTTTAAAATTCAGCTCAGGTTGGTTAGTAGGATGCTATTTTATAAAATGTGCATTTTGTGATTATGACCCTTAAATTTGTCCCTGCATTTATTGATAAAATCTGCAGACTGTATCCATAACCATGACCAGTCAGTTCTATTGATGTAGTCAGGAAAAGCGTGCTAGACAGATCAAAACAAGACTTCACAATTGCACAAAGGAGCAAGTAACAGGCTCAGCTCTGCCTTTTCTTATAATAGTTCTGTATTCCTTTCACTGCCTTTCTGTTTATTATATTTGTGATAAATGATTCTGTGTGTGTGTGTGTGTGTGTGTGTGTGTGCGTGTATTTTAATCCCCCTCCGGTTATCTGTTCTTTACATAAACATTTTGAATAAATCAATCTTTATCTAGGGAAGATTCTTAGAGCAGCTAAAGGGAACAGGACATGACAACTACTCTCTCTAACAAAGAAAATAAAATTGATTGTACAACTGATCATATTACCCATTCACATCCTAAGAATATCCATTTCTGATCTTTCCCATCTTAGAACCTTCATATTATAACTTATTACTGAGTAAGGCGATTTTTAAATAAAATATGGCAATATCCTTGTTAATACTTTCTTTTTGTTAATGAACAGGAAATTTGATTTTATTTACTTTTTAAAATTTTTATTTTTTTGAGATATAATTGACATTCAACATTATATTAACTTGACGTGTACATGATGATTTAATATTTGTATATATTGCAAAATTATCACCACAATAAATCTAGCTAACACCTGTTACCATACATACTTACATACATACTTGTGATGAGAATTTTAAAAGTTGTTCTCTTCAAATATGCAACTTTCAAATATGTAATACAGTACCATTAACTAGAGTTGCCATGCTATACATTACAACCCATGACTTGTTTATTTTATAACTGGAAGTTTGTACCTTTTGACTCCCTTCATCAATTTTGCCAGGTCCCAACCCCCCATTCCCTGCTTCCGGCAACCACCAATCTGTTCTCTATTTTGGTTTTTTTAGATTCCACATATAAGTGAGATCATATGGTATTTCTCTTTCCCTGTCTGACTATTTCATTTAACATAAAGTTCTCAAGTTTCATCCATATTGTCACAAATGACAAGATTTCATTCTTTTTTATGGCTGAATAATATTCTATTGCAAATAATGTATCACATCTTTTTTACCTTTTGATCTATCAATGGACACTTGTATCCATATCTTAGTTGTTGTAAATAAGGCTGCAATGAACATTCTGTGCATAAATTTTTTTAAGTTAGTGTTTTTGTTTTGTTCAGATAAATATTCAGAAATGGAATTGCTGGATCATATGGTAATTCTATTTTTTAAAAAGATTTTATTTATTTGACAGAGAGAGAGAGAGAGAGAGAGAACAAGCAGAGGGAACAGCAGAGGGAAGGGAGTAGCAAGCTCTCTGCTGAGCAGTGAGCCCGATGCGGGGCTCGATCCCAGGACCCTGAGATCATGACCCAAGCCAAAGATAGATGCTTAACCAACTGAGCCACCCAGGTGCCCCTCTATTTTTATTTTTTTTGAGGAACCTCCATAATGTTTTTCATAGTAGCTGCACCAATTTATATTCCCTTGAACAGTGTACAAGGATTCCCTTTTCTTCACGTCTTTGCCAATACTATTTATTTCTTACCTTTTTGATAATATCCATTCTAAAAGGTGTGAGTTGATATCTCATTGTGGTTTTGATTTGCATTTCCCTGATGATGAGTGATGTTGAGCATCTTTTTTGTATCTTTTGGCCATCTGTATGTCTGTCTTGGAAAAGCATCTATTCAGATCCTCTGCCCATTTTCCAATTGTACTATTTTTGTTTGTAAAATTGTACTATTTTGGTTTTTGCTATTAAGTTGTATGACTTCTTTATATATTTTGAGTATTAACCCCTCATCAAATATGTGATTTACCAAATACTTTCTCCCATTCAATAGGTTGTGAAAGTTGATTTTATTGATATAATTTACTATCTACTTTCTTTTGACTATTTCAGCTAGGTTGCTATAAAGATTTGTGTTGTTAGTCAAATCTCTTTGGTATGTGATTGAGTCTATTGATACACATAGATGGGATTAAACAGGTAGACTGTATTAAAGAGAGGTCATAATCCAATGACCATTAAGTTATTCAGCATTGTTAGGGACTTTTTATTTTCAAAGTAGCAGTTCTTAAGTTCACTGTATCGCTTTGTATAATATGAAATGTATAATACAAAATGTCATATATGTCCATAGGTAGAGAGACCATTATAAGTATCCATATATCCATAGGTCATATGTGTCATCTGTCTATCTATCCATCCATCAGCTATTTATCATCTATTATCATTTATCCCTATATCCACATATCTACAGAGATACATGGATAGATAGGTAGACAGATAGAGACATAAAGAAAGAATATAAATTTTTGCTATGTCTATATATGGATATAGCATATGGTATGTGAACTGGTTATCATGATTATTCAAGGAACTTTTACAAAGAAGCTAGGAATAAATAACCAAACTCTGGAAAGGTCAGAAAAGAGAGCAATTCCAGAGGTACAAAAACAAGTTTTCATGGACTCTTCAGAGTATCAACAAAAGATGTAATTACGTTTTAGTGCTCTTAGGATCCATGATGCTCCATTCTAATTTTCTACTTCATGGAAGAAGGGATTAGATTAGCCTAATTTTACTCAGGCTATACAAATGTATTTTAATCTTCTGTGGTAGGTGAACAAAGGTTATGGAGCCCAGACTTAGGTTCTCGCTTTCAGAGAACTCGAATCATGATGAATTTAACAGCCTCTCCAGAGACACTTCGCGTGAGTAGGGTGAGACCAATCAGTTACCTGGTCTAGGAAGATGTGAGTGAAATAGAGTGTCTTCATATAGTATTCCCTCTCCATCTGACCCTTATAATTGTAACATTATTTCTAAGAGAGCAGAAACCTAAATGCATTGTTTTGCTTTGTTTTCCACAAGAGGCTGTAAATTATTATGTACTCCTGTAACAATCCAATAGAAAGATTAGTTGATTTTTTATTTGATTTGAGTCATATATAAATGCCAATTCCAAATTAGTATTTCTCGCTAATAACTTCCAAAATTGAAGTAAAGATTGAGCTAAAAAAATAATCTATCTTTGGACTGTTTGATGTTGTAAGACAGAAAGAACTAAACCCAGGAAGTTAGAATCAATATTTTCTTACACTTAAAGTATACTTTTCCTCCCAATCATTTCAAAATGAGGGGGACAAATGGGATTTCAATACCAAAAAAAAACCCACAGTATTTTCTTTTGTTCATTTTGAATAATTAATATTAATAAGTTAAACAATAATAGGCTGAAAACTGCTAAGTTTATCAGTTACTACTAGCAAGTCCTATAATTTTAGAGACAAAGCCCATACTACAAACAAGGGAGCAATTACTTTGACTTAAAGTTTGTAATAGTTTGAACTTTTGGCTTTTTTTTTTACAAGATCATTTTTGGACTTTGTATAGATTTTTATTTTCCCATGTAAAATTATGATCCTTGTCTACATCTATTAAGCATAAGATCTAATTTTATTGACAGAAAGGTAGAAATGCTACATTAATAGCTAAGGGCTTGGTGATCCAGAATATGGTAAGTTAAGTATTAATGAGAATTGTATTTTACCGTGTTCCACAGAAGCCAAAGAAGTGTTTGATATAATATGTACGAGTCTGAGTTATAGGAACATTCATACAGCATTAAGAAATTATATATGAAAAAAGAAATTATATGCCATAAAGCTATTTTATCTGAACTATATTTCTTAGTATTCTTCTCTATTAAATAGCTGACTTAGGGCCTTGGAACATCTTGAGAAATGATGTCCTTCTAAGTGGGATTTATAAATATTCCTTGACAAGAAAAGATACATTTACTCCATATTTTTAGTATGCATTATTTTATGACTTCAAACTGCAAACCCAGATTTTTCCTCCTTATTAATTTTTTTTTAGATATGTTGTAGAAAAATGTATTTCAAATATTTGTGGGAGAGAAATATTTTTGAAAAGGGGAAATGAACTATAATCTTAAAAAAACCAAGTGATTTTTTTCAATCTGCATGTTTAACTAATAGGAGAAATTACATGAAAGCCTTTTTAATACTTAAAAGCCCAAACTGTGTGATACTGAATCTAAACTACTGCTATCATTTATCATTTAATCAGCAGATATTTATTGAACATCTATTAAGTTCAAGAAACTGTACTCTGTGCTATGGCTTTACAGGACCTAAAATTGCTGCACTAAAATAATTTACAGCCAGAAGAAGCCTTTTCATATCAGTTACAGTAGCCCATTTGTAACCATTTCAAGCAGAACACGTAGCTAAAAGTAACAGAGTGCCTGACTAATGGTTGGATAATAACAGCATTGATTTGCTTGTCATATCAAAAACTCTGAAAGAAGTCAGTCCTGGGGCTGGTCAGGGCATTGGAATGAGTACCTTGGTAGTTCTCTCGGCTTTTTTTCTTGATTTCCATATGGCTGTGCTAACTTCAAGCACCACATTCTCTCACTGCAGTGTAGAAAAAGAAAGAAAAAGACTAGAAAAATGTGGCTTTATTGCCCTATGTCTCTCTCTGTCAAATAAATAAATCTTAAAAAAATCTTAAAAAAAATAAATCAACATTGGTACATTACTTTATCTAAACTCCAGACTTCCCTTGGGTCTCATCACTTTTTTCACGAATGTCTTCTCTCTGTTTCAGAACCTACTCCTGTGAGAATTTCTCAGTCCTTCCTTGATTTTTCCTTTCAATGCTTCCTTATTTGAGAGTATGGATATCTCTCTATCTCTACATCTATTTACCTACATCTATGTCTAATATCTCTTTCTCTCTCTATATATATATATGTATAATCACCTTCAATTTTATGCTATGATTTGTCTCTGTAAAATGCTTTCATATATCGATGGCCCCTAAATCTGAAGTTTTCATATGATTTATATGTATTCATATACATACATTCATACACAAAAACACATATACTGATTTTTATTGTCAGATGAGAGTCTTTCAAATACTGGAAGACTTTTTGGGCTGAATTGTGTCCCCACACAAAATTTATATATTGAAGTCCTAACCACTATTATCTCAGAATGTGACTGTATTTGAAAATAAGGTTTTTAAAGAGATGATTAAGTTAAAATGAGATTTTTAACTAATCCAGTATGACTGATGTCCTTAAAGAGAAAAATTTAACATAGAGAAGAAAATAGACACATAATGTGCACAATGATGACTATGTGAAGACACAGGGAGTGAACCACCAGCAAGCCAAGGAGAGAGGCCTCAGAAAGAACCAAATCTTGACACCTTGATCTCTGATTTGTAGTCTCCAGACCAGTTTGTGATACTTTGTTATGGCAGCCCTAGAGAACTAATATAATTTCACTGAGTTTTTCCAGAGTTATCTCACATTAACTTTTTCCAATTCTTTCAATTTTTTGTCATAATACACTAGTCCCCCTTATCTGAGGGGGAAACATTCCATGACCCCCAGTGGATGCCTGAAACTGTGGGTAGTACTAAATCCTATATACACTATTTTTTTTCCTATACATACATACCTATAGTTTAATTTATGAATTAGATACAATAAGAGATTAACAACAATAACTAATAGTAAAATAGAACAATTATAACAATACATTGTGATAAAAGTTATGTGAATATGGTTTCTCTCTCTCTCTCTCTCAAAATGTCTTATTGTGCTATACTCACCCTTCTTCTGATGGTGATGATATGAGATGATAAAATACCTCCATGATGAGATGAAATGAGGTGAATGACATAGGCCTTGTGATGTAGTATTAGGTTACTGTTGACCTTCTGATGATACTTCAGAAGGAAGACCGTTTGCTTCCAGACCACGGTTGACTGTGTTTAACTGCAAGAACTGAAACCCCAGAAAGCAAGACTGCCCATAAGGGGGCTGTTGTAAGACAGTGGCCAACCACCCCAGGCTGTAGGGGACGATGCTGTTTTTAGCACTGGAATTCCCACATCCAGGGAAATCTCTCAGTGCAGTTCATCTGTGGGTGTTTACATATATTGGGATTCCCTTTTGTGGTGCTCTAGGTTGATAATAGCCCTCTTATAATACAGTTCCTAGAGATTTTCATAGACTTTCCATAACCTAACCAGGCCAGGCTATGTGAGATCATGTGAGATTATGTCATATGAACTGTACATGTACAAAAATTTGAAGGCATAGGTAGCATATTCTTAACTTAAACTAGGATTGAATTTTACTAAAACTAAGTATAGTGTATAAGTAAAGATGAAATGACTGGGTGCCATCGATAGGTGGACTTTCAGTGATTTGCCAGTGTGATGATGCAGGTCCATCTATAAATTCTCATTTTGTGACCAGCCATATTTACTTGCCAGGAAAAATGACTAGCTTGGATCTGAGAGGGCAATTGGTAGCTATCTGATCTAGAAAATTTATGTGAATCAAATGGGATTTAAATTCATGACTCTGCTTCATTAATATTAACCTCAAAGAGAGTGAACAAGATAAAGGATATTAACTCTTGCCTCATTTTCACGGGCTTTTGTTAAATTACTAAGGGTCAGTGGAGTTTACTTAGCCAGTTATTATTCTTAAAATGATGCTATCAAGAAGATAGCATAATGCAAGAACAAAAGGAAATGTAACTTGTTCTGATTAACATTAGGAGTCACAAATCATCCCATTGATAGAACTCAATCAAGTCTGAATATTATGATCTGGAATCAAACTTGAAACCAGAGATCTATAATAGGAGGAAGCACAAAGTAATGATTGAGATAGTGAATTCTGGGGTCAGATTGTCTCCATCATTTGATAATTGGGGTCTTTGGAAAGTTAGTTAACCTTTTGGATATTTTGTTTCCTTATTTATAAAGTAGTATTGCTAATTAATAGCCCTTCCTCATTTGATCACTGCTCAGCTGACTTAAGTCTGTTTTCTTGACTGTTCTGAGTTTCCTTTAAATACTGGATTTGATGGCATCAATTAATTGTGAGGATAAAATAAAAAAAAGTATATAAAGTCTCCAACCAATTCTATTATTATTATTCACTAGGTTATGTAGATATTATGTATAATCTATTTTTTTCTAACAAATCAAAGAGTAACTATATGATTAGTTATGCTACACATAATTTTCACTTGTACAATAATCTATGTTGCTCCCTGATGTTTTCTTTTGCTGACACATGCTTGATGTCAGGGGCAGGGGGTATTGCCTGATAAACTTTGTACAGAAATTATCAAACTGTCAAAAAAAACTAAAGAAGATAGATTAGAAAATAAATACTCCTTATTTTTGAGGTAAAACAAAAAGGCATGTCTTAACATTTTCCAACCCCATATATAGTTATACTGGTAAAGTTCTGCCCTTGCTACCTTTTAATTATTTTTTACTCTTTTCTCCTATTTCCTACTTTTTTTTGTAGAAGTAACGGGCAGTCAAAACAATACAAACATTATTTAATCAAGGGTCTATTTCAAGGCTGTATAACCACAAGGCAGATTTGGATACTGTAGGAATTAATCTTAATTTATCTAATCAAATGTTGTGAGAGAGAGAGAGAAAGAAAACACAAAAGCAACCTCTAAGAAAATAGTTGTTTCATGAATTAGGTTAAACACATTGTTCTCAGATATAATTCAATAGTAATAATTTTTGTCGTATTTATACAATGATTTTTTTGTTTGCTTTGGAAATTATATGTTGATATAATTTTATCTATGACAGTTATGATTTCAATTATATTATATATATATTTATACTTCTAGGTATTCCAATTATTTTTAACTAAAATGACATTATTTCACTTTATTTTCCTCCAAACTTTTTATTTATATTAATGAATTTGAATCATAACATAAGAAAATAGTACATTGAGTTTAACTAACAGCTATCCAGTTTGAACATTGATTTGATGACATCCCTATGAATTACACTGCAGAAAGTATATTTGTAAATCAATATTTTTACACTTCTAAGAATAATATATCTCTTTTGGAGGGTGTATAGGAGAAAGGATATAATTTCAATTCTGAAAGAAATATTTTGTTTGGTTTGCTTTCTCTACAAAGTTTTTTTATTTTAATTCCAGTATGGTTAACATACAGTGTTATATTAGTTTCCGTTGTACAATATAGCAATTCAACAGTTCTCTATATCATTACTCAGTGCTCATCATGAGAAGTGTGCTCTTAATCCCCTTCACCTATTTCACTCATCCCCCACCCATCTCTTCTCTGGTAACTATCATATTGTTCTCTATAGTTGAATCTATTTCTTGGTTTTTCTCTCTCCTTTTTTCCCTTTGCTTATTTGTTTTGTTTCTTAAATTTCACATATGAGTGAAATAACATGGTATTAGTCTTTCTCTGACTGACTTATTTTGCTTAGCATTATACTCTCTAGCTACATCTATGTTGTTGCAAATGGCAAGATTTCATTCTTTTTTATGGCTGAGTAATATTCTATTATAGAACACACACACACACATATATATATTTCGCCTCTTCTTTATTCATTCTTCAGTAAGTGGACAGTTGGGCTGCTTCCATAATTTGGCAATTATAAGTAATGCTGCTATAGACACTGGGGGGCATGTATCCTTTTGAATTAGTGTTTTTGTACTTTTGGGGTGAATACTCAGTAGTGAGATTACTCATAAAAAGTAGATCTATTTTTAACCTTTTGAGGAAACTCCATAGTGTTTTCCACAGTGGCTGCACCCAGTTTGTATTCCCAATAACAGTGCATGAGGGTTCCTTTTTCTTCACATCCTTACCAACACTTGTAGTTTCTTGTGTTTTTTATTTTAGCCATTCTGACAAGTGTGAGGTGATATCTCATTGTGGTTTTGATTTGCATTTCCCTGATGGCAAGTGATGTTGAGCATCTTTTCATGTGTCTATTGGCCATCTTCATCTCTTCTTTGGAGAAGTGTCTGTTCATGTCTTCTGCCCACTTTTTAATTGGATTATTTGTTTTTTGGGTGTTGACTTATATCAGTTCTTTATATATTTTGAATACTAACCTTTTATCAGATGTCTTTTGTAAATTTCTCTCCCATTCAGTAGGCTGTCTTTTAGTTTTGTTCATTGTTTTCTTTGCTGTGCAGAAGCTTTTAATTAAAAAAAAATTTTTAAAGATTTATTTTATCTATTTAGGAGAGAGGGGGATTGGGAAAATGTAGAGGGAGAGGGAAAGAGAAAATCCCAATCAGCCTCCCCGCTAAGCACAGAGCTGGACCTGGGACTCCATCTCAGGACCCATGAGATCATGACCCCGAGCTGAAATCAAGAGCTGGACGCCTAACTGACTGAGTCACCTAGGTGTCCTAGAAGTTTTTAATTTTGACGTAGTCCCAATAGTTTATTTTTGCTTTTGTTTTCCTTGCCTCAGGAGACATGTCTAGAAAAATGTTGCTATGGTCAGAGTCAAAGAAATTACTCCCTGGGCTCTCTTCTGGGATTTTTATGGTTTCAGGTCTCACATTTAGGTCCTTAAGTCATTTGAAGTTTATTTTTGTGTATGGTGTAAGAAGTGATCCAGTTTCATTCTTTTGCATGTAGTTGTCCAGTTTTCCCAACACCATTTGTTGAAAAGACTGTCATTTTCCCATTGCATGTTCTTACCTCCTTTGTGAAAGTTTAATTGACCATATAATTGTTCATCTTTTCAAAGAACTAACTGATGGTTTCATTGATCTGTTCTATTTTTTTTTTTTTTTTTAGTTTCTATATCATTTATTTCTGCTCTAATCTTTACTATTTTCTTTTCTTCTGCTGGTTTTGGGTTTTGTTTGTTCTTGCTTTTTCTAGTCTCTTTAGGTGTAAGCTCATGTTGTTTATTTGAGATTTTTCTGGCTTCTTGAATTAGGCCTGTATTGCTATAAATTTCCCTCTTAGAACCCCTTTTGTTACATCCCAAAGATTTTGAGCCATTGTTTTCATTTGTTTCCATGTGATTTTTGATTTCTTCTTTGATTTCTTGGTTGACCAATTTATTATTTAGTAGCTTGGTATTTAACTTCCTCGTATTTCTGCTCTTTTCAGATTTTTTTTAATGGTTGATTTCTAGTTTCATAACATTGTGGTCTGAAAGATAATGGTATGATTTCATTCCTTTTGAACTGGGTTGTTTTGTGGCCTAATATGTGATCTATTCTGGTGAATGTTCCATGTGCACTTGAAAAGAATGTGTATTCTGCTGTTTCAGGATGCAATGTTCTGAATATATCTATTAGATCCATCTGGTCCAGTGTGTCATTCAAAGCCACTGTTTCCTTGTTGATTTTCTGTTTGGATGATCTGTCCGTTGATGTCAGTGGGGTGTTAAAGTCCCAGTGTTACTGTTGATTAGTTTCTTTTTGTTTGTTATTAACTGTTTTATGCATTTGAGTGCTCCTAAGTTGGGTGCATAAATATTTACAATTGCTATATCTTCTTGTTGGATTGTACCCTTTATTATTACATAGTGTCCTTCTTTGTCTCTTGTTACGGTCTTTGTTTTAAAATCTATTTTTTTTTCCCTTCTATGTATTGTTACCCTGGCTTTCTTTTGACACCCATTTGTATGATAAGTATTTCTCTATCCCCTCACTTTAAATCTGCAGGTGTCTTTGAGTCTGAAATGACTCTCTTGTAGGCAGCATATAGATGGGTTTTCCTTTTTTATCCATTCCATCACCCTGTCTTTTGATTGGAACACCTAGTCCACTTACACTCAAAGTAATTATTGATAGATATGTATTTACTTGTTTTGTGGTTGTTTTTGTTGGTTTTGTCTGATCCTTTCTTCTCTTGCTCTCTTTCATGGTTAGCTGACTTTCTTTAGTGATATACTTGGATTCCTTTCTCTTTGCCATTAAGTTTGTGTATAACACCTTCTGCATATAGCAGTCTTTATGAAGTTGATGGTTACTTAAGTTTGAACTCATTATTTACTCTGAGGAAAATATTCTGAGTGGAAAAATTTTTTTAAAATCTAGAATGAAGATTGCTTAAATCTTCCATGCCTCAATGTATATTTCATTTCTCCACCATCCCCATGAAGTCCAAAATAAATAAAGTAAGTAAGTAGGTAAGTAAGTAAGTAAGTAAGTAAGTAAGTAAGGATTTCCATACCCATTTTAATATCAAAAGATTTTGGAATCTTCCCTGCATTTTATAAGTTAGATTCATTTTCTTTCAAGGATGAACACTTACCCTTTATTTCAGTTTGACATTTTAAGATACAATATTTTTCTAGGAAATCATTCTTTCTTAAATTCAACTTAAATGTATTCTTTCTCTTTTCTAATTTATTTTATCTTAATGCACTTTTATCTACTGATAAATACCCATTTCCTTACCAAAAGTCACTCAAATAAGATTTTTTAAAACCCCATTGCCTGCTTTTTCTATACTTTTGAATTATTTTTGGATTATCTCTAAATTTGGATTATCTCTAAATTTGGGTTATCTCTATCTCTTGGGCCAAAAATAACAAAGTTTATTCTTTCCAAACATCTTTGATTAGTACTATTAGCATCTATATTACTTAGATATACTTAAATCAAAGAAATTCTTCATTTTACCTCATTAGAATTATTTAAGATTTCCACCTTCCCTGCTACATTTATTAATATTCTCTTACAACATTTAATTTCTTTTGCAATTCTTTTTTAAAAAACTGTATGTATTTATGTATGTATTTTAGAGAGGGGGAGGGAGAAGGGGGGAAACAGAGGGAGAGAGAGAGAGAGAGATTCTTAAGCAGGCTCCATGCCCAACATGGAGCCCAACCTAGGAATCAATCTCACAACCCTGAGATCATGACCCAAGCTGAAATCAAGAGCTGGACACTTAACTGACTGAACCACACAGGAGCCCCCTCTTCTTTGCAATTTTTAAAAAGAATTATTTTATATATATATATATATATATATATATATATATATATATATATATATACACAGAAAAAATATATTTTTTACATCCTTTAATTTTAATCAAAGCACACTAGAGGTCAGAAAAAATGTGATTTTTCAAGCAGGGAAAACGCATAGGTAGTCTTTATTTGTCATTGCTATTTATTACTTTTTCAAACAGTTAGCAGTTCATTTCTCTGTACCTGGGGCTGTTTCTCAACTAAAATAGATTGTACTCTGATGTTTAGCAACTGCTTGTGATTCAGCCCTTTGGTTCTAACATTGGAGTTTTTGGTGTTAACATTTGCTACATCATGATATTTTTAAGACCCAGGGCAAGTCTTTAAAGGTGTTTTATGCAATTGTTTCCCTTTTGGTTGTATTTTCATACACACCATTTTTTGTTGGCCATTCCATCCAAATTATTAGAAAATTGCAAGTACAAACCTTCTTTAAAGATTTGTGTGTTTGTTTCATATGTGGGTTATTCATATATGTATACATAAGTAAAAGAGTAGAAGAAGACCTGGATATTATATCAGTCTTTTTCCTTAAAGTAATTGTGTGATCTTTGACCACCTACCTCAGTTTTCTAAATCTTCGTTTTTTTAAATCTTTAAAAAAATTCATATAAAAAAGCATAAATGATCATGAATATGTTCACGAATTTTCACAAGGTGACCACACTTATGTAACCAGAATCCAACAGAGAAAATGTTATCACATCCCAGAAGCCCCCTTTGTGTCCACATTTAGTAAATGATCTTCAAGGATAAACGATATTCTGACATCTAACCCCAAAGGTTAATCTTGTTAACTAACCCTTGATTTTGAACTTTATATGATTGAAATCATAATATATACATTTTTAACTTCTCTCATTTTTTCTTTTTTTTCTCAAAGTTATTTTTGTAATATTCATCCAGACTGTTGCATATAGTTATAGTTCGTACTTTCTCATTCTATGTAGTATTTCATTGTGTGACTCTATGCAGTGAATTTATCTGTTTTTAGAAGGGATTTGCTACCAGGTCAACTAAATCTTTGCCTATAATAAAGATAAAATTGCCAAATCAGATACAATATAATTTTTAAAATCTTACCCAGCACCAAATTACTAATAATTCAGGGGATATAGGCAGTAGTGAAAGACATGACAAGTCTTTTGGAGGGTCCAAGATTGTCAGATCTACCCCCAAATGACCTTCATCTCTTGCATTTGAACATGTTCTGGTTTGGATTTAATATAAGAGAGTAAACAATGCCTTTACAATACATCTGTTGCATCTGTTCCCTAATTGCAAGGGAATTTGATCAGACTCTTTCTTTCTTAAATGTCTCCACTAAAGAGTGACAATAGGTTACAAACCTGCTTCCAACCTTAACTGTCTCCTTGTCACTCAGAAATATGCTATTTTTTTATTTACTCATTCATTCATTCATCCATATGCTTTATATATTTAGAAATTCAAACCGTATGGTATATTTTTATATATCATATGTTGTATGGATCAAGCCATAATGTTTTCTATTTATATTTTTAATTGAACCAGCACCATTTATTGAAACAAATTACCCCTTCCCATTATACTACAGGCCTTTTAACATAAATAAGGTGATCGTATATGTGTTGGTCTATTTCTATATTCTATATTCTGCTTCCATTATTTATTTTGTACTGTAATTATCTAGTGCCACCACCATGTAGTCGTACTGACTGCAGGTTTATGAAATATTTGCAAGTGCACATTTTTATTTTTTTAATTCTTCAATATTGTTTTACCTATGTTCATCCTTTTGCATTAATTATAAATTTTAGATAAGATGTCATTTTGCTCATAAATAAAAGATTTTTAATTGGGGTTGCCTATTTCTCCTTATTTCAATCCTTATGTATTTTTTCTTTCTTTATTATACTGGCTAGAACCTTCACTACAATATATAATAGGAGGGATGATAGTGAGTATTCTTTTCTTTACTCTTTTTTTAAAAAAGATTTATTTATTTATTTTAAGGAGAGAGAAAGAGAGAGTGAGTGAGAGCAGGGGTAGGGGCAAAGGGTGAGGGAGAAAATCTCAAGCAGACTCTTACTGAGCCCAAGCCTGAGCCCCACACAAGGCTCAGGGCTTGATCTTATGACCCTGAGATCATGACTAAGCTGAAACCAAGAGTTGGACGCTCAACCGACTGAGCCACCCAGACGTCACTCTTTTTTTATTCTTGATGTCAACGGGAAAAGCTCTTAATATTTGGTATCACGTAATATTAGTTAGCTATAGGTCTTTTGTAGGTTCCATTTATCAGGTTAAAGAAATTTCATATTATTCTTACTTTGCTAAGCAATTTTGTTTGTTTTTAATCATGAATGGGTATAAAATTTTGTTAAATGATTTTCAGTTCCTATTAAAATATACATATTATTCTATTAATATGGTAAATAATAATGATTTATGAATGTTAACTTGCCTTGTAATTCCTGGAACAAACCATATATTATCATCTTTTGTGTATACTCTTGTGCTATATTGGATATTTTGTTTAGGATTAATGCTTATGAGATAAATCTGTAGTAAATGTAGTAATGTTTATGAGATAAATATGTAGGAGGAATAATATATTTAACATGATAAAAAGGGCCATTCCATAGCATTTTGTATAAATTATTAAAAAATGATTAAAGAAGACATTTTATTAATTTATTTTTTTAAGATTTTATTTATTTATTTATTTTTGAGAGAAAGAGAGGGAATGAGTGGAGAAAGGGGCCGAGGGAGAAGCGGACTCCCCACTGAGCAGGGAGCCTGACTTGGGGCTTGGTCTCAGGACCCTGAGATCTTGACTTGAGCTGAAGGCAGATGCTTAACCGACTGGACAATTTTTTTTAATACAGTTCCTTTTATCCCCCCAAATTTTTATTTAAATTCCTGTTAGCTAACACACATTGTAATATTAGTTTCAGGTGTAGAATTTAGTGATTCATCACTTACATATAACACCCAATGCTCATCACAAGTGACCTCCTTAGTACCTCTCACCCATTTAATCCTCCCCAAAAATGAATAATGAAAACCATTTAGATGATACAAATAAACTTTATTTAGTACTTCATGAAGCAGTCTCCATTCAGAGAACTGCAAAATGGGGCAAAGGACAGGAAGCTTTTATAAGATTAAGAATAAAGAACATGGAAGAGACAAAAAATATCTGATTGGCTGGGGCCATGTAATCAACCTTATTTGGGGTGAGAAGGAATAAGGATAAGTATG
Source organism: Zalophus californianus (assembly GCF_009762305.2). Taxonomy (NCBI): domain Eukaryota; kingdom Metazoa; phylum Chordata; class Mammalia; order Carnivora; family Otariidae; genus Zalophus; species Zalophus californianus. Next base: position 190,782,451 of record NC_045595.1, read on the forward strand.
GTGCCTAGAATTGGCTTGGTGTTTGGGGATTGGCTGACTGGATAGACTGCATTTTTGGTCAAGCAGAGCATTTACAGGAACACTAAAGTTATATAAATTTTATTTTGCTGGTTTGGCACCCTGGGCAAGAGCAGCTCCATCTTGGGCCTAGTAACTTACTTCAATAGCACCTAATAGCATAGTTTCAAAATATATGAAGCAAGAATTGAGACCTGAAAAAGAAGTAATAAAAAATCCAGTATCATATGTGGAGATGATTACTCACCTTTCTTTATAACAGGATAAGTAGACAGAAAGTAAGTAGACATAGAAGAATTAAAGATTAATCAAACTGACCTAATTGGTACATATAAGACAGTATACTAAAAAATTGCAGAATACATGCTATTTTCAAATGCATGTGGGGGTATTTACCAAAATTGATGACATCTTATGGCCATAAAACAAATCTAAACAAATCTTATTTAATTATTTATTTTTAAAGTAAGCTCTATGCCCAACATAGGGCTTGAACCCATCACTCTGAGCTCAAGAGTCACATGCTCAATAAAATTAACAACTCAGGAAACAACAGATGTTGGTGAGGACTCGGAGAAAAGGGAACCCTCTTGCACTGTTGGTGGGCATGTAAACTGGTGCAACCACTCTGGAAAACAGTATGAAGTTCCCTCAAAAATTTAAGAATAGAACTATTCTACAATCCAGCAATTGCACTCTGAGGTATTTATTGAAAGGATACAAAAATGCTGATTTGAAGGGGCACATGCACCCTGATGTTTATAGAAGTACTATCACCAATAGCCAAATTATGGAAAGAGCCCAAATATCCATTGACTGATGGATGGATAAAGGAGTTGTGGGTGCATATATATATAATGGAATATTACTCGGCCATCAAAAAGAATGATATCTTTCCATTTGCAACAACATGGATGGAGCTAGAGAATATGATGCTAAGCAAAATAACTCAGTCAAAGAAAGACAAATGCCATATGATTTCACTCATATGTGGAATTAAAGAAACAAAACAGATGAACATAGGGGAAGGGAAGGAAAAATAAAATAAGATAAAAACAAAGAGGGAGACAAACCATAAGAGACTCTTAATTATAGAGAACAAACTGAGGGCTGCTGGTGGGGAAGTGGGTGGAGGGGATGGGGTAATTGGGTGATGGGCATTAAGGAGGACACCTGTGACGAGCACTGGGCATTATATGTAAATGATGCATCACTAAATTCTACTCCTGAAACCAGTACTACACTATGTTAACTAACTTGAATTTAAACAAGTAAACAAACAAACAAAATAAAGTAAATAACTACCTTACAAAAAAATCACATGGTCTACCGACTGAACCAGCCAGGTGCCTCTAAATGAATTTTAAGGAATAAGGATTGCCTAATGGATGCTCTTCCAGTTTTTCTGCTCTGACCTGAATAGAGCTTGCAAATCATTACTCTTATCCTCATAAAAAGAAAAAAAAAAACAAAAGAAGTTGAACATGTCTCCTGACATCCTTCTTCCATGAGTCATAGATACATATCTCAGTTTTGAGCCCTGAGTTTTTGTTGCTACAAATTGTCTGCCTTTTGTACAATTATACCCGAATGGTTGGTTTTGTATAGCAAAATACTGAAGAGCACTTTGATTTGGTGTCATCTACATTTGTCTTTTTCAATCCTCTCAGTTCTTATTTTTTTTGAAGATTTTATTTTATTTATTTTGAGAGAGAGTGAACAAGAGGAAGAACAAAAGAAGAAGCAGAGGGAAAGGGAGAAACATACTCCTTGCTGAGCAGGGAGCCCAACATGGGACTTGATCCCTGGACTCCAGGATCATGACCTGAGAAGAAGGCAGATGCTCAACTGACTGAGCCACCCAGGCAGCCCCCTCTCAAAGAGATTGCCACCTGGTGAATTTTCTTTCTATTTTCCCAATGGCAATTTTATTTTATTTATTATTATTGTCATTATTATTTTTAAAGACTTTATTTATGGGGGGTGGACACAGAAGGAGAGTGGGAGGGAGAAGCAGCCTTCTCACTGAGCAGAGAGCCCAATGTGGGGTTCGATCCCAGGACTCTGAGATTATGACCTGAACCAAAGGCAGATGCTTAACCAACTGAGCCACCCAGGCGCCCCTCCCGATGGCAATTTTAATTTCTCACAGTGTCTTTAAGGGTTATCATCCGTGATTTTTTTTTAAGATTTGATGTATTTATTTGTCAGAGAGAGAGCACAATCAGGTGGAGTAGCTGGCAGAGGGAGAAGCAGGCTCCCCTCTGAACAAGGGACCTCGGGATCATGACCTGAGCTGAAGGCAGATGCTTAACTGACTGAGCCACCCAGGCATCCCTCATCTCACTTTTAGCTGATATTCTTGCCCAATGACTTCACTTGGAATAAAATAATATTAGGTTATAAAAACCTATCAGTTTTGTTTATACTAAAATATGAAGATCCCCATCTGTAGCCAAAACTACTCCTATATTAATTCTTCCATTGTTAATGGTAAAATTGTCTTTCCACTTATGTGCCTGAGAGTATATTCCTCTCCCTACTTCCTTAGCAGACTTTTTGCTCCAATTATCCATTCCTTTATTATTTATTCGGCATATATATTTATTCAATGCTTACTGTGTGTTCAGGCTACACTAGATGTTTTGGATACATCCATGAACGAAATAGACAAAAGAATGTGCTATCTGGATACATTATAATGGGAGGGAGAAGACAAAAAACAATAAATAACTAGAGTTAATAAAATAGTAGAAGCTAGAAGGTTAGAAAAACAAAAGAAAGAATAGATCAATGTAAAGGAAATCTGGGATACTCAGGGAAGATGAGCTGGTTACAGTATTAAATAGAGTGCTATAATTGGCTTCAATTTCCCCTTAGTACTGTGGTAGGGTATTTCAGTTTCTTCATTAATGAAATGAGGTATTTGTGTGATATCCAGGTTTTCTTCCGCCTTTAAAATTCTGTGAGTCTCTGTAAGTCATAAGGGATTACCATAATAAAAAAATGTAGAAAAGTATTATTTTTTATTTCTAGGACAATTACTTAAATCTTAGCAACACCATAATGTTTTTCACTCATGGCATTTCTTATTTCACGAATAATTTCTGGTAGCAGGAAAAAACATTTAGCGAGATATTCCTAAGAGGAAAATTAACCTTCTAAGTTTCAGGGGAATCACAATTAAGAGCTTGGAATAATCAGTTTAGTTCTCCAGTGTTGTACACCTGTCCTTCTTGCTCCTTAAATCTCACTCTGAAAGCTTAACCTTATATGCATTTATTATTCCAGAAATCATTATTATACTTTCTGTATAGCAAATGTTAGGTAACAAATCATTCATCTTGTAAAGTAGAAGCACCTTTTACTTTTCTCCTCTTCCCATACCTCAGCCTCTTAACTGCAATGACTCATGAGCTGAGTCTCTTTTCATTTTATTTAATGTATTATTTTTGCTTGCTTGCAGCAGTGCTGATGTGCCATAGAACTGTGACTACAACTTCTACCGTAATTGATGGGAACAAATTCTTCTGGGATGTATTAATACAGCTGCAGGCAGTGAGGAAAGCAGTGAATGGAAAGTAAATGGGTTCGGGAGCTCTAGAGACATCGATGTTGCTGGAGGCGGGGAGGAAGGCAGCCACTAATAACTACAACCGAACAGTGGGAAGAGAGCCTGCACTAGGTTTGTTTCACTAATCATTATATATCATGTGCACTTGGCGGTTATGATCAAATGTTGCTTTCCCAAACCAATTAGCCTTCCCGTGTGGTGCTAAGTAGTGCGTATGTAGCCACTAGCTGTAATGATCACTACACCTTTGATTTTAAGCACCCATGTTATGGATATAGATTTTCCCTGAGGTTTTGAAAACAAAATATATATATATATATATATATTTTTTTCTTGAATGGTTTTTCCAAAGACCAAGAGTCCATTTAGTTTGGAATTGTAAGACTAATGCTTTGTATTTTTTTTTATTTAGGCACTCTAAACTTGGAATTATTTAAATTAAAATATTTAACTTTGCTGATTAAAAGTTACTCCAGAGAGAATGAGTTACTCATCCAAGGTCCAAAAACTGCTTACTGGCAGCATTTGGAGGAAAACAAATTATAAGGTTCAGCATGGTTAGATTTACCAGCAGTTTGGTAAAATTTATCGAGAGTTTATGGTCTGTTAGGCATTGAGCTAAAGGGTAGGAATACAAAGACACACTTAATTAACACTTAGGGATATACAAACAAATTATTTCAAGGTGTGTATTATTTTCTGATGACTTAAAGGAAGTGGGAGCAAAAAGGAAGGAATTGTTAATTTTGATTAGTGTTGGAAGACAGAGAAAGTATCTAAAGCCAGTAGCAGGCATTATTGAGAGGGAAAGTGGGAGACCAGCCACAGAGTCTTTGCAGGGTCTGGTGGAATGATGTAGAAATCACCGAGCCAGATATGCCTGTACTCATAACTTGTGAAATGTGCTGATACCGTGAGTTTCACAAATATTGAAAGCTGCAATGTTCTTACCTGAAATTTGCACTGGCCTCACAATATAGTGAGGAGAAGCAAGATATATGTAGCTTTTATATGAAATCTTTAGATATTAAGCACATTTTCTTTTCATACCTCCAGAAGTAAGTATGTTCTATGCTCTTGTCATTGCAAAGTTCACTTTACTAAGTAATAAAAAAGGAAAGGTATACCACTTCATTCATGGCTTTTCTATCCTTGACTTTTCAATGAATTAATGACATTCATGGCTGTCCATTTATTCTTGGTTTAGATATCACTGGTCCTACATAGATGGTTGTATAGAAAGGCCCTTGTAATTTCAAATCTTTCGTAATAATTCCTTAAACAGAGCTGTTTCTTTGTAAATAAAGCATCAGGCATGAAGTTGACTCACATGTCCAGCTGGAAAAAAATTAATGACTCTGCCACCATCTGGCATCTTCCTGGAGAGCCACAAGTCACACTAAGCATAAAAAATATCACTGCACCACAGTGCCTGATGTGGATTGCAGCCTCCTGCAGAAATACTCAGGGAATATTCAATATTTGCATCAATTTTCAGCAGGCATTTTGATGAATATGAATGCTATAGAAATATCTGAATCTGTGTATGAATCAAATATAAACCAAATATTAACTGCCTCCCAAGAGGAAGTGCTTTGATTTCTTTTTACTTTTTTCTTTCTGCCTGGTCTTTTCTTGAGGCATCAGACATCAAACTAGCTTAGTGCTGGTATCTCATTCTCCTGGGTGGAAAGGAAAGTTCAGGGAACACATACAAATACAATAAAAATAAAAATATCTTAAAGACGTTACTTATTGAAAGGACCACTATAAGGCTTACTATCTTCAAAAGAAGTCTTAAAACTGAAAAGAAAGGTTTTATTTGCAGGACTTATGATTATTCATAGTCAGGTAGTCATGAAGCAATACTAAACATTCCTCCTGTACTGAGGAATGTCTAGTCGTCTCAAAATCATTGTGGTGTAAATGATTGTGTCTGATTAAAATGTTAAAGAATCATCATATCTCAAGTAAACTAAACATCTCAGAGGTTAGAGAAGAGCATTCTTTAGTCCCTATAAGGGGGAAAAAAAAAGAATATAAATTGGGCGCATTAACATAGAGAAAGAGGAAATAAAAATAAAACACGAAGGCTATATACAGTTGTTAGTTTCTTGTCGTGGACATTGTAGAACCAGAATTTTTATGAACTGCTAATTGGTGCACAATGGGTTCATTAAGTGCTATGATCAAATTTTAAAAGAATCTGTCTTTACAAGATGATATTTGAAAACCTGATAGGATTCCTTTAGACTGTAAGTCCTTAGGGAGAAATGACTCCTTTGGAAAGAATAATAACATGAAAACTACCTAGAGATACATTTCTCTAGTCATAACTGACCAACTACAGTTTTAAGAGATCTATTCTTGGCTTGTATGTTTATATCTGTTCCTTTAGACAGTGTCATGTTTTATAGAAAGAGAATAATTAGGAGTGTTCTCTTTATAGAAAGAGGAATAATTATGAGTGTCTGATTTTTTTCCCAACTGAGAAAAAAAAAAGTAGCACAGTTAATGTGAAAGAGTTAAGGTGCAGTGTGGAATCTGAGTAGGAAAACCCATGCCTAGAGTAAAAGGATTTATGAATAGAGATTTGGAGTTCTCATCTGTAAAATAAATGATTATATTAAATGAACTTCTAAATTTAATTCTTGTAATTTTATAAGTTTCATGGTATTGATTCTTAAAAACCATTCCTGTTTTAAAATTTTTTTGATAAAACAATGTCTTGGACTTAGAGGTATAAAAAATATTCTGTGAGTGAGTTAACAGGATGGTCTTTTTAAATAACTATGGTTTCTCATACACTTGTTAAAATGTGCTAAATACATATTCTATTTATTAAAATTATTTTAGTTTGCATTTTTATGTGCTCCAAGTGCTTTATTTTAAGAAAGGTAAGTTATGTATGGACATTGTATTTATCTCTACTTATATAAATTATTATACAATATAAATATATTATATTAAAAATATTATATAATAATTATTATATAATAATTATATGGGATCCTATGCTTTCTAGTAATGATACTTTTCCTTAATTATTTTTCACAAGAGGGACGTTAAACTGAATAGAAGACATCAGGCAAGAAGATAATAAATTCCTTTTGCGATTTGTTCTTCTCTCTGTAGTAGGTTGAGTGGTGCTCCTCCAAAAGATCTTTCTACCTGGAGCCTGTACATGTGAACTTCTTTAGAAAACAGATCTTTGCAGATATAGTTAAGGTGAAGATATTTAATGGGAATATGTTGGATTAGTTAGGGTAGGCCCTCAATCCAATAACAGGCATGCTTAGAAGAAAGGGTAGGGAAGACATAGAGGAGAAGGTCACGTGAAAATGGAGCAGAGATTGGGGTGGCCCGGCGAGGAAATTCTGGAGCCAGGAGAAGCTGGAAGAGGCAAGGAAGGATTCTCTCCTAGAGCCCCGCTGAGGGAGTAAGGCTCTGTTGACATCTTGATTTCAGATTTCTGGTTACCAGATCTGCCCTAAGAAACTGATACACTCTCATCGCCATTAATTAACAACAACAACAACAACAAAAACAACCCAGGACTAATACATGGAGGGGTGAATGAGGAACTGTGTGGCCCACTCTAACTGGGTGTTCAAGACAATGTAACAAAGTGATTATTTACAAAGTCGCGATCCGGATGCAGGGAAGCCACAGGTGGTAGATGGATTTGGGTACTTGTGTTAGTTTGTGGGGACTACCATAAGAAAATACTACAGATTGGGTGGCTTAAGCAACAGAAATGTATTTCCTCACAGTTCTGGAGGCTTGAAGTCTAAGATCAAGGTGCCTGCAAGGTTTGTTTCTCCGGAGGCCTCTCTCCTTGGCTTCCAAATGGCCATTTTCTGCCTGTGTTTCCCAAGGCCTTTCTTTTATGCCCCTGCATCCGTGGTGTCCCTCTTATCTGTCCTGATCTCTTCTTTTTATGAGGCCACCACCACCAGTCAGATTGGATTAGGGTCCACCCTGACGGCCTCATTTTAGTTTAATCACCTCTTTAGAGTCCTTCTTTCCAAATACAGTCCCATTCTAAGATACTGGGGGTTAGGGCTTTAACATATAAATTTTGGGGGGACACAATTCAGTTTGTAACAGTGCTCTTAGCAAGGCTGTCCTGAAGAGATGAGGAAAAGAAGCATTTTATGAACCCAGAGACAGAGACGGCTGTTTGGAGAGGGATACCTGTCAGGAGCTATGAGTACTGGTAGAGAGATACATCAAAGCCTCAGAGGAAGGAGGGTTGGGGAGTGAAGTTTTCCTTCCCTTTGTTCATTTCCTGGAAGCCACAGGAAGGCAAGAAAGCCTACTTCCATACATGTCAGGTTGCTAGTGTACAGAGCTAGGTTGGAGAGGGTAGAGAGAGGATCTAAGGAGGCGAGTGGAAGATACCCGGCTCAATGGAAACTTGAAAATTATCTCATGGAAGTTGCTTGTAGCCACTTTTGCAGTTTGAACGCATTAGCAAAATAGGTTCAGAATAATAAAATGTTTCTTAACAACTCTTTTTATATACTTGAGGAATTAATAAAAACAACATAAGTATATAATATAGTCTCAAAATTATAGGCATGCTCAGGAAGCTTTAAAAATCTCACTTCTTATGGAATTATTTATCACATTTTCAATTGAAGTATACGTGTAGATGTGTTTATAAGCACTATGTGTTTTAACACATCATGCAAATTGGCAGGTATTGTAAAATTTAAATGCTGAATTCTTAGCAGGGTTCTACTTCTGGTGTTCAAACTGCATTTGAATACATTTTAAACTTTCTATACTCTGGTTGTCTTATTTGCAAAGTGGAAAGATTATTGATATGCAAGAACCTAATGAAACTATTATGGGATATTATTTTAATAAAGTAAGTGCTGGAGAAATGCTTTTTGTAACATATTTATTAGTATATCTTCATCACCCAGCACTAACAGATATTTGATGAATATTTATTTACCTGAATTAAACTACAAACAAACACCTGCTCATTTTCCTAGGTATATTATTAGCTCCTGGAAGAGAATTATTATTTGAAAAACTTTGTGTATTCTGGGCAACTTAGTATTGGGGGATAAATATTTGGACTTACTGTTAGGCTGGTCCTTTTCCTCATGGGCCTCTTAGTCATTTTATATTTAAAAATTTTCACATTTAAAATAGATGAAAAAAATATTTTTACAAACTGCCTCAGTTTCATATGTATGTTGACAAGAAAAGAAAACTAGTTTGGGTGGAAAGTTGTGAGAAATGTTCTAGACATTGGATTTCTACATTAAAAACAATGACAGCCTTGAAAAATAATAAAATTAATGGTTGCATATGTTTCGATAGATTTTCCGAAGGATAGACTTTCCGAAGAAATATATATATTTCTTGAAAAAAATATATAATTATACTTTGTGGCAAACTTCACTGGAAAACATTCATGAGAAATTAGAGTTGAAAAAGTAGTCGAATTTATTTAAGGAAATAAAAACGTAGGCCGCTTCCGAAAAGACAGGAGCCACTAGAGGGCACTGCTGCTCTATTTCAAACCAACTTGTAGCCATAATAAATACTGAAGATTTAAAACCTAGGAATTCGGGGCGCCTGGGTGGCTCAGTTGGTTAAGCGACTGCCTTCGGCTCAGGTCATGATCCTGGAGTCCCGGGATCGAGTCCCACATCGGGCTCCCTGCTCGGCGGGGAGTCTGCTTCTCCCTCTGACCCCCTTCCCCCTCGTGCTTTCTGTCTCTCATTCTCTCTCTCTCTGAAATAAATAAATAAAATCTTTAAAAAAAAAAAAAAATAAAAAAAAAAATAAAACCTAGGAATTCAACGTGGCAAATTTGGACTGTGATACGGAATGCTCTAAAAGAAGAGAAACAAATTTGTTACAGTTAATCTTATTTATCAGACAATTTAAAAACTATGAACACTTAAATTGACACTTCCATCAAACTAATTTTACTAGTCTTTGAGATGTACATTTAGGAAAAAAAAATAGACTTAAAGAAAAAGATGTTTATGGCACTCCATAGTAGTTCTGCTTAGATAAATCCTGTTACATATGCACTGTAAAGATTTCTACTCCTCGTAATGTAAGATAATGGCAATAATAACTTAGCTGCATAGACTAGTTTTTCTCTGAAGTATTTATAGATACACTGTATTTATTCATTACACAGAAGGTATTTATGTTTACATCCCAAGGTAGGAAGGTAAAGATCGGTGGTCCAATCACCAATTTAAAGGAAAGACATTGAGGGGCAGAATGTCATTGCTTGTTTAAGTCACAGAGGAGTTAAGGAGGGAATATGCATGTGCGTATGTACACACATGGGGGTAAAAATGGGGATAAAGAAATACTTTTTCCATAAAATTGAAGGAAAGAAATATGCAAAATTAAATAATGGATTATATACACATATATATCATACAAATTTTAGAGAGAGAAAATGAAAGTTAATTATTACACTTCATTAATATTATAACCTTCAATAAAATCAATAAAAAATACCACGTTTACTACGAACTAAAAAACAAATGACTAATATAGAAATATAAGACACATTCTCTGAAGTAGAATAATCGAAACACAGTCAAAGAGATATGATGGGTATGTTAAAATAGCATGCATTGCATAGTTTTATGTGAGAAATATGCAGAGTGTGTTGTATATACAGAATTTAGAAGATCATTGGGGGTTGCAGGAAACAAAAGTACTCCATGGAGGGGGTGGAATCTGAACGTGGTCTTGAAATCTGAGAAAAATCCGGATAGGTGGTGAGGATGTTACAGCAAGGGAAAACACTCAGAGATCTGGGTGGTCCAGACATGACATGTACAGATGCCAGTTAATATAAAGATCTGTCTGTTTTGGTGAGTAAGGGGTCAGAAGGAGTAATTGGAGGGCCCTAGAGAGATAGATTGGGATATACTGTGTGTGATTTTAAATTCCAGGCTTAGATGCTTTGATTTGATCCAAAGTATTTAAATCAGACTGTGGTATGATCAAAACTGTATTCAGAAAAACCAATCTGTTTGCAAGATAGATTCATATGAGGAGAAACTTTAGCGATAGAAGGCCTTTGAAGAATGTATTTCATAGAACAAACCGGAGATGGTATAAGCATTAATTAGGACAGTGGCAATGGACATAGAAAAGAAAGAACTAAAATAGAAGTCATTTGGAAATAGGAAACAGTATGGATTTTGGTTGATTAAACGTGGCACTCAGAAGGCAGAGAAGATGAGAAACGGTCGTGAGAATTTAAACCCAGAGGACGTGAAACAAAAGGAAGAAGAAGTAGATTTTTACCAAGGAGAAAAGAGAAAAATCTGTTCAGTTTTAGATATGGTAAAATGTCTTTCATTGATTAAATATAATGATTCTCCTCAGAGATGCAGGACAGAGCGGCAGAAAGGAGCTAGATTATCAGTATAGATGTAATAGTTATATTTAAACGCAAACTTAACCAGAAGAAAGAGATACACTTCTGAGGAAAGAGAAAAGAGGAAATAGGAGGTTAAAGGCTGAAACTGTGTTAATCCACACTTAACGGGGAAATAATAGTCACCATTGAAAAATTCGACATTATTATCATAAATGGGCATAGGAAAGATCAATTTATCAGAGCCAGAAAATGAGGAATTCCCTCACATAAAACTCTAAAAATAGGTCAAGAGGGCTGGGGAGAATATCATGGAGTTAAGTATTTAGGAACAGGTCATTGCTGTATTGAAAAGTGTCATTTCATCAAACTGATAGAGATAGAAGAACGATGTTGATGAGTTTAGAATGGAGAGGAGGGGAATAGAAGTTGGAGTAAATCACTGTTTGAGAATATAGGAAGTGAAATGAAATCAGATAGGAAATTAGGATCAAAGCATTAACTACTGGGTTTCAATATTGTGTTATAATATTAGGAAACATATATTACTTAGGAAATAATTGTGTTATAATATTTAGGAAAGAATGTTGCCTGCTTACAGCCAAACCAGAGAAAGAGAGAAGGAAGAGAAAAGAAAGATCCAAAATAAAGAGAGCATAATTGAAGGACAGAGTGTCAGGGGAGTGGGGACGAGGGGTCTGGGAAGAGGGCTGAAGCAAGAGCCTTGGAAAGCTGTGATAATACACGTTCTGATGAGCCTGAAGAGATGCTAGACTAGGCGTTTAGATGGGGATATTTTTAGCTATCTCAAATCTATTTTGAAATTATATATGGGACAAATCAATCAGTAAAACCCAGGATTTCTTCAGTCATCTCTGTGTCATGGGAGATGAGATGACACTAAACAAAAGTGGGGGTGGGGGGGCGGGAGGAACCACCCACCTCACAATTTAAGACTGCTGTTGATGTGCCTATTTAGATCAAATAACAAATGGAGAGCAAACTGAGCCTTCTGATAATCCTGAACACAGTTTCAGTACCAGAGCATGTTGACCAATATTCCAAACCTACCTGTTTTCATCATTTTAGCCTTATGGGCTTCTATTTTAAAAAAGACGTTTCCATCTTTAAAAGCCAAACATTAAAAGTCTGAAATATTCGGTAATTCATGAACAGCAAAGCTACAAAACTGCTGGTTGTATTTGATCATGCTCCAGGAAAGAACTGCTGGGGAGATTTTCTGCCTGTCAAATTTTCTCTCCTTGTGCTGATCCGGATGCAGACCCTGTGACCTTGCTCTGCTCTTTGCTTCTTTTGAATTTTCTTGATTCCTGACTACCTGCTCAGCCTTTCACTCATCCAGAATCCTTTCTGGGAACTCCTTACCTGTGTACTTGGATCCCCAAACTGCCTGTCTAGCTGATTGACTACCATGCTCTGACCTCCTGTACCTAAATTGTTGTTGATCAAATATTGCTTCCTTTAGTGCTAAATTGCCTCCATCAACTTGGTGTAAGATCTGTTGATGTGTATAGCCTGCCCACCTGAACTCCTGTACCCTATATTCATCTCCAAGCCCTGCTTGGCCTTTCCTAATCCTGATTCATCGTCCTCCTTCAGAAAAACATGTTTCCCCAAGTCCTAGCAGAACAGCAATTAAAGATGGTGGCAAAGTGTTTTAATCCTGGATGATGGGAGCGATTATGATGGCATTAAATGGGTAGGAACAGTGACAGAGGTAACGAGTTTGGTTGTGGATTTGTTTTATTTAAGATTATAATAGACGTATTACATTATCTGATTTACACTGGATGCTCACAAGATTTAGGGTATATTTGCTACTATTTCACCATCAGAGAGAAAACTCAGCACCTGATCTCATTGTAATGTATTTTTTTTAAGATTACTTATTCATTTAGTTGACAGCGAGAGCAGGAACACAAGCAGCGGGAGTGGGAGAGGGAGAAGCAGGTCTCCTGTGGAGCGGGGAGCCCCATGCCGGGCTCGATCCCAGGACCCTGAGATCATGACCTGAGCCGGAGGCAGACGCTTAACGACCGAGCCACCCAGGCGCCCCTCATTGTAATATATTAACTATTATCCAGTTCTATATATACTGGAGTTCCATTTTATATTTTTTAAGGTCCCAGTTGTAGACTCTTATAATGGATTTCTTCTAGGAGTTAAAGCTATGTAACTCTCTTAAGACAGAATTGTAATTAAAAAACTTAATTATATCCACTATACACATGTATATCTTAGCAACATGAGTTCAATAGTGGGGAAAGAACTGGCGATGTTTCTTTTTCTGAGAGATTTATTATGGGATGATATTTGGACAATGGAAATTGTTCTTATTATTTGTGTCTGTGTCTGAATTCTCCATGAAGTTTTTTGTAAACCTTTCCAATGCCACACCATTCACAGGGCATGAAAATATATAACATACATCTGCAGAATGTAGCATGCTTCTCAAGGTTTGTGGTGACCTGCTGAGGGGTTCATCTGTCCTAAGTTCCACTAACCGTCCTGAAATCTTAAGATGACGTAATGTCTGCTAAATTTTAACAAATTACCACATTGGATAGGAAGTTCCGTTTGGGAATCATCATCCACTCAGTCAAGCTGAAAACATGGGGATTATCTTTCAATACTCCTCCTCACTGACTTCCGTCCTTCAACAAAACAGCTGGAAACATTCTGAATCTCTTCCTCTCTTTCTACACCTTTATCTCTTGTCCTAGTGCAGGTCACATCGTATTTTCCTAGGACACTTGCCATACTTTCCTAAATTGATCTTCCTGACTTTAGAACTTGTTTCCTTTTGGCATTGGTCACATTAACCCTCTGCATTGAATACCCTTTTAACAGCTATTACCAGGACTAAAGATTCCAATTTATGAAACTCATCTCAAGGGTCACCTCGAGATGACTTTCCTGATACTCCAGATCTCCATAGTAACTTAGTGTGGCAAACAGGCTGTGTACTTATTTTCTGTGGCTGTAAAACCCCTTACACATTTCTGCCTCTGCATGTGGGACAAAGTGTTGTAATTGTGCTTCTGGATCTATTTCCTCCATTAAAGTCAGAGATCATTGAGGACAAAGAACATCCATTATTGTTTCTGCAGAACTCACTTTAATGCTTGATATAAAGTGGGCACTCAGTAAATGCTTGTTAAAGAAAAATGTAAGTGTATACATCTGCTTTTATGCTTTAGTTTCCATGGGCAAGGGTTTTTATTTTTATGTTACATTTGACAAATATGTGGCAAAATAAGTAACAAATGTGTGGCAGGTGCATAACAAATATTTGTTCAAAAACTACATCAATATACTGTAACTATTTCCTCCTTCATGGTCTTATGTGAGGAGAGCTCATATCATATATATCTCTTCCCAATAATTTGATTGTACCTTGTGACAATATTTTAGATTTTATTGTAAAAAATTGTGGTGGAAAGGTTAGCCAAATTTTATTGTAGAAACTTTGGGGAATCCTAAGCATTTCCAATATAGAAAAAGGTAATTTAAGATGAAATGGAATTAGAATGAAAATTATATAGGACATCAATTTTCTCCTCAAATACTAAATGATTACTATACTGTAATAGAAGATATATATCATAAAATATGATTACATTGGAAACTGCTCTTTGGGTGAGGAGATATCTATGAAGAGCTTGGCATATGGTGGGAAGGAGATTGATTTTCTTTCGACCTCATACCACCATTTGCTACTCTGGCAATTTAGGACTAAAAATAATTGAGGTGGTGGACAGGCAGGATTATTTCAACTCAATTTATCATTTGACACGTATTCTTTGTTTGTTGCTGTAATTGCACTTTTGAGTTGTTTTGTAATCCTTCATGTGCCTGCTCCCTTGCTAAAACTGTGAAAACCTGCTCTCCAATTTTATTCTGTGTCTTATTCATGTTTATATATCAAGCACATGGCACAGTTTATAAGTCAGAGGAGGAGCTCACCATATACTTTTTTAAATGCTTGAACGAATACATTTTTTTGATCAACAATGTATAAGTCACTAGTAAATACTACCAGGCATGCAAGCGTGAGTAAGAAGCGTTTGCTTTATTCAGCAGGATGGAGAGGAAATGAAAAGGGAATGGGTGGGATGGGTATTACACAAAGAAACCCGACAGATGTTATGGGGAAGAATACATAAATAGCACAGTGGCCATCGTTACAGCTTGATTTAGATCTCCAGTTCATATTGACAAGCAAAGGCCAAAATTAATGCAGACTAGGCTTCTGTCAGGAGACAATGGTGCTCCGGACCCTAGATTTTTGGATTCATCAAGTTCCAAAAATATTTTGATATGTTAGATCTATAAGGTAAATCTAATACAGTAACATTTAAGAATGATAAATAGAGGAGCACATGGCTGGCTCAGTCAGAAGAGCATGTGACTCTTGATCGCAGGGTCGTGAGTTCCAGCCCCATGTTGGGTGTAGAGACTGCATAAATAAATAAATAAATAAATAAATAAATAAATAAATAAGAGTGGTAAATAGAAAGTCCTATGTAACCAAGTGCAAAATGAAAGAATGGGTAAAAAAAAAAAAAAATCTTAGATGTTTTCAAAACTCGAAGGCCAATACAAATCAACAGTGAATTTATTTCTAAATTTATAAATATCAAACTTCACTGAAGGCATGGTATCTACAAAACAGATCATTCCCTTTCTACTCCCTACATTTTGGAATTTACCACATGCATTAACATTGTGTTGATTCATTGTTTGCTTAATTTATATCTTGCCTAATTTCCAAAATGATTTGAGATAACTACCTACAGAGTCAGTGTAAAAACTAATATACATATATGAAACAGCAGGGGTAGTTTACTTTTAAAAAAATTGCCTAGGCACATTTTCCTTGGAGTATGGTATAATTGACCAATTCAACTCTCCTAGCATTTCTAGGAGAGTTGATACTAGATACATGGAAAGAATATTCTTTTTTTTTTGAGGCTTGTATTTTATTTTAACTTTTAAAATTTTTATTGTTATGTTAATCACCATACATTACATCATTAGTTTTTGATATAGTGTTCCATGATTCATTGTTTGTGCATAACACCCAGTGCTCTACGCAGAACGTGACCTCTTTAATACCCATCACCGGGCTAACACATCCCCCCACACCCCTTCCCTCTAGAACTCTCAGTTTGTTTTTTAGAGTCCATCATCCCTCATGGTTCATCTCCCCTTCCGATTTACCCCCCTTCATTCTTCCCCTCCGGATATCTTCTTCTTCTTCTTTTTTTTTTTTTTCTTAACATATATTGCATTATTTGTTTCAGAGGTACAGATCTGTGATTCAACAGTTTTGCACAATTCACAGCACTCACCATAGCACAAACCCTCCCTAATGTCTATCACCCAGCCACCCCCTCCCTCCCACCCCCCACCACTCCAGCAACCCTCAGTTTGTTTCCTGAGATTAAGAATTCCTCATATCAGTAAGGTCATATGATACATGCCTTTCCCTGATTGACTTATTTCACTCAGCATAACACCCTCCAGTTCTATCCAAGTCATTGCAAATGGCAAGATCTCATTCCTTTTGATGGCTGCATAATATTCCACTGGGTATATATACCACCTCTTCTTTATCCATTCATCTGTCAATGGACATCTTGGCTCTTTCTACAGTTTGGCTATTGTGGACATTGCTGCTATAAACATTGGGGTGCACGTACCCCTTTGGATCCCTACATTTGTATCTTTGGGGTCAATACCCAGTAGTGCAATTGCTGGATCGTATGGTAGCTCTATTTTCAACTTTTTGAGGAACCTCCATACTGTTTTCCAGAGGGGTTGCACCAGCTTGCATTCCCACCAACAGTGTAGGAGGGTTCCCCTTTCTCTGCATCCTCCCCAACATTTGTCGTTTCCTGACTTGTTAATTTTAGCCATTCTGACTGGTGTGAGGTGGAATCTCATTGAGGTTTTGATTTGGATTTCCCTGATGCTGACAACGTTGGCATGTGTCTGTTGGCCATTTGGATGTCTTCTTTGGAAAAATGTCTGCTCATGTCTTCTGCCCGTTTCTTGATTGGATTATTTGGTCTTTGGGTGTTGAGTTTGATAGGTTCTTTATAGATTTTGGATACTAGCCCTTTATCTGATATGTCATTTGCAAATATTTTCTCCCATTCTGTTGGTTGTCTTTTGGTTTTGTTGACTGTTTCTTTTGCTGTGCAAAAGCTTTTGATCTTGATGAAATCCCAATAGTTCATTTTTGCCCTTTCTTTCCTTGCCTTTGGCAATGTTTCTAGGAAGAAGTTGCTGCGGCTGAGGTTGAAGAGGTTGCTGCCTGTGTTCTCCTTAGGATTTTGATGGACTCCTGTCTCACATCTAGGTCTTTCAACCATTTGGAGTCTATTTTTGTGTGTGGTGTAAGGAAATGGTCCAGTTTCATTCTTCTGCCTGTGGCTCTCCAATTTTCCCAACACCATTTATTGAAGAGACAGTCTTTTTTCCATTGGACATTCTTTCCTGCTTTGTCAAAGATGAGTTGACCATAGAGTTGAGGGTCCATTTCTGGGCTCTCTATTCTGTTCCATTGATCTATGTGTCTGTTTTTTTTGCCAGTACCATACTGTCTTGATGATGACAGCTTGTAATAGAACTTGAAGTCCGGAAGTGTGATGCCACCAGATTTGCTTTTCTTTTTCAACTTTCCTCTGGGTATTTGGGGTCTTCTCTGGTTCCATAGAAATTTTAGGATTATTTGTTCCATTTCTTTGAAAAAAGTGGATGGTATTTTGAAGGGGATTGCTTTGAATGTGCAGATTGCTCTAGGTAGCATTGACATCTTCACAATGTTTGTTCTTCCAATCCATGAGCATGGAACGTTTTTCCATTTCTTTGTGTCTTCCTCAATTTCTTTCATGAGTATTTTATAGTTTTCTGAGTACAGATCCTTTGCCTCTTTGGTTAGATTTATTCCTAGGTATCTAATGGTTTTGGGTGCAATTGTAAATGGAATTGACTCTTTAATTTCTCTCTTTTCTGTCTTGTTGTTGGTGTATAGGAATGCCACTGATTTCTGTGCATTGATTTTATATCCTGCCACTTTACTGAATTCCTGTATGAGTTCTAGCAGATTTGGGGGGGAGTCTTTTGGGTTTTCCACATAAAGTATCATATCATCTGCAAAGAGTGAGAGTTTTACTTCCTCTTTGCCGATTTGGATGCCTTTGATTTCTTTTTGTTGTCTGATTGCTGTGGCTAGGACTTCTAATACTATGTTGAATAGCAATGATGATAGTGGACATCCTTGCCGCGTTCGTGACCTTAGGGGAAGAGGTCTCAGTTTTTCCCCTTGAAGAATGATATTCGCTGTAGGTTTTTCATAGATGGCTTTTATGATATTGAGGTAGGTACCCTCTATTCCTATACTCTGAACAGTTTTGATCAAGAAAGGATGCTGCACTTTGTCAAATGCTTTTTCTGCATCTATTGAGAGGATCATATGATCCTTGTTCTTTCTTTTGTTAATGTATTGTATCACGCTGATTGATTTGCGGATGTTGAACCAACCTTGCAGCCCAGGGATAAATCCCAGTTGGTCGTGGTGAATAATCCTTTTAATGTACTGTTGGATCCTATTGGCTAGTATTTTGGTGAGAATTTTTGCATCCATGTTCATCAAGGATATTGGTCTGTAATTCTCCTTTTTGATAGGGTCTTTGTCTGGCTTTGGGATCAAGGTAATGGTGGCCTCATAAAATGAGTTTGGAAGTTTTCCTTCCATTTCTACTTTTTGGAACAGTTTCAGGAGAACAGGTATTAATTCTTCTTTAAATGTTTGGTAGAATTCCCCTGGGAAGCCATCTGGCCCTGGGCTTTTGTTTGTTGGGAGATATTTGATGACTGCTTCAATTTTCTTAGTGGTTATAGGTCTGTTCAGGTTTTCTATTTCTTCCTGGTTCAGTTGTGGTACTTGATACATCTCTAGGAATGCATCCATTTCTTCCAGGCTATCTAATTTGCTGGCATATAGTTGCTCATAATATGTTCTTATAATTGCTTGTTTTTCTTTGGTGTTGGTTGTGATCTCTCCTCTTTTATTCATGATTTTGTTGATTTGGGTCATTTCTCTTTTCTTTTTGATAAGTCTGGCCAGGGGTTTATCAATCTTGTTAATTCTTTCAAAGAACAAGCTCCTAGTTTCGTTGATCTGTTCTACTGTTCTTTTTGGTTTCTATTTCATTGATTTCTGCTCTGATCTTTATTATTTCTCTTCTCCTTCTGGGTTTAGGCTTTATTTGCTGTTTTTTCTCTAGCTCCTTTAGGTGCAGGGTTAGGTTGTGTATTTGAGACCTTTCTTGTTTCTTGAGAAAGGCTTGTATTGCTATATACTTTCCTCTTAGGACGGCTTTTGCTGTATCCCAAAGATTTTGAACAGTTGTGGTTTCATTTGGTTCCATGATTTTTTTAAATTCTTCTTTAATTTCCTGGTTGACCCATTCATTCTTTAGTAGGATGCCCTTTCGTCTCCATGTATTTGAGTTCTTTCTGACTTTCCTCTTGTGATTGAGTTCTAGTTTCAAAGCACTATGGTCTGAAAATATGCAGGGAATAATCCCAAACTTTTGGTACTGGTTGAGACCTGACTTGTGACCTAGGGTGTGATCTATTCTGGAGAATGTTCCATGGGCACTAGAGAAGAATGTGTATTCCGTTGCTTTGGGATGGAATGTTCTGAATATGTCTGTGAAGTCCATTTGGTCCAGTGTGTCACTTAAAGTCTTTATTTCCTTGTTGATCTTTTGCTTAGATCCGTCCATTTCAGTCAGGGGGGTGTTAAAGTCCCCTACTATTATTGTATTGCTGTCAATGTGTTTCTTCGCTTTTGTTATTAATTGCCTTATGTAATTGGCTGCTCCCATGTTAGGGGCATAGATATGTACAATTGTTAGATCTTCTTGTTGGATAGACCCTTTAAGTAGGATATAGTGTCCTTCCTCATCTCTTATTACAGTCTTTGTTTTAAAATCTAATTCATCTGATATAAGGATTGCCACCCCAGCTTTCTTTTAGTGTCCATTAGCATAGTAAATGGTTTTCCACCCCCTCACTTTCAATGTGGGGATGTCTTTGGGTCTAAAATGAGTCTCTTGCAGACAGCATATTGATGGTCTTGTTTTTTAATCTAATCTGATAGCTTGTGTCTTTTGATTGGGGCATTTAGCCCATTTACATTCAGGGTAACTATTGAAAGATATGAATTTAGTGCCATTGTATTGCCTGTGAGGTGACTGTTACTGTATATTGTCTCTGTTCCTTTCTGGTCTATGCTGCTTTTAGGCTCTCTCTTTGCTTTGAGGACCCCTTTCAATATTTCTTGTAGGGTTGGTTTCGTGTTTGCAAATTCCTTTAGTTTTTGTTTGTCCTGGAAGTTTTTATCTCTCCTTCTATTTTCAATGACAGCCTAGCTGGATATAGTATTCTTGGCTGCATATTTTTCTCGTTTAGTGCTCTGAAGATATCTTGCCAGTCCTTTCTGGCCTGCCAGGTTTCTGTGGATAGGTCTGTTGCCAATCTCATGTTTCTACCATTATAGGTTACATATCTCTTCTCCCGAGCTGCTTTCAGGATTTTCTCTTTGTCTCTGTGACTCGTAAGATTTACTATTAGATGTCAGGTTGTTGACCTATTTTTATTGATTTTGAGAGGGGTTCTCTGTGCCTCCTGGATTTTGATGCCTGTTTCCTTCCCCACATTAGGGAAGTTCTCTGCTATAATTTGCTCCAATATACCTTCTGCCCCTCTCTCTCTTCTTCTTCTGGGATCCCAATTATTCTAATGTTTTGTCTTCTCGTATCGCTTATTTCTCGAATTCTGCCCTCGTGATCCAGTAGTTGTTTATCTCTCTTTTTCTCAACTTCTTTATTTTCCATCATTTGGTCTTCTATATCTCTGATTCTCTCTTCTGCCTCATTTATCCTAGCAGTTAGTGCCCCCATTTTTGATTGCACCTCATTAATAGCCTTTTTGATTTTGACTTGGTTAGATTTTAGTTCTTTTATTTCTCCAGGAAGGGTGTCTCTAATAACTTCCATGCTTTTTTCAAGCCCAGCTAGTATCTTTAAAATCATGATTCTGAACTCTAGGTCCGACATCATACTAACGTCCGTATTGAGTAGGTCCTTGGCAGATGGTACTACCTCTTGTTTTTTTTTTTTTTTGAGGTGATTTTTTCGTCTTGTCATTTTGTCCAGAGGAGAATAGATGAATGAGAGAACAAAATGCTAACAGGTTAACAATGTCCCCAGAAAATAGACTCTAAACAAATCAGAAAAGACCTGAAACCAGGGGAAAAGAAAGGGAAAGAAAGAAAAAAGGAGAAAAAAAAAAAGAAAAAGATAAAAACAAAAACAGAACAAAACAAAAAAAAAAAACAGAATATGATCAAATATGATCAGGCTGGTGCATAGATCAGTGCCACACAGTAGATTTTGTGTGTATTTTGGTCTGTTAGAAGAAATTGCCTCCTAAAATTTTAAAGAACGAAAGACTTAAATATGTACAAAATAAGGGTTGATACGATGAAGGTATGGAATATGGCTGTAAAGATGAAAATTATAAAAAATTTTAAAAAGGGAATGGATAAGAGGGTGTTTGAAAAAAGAAAGAAGAGGATTAAAAAAAGAAAGAAAGAAAAAGGCGGAGAGAATGTGATCAGGCAGGAGACTAGAGAACAAAGCCATACACTAGAGATTTAGGGTATATTTTGATATGTTAGAAGAAACTGTATCTCAAAATTTTAAAGAGAGAACAACTTATATATATATATGCCAAAAATAAGGGTAACTACTATGAAGGGATAGAATATGACTCTAAAAATGAAAAATAAACTTTTTTTAAAGGGATTAATAAGATGTTGGTTGAAAAAGGGAAAAAGAAAAATTCAAAAAAAAGATAGTTAAAAAAAATTATTTTGAAAGACTAATGAATCATGTTAAAAAGCCATGAATTCTATGTGCAGTATTCCCCTAGCGCTGGAGTTCTGCCATTCTCATTGATCGGTAAACTTGGTCTTGGCTGGCTGTTCTTGCTCATCTTCCGGGGAAGGGGCCTGTTGCCGTGGTTCCTAAATGTCTTTGCCAGAGGCGGAATTGCCCTGCCCTTGGCTGGGCGTGGCTAAGCAATCTGCTCGGGTTTGCTCTCGGGAGCTTTTGTTCCCTGCAAGCTTTTGGTACAGCTTTGGAGGATGAGAGTGGAAATGGCGGCCTCCCAATCTCTGCCTGGGAGGAGCCGAGAACTCGGGGCCCCGCTCCTTAGTGTGCCCCCAGAGAAAATCAGTTAGTCACTCCCGTCTCCCTGGTCTCTGGCCACACTCCGTGCTCACCCGGCCTGTGACCGAGCATTTCTATCTCTGGCACCCGACCCTATGTGGAGTATACAAACCCAGCAGATCCCTGCGGTGTGTTCCCACGCCTCTCCTCCTGGGGAAGGAAGGGGAGTCTCCCCGGATCTGCCGCTTGTTGGGTCTCTGCTGGAGGAACACTGGCCTGACTGTCACGGATCACAGTTTATGGCAACCCTGGGCTGAAAGCCCACGCCTTGGCTCCGTTTCTGCAGCTGGCTTCCTCGCTCTGATACCCAGGAGCTCTGCTGCACTCAGGCACCCCCGGTCTTTCTGTGACCCCGAAGGTCCTGAGACCACACTGTCCCACGAGGGTTCCACCCCCAGCTTAGCCACTGGAGTAACGTCCCTCAGCAGAGCCGACTTCTAAAAGTTCCGATTTTGTGCTCCGCGGCTCTAGCACTTGCCAGAAGCGGCCGAGGAAGGCCTCCTTCCCCTCCGTCTATCCTCCCGAATATCGCCTTGGATTCACTTCTCCACATGTCCTACCTTCCAGAAAGTGGTCGTTTTTCTGTTCAGAGAGTTGTTGCTATTCTTTTCTTCGATCTCCTGTTGAGTTCGTAGGTGTTCAGAATGGTTTGATCCATATCCAGCTGAATTCCTGAGACCAAACGAAATCCAGGTCTCCTACTCCTCTGCCATCTTGCCCCCTTCTCTCAAGAATATTCTTATGGTAGAACTATCTGCGTGGAAATTTACTTAATGGCACATATCTAGTCAGTAATTAATATGGCAGTTAAAATTTCCCACAGCACCAAGATACACATCTGTGCATGTATTTGACCATACCCTCCTCCTTTTGGCAGGGCAATCAGAAAGATCCTCCAGTGGTCTTCTCCAGAGAGACTTGACTAAGGAACATTTTCTTTTCTTTTCTTTTCTTTTTAAGATTTTATTTATTTATTTGAGAGAGAGACAGAGAGAGTGAGCGAGAGCACGAACAGGGGTGGGAGGAGTTGCTGAGGGAGAGGGAGAAGCAGATTTTCCGCTGAGCAGGGAGCCTGACCCGTGGGGCTTGATCCCAGGACCCTGAGATCATGACCTGAGCCAAAGGCAAACGCTTAACCAACTGAACCACCCATGTGCCCCCTGAGGAACATTTTCTGATTCATTTATACACACATTAGAAATATATTATTTGTTTACTTACTTTCCTCTTGGGAAGCTGGGTCAAAAGGCATGTGGTCAATTTCCTCCAAGATTATATGCTGTTGGATTGGAATGTAACTATACAGAATGAAAGAGTCCAGATAAAAAAGGAAAAGTTGCCCTGGGGGTGGGGGGCAGAAATAATTTTCTGATTAGAAAAGTAATCATCTTTGATGAAGAAATAGAGGAAAGAGTCATATACACACAAAATATGATATCTGTTGATTACTGTCTCTTGAATAATGTATGCCAAATATCTATACAATAGTTCTCATGAAGGTCAAATCCACCCCTGCCCCTTGATTTCTCCAAAATTTCTTTTGTGTGTATCCTTTATTTTATCCACTTAGAAGAAAGAGCAAAGAATTCTTATATGGGTTACCTCAGGGTGATTGTTAATTTTATGTGCCAACTTGACTGTGTCACAGGGTGCGCAGATTAAACATTATTTCTGGGTGTATATGTGAAAGTGTTTTCTGATGAGATTAGTATTTGAATCGGTGGACTCAGTAAAGTAGATTGTCCTCCCCCTTGTAGGTGAGTGTTATGCAGTTCATTG
This sequence comes from Zalophus californianus, assembly GCF_009762305.2. Taxonomy (NCBI): domain Eukaryota; kingdom Metazoa; phylum Chordata; class Mammalia; order Carnivora; family Otariidae; genus Zalophus; species Zalophus californianus. The sequence goes on from NC_045595.1 coordinate 190,806,536, forward strand.
AGGGCCTGAATAGAACAAAAAGAGGAGGGAAGAATTCGCCTCTTTCACTTTTCTGCCTGCCTTTGGGCTGGGATTTATACCAGTGGGCTCCCCTTATTTTCAGGCATTGGAATTTCGACTAAACTACATTACTGGCTTTCCTGGGTCTCCAGCTTGCAGACCACAGACTGTGGGACTTCTTAGTCTTCATAGGCATGGAAGCCAATTCCCCATAATAAATCTCTCCTGATGTTTATCTATATACTATGGCTTCCGTTTCTCTGGAGAATACTGACTGATTCACTAGGAACTTCACTTCAGGCCATGAGCTTAAATTCTTTTAGAAACCATCAGTGATTCTGAAGTTCTCAGTTGGGTACCTTGTCTTTCAAGGAGAACCTGTAATTTCTTCTCTCAGTGTTACACTGGCATTTGGAAAAAAATAAAGTTTGGAAGGGGAAAAAGTAAGGATGGACTCGCTGGAACATTTCTTTTCTCTCTCCACAGATGGCTTTTTTTCTTTACCATTTATAAGATCACTTTTGTTATTTTTTTAAGGGATTCTCATTCCATTCACTTTTCTATCTGTCTTTCAGAGACATTCCTATGTCTGCTTCTATTTCCATCAGCTACAGTCTCTAGTTATGCTGTCATAGGGATTACTCTGTTATTTTGGAAAAAAAACATACTTTTCTTACTATAATTTTACTGTAACAGATTTCAGAACCTGAAACTTTTCCATGCAGGTGTCTAAGCGTGCACACATACACACACACTCGCACAGATACACACATAACACCCCGATTATCTCCCACACACCCTTTCTGATCTTCTATCATATTGATATACTCTGCTGCCTCCTTCAAGGTTTCCTGAGGAAGCGAATTGCTTCTGGAAGCCTAAATGATCTAAATCTCACCATCATTTTCTCCTAATTGAATAGCATAAGCCCTCATGAACTAGATTATGTATTACTCTGTAAGACACAGTAAGTCCAGTTAGACAAGGAATACCAGAAGTGTAAATGAGGGTGTAATTCGAGTGACCCCAATTGCTTCACCTTCTGTAAACTTCGTCAACAGCCTTACTTTTATCAATTCCTTCTTGCACAAAGCTTCCTCTATTAGAGTATCTTTAGTGAGAATACCATTGCCCTTTACTTGATTATTTTCAAGTGTACCTCCCAATGGAATATAACAGTTACGCAAAATAGGAAACCAGAAGCATACTACCATTCACCTAATCGACTCCAATCTCAGCAGAATGTATCTGATTGTCCCTCAGAATCAGGCTTTCTTAGCATAACTTCCTGTGACTCTGTTTTGCAGTAACGGCCCTGGCCTGCGACCCAATGAACCAAGGACACCTGCCATTAGTAGTCTCGTTGCAATGGCCAATTAATGAGTATGACCATAACAAAAATTGTCTTTAACCAATGATCTCAAACAAGTGTTTTTTTTTGTTTGTTTGTTTTTGTCTCCAGGAGCTTCTGCTAAAATTCTTCATTGTCAATCACAGATTAGGAGCAAGGGAACACAGTCCTCCGGAAAGGGCACACACGACGTGAAATCCAATTAGGAGCAAATGCAGCTGACAAAAAGGATGAGTCACAGGCACATGCAGAGAGCATGGCAGGGAGAAGCTGCTACTGGAAAAGTTAGGAAGGAAACACTTAGCTGACATTGCAGTACCAGCAAATGTACATGGACTTTTCCCCCGAACTCTCCGTCCTTTATTGTAGCTATCAAATTAGCAAGCGTGTTAGTGAGAGTGCCATGCTCCCGGGAAGGGGCAATAATTTCTTCTCCTCTCACTCATGTTCCTGGTTGACAGTTCCTTACGGGGACAGCAGAAGTGAATTTAGGCCTGCCCTGATGGAGGTGAGTCAGCTCACTAGCTGCTGCCATCACAGCTCCTTACTGTCAGCTCACAGATGGAGGCAAGGGCTCTTTGAAGGCAATCCTCAGGCAGCTTCTCAAGGAGCAGAATAAGTGGGGAGCCTGTAAAGTGTCGTTTCCCTGGAAACCAAGTGCAACCAATACCCTGCTGTAATCAGGTTGGGATGTGTATAGTTCACACATAAATGCCGGGTTTGTGGAGAAATTTGCACGGTGGATGCCTGTGTTATAGATACACTGAAGCGAGAGGTCTTTAGGACTGTCGGTCAGCTCCTTTATAGAGTCATGGACCCCTTTGAAAGGTAGCATGTCAAAGGTCCGAAATAAATGACTCCAATACAATGTATGTGGGATATAGCATTCCTCGGTGAAATGCAGTATTCCCTTATGCAGTTTAGAAAGAGATATCAATTTTAATTGAATTAGATCTTCTTTTCATTTAGAGGCTTATCTTGTTCATTTAAATCCCCAGGTTCTTATTTGTGGGAACATCGGTAGTGGAGTTTTATCTTATTTCTCAGGTAACAATATTATCCCAATTTTATTCATACTCATGTGATTCAAAATACAACTAAATAAGGAGGTATTAATTTCCACAGTGCAGCACAGTGAAGAAAAAAATTATATGTACCAGGTTTTAAGAGGTGTCTGCTTTAAATTATGTGTGATTTAATCTTTTGGCTGTATTAACCTAAAACCGTGATGAGTAAAAAAATAAATGTAAAGAGTTAATAGTTTATAATGCTGGATTCCAGCTATCTCATCAGAAAATACATTCAATCAAATTAAAATACGAGAAGAGGAATTCCTCGGAAAAGTTCAAAGGATGATTGTTCAAGTAGAAAACTTCATAAAAAAAATCAAGTGAACTCATGGTCATATAGATTAGAGATGCTTTTTAACAATAGCAATTGAGATGAATCTCTAAGTGCCTCCCCAGTATAAACCCTGAGCTAGAAACTGGCCTTACATGGCAGCTTAGCTCTCAGTTGCTAAACATGTTTTTAACTAATAATTCAGTGTTGCTAAGTTTGCATTTTGATATTTATGGAAAATATCAGAGATACCATAGACAGTCTTTATACTATACAGTTATTATCGTTCTTTTTCATATTTCCTACTTGAACTTTTATTCATTTGGAGTGACATTCATTATTAAAAATGTCCTAAAACTATCAGGTCCAGATAGGTATTATCCTGATGCTAGAGAATTGGAGGTTACCACTGAACATCACTCATTTATCTGTGTTCCCGTGGTGAGTTATTACTAGAGCCAAGTCTTCGGATTTTCCTTCTTACCATTTAATCACCAGTTTATGATAGGCTACAATTCAACTCTACTTAATTAGTCTGTATAATCATAATGGTTGATTAGTTAATACAGACACATGTACTTACTTAGCTGCAATTTGATCTACTTAGGCTTGAAATATGGTTTTGCACTGTCTAGACTGTCAGAAGAAGGAAACTCTCCATTTTTTATCTCTTGCGTATTAAATCTCCCCTTGACTCTGACATTACTGGATCATGGCAGTGTCTGGTCTATGGCTTCTGCATGCAAGTAAACTCAAGTCTCCATTTTTTAGCTGTTAATCATATAGTTCTAAATGTATTACAAATAATGCTGAAGTTCAATGTTTTTTACTCCGCTGTGTGTTACTAATGGGATTTTACCAAAGAGCATGACCTCTAATCGTATTAATATTTAATCAAGCAATAAACATGCCTTGCTCTGAAGCTCGAAGCCAACAGAATTTTCTCTGGTGATGATTTTTCTATTAAACTCACAAGGACTTCTTTTACTTTTATCCCATTATTGTAAAATTTGGGTAAATGTCTGTGTGTTCAATTCCCAGGAAGTGCCCTGAAGGGCTTGTTCTTAACTCTTCTACCTAAATAAGTGAAGTATCTCAAATTAAACTTTAATATATTTTCCCAAAGCTTTGTTTCTTTAGGAATAACCTCAGAAAACATTTACCTATTAGCTAAAGAGTTTTGGAAAAAGAAAGTCACTCATTTTAAAAATTTAAGTGCTTGCATTATAAAATATGGAGAAATTAAAAAAAATGAGTGTGCCAAGGCAAGCAATGATGATTTATATAGCACTGGGAAAATTAACCCAAAGTGACAAGGATGTGCTTTCATTATACTTAGGTATTTATCTTACAGAGAAAAGTGGGACAAGGGCAAGTTTACACAATCACCATCCTGTGTCCTGAGGACACAGAAAGACATTTACCATATCACCCCCACTCCAGTCATGATGGGGTGCTTCTGGCTGAGTTTCGGTCAATAGTTTGTGGGCAGACGTAATGTAAGCCAACTCCAGTCCTTGTTAAAAATTGTCCTGCAGTATCCTCCAGGCTTCTCTTCCCCATCTGCAGTAACCTTGAGAGCTCCCTGCTCCAGACGACGTAGCTGCGAGAGGCAGAAGCCTGGGTCCCAAACGCTTATGAATGTACTGTCTTCTATTAAAAATACTTATGGGGTACAGCTCACCTTCTCAAATTTCTTAAAATTAATTTATAGATTGATTCTGGAAGTCATTAGGAAATGAACTAAAACACATAATTCTTAACTTACCTTCTCTGAAGATGATCTAAAAGGTATATTGGCCATGGCAGACCTCAGTTTCCCTCATTGGTCAACCTTCTTATTTTTGTCTGTAACCCTGTCCTTCCTACAGTTAAGAAAATGAATTTATGACCAACTAAATATTCTTCAATATCAAGGAAATGTGTATGTGTGTGTGTGTGTGTGTGTGTGTGTGTACTTCACCAAAGTGGGGGTATATTTCTCATCTTACTCCAAGCCTCTGTGTGGCATTTGTGGCTTTACTTGTGAAAGCACCAGTCCTGGTCAAGGACTCAGGCAGCAACCGAGGGATATGGGAGGCTCAGCTTGGCTGGTCTTCAGGCTTGGTCAGATCCGGGACGATGCTGGAAAGAGTAGAGCCATACTGGGTTGCCTAATGTTGAACATGGCATTGACATGCAGTGGTGTTGCTAGCAAGATTTCCTTTTCTTAAATATTTAGAAGAAGTTGTTTGTTATTGTTCCGATTCCGCTCTTATAATGACAAGAGATTCTCAGTGGCTATTTTGAGAGAGCCATTTTGATCAAAACATTGGGTTCTTTTTGTTTGGTTTGCTTTAATGTTTCTCTCAGCTCACAGGATCTAGGATGGACTCTAAGGAACTGAGAGACCAATAACTATTTGTTCGAAAGAAATTCCCCTCTAATGTGGATGTTGTTTATCCCTTCTATTTATTCTGGGAGGTCTCTCTATTTTATGAGGAATCTAAGCAGGGGGCTTGGGATAAATGGTCTAGAAAAGTATAAATGCTGCAGTAGATTTATTAAGTACTAGTTCCAAACAAATGCCACACAGTACAAGAGTAATTGCCAACATTTGTGCTCTTAACTCAATTTCCTACAGAAAGAAGAGCTGAAAAAAAAAAAACTATTAAAAATCCATTACCTGTTGTTTAAGAAGCAAAATAGCATTTTTCAGAAGCTCCTTATCAAGCAATTGGATGCAGCAGGATGATGTACAGTGGGAGTGAGGGTTAGGCTGGCATTGACATTTGCTTCCTAACTTAAATGATTAAACCTTCACTAAATTAGATCAAGGAATTTAATTTCTTCTCAAGCCTTTATGAATTTTCTCTAATACAGAAATGATCCAAGACAGAACACTCAAGAAAATTAAACAGAGACAACAATAAAAAAAAAATGTCTGCATTGCACCCTGTGGAGGGCAGTCATGGACCATCAAACACACAGAGTTTCTTGGGCAAATTTCTCAATACAATTTTCAAGGCAAATTCAGATTTGTTTGCTATATATTCACAATGTATTCATGAGGCAAGACTTGAATGGGAGAGCCAAGCCTAAAATGGAAGGAGGCACTCTTTATTAAAGTTTTGTAAGTGCTTTTATAAACTGGGAATCTAGTCATGGTATTAGTTCCTAGGTAAGTTCAGTATATATAACAATTTTTAATCTACATCTGACATGGGCAGAACTAAATACACAAGGAGGAAAATCAATAGTAGAACTGCTGTGTGTTAATGTAAAGTCATATGGCATATGACAGAGACCCAAGGGGCTTAGGGCAAGGCAGTATCTTTCAGAGCAGTTGAAAACAGGCTGTCTCTGGAGTAGGCAAGGTCAGAAAGATGTCAAGCACTTCCCTCTAAGGCCAGGGCAGAAAGATCATGTCCTGTCCATGAAAGGAGAGTGAGTGGGGCTCACAGATCACCATGATCACTGGCAGCCCAGAGCCTCACCTTTTTATCATCTAAATAGTAGAGATGCCAAGGGTAGCTTCTAGGGAGGTTTTAGATCTCCCCTCAGAAGAAAAATAAGTCTCTACTAGCCTTAAATTCAAACACTCATTTTGCTATCTGAACATTGTTTCAAGCTCTTTAAACAGATGCACAATCTAAATTTGAAAATCCAAGTGCACATTTGCTACAACAATTTGGGGACACTCAACACATTGAGTGCTCTCAACCTGCACCCCATTTCCAAACAAACTGCCCACATTTTAATCCTTTCTTGAAGCAACCTCTACACCTTAGCCATAATGTGATCAGCAAAAGAAAGACCTTTCTTTATTCCGAAAAGAAAAGAAACAAAAGACAGAGCTGACCAAGGATCTTGTCCCCTTCGGCCAGGACTCCAAAGACAAAATAAATACATCACTGTAGAATTGAATATAAGCACATACACACATACATGAACATGTACCCATTTAAGGAGCATTTTATCTGTGTGAATTAAGAGGGAGTTGGTCTCAGTGGAGAGAGGGTCATGGAGGAAGCAAAGTAGCATTTGTAAAAACATTTTTAATATTATATGGAAAATCAGTGAAAATGGTATGTTCACTCACCAGATCGATAAAATAAAGAAAAAGAATACGGAGAAGCATCCAATGCCTAGAATATCAGTACAAAATCTTGAAGACTTCAGGAGTCAATAGGTTCTCTTCAGTTAGCCTTGCTCACAGATGCCACTGTAATTTGCTGAGTGCTGTAACTTAAGAAAATATTTAAAAAGTTGTTTTTGTTATTTCTTTTTCACATTCTCCAGCTTCTAAAAATTAACCAACAATTTGATGTATTTAAAAACTTGTTAAAGGAAAACATATTTAGGGATTCTATCACACCAGCAGAATCTAAAGCTAACTACTGTGACAAATGGAATGGCTTAAAGTGGAATAAATAGCCACTCTTCTGTAGTTATTTGTTATATCTGAGTGATATATTTTAATTTCCCAAACACAGATAGTATATAATCTATATATGTAGAAAGAACATGCAAATCAATGAAATAGTAGTCTAAATTATTTATTTCATAAAAAACATCACAGTAAGGGGAATTGAAAAATGAATGGTAAAGCCTCATCACTCTCAGGAATGACACCAAATAATTTGATAATTAAGACTTTAAGGTCAATGGTAAATAATTGATCAAGTCTTGCTTTCCATAATACTTTTGGCGAGATGATTAAAGTGAAGTGCACTAAATTTCTTGGTTGCCAAAATTGAGTCATTATGGAAAAATCGCCAAATAAGGTTTCATTATGAATTTTTTTTTAACTCTGTGAAACTATAAATTGGGATAATGTGTTAAGCTGTTGTCTTCTGTTATTCATGTCTCGGTCCAAATGAAAGTAGGAAGGTAATACCCAAAGCCATCTTTATCCTAAAAGATGTGTTGTTGCACCTTTGTCTATGTTATAAAAATACCCAAAACGCTTGTCAGAGTTGTCAGACTCTACTTTTGGGATGCTGCAATTTGAATTGAAGTAGGAAAATGAAATGAAAAATGAATGGCTATATCGTTTTGCTTCTTTACAGTTCCAAACATGAGCTGAATACAGAGAGAAAGAATTCTCCAGAGCATCAGAACCCTGTAAATCATGACATATATCTTGTGCCGGCCACTGATAGGCTGCACCTAGCTCCCCTGATGAAAGCAACAGATATGCCTTCCAAAGCACCAAGACTGATGAAATCAGACAGAAGAGCCACTTCCAATTCCAAACCTTACACTGGAGAGGGAGATGCATCCAGCTCTGTGGTTATTTCCTTGCTTTCCTCCAAGTGAAGCTGTGTGCAAAGCATACATTTTCGATCAATCCCAGAGACTCATCATCATTTTATACTTCCAACAATTGTTTAGAGAAAGGTATTTGTCAGTATCCTGTGTGAATTTGAGTATTTATTTCAGGAACTTTTATTTTGATTTCACTGAGTCCTGTTTGCACTTTAGTTGAGGGATGTTTTTACCTGAAGCTTAATTAAATCCATCATCCTTGGGGACTGATTTGTGTCAGTGCTCCTTCCTAGGAGTTCCCAGATCATATTAGTCTACTTGAAGCATCCTCAATTAATGTTAGCTGCCAAAGGGTTGTTTTCTCACAACAGAAAAATTCAAAATATTCAATATGCCATCTTCGGCATGCCACCAAATTTTCTCCTATGATGTTGTCCTTGCCATTTTTTTGATAATAAAGCCTTCCTATCGATTCTGGCCAGATATTAATTGGAAAATCTTCTGTTTTTAAGTGTGGCTTAGCTATCTTTAAATTTAATTTAGTGATCTTGTCATTATCTTAGACATTATATAATTAATTTTAACAATATTAGCACAACATTTAAAAGGCTTTTGAATGTTCTCATAATAATGTAAAGTTGAATGGATAGCAGTTCAATGCAAAAATTCGAGATTCTGTGCTTAAAATTAGGGAGAAAAAGGAAGACAAAATATAATACATATTTATTTGCCCCAAGGAAATATAATCTGTTATTAGCCACAAAATTGGCATTACAAGCTTATTTCCACATTTTAGTATAGCTAAAGTTTTATGTGTATTTTACCTAGATTGGTTAAATGCTATATAACTTGTTTCTTTAAAAATACATTTCCAATTATTATATATATTAAAATATATTAAGTTGATCTATGTTTGTTATGATCTATGTTTATTCTCTTTTCTTTCTCTCTTTCTCCCTCCCTCCCTCCCTCCCCCACCCTTCTTCCCTTCTTCCCTCTCACCAGCCCCCTTCCTTTTTTTCAGCAGTATCAGCTTGATCTAAAGGTTGGACTCCATTATGCTGGGAATTTTGCAACAGTTATTCCAGATTTCATGTCTGTGTAGCATATTGTTCCATAGATTTTTCTTCCCCAGAAGCTTCTGCTACTAGTCTTATTCAGACTTACTGGCTGAATTAGATCCCATGCTTGTCAATATCTGTGGCTCTGATGATGACATTCAGCTAGTTATCCTAGACTTCAGCCACATCAGCTGCAAGTCCCACTCCTTGAACCAAGGGGACATCAGTTCATTAAAAATTTATGGGTTCAGTAGAGAAGGTGTGGATACCTAAGTGAAAATTAAGATAGTTCCCAGGTGAAAAAGGAACAAATTTCTGGGGAAAAACTCCAAACCCATTAAAATAGTCTAATGAGTCACACCTCAATCTTTTCTTTCTCTTTTTCTATCTCTGTCTGTCTCTATCTCTCTTTCTCTGTGTGTGCATGCATGAGTTACTAGAAACTTTCTTTTAGTGAAAACCAAAAACGATATAGAAGATGACATGGTAGCCTGCCTTTCCCAATCTCCCAATTGCTTAACCATTTTCATCATCAGTGCTCTTTTTTGTAACAAACTTTTTTAAAAAAAGATTTATTTATTTGAGAGATAGAGATAGATAGATAGATAGATAGATAGATAGATAGATGATAGATGATAGAGAGCGTGCATGCACAGGGGAGGGGGAGAGGCAAAGGAAAAAGGAGAGAGAGAATCCCAAGCAGACTCCACAGCTGAGCACAGAGCCAGATGCGGGGCTTGATCTCATGACCCTGAGATCACGACCCTGAGATCACGACCCTGAGATCAAGACCCTGAGATCATTACCTGAGCCAAAATCAAGAGTCAGACACTTGGGGCGCCTGGGTGACTCAGTCATTAAGCATCTGCCTTCTGCTCAGGTCATAATCCCAGGGTCCTGGGATGGAGCCCCGCGTCAGGCTCCCCGTTTGGCAGGAAGCCTGCTTCTTCCTCTCCCACTCCCCCTGCTTGTGTTCCCTCTCTCGCTATGTCTCTCTGTCAAATAAATGAATAAAATCTTAAAAAAAAAAAAGAGTCCGACACTTAGCTGACTGAGCTACCCAGGCGCTCATTTTGTAACAAACTTTTTATACGGTAACAGTTTTAGATTAGAGACAAGTTGTGAAGATAGTATAGAGATTCCATATACCTCACACTGAGTTTCACCAATTGTTTCTATGTTAACATCACTCTGGTACATTTGTTATAATTAATTAATCATTATGGACACATTGTCATTAATTAAAATCCATATTTTATTCAGATTTCCTCAGTTCTAACCTGACGTCCCTCTTATGCTCTAGAATTGTATTCAATATACCACATTTATATTTAGCCTTCATTTCTCCTTAAGTTCTTCTTGGCTATGACAGTTTCTGAGACTTTCCTTGTTTTGGATGACAGCTCGACCTTGAGAGCTTTGAGGATTCAGGTATTTTTAGAATCTCCCTCAATTGGAATTTGTCTTATTTTTCCCCCTTGATTAGAGTGGGGTTATGAGTTTTGGGGGGAAGATCAGAGAAGGAAAATGTCATTTTCATCACATTATATCAAGGATATGAACTGTCAACACGACATCATATTGACATGATGTTAATGTTGATCGCTTGGCTGAGATAGTGTTTGGCAGGTTTCTTCACTACAAAGTTATTCCTCTTTCCTCTTTTTCATGCTACATTTTTTGGAAGGAAGTCACTATGTGCAACCCACACTTCACGGTGGGAAGTTACGCTTCATCTTCTTGATGGCAGAGTATCTACATAAATTATATAAAATTCTGCAAAGCTTTGCTTATTTTCTCCCAATTATTTACTTATTCATTCATTCATATTGGTATAGACTCATCAATATTTATTTTTTACCTTGGATTATATTCCAATACTACTTTTTTAATTTTGTTGCTCAAATTGTTCTACCTTTGGCCAGTGGGATCTGTTCCAGTTGCCTTCTGTTTCATTTTGAAATATCCCCTCCCCAGCTGTTTCCTTTTTTAATTTCTATCCTACCTGAAGTGCTAATTATTACTCTAGAGTAGTGGTTCTTAAAGGTGGTCCCCTGATCAAGAGCGTCATTGACATCTGAGAACTTGTTAGAAAGATGGGCCCACCCCAGACCTACTGACTCAGAACTCTGGGAGTAGTAGCTAGCAATCAGTCCTTTAATAAGGCCAAGTTGGTGGTTCTGGTGCTTGGGAAGATTTCAGAACCAGTGCCCTAAGACATCATGAGAAGATAGGAGGAAGAAAGTAATTACTCCATTCTACTCCATTCTACTGAAGAAGAAAACAAGTAAATGATTCAGCACATACATTACATTCTATATGAAATATGCTCATTTCTGGTTGGAAGCCATTCTTTTAAAGATCTGGATTCTTCTCTTTAAATGACTATTTCTTTCAGTTTTAATTTAATTATCAAGTAGCTTTTGTAGAAGGAGTATTTCAAACCTATCTGTCAACTCTAAATTCTCTCAACTTCATATCATTTACATATATTTATCATAGGATTTAATTTCACTTTCATATAATGACTTATAAGGACAAAATTAGTAAAATGTCTCTAAAACCTCTATGAAGAAACTAAGTACACAGGTTCTCTAAGAGTATATTAAACTAGTATTCTTGCTAACCCCAAATTTCGTATTGGCTCCGTGTGTGTGTGTGTGTGTGTGTGTGTATAATTAGTCTCTCACCAAAGCCAATTAATACCGCAAGAAAAATATTGAGTTGTACTTTGAATGAGTGTTGAAAAAAAATGCCAACTTTTAGTAAAAGCTTTCCATTCTGATTCAGATTAAACCCACATTCTTACTATATTCTTATATTACTTTTTCTGATATTTGTCTCAATTGCTTCTAATATTTTATTTGGAATCAATAATTATTTTGAGTTTAAAAGTTTTTGTTATTGGTGTCTTCATAAGCTCCTTTTAGATTTTAAAAAATATGTACACATGACAGAAAAAATTTCAATTGATATTTACTTAAAATTGAAAAATCTTTGTTATTCCCCATCTGAGAAGAGCTTCAAATATATATCGCCTGCCCCATCTGCAAAGGCTATTGTTAACTTTCCACAGAACCTGGTTTTATAAGGGCTTTGCATTTCTACAAAGAGAACAATTAGTCACCTGAGGTTAAGTCTTTTCTGTTATCAATATATTATTCAACTAGTTTTTTATCCACACGTTTTTAAACAAGTCCAATGATAATACATACTTCAAGACTGTATCTTTGAGTTGAGCTTCATTCTACAAAACCTGAAAGCCTATGTCTTAATGAAAAGGATGCTAACATTGGTTACGTCTGTTTCTCATTGAATCACAGAGCTCAACTTCACAGTGTTCCATACAAAAAATAGCTGTCCCTGCCAAGGACTTCAATGCTCCCACTTTCAGGCTGGGTGATGTCTGACTGCCAAAGTAATACATCAGTCATTACACAAGCTGACTCACACCATGGGCATCTTGGCAGGAATATACAGTCTGCTAACAATAGCATTTCTCTGGAAAGCTTTAAGCATTAATGCACTCCTATTTTCATTCTAACCAAAAGATCCTAATCATAGGAAAATTACCAATTTTTTCCACAACCATACAATAGATCTGGGTGGTTTTTAACTATAACTAGAGGGTAAATTTATTCTTCAGTAATGTTCTTATGATTTTTGCCTAAACACCTAAAATTATTGCCAAATTATAATTCTTGTTATGGTGTGCTTATAGTGGATCTTTTTATGTGTATGTGTGTGATTCAAAATATGTTGATTCCATTATTAGGTTAATAACTTTAATTAAAACAAAACCCCACAAAAATAAATGAAAAGAAAGCTCCCACATGAATGGTAAACCTGTTGCTCAGAAATGAAAAAATTTAAAAAAATCAAAATTTTTATCTATTAGACATCTTTCTTTTCTGGATAACAAAATTTTACAATCAAGGTAAGACTAAAAGCAAAGCATGGCATGTAACATTTTTCTATATTTCAAAGAAGGTTATATATTTGATCTGTTCTTTTTGTTTCTTTCTGGTGTGACTCACTTTCAAGTGCACAATGGTAGTTATTTTAAAATTAATTGAGTATCATAAAAATGCATAACCTTATACCGAGTATAATAGATATATTATGTACCATGTTTCAAACACTATCATTTTAAAGATATTTATAACATTTAAATGATCTCTGTAGTAGTTTTAAGTAATTTTTAGTGTAAAATTGAGACTGAAAGATTTTAGAATATCAATCATTCATCAAAGGACATATAATGGTTCAGTTCAGCTAGCATAAAATTGACACGATAGTCAATCATGAGCTCAAATTATTAAGGAAATGTTAATGCCTGTTAATGTTAATATGACCCAAATAATGGCGTTTTTTTTCCTTAGGAATTACTGCCTTATCTGTTGAATAATATTTCAAGAAGTGAAGTATGTTCTGTCCTTTTGAATGCACATACATGCAAACACATATAATTTTGAAATTGATAGAAAAATATGAGCTCAGTGTGTCAAATTGTTTAATTTGTATTAAGTTACTTAGAATAATCATTGTTAGAAGACACATAACATTTTGAAATCTCAACTCATTAAACTCTGTCAACAAAGAATTCATACAAAAGATATTAAGTTTGTAGAATATCTATATTTCCCACATATCTGTTGCAACACAAACTTACTGATTGCTTTCTCAGGTTTTATTTTGGTTCCAGCGTAGTGGACAGTTCCAGAAATAGCCTCGGGTATGATCAACCTGATTTAATATTATTAGCAGGCTTAAAGGTGGTGTGTAAATCTTGGGGGGAAATAGTTTTGGGGCCTAGAATGTGCTGTTTCCAAAGTTTTGATGGCCTAACAAATTTTAGGTCAACTTCTCATGTGACATTTCTTCTACTATCACTTTACAAAGTATTTTCCTTAATTTTTATTCTATTCAGTATTTAAAGAGTGTTTATGTTCTTCTCTAGGAGAGAAGGTCAACAATAATAGTTGTTAGATCTTGTTTTCATATTTGGAATTATATGTGATTGACATAATAACCTGGCTTTTTGAGTGAATAACCAAGATGAAATATTTATTTAAAATATTCCTAGGTTAAAATTATGTGTAGTGAGACACCCTGCAAAAGAAGTTCAGCAATCATGACAACTTACAAATTTGTGTTTTGAAAAGCTTGAAGAAGTCTTACTCACATCTGCATGATTCTTCATTAGTATCATTCTCCCATTTTTCTTTTTTTCTGGTCCAAGTATGAACTGATTTAACTGTTAAATCAGTGTCCTATTCTGACACTATAGGATCACTGTGTTTCTGTAGCTGTAGATATATTCTGAATGGTAGGTGTGACATAGGCATTTTTGAAGGAATACCAAATCATAGGAGAAAAAGTAGATGGAACGTTATTAGTACATATTCATACCACATATGAAATAAAATATGCAGAAAGCATCCTAGATTGTCACATTCCAATGCTATGAAATCCCCTCTTCCAAAGTTCTCTCTGGATATCTAAGAGAGACTAAGGGTCAAGTTACTCTGATAGTAGATGGTGCCTTGAGTGTGATACAGCTTAGCTAGGAAATAGTAATAGAGATTATTAGAACTTAGGTCTGTACTAGTGCAAGTATATTCTTCCTTATGTTTACTGCATCTATTAAATCATTTCTAGTTTAAGAAGCTATAAAAATTCCAATAAGAAATGTTTGGGGAACACATTAATCCATTCTTTTGCTGCCATCAAATGATATTTATATAAGTCAAGATGATGACTTCAAGTGATCATCATAATTATATTTACATATTTACACCATTTTAATATGTAGCAGCTGCATTCATATATCCATGGGGAAAGATATAAAAATTATGTAGTTGTCCTTCCTGGAAAAACATTTTTAAAATATATTCTATAGAAATAATGCATTATGACTAAATGCAAAGAATTGGTAGGTAGATCAGGTATTGCATTACTGAAGGAGTAAGCTGGATCTTTTTAGAAAAGAATCTTTGCTGGGTGTTGGTTAAACAGGGACAGAAATAACCTAATTCAAATGGCACATTCTGCCTCCAAAAATGTATCAAAGCCAATTTACGACTGTCTACATTCTTTGTTATTATTCTAATGTAAGTCTTCATCATCTCTTGCTTGGACTACAATAATCTATCTGGGTCCTTCACTTTTACTTGTCCCTTTATAATTTTTCTTCAGTGACCTTTTAAAAATATAAACAAGACTAAGTTACTGTCTTGCTTAAAGTCTTCCATCTCTGCAGACTAAAACCCAACCATCAGTGCTCTGCATGAATGATCTAGTCCACTTGCTCCAGTCTATCTTTCCTCCAGGAAACTGTGATCGTTTTTGGCACAGGGTCTTTTTTGTATTTTTATTTATTTGTCTGTTTGCTTTTCATTCTGATTGATTATTATTATTAATTATTATTATTTTGCTCTAGATCTTTGTTAAGCTGGCCCTGTCTATTCATTCAGATTTCAGTTCAAATGCCACCTGGTCATTCTGTACTAGAACCATATTTTAGTTTTTTGATAGCATTTATCACTACATGGTATTTTCTTGTTTATTAGTTTATTTTATTTCACACTAGAAATATTCATCATGAGAGTGGAAACCTTGTCTATATTTTCACTTCTTATCCCCCAATCCCTGGAGTGATACATAATATGTCACAGTCTTTCTACCTATTAAATATCTGCAAGAATAAATGGAGGAAGTCCTCAGTTTATCATCAGAAGTGATCAGTTTTATTGAGTAACTTAAAAGATGTCAAAGCATAACTAATTTATACATTTGATCCTTATGTTTTGAAATCCAATGAAATAATCAAGCTCTTGAATGCTTTTTGAACTCTATACTAACTCAAACTGAAGTTTTGGTAGGCAGTGTGGATTCTACTGGCTCATATTTAACTTATTGTTTATTATTTTCTAATTTGCCTGGGGCTCTGTGATTGTTTACTCTCGAAAAGCAGCTAGTACTTCTCAAGCTGGACACAAGCCAATACTGATGTTGCACTTAGGAGGGCATTAACAAATCTCCTTTATACCTGATGTCAAATATATATATATAATATAAAATATTCATATATGTTATATTCATATATAATAGAATAATATTTCCTTTAAAGTTTTTTTTATATTGTTACTTTTCTTTTCAAATACGTTTTCCTTTCCAAATCACCTTTCACCTAGGCCCCTTTTATAGCCATAAGGCAAAGTCCTCAGAATATCTCAGCAACTGGTAGTAATTATTTATTAAAATCATTCCCCTATTTCTCAATTTGTTCTAAATCACAATTGTGTTTTACCAGGTTACCGTTCTAGCTTAGTCCATTCAGGCTGCTATAACACGGTGCCACAAACTTGGTAGTTGGTAAACCACAGAGCTTCATTTCCTACAGTTCTGGAAACTGGAAGTCTGAGACAAGTTGCCAGCATGGTTGGGTGGGGGTCTTCTTCTGGGCTGTAGCATCCTCACTGGGTCCTTATATGTTGGAGAGAGCAAGGGATCTCTCTGGAGCTCCTTTTATGAGGGCACTAATCCAACTCATCAGGGCTCCAACATCATGACCTAACCACCTCTCAAAGGCCTAATTTCTATTACCATCCTCTTGGGTATTAGATTTTCAACACATGAATTTGGGGAGGACACATTCAAACCATTGCACCTTCCTATTTCTTGTTTCTCAATCTGTTCTAAATTGCATTCTTTTTTGTACCAGTTTACTGTTCAATAACATTTATGTTTTCCCTTGCTTATAAAACCAATTTTATATACCTCAGAATGGCATTCAAAATCTCTTCACTTAATTGGTCTTCTATACCAAATTAAATATCACTATTCTTTAAATGTGTTTGCTCCTGTTGACCCCTGAACACATCATGTTTATCACCATTATAAAACACTTCTAACAATTGGCCTTCTTTCTTTGAAAGTGTAAAATCCTGATTATTATACATTTAATTGAAAAACTTAAATTATAGGGGCGCTTGGATGGCTTAGTTGGTTAAGTGATTGACTCTTGATTTCAGCTCAGGTCATGATCTCAGGGTCGTGAGATCAAGCCCCACGTTGGGCTCCATGCTGGGCATGGAGCCAGCTGAGATTCTCTCTCTCCCTCTGCCCCTGCCCCCTCTTAAAAAAAAAAAAAGAACAAAACAAACAAAACTTAAATTGTTTTACAATGCCTTATCTAACTTTTTATATATTTTCTTCCTCAACTAGGTTATAGCTGTTTTGTATGTTTTATGTACCTAGCATGGTGCTTAATAACAACTCTAGCTACTTGACACATTTGCTTAAAAGGGTAAATAAATGTAATTCACTACCATGTAAACTGGCTAACTAATTACCAAACTACTTTTTTCCTTGTAAAGTACACACAGCTCTACTACATTTCCCAACTGTCCTTACAGTGAGATGTGGCCATGTAACTGAACTTGAACCTCTGGAGAGATGGTTTGAAGTACTGTATGCTATCTCATGCTAAGGTCCTTCTATGCATGAACTTTCTATGCATGATCTTCCAACTCCTTTTCTTCCTTATAACCTTGATATCAGTGATAATGGAGAAATTTTGGCAGTCACACATTGAAGATGAAGAAAAATACAGAAGCAGCCTGGGTCCCTTCCCCCTGCAAACAAAACAAAACAAACAAAAATCTTAGAGAAAACGCATCAGTTAATAAGGAACTAGGATTCTGGACTTATTGTGAGGAAATAAAAAACAAACAAAAAGTTTTATAGTATTTGAGCCTATACATATAATATCTATTTAACATCTGTTTTATACATATAATTTGTACATATTTATTTATATTTAAGATACTTATTTAATTTGTTACAAGAGATAACATTATCTTAATTGATACAGTACATTGCTAATCAGTTTATACCTGATTATAAAATAATCTAAGTGTTATGATTGCATGATTGAAGACGTTTAGCAAAGAGGAGGTACTTCTGAATCTGAATACATCGATTTTTATTTGACTCTTGCATTTCTCCTTTCCAAAGTTTGTGATTAATATTTAGTGTATGTACAACTTTACATCTAAAATTATTTGCATTTAAAAATGATAAAAATAATGGCATCATTTAAATGTGTAAATTCCTTTCTAAGTGGTAAAAAGCATGTATCATTATGCAAACTTTAGAAAATCAATGATTTTTGCTTACTTAAAGAAATATGTTAAGCTACTTACTCTAAAATATAGTGAGTGCCCTCTATAATTTCTCCTATTTAAAATCAATTCTCTTAAAAACCAACTAAAATGTAAACACTCCTGGAAAAGCTTTTTATCTTATATCTAGAAATCTTATTCTGCCCTGTGCTTCCAAAGTTTTTCTGGGCTTCTATAGTAGCCTTTAACTCACACTGCCTTATGTGACACATATTTGTGCACATGCATTTTTATCCAGAGAATAGCAATCATGGAATGTTCACCGTTATCTTCTGTTGTGTACCACAGATATTCTATTAATAATTGTATTGGTTTTTTGAATTGACTCCTTAAACTCCTCAACCAGAGGTTAGGTATTTTTGTTTGTTTGTTTGTTTGCTTGTTTTAACTGTACTCTTTGCTAAAGAAAGAGTTATAATTTTCAAGTGAATCTACCCTTAAGATTTCACTTAACCACTTAACCAGAACAAAAACAATATGAGTTTATTTTTTCTTAGAAGTGAAATATTTCTCATGTTGATTGTTGAGATCTCAGTCGAATAAGCTTCAGTAAAGTATGTGGTTACATATATATTTAAAAATACAATATTCTTTTTTTTTAAAAAAAGAATTATTTTTAAAATTATTTATTTATTTGAGAGAGAGAGAGATAGCGAGAGAGAGAGCATGGGCAAGGAGGAGAAAGAGAAGCAGGCTCCTGTGAGCAGGTAAGCCAACATGGGGCTTGATCTTAGGACCCTGAGATCATGACCGGAGCCAAAGGCAGATGCTTAACCAACTGAGCCACCCAGGTGCCCCTAAAAATACAATATGCTTATAATCTAACTAATGATCTCAAAATTCTATGAATTGCGTTAGTCTTGGTAGACTATAAACATCATAGAAAATGCATCCCGTTTCTGCTCAATTTTATAGCAGGAAAGAGAAAACCTAGCTTCGTTATATAGGTCAAAGTATTATGTTGCTTTTGGAAGACATGCATGACTAATGAAGGATGCTTTAAGGTTATTATATGTTTTGTTTGAAAGAAATGGACATTTATTTGATTTTAAAAGCAACCCATTTTTAGGGCAGTAAGAGATCAGAAGCTTCTTCCAGAAAAGCTATAATTGTATTATTAAGACTTTCTACTAAGAATTAAATACATTCAGAAAGACTGAAAAATAAAAAATGTACAGCCTGATAAATTTTTATTATTTTATTTTACTTTTACCTTATTTAGAAAAGTTAAGTTTTTTTATTTTAATTCCAGTATAGTTAACATATAGTGTTACATTAATTTCCGGTGTACAATATAGTGATTCAACAAATCTATACATCATTACTCAGTGCTCATCATGGTAAGTGTGCTCTTAATCCCGACTTCACCTATTTCACCTATCCCCCCCCATGTACCCTCGGATTTGGTTTATTTTAGCTTGATAAATTTTTTTAAAAAGTGAACTCAGTCTTGTAATCACTATTCAGGCCACAAAATTTCTTACCAACATAACCAAACCTCATTACCATTTGCTCCCCACCCTCCTCCTAAAAAGGTAGCTAGCCACTCCCTTGAATTTTATCACCACAGATTAGTATTGTTTCTTTTAAACTTTATACATACAGAGTAAAAGATACAGATTATTTCTATTTTGTTTAATACTACATTTTCTTTGTGTTATTTGCCTATATGTTGCATACAGCTATAATTGGTTCATTGTAATCACTAGATAATCTGCTGATGAATATTTAGTTTGTTTTCAGTTTGAGGCCATTATGAATAATGTGTATTGAATATATTTTGCATGCTTTGTAATTATATGCAAGAATTTGTATTGAGTACAATTTTTAGTCGTAGAGTATGTTCAGTTTTGTTAGATATTGCCACAATAGTTTGCAACAAATTTACTAGCGGTGTTTGAAAGTTAATATTTGTTCCGCATTATTGCCAACACACTACATAGCTATATTATCTATCATCTATCATCTATCATCTACCTATCTATCATTTATCATCTATCGTCTATTTATCTATCATCAATCATCTATTTATGCTTACATAAAATATTTACAAATATTTATACATATGCTTTATATGTGTATATATATATAATATTTTATTTCTTCTTTTGTGTATATGATTGTATCCACTTGTGTTTTTAAGTCACATGCCCCAGATCACTAATGTGGCTGTATGTTTCTTCATGTGTTTATGCAAAGACTTTGTTGATCATGGACAACCATACTATTCTCACTGGGATACTATTCCTTCTGCCTGAAGAATTGTTTAGTATTTACTTTAGTATAAGCCTGCTGCTGATCACTTATTTCAGTTTTCATTTGTGAGATATAACTATATGATCTTTATTTTTACAAGACATATAACTCCAGGTTGTCAATTATTTTCATTTTAGCACTTTGAAGATCTTTTTCAATAGTTATTGGGCTTTTTCTTTCTTTCTCCCTTTTTTCTCTCTTTTCTTTTTCCCTTTCTTTTCTCTTTTTTCTCCTTCCTTCCTTCCTTCCTTCCTTCCTTCCTTCCTTCCTTCCTTTCTTTCTTTCTTCTTTCTTTCTTTCTCTTTCCTCCTTTCTCTTTCCTCCTTCCTTCCTTCCTTCCTTCCTTCCTTCCTTCCTTCCTTTTCTCTAAGAACTTAGCTCTCAATCTGACTGTAGCTTACATTTTTAATTTTTAGGTAATATGCATATTTGCTCTGGATGCTTTCAGTAGGTTTACTCTGTCTTTCAATTTTAGCAATAATATATATGTTATGCCCAGTTGAGGTTTTATTCATATTTATTTTCTTTGAAATTTAATTGCTTATTAAAACTGTGGCTTGATGTTTTTATCAGTTTTTTTAAAAAGATTTTATTTATTTATTTGTGAGAGAAAGAGAGAGAGAGTGAGCATAAGTGGAGGGAGGGGTAGAGGGAGAGGGAGAAGCAGACTCCCCACTGAACAGGGAGACTTACATGGAGCTCAATCTCAGGATCAGGAGATCATGGACTGAGCCGAAAGCAGACACTTTAATGACTGAGCCACCCAGGCTCCCCTTTTATCAGTTTTGAGAAATTTTTTGCCTTTTTTTTTCTCCAACATTGCTTCTGCCATCTCTTTCTTCTCTTTTTGGGAGTGCAATTACTAATATGATAGATTGCTTCATTATTTTCCATGTAGCTCACATACTTTTTTTTTTCTATTTTTACCCTTTATCTTGAGGCTTTTATTCCCTCTATTTTCAATTCTTTTAAACTTTGTCAAATCTTTTAAAATCATCCATGAACTTTCAAAACTCACTTATTTTATTTTTCAATGAAGAACTTCCATTAGATTTTTTTTTAAAGATTCCCTTTCTCTGTCAAAATCCACCACATTCAAGTTACTTTCTTGCATATACATGTGACAGTTATTTTAATGTCTATAAAAATACCTTCAGTATATTCATCTCTTAGAGATCTGTTTACATTCCTGGTTTTCTTTTTTCTACTGCTTTTGGACCATTCTTATGCTTACTCCATTCATTTTTAATTGAATAAGAGATATTTTGGATAAAAAACTATAAATCTATTTTAATACCTTGTATGATATGATCTATCCATGAAAATTGTTTTGTTTCAGACTGCCAATTAGATTGAGGTAATATCCCCATATGGATTTTGCTTCTTGTATTTACTAATCTGTACTCTGTCCAACTTACTCCTAGGGTTTATGCACAGTTGAAAGTGTGTGTATGACTTGTCAGGGTCCTTCATCTTTTGGTAGATCCTCAGCTGCAGCTTTTATCTGTCCAGGACTATAAGTTTCCCAATATTTCTGCTCAGCTTCTCATCCTATCATCTAGAGCTTTGGGATTGCCAAATGCCCTCATGTGGAGAACTAACAAGAACATGGGTCTGATATCCATGGGATTCTCTTCTCTCTGGGAGCTTGTGTCTCCCCACTCAAGCCCATGTAGCCTTGGTAACTCTCCAGTGATTACACCCAGATTTAAAAAATTATGTTTTTCTTTTTATTTTTTGTCCAGCTTTTGTAGAAGTAGGGGTTTTTGAAGCAGAAGACCTACACATTCTCTAATTCTTTGTACAATCCTCTATAAGTCCTTTATAAATAATTAAAACATTTTCTTTCTCTGATTAGTTTGTTTGTCTACTTTTCCATAGTAGTTACTAAATGATTATACAATATTTTATTCCATGTGGTTTGACATTTTTAGAAAGTAGTTTCAGAGATATGCGCCTTTTAACCTCAAGAATATCCAAAGTATGAAGGAAAAATACATATTTTTTAATTTTTAGATTTCTGTCTCCCATTACTTCTTTGCATATTCCCTTGAGAGTATCATTTAAATAATTATACACCTAGCAAATTGTTTTGAGAACAAAATCTGTTTAACACCATATAAAAAATCTCTGGCCAGAAATTACTGATATAGAAAAAAAAAGAAAAAAAAAAAACAACCTCAATAGACATTAGTTAATTATAGCCTTTGTGCCAGGCATTACTAAAATTTTGAAATTACACTGGTGAAAATATATGTTCCTTGTTTTCATGGACCTCACTGTCTAGCAGATGTAAGCACATGTAAACAAATATATAATACAGTATTACAAAATGCCATAAGAGAGGATTTTGGAAAGCATTTCACAATAAAGAGATAATCATATGTCATACAGAGTGCTTACACCAAATAATTTTCATTGAATTTTGATTCTGCTAGTCAAAGAGAACTCCTGGCATTCATAGAAAGAAATGAGGCTGGAGGTGTAAGTCAGCTGAGATCAGATGATTAAAAAGTCTTATATGACAAACAAAGCAATATTTTCCTCTATGTGGCTTTAAATATCATTTATGCATTTATAACAACCAAATATATACCCTACACCTTGATTTCTATTGATTCCTAATAAGAAGTATGTCCAATGGAGGAAGTCAATACTATTTCATGAGACATTTGTTTTGGTGGGATATTAGACATTTTTTTTTTCTTAAATTCCACATATGAGTGAAATTATATGGCATTTGTGTTTCTCTGATTGGCTTTTTCACTAAACATTATACTATCTAGTTCCATCCATGTTGTTGCAAATGGAACAATTTAATTCTTTTGATGGCTGAGTAACATTCTATTGTGTGTGTGTGTGTGTGTTTTATCTATTTATCTATCCATGGACACTTGGGCTGCTTCCATAATTTGGTTATTGTAATAATGCTGTAATAAATCTAACGGTGCTTATATCTTTTTGAATTAGTGTTTTCATATTCTTTGGGTCAATATCTAATAGTGAATTAGTGGATCACATGGTAATTCTGTTTTTAAATTTTTGAGGAAAGTTTTTACTGCTTTCCACGGTGACTGTAGCAGTTTTCATTCACACCAATGGTGCACAAGGGTTCTTTTTGCTCAACATCCTCACCAACACTGTTGTTTCTTGTTTTTTATTTTAGCCATTCTGATAGGTATGAAGTGATATCTCATTGTGGTTTTGATTTGCATTTCTCTGATGGCAAGTGACATTGAGCATCTTTTCCTGAGTCCATTGGCCTTTTGTATGTCTTCTTTGGGGAAATGTCTGTTCATGTCATCTGCCCATTCTAAAAGTTGATTACCTGTTTCTTTTTTGGTGTTGATTGTACAAATTATTTATGTATTTTGGATACTAACCCTTTATCAGCTATGCCATTTGCAAATATCTTCTCCCATTCAGTAGGCTGTCTTTTTGTTTTGCTGATTATTTCCTTTGCTGTGCAGAAGATTTTTATTTTGGTGTAGTCCTAATAGTTCATTTTCACTTTTGTTTCCCTTGCCTCAGGAGACATGTCTAGGAAAAATGTTGCTATGGTCGGAGTCAGAGAAATTACTGCCTATGCTCTCTTCTAAAATTTTTATGGTTTCAGATCTCATGTTTAGGTCTTCAATCCATTTTGAGTTTATTTTTGTGTAAGGTGTAAGAACTATAAGAACTACATTCTTTTGCATGTAGTTGTCCAGTTTTCCTAACACCATTTATTGAAGAGACTTTTTCCCATTACATATTCTTGCCTCCTTTGTTGAAGATTAATTAACCATATAATTGTGGATTTATTTCTGGGCTCTCTATTCTGTTCCATTGATCTATGTGTCCAATTTTTGTGTCAGTACCACACTGTTTTGATTACTACATCTTTGTGGTATATTTTGAAATCTATGATTGTGATACCACCAATTCTTCTTTTTTAAGGTTGCTTTGGCAGTTTGGGGTCTTTTGTGGTTCCATACAAATTTTGGGATTGTTTGTTTTAGTTCTGTGAAAAATGCTTTGGTATTTTGATAGGGATTGCATGAAATGTGTAGATTGCTTTGGGTAATATAGATACTGTAACAATATTTGTTCTTCTAATCCATGATCATGGAATGTTTTTCCATTTGTTTGTTTTGTCTTCAATTTCTCTCAGCAGTGTTTCATAGTTTTCAGAGTACAGGTCTTTCACCTCCTTGGTTAGATTTATTTCTAAGTATTTTATTATTTTTGTTGCAACTGTAAATGGGATTTTTTTTTTTATAAATGTTTTTCTTTTTTCTTTTTCTTTCTTCAAGATTTATTTATTAGAGAGAGAGAGAGGGTGCATGCATGAATGGGGGGAACGGGTAGAGGAAGAGGGTGAAAAGGAGAATCCTCAGGCAAACTCCCTGCTGAGCAAAGGAGCCCAAGAGCCCATCACAGGGCTCAATCCAATGTTCCTGGGATCATGACCTGAGCCAAAATCAAGAGCCAGGCATTAAACCAACTGAATTCATTTATCAATGCTAGTAGTTTTTTGGTGGAATCTTTCTGGTTTTCTATATATAGGGCTATGTCATCAGCAAATAGAGAAAGTTTTACTTCTCCTTTACTAATTTAGATGACTTTCATTTCTTTTTCTTATCTGATTGCTGTGGCTGGGATTTCTAGTACTATGTTGAAGAAAAGCAGGGAGAGTGGACATCCTTGTCTTATTCCTGATATTAGGGGAAAAACTGTCAGTTGAGTATGATTATAGCTGTGGGTTTGTCATATATGGCCATTATTGTGCTGAGGTATAGTCCCTCTAAATCTACTTTGTTGAGAGTTTTTTTTTTTAATCACAAATGCATGTTGTACTTTGTCAAATGCTTTTCTTGCATCTATTGAAAGGATCATATGGTTTTTATTCTTTCTCTTGTTGATGTGAGGTATCATGTTGACTGATTTGTGAATATTGAACAACTCTTGCATCCCTGGAATAAATCCCACTTAATTGTGAGTGATTTTTTTAAATGCATTGTATTCAGTTTGCTAGTATTTTGTTGAGGATTTTTACGTCTATGTTCATCAGAGATATTGGCCTGTAGTTCTTTTTTTCTGTAATGTCTTTATGTGGTTTTGGTACAAGGGTAATTCTGACCTCATAAAATGAATTTGGAAGCTTTCCTCCGTCTTCTATTTTTTTGGAATAATTTGAGAAGAATAAGTATTAACTTTTCTTTAAGTGTTTTGTAGAATTCACCTGTGAAGTCATCTGGTCCAGGACTTTTATTTATTGGGAGGTCTTTGATTACTTATTCCATTTCATTCCTGGTAATCAGTCTGTTCAAATTTTCTATTTCTTCCTGATTCAGTTTGAGGAAGTTATATGTTTCTAGGAATTTATCCATTTCTTCTAGGCTGTCCAATTTGTTGGCATATGATTTTTCATAATATTATCTTATAATCCTTTGTATTTCTATGGTGTTAGTTGTTATT
Organism: Zalophus californianus; assembly: GCF_009762305.2. Classification (NCBI taxonomy): domain Eukaryota; kingdom Metazoa; phylum Chordata; class Mammalia; order Carnivora; family Otariidae; genus Zalophus; species Zalophus californianus. The sequence goes on from NC_045595.1 coordinate 190,832,443, forward strand.
TCTCCTCATTCATTTCTGATTCTGTTTATATGAGTCTTCTCTCTCTCTCTCTCTCTGTCCTTTTTTTTCCCCCTTGATGAGTGTGGCTAGACGTTCATCAATTTTGTTGATCTTTTCAAAGAATGATCTCCTGGTTTCATTAAATTTTTTTTTTTTACTTTCTATATCATTTATTTTTGCTCTAATCTTTACTAATTCCTGTCTCCTTCCTTCTGCTTGTCTTGGGTTTTCTTTGTTCTTCTTTCTAGCCTCTTTAGGTGTAGGATTAGGTTGCTTATCTGAGATTTTTCTTGCTTCTTGAATAGGTCTATATTACTGTAAACTTCCCTCTTAGTAGAGTTTTTGCTGAATCCCAAAGATTTTGGACCATTGTATTTTCATTTTCATTTATCTCCATGTATTTTTTATTTCTTCTTTGATTTCTTCGTTGACTCATTTATTGTTTAGTAGCATGTTATTTATCCTCCATGTATTTGTGTTCTCAGATTTTTTTCTTGTGGTTGATTTCTAGTTTCATAGTGTTGTGGTCAGGAAAGATAGTGGTAAGACCTTAATCTTTTTAAATTTGTTGAGACTTGTTTTGTGGCTTACTATGTGATCTTTTCTGGTGAATGTTCCATGTGCACTTAAGAATGAGTATTCTGCTGTTTTAAAATGGAATGTTCTGAATATATCTATTAGATTCATCTGGTCCAGTGTGTCATTCAAAATCACTGTTTCCTTGTTGATTTTCTCTTTAGATAATCTGCCCATAGATGTAAGTGGGTGTTAAAACCCCTACTATTATTGTGTTATTGTTGACTAGTTTCTTTATATTTGCTTTTAACTGTTTTATATATTTGGGTGTTCCTATGTTGGGTGCATAAATATTTACAATTATCTTTTCTTTTGGATTTTTCTCTTTATGATTATGTAGTGTCCTTTGTCTCTTGCTACAGTCTTAGTTTTAAAGTCTATTTTGTCTGATGTAAGTATTGCTACTTTAACTTTGTTTTCACTTCTATTTGTATGATAAATGCTTGTACATCCCTTTGCTTTCAATCTGCATGTGTCTTTAAGACTGAAATGAGTCTTGTCAACAGCATATAGATGAGTCTTAATTTTTTATCCTTTCCATCACTCTGTATTTTGATTGGAGTATTTAGTCCATTTACATCAAAGTAATTATTGATAGATATGTACTTATGCCATTTTGTTACTTGTTTTAGTGTTGTTTTTGTAGTTCTTCTCTGTTCCCTTCTTCTCTTGCTTCCTTCTCACATGGTTTGCTAGCTCTCTTTAGTGATATACTTTGGATGACTTTCTCTTTTTTCTTTGTATATCTATTGCTGGTTTTAGATTTGTGGTTACCATTAAGCTTATATATAATATGTTATGTAAATCAGTCTATATTAAGTTGATTGTTGCTTAAGTTTGAATCCTTTCTAAATGCACTAAATTGTTATTCCTTTCTCCACCACGTTTTAGGTATATGGTGTCATTTTTTCATCCTTTTATTTTGTGAATCCCTTGACTGATTTTTATAGATATACTTGATTTACTACTTTTGTGCTTCCTACTTTCCTTACCCCTGCTTATGGTACTTCCTTTCCACTCAGAGTCCCATTTAACATTTCTTGTAAAGTAAAACAAAAAAACAAAACAAAACAAAATAAAAAAATAAACATTTCTTCTAAGGCTGGAATAATGGTGATGCATTCTTTTAACTTTTGTTTGTCTAAGAAACTCTTTATATCTCTTTATATTCTGAATGACAGCCTTGCTGGATAGACTATTTTTGGCTGCAGGGTTTTGTTTTTTTTTTTTCCCCTTTAACACTTTGGATATATCATCTGTCCCCTTTTGGCCAACAAAGTTTCTACTGAAAAATCAGTTGATAACTTTATGAAGTTTCCTTTTCTCTCCTTTTCTTTTCTCTTACTGCTTTTGGAGTTCTCTTTTTATCACTTCTTTTTTGCCATTTTAATTACTCTGTGTTTTGGTATAGAACTCCTTGTGTTGATTTTCTTGGAGGCTCTCTTTGCCTCCTGGATCTGGATAACTCTTTCTTTCCTTAGATTTGGGAAGTTTTCAGCTGTTATTTCTTCAAGTAAATTTTCTTTCAGTCCAGTCATCTGCAATGGCTCTCTCTATGTGTTTTGGGGAAGGTTTGGCACCTGTGCTGTTAGTGGGTCAGTCTGGGACCACCTTGGGCTTGAGTTGAAGCAAACCAGTCCTTTGCCAGAGATGCTGTAGCACCAAACTTCAGGGTGCTCTCCTGTGTTGTCCCCTGAGAAGCTTTCATTGGTAGGAGGGGCCCACTGTCAGACCCGATGTTTGCCCCTGACCCACTGTTGGGGTTGTAGTCGGACTGGTGTGTGTGGTTTTGTCCTCTCTCCAGGGCAGGAGTCACTTTGGAGTGGTGCTGACCCCTGTCAGGGCTGCTTGCACACTGCCAGGCTTGTGACATTGCTTTGGATAGGTTCGAGGCAAGAGTTTATTGGGGGAAGGGGGCAAGTCTACAGGTGAATACCAGTATGCAGTGTGGGTGCCAGCAAGATCTACAACCACCAGGAAAACTTCCCAAGCTTGGATGGAGGGACATGTTTACAGAGGAGTATGGGGTCGGGGGAGATAATTTCAGCAAGCTAGTGTTGTGCTATACTGGTTCTCACAGGTGTCTGTGTGTTTAGGCTGGGAAGCAGATGAGGGAAATGGTGATTACCAGCTATTTTGTTCTTGGAGAAGTCTCCCAAAGATCCCTGCCCTTCCAACACATGCCCTGAGATTAGTAATCAAATTTCCTTCCCACATATCCTAGGCATTTTTTTTAGAAATCCTTTTTTTTAAAGATTTTATTTGAGAGATAGAGAGAGAGAGAGCATGAGACAGGGGAGGGTCAGAGGGAGAAGCAGGCTCTCCACTGAGCCATGAGCCTGATGTGGGACTTGATCCTGGGACTCCAGGATCATGACCTGAGCCAAACGCAGTCGCTTACCCAACTGAGCCACCCAGGCACCCTCCTAGGCATTTTCAAACTACTGCTTCTGTGCTGTATCTCAGCATGGCTGTTTGTTGTGCTATCTCTTAAGGCAGAGACTCAGTTTCCTATTGCCCTAACAGCTGTCCTGGAGCCAGGCCTCCTGATTTTTAAAGTTCCAGGTGTTAGCCCCACTGATTGTAAAAACTCATGAAGCCAGTCCCTTCTGGCCCTCAAAGCAAAATGTTAAGATTCATCTTCCCAGTGCAGACCCCCATGCCTGGAATGCCCTGTGTGCTGTCCTCCCCTTTTCCCTCTCCACACCCATGGCCTCCCTCCCTCGCATGAATAGTCCTGTGGGTCCATTTGGCTCCCTACTGTGTTTCTGCCCTTCCTACCCTTTTAGATGTGGCCTCTTCTCTACATTTAGTTGTGGAGGGTGTGTTCTGCCAGTCTTCAGGTCATTTTCTGGTTTATTTACACTGACATGGGTGTTATCTAGTTGTATCTGTGGGGCAAGGTAAATCCAGGATCCTCCTACTCTGCCACCTTCCCTGGAAGTCCTTCCAGAATTTTTATCCAGCTTCATATCTCTTTAATTATAAATTATCAATAATGTTTTCTCTGGATATTATCATCCAGAATTTAATTGGCAAAGTTACAGTTAGTGCAAGAAAGAAAGTATATTTCTAGCTATAATTTTATCTATTTAGGGAAATTTAAAAGGGTTCGGTAATAGACTAACATTACTCTTCTTGGTCCAGACCTACCAAAGTTACAAAAATATTGAAAGAATTAATATAAACACATATAGATGTATTTTGGTTGAATCAGAGATAATGCTTTTTAACTCTTACCTATTCTGAAACCATATCCTCTACTTAAAGATTCTGTGTGTGCTTGGAAGCCATAGTCTTCAGAATGTTTGACATCATGTAAACACTTATTTTGTCAATCACCCATTTGAATGGGTCCAGAAACCTCATAGGAAGGAATTTGGACTTTGTTTATAGAAGTTTCAGATATCCACAGATACGTCTGATGGACTGGAGAAGTTCTAATAGAATCAACTCTGCAAAAAGGAAAGCAGGAACACTGAAATGTAAATTGTTTCAGAGGGAAACAGGAGACTGATGCAGTGATCCATAGAGACTAAGGGACTAATAGTTTCAAGAGCAGTGTGAGTCCACACAAGATTGTTTTGTTACCTTGCCACTACCCCCATCAAAACCCACAGACTGATAAGTTCTAGGAAAACCTATACTTCCATTTAGAGTAGAAATATTTTTTTTCCATGTGTTTTCTAATGTTTTCAAGCACATAGAGATACCCATTTTTTTTCCTTAGAGAGAATTGGTTACTTCAGGGTGATCAATGCATTGAATTCTGTTGATTAACAAACATGCATCCTCATTACTGGAGACTACACTAATCTACTAAAAAACAATGTGGTTTAAATGATTACCATACTCTTTTGAATGCAGTAAACAAGCTACTTCGTATATATAGAAGTCAATAGCAGATAGAATATGCAATGTAAATGAAAAGTATTTTATCCTTGCTTTAGTGTACAAGTTGAACTTAGGGTTCCTAGAATTTTGTTTAGAGGCATTTCTATAGCTCCTAAATCCCCAGTCAATTGGCTGAACCATCCCTCGCCCCCAATCAGATATAGGTTATAGAAAGTCCTGAGCTTTCTTGAATTAAGTGGACAGCAATTTTTCTTTTTCTTTTTTTTTGTTAATTACTGACTTCCTTCTATTCCAGTATTTTTGCTGGGTTGGCAAATTTATAATTTCTAGTGCTCTTCTTTTTGTTTTCAGCACATTTGTTTTTTAAATTCTTTCATCTCCTGGCATTTTGGCTCAAAACCAAAGAAAAATAGTAAAAAAAAAAGCTCTTTTATTGTCTACAAATTTGGATAGCCAAATTTTTACTGCCCATATACTGAGAAGAATCTTCCCATTTACCTGTAGCACAATGAAGATTTCTACATTATGCTAAAACATTACATACTGCCAATAGCTCAATTATATATACTTTTATAGTTCATTACCCAAACCATCTCTCTCCCTGAGAAATTTAGAGATTTAGTTATGCTTCATTGATTCACAGTAGATATGCCAGTCTGTGTGGAGTTTTTTAAAAAAAGAAAAAAATATATAGAATTAAAAACAACTGCACTCATTTACATACATACTATACCAGTGTTCTTGTCTGCTACTCTACTGTACCAGGCATTCTGTTAGCACATTGAATGTTGTTGCATTTGTTTAATGAAAATTCTAAAACCAAGTTCAGGATCTGATTTCCATATCAAGGAATTGGCCATCCTCTAAGCCAGTCTTACTCAAATCTGCAGGTAGTTCAGCAGAGTAGAGCTGCAAACACACAGAAGAGTGTCTTGTGCTGTAGAATCAACATTATTTTGAACTATGTGCCCTTGTTCCTGAGAAGAGCAGGTGGATGTATCAGAATCTAGGGGTTATTACTAGAGGATATTATCACATTACCCCAGTGATTAAGGTTTCTCCAGAGTCTTTGATGTACATGAAGATAAACATTATTTTTAATGTTACTATGTTTATTATGATAAAAATTCTACTCATTTGCAACCTGAAACAGTGATTTACCATTCTTTATCTTCTTTAATATTTTACACAGCTGTGTCTGTTATGACTCCATCTGAAGGATATAAGTACATTTCAAAAAAATTTAGATCACACATAATCCATGATGTTTGATTTATGATCTATCAATGGACACCTGGGACACACAATATCCACCCATAAATTAGTTGTAGAAACTATTAATTATTTTCTGCATAATGGCAAGTTCCAATTGGTTGGATAAAAAGTTTATTACTGATTATCACCCAAAACTGGTACTGAAGTTGTTTTTGTTACAATTTGAGCAACACATGTGAACACATCTTAATGGTGGTATCAGTCATACAGTAGGAAACATGTGCAAAAGCTATTAACAAAAACAATTTTAAAAAATTGTCAAAATCCCAGTAACTTTTGATATAACTTTCTAATAAGCTCTTTGTTTTTTCTCTATTCAAAATAATATCGGGTGAACACTCCATCTAATATTGAATTTTTTTTTTTTTTCAAATCAAGTAAGACAGTTAAGTAGAATTCTGGTAACCATGTCTAAGTTATGTTAAAATCTTCAGTTCAATGAATTAGTTGTGGTGTTACAGTTGATTCAATATTTTCTGACAGAATCATAATAAAGATATGGGTTTCTTTCTCCATTTTATTAAAGAAAATTAAACAATTCAGTGAAAAAACTTGTTACAAAGGTTAATGGCATACAAGTTCCTACTCTTTACTTTGTGGCTCTAAATAGTAGATTATGTTCTCCATTTTACCATGCTAAAAAATGGTACTTTTCCAATCCTTAAACTGGTATTTTTCAATAATGGCACTTTAATGTCCAATTCTTAGGCAGATACTGCATATGCCACATGCTATTTTTCTTTCTTCTCATCTGAAACTTTTGAATGTTTACTTATTTAAATTACTGCTAATCATTTCAAAGTTGAGTTTCTTGAAAAATTATAAATAATTTTGGTGGGTACTATTATGCTCTTTAGTTTATAAATCTAATAAAAGTAAACCAATAGAATAAAATATCATGGGGATATAAAATATCATTATGCATAAAAAGGAAACAAAAGCTGAACTAAACTAAAAATAAATTGAACAAACAAAAAACTGGTTTCTTTTGATGGCAGTGAGTACTTTCTGCAATTTGGGGTCTAGATAATCAAGAAAGCTCACTAATGAGTTATCAGGAGATTAGAGGAACAAGCTAAACTAGGAATTCTTTTAGAACTGTCAGCACTAAATTAGCTCTATCAGGATCACAATAAAAGATACAGAGAGTGATGAGTAGTAAGCTAATTGCCTTTCTTAATATGAGATGGCTCAAGTCTCATTGGAAACAATTAGAATTAGGAATGTTCATTTAGAAACCTTTGGTTCTACTCACATATATTTGATGCATATATTTACATGCATAATATCTGAAATTTTAGGAAAACTATCACACTTAGGGAAAAAATATGTGTGCATATATATACACATACATATGTATATATATTATAAGTATATATGTATATATAAGTATATTACACATATGGTTTTTCTTTTATAGGAAATTGAAACAAAGTAGTAAATATTGTAAGGTGTTATTTTAAATTCATAAAACCTTTTATTTTTAGTAAGTGAGTATCTTCAGGGAGAGAATTTATCTGCTTTTCTTCCATCATCTACTTCGCAAAGTTCACCTTAGCAAGGTTTGTTAATCCTAGGAAACATTTTCATTATCTAGGCCTTAAGCTTAAAAGTACAATTGAGAATCATTCACAACAGTCACATAATTTTCCACTGACTTGATTGCTTTCTGCTCTCAAAGAATAATCATTTGTAATCTTATGATATGATGGTGAGTAAGCACCATCTTAAGGCTAATTTTTTCATATTAATGTTTCTTTTACTCTACAATTTGTTTATAACAAAAACAAATCAGTCAACACTTTTGTAATTTTCATTAGTGGTGCAGCTTTTCTCTTTAATTCAAAAACAAAATCTTTGGTTGATGTGTTCATTAAATTCTGACTTTTTTGGGGTCTCCATACAGTATAAAAAGCAGCATGTGTTATTCTTTTTAAAGAGAATTGGAGTCAGAGACAGATTGGAACCAGAATTCCATCATCCCTAATATGCTCTTGAGAACTCATTAGAGTCATCAGCTGAGTCAAATTTTGTGCATGCGTGTGTGTGTGTGTGTGTGTGTGTGTGTGTGTGTGGTGTGGTTACTCTGAAAACCAGATGGATATATTGTGAATACTTTACTCCTTAAGAGAAAAGAAAAATAGAATGTGATCTGTCTGCTTGAAGGCAGAGGGTTGGAAATGGTCTCTTTGGCTCTGACTCTTGGAAGAGACATGGAAAGCCACCATGGAAAGCTCCCAGAGAACAAAAGCCCCCCAAAACCAGTTTTCACTGTCACAGGGGGTAGGGCAACTCTGCCCAAACAGCGTTGCCTGAGCAACAGTGTGGCAGGCCCCTCCCCCAGAAGATAGGCTGGGAAAAAAAAGAGGCCAGCCACCCTAAAGTCCCCAGAAAACAGGTGCATCTTGCTTGGGTTGTGGTCAATAATTTGGACTCTATACATTCCCTCAACCATGCCTCAACAAAATGACTAGGAGGAGGAACCCCCAAAATAGGAAAGACTCAGAGACTATGACTTATGCCACAGATTTACAAATGGATTCAGATATAACCAAGATGTCAGAGTTAGAATTCAGGCTAGCAATTGTGAAGACAATAGCTAGAATGGAGAAATCAATTAATGGCAATATAGAGTCTCTAAGGACAGAAATGAAAGCTGAATTGGCAGAATTTAAAAATGCTATCAATGAGATCCAATCTAATCTAGATAATCTAACAGCTAGGATAAGCGAGGCAGAAGAAAGAATTAGTGACCTAGAAGACCAATTAATAGATAAAAAGGGAACAGAGGAGGCCAGGGAAAAACAACTAAGAATCCATGAAAATAGAATCAGAGAAATAAGTGACACCATGAAACATTCCAATGTCAGAATTATTGGAATCCTTGAGGGGGTGGGGATAGAGAGGACTAGAATATATATTTGAGCAAATTGTAGCTGAGAACTTCCCTAATCTGGGGAATGATACAAACATTAATGTCCTAGAGGCAGAGAGGACACCTCCCAAGATCAAGGAAAACAGGCCAACACTCCAGCATGTAATAGTAAAACTTGCAAATCTTAGAACCAAGGAAACCATCTTAAGGGCAGTTAGGGGGAAGACATTCCTTATGTACAGAGGGAGGAAAATCAGAATAATGTCAAACCTATCCACAGAGACCTGGCAAGCCAGAAAGGGCTGGCAAAACATATTCAGGGTACTAAACGAGAAGAACATGCAGCCAAGAATACTTTATCTGGCAAGGCTATCATTTAGAATGGATGGAGAAATGCAGAGCTTCCAAGACTGGCAGAAACTGAAAGAATAAAATATTAAGGGAGGTTCTATAAAAGGAGAAAGACCCCAAGAGTGATATAGAAAAGAAATTTACAGGGACAATCTATAAAAAAAAGGTCTTCACAGACAACATGATGACAATTAATTCATATCTTTCAATAATCACTCTCAATGTGAATGGCCTAAATGCTCCCATAAAATGGCACAGGGTTGCAGATTGGATAAAAAGACAGGATCCATCCATATGCTGTCTACAAGAGACACATTTTGAACTTAAGATACATCCAGACTGAAAGTGAAGGGATGGAGATCCAACTTCCATGCCAACGGACCTCAAAAGAAAGCTGGGGTAGCAGTTCTTATATCAGACAAATTAGATTTTAAACTAAAGACTGTAGTTAGAGTTACAGAAGGACACTATATCATTCTTAAAGGGTCTATCCAACAAGAAGATCTAACAATTATAAATATCTATGCCCCCAACATGGTAGCAACCAACTACATAAGCCAACTGTTAACCAAAATAAAGAATCATATTGATAACAATACGTTAATTGTAGGAAACCTCAATACTCCACTCTCAGCAATTGACAGATCATCTAAGCAGAAAATCAACAAAGAAACAAGAGCTTAGAATGACATAGTGGACCAGATGGACCTCATAGATACATTACAGAACATTCCACCCTAAAACAACAGAATACTCATTCTTCTTGAGTACACATGGAATTTTCTCCAGAATAGACCACATACTGGGTCACAAATCAGGTCTCAACTGATACCAAAAGATTGAGATTATTCCCTGCCTATTCTCAGACCATAATGCTTTAAAACTGGAACTCAATCACAAGAAAAAATTTGGCAGAAATTCAAACACTTGGAAGTTAAAGACCACTCTGCTCAAGAATGTTTGGGTTAATCAGGAAATCAAAGAAGAACTTAAACAATTCATGGAAACCAATGAGAATGAAAACACATCGGTCCAAAACCTATGGGATACTGCAAAGGAGATCCTAAGGGGGAAATACATAGCCGTTCAAGCCTCACTCAAAAAAATAGAAAAATCCCGAATTCACCAACTAACTCTACACCCTAAAGAACTAGAGCAAAAGCAACAAACAATGACTAAGCCACACAGTAGAAGAGAAATAATTAAAATTAGAACAGAGATCAATGAATTAGAGACCAGAAACACAGGAGGTCAGATCAACAAAACTAGAAGCTGGTTCTTTGAAAGAATTAATAAGATCAATAAACCACTGGCCAGACTTATCCAAAAGAAAAGAGAAAGGACCCAAATTAATAAAATTATGAATGAAAAGAGGGAGATCCAAGGAAATAGAAACAATTATTAGAAATTATTATCAACAACTATATACCAATAAGCTGAGCAACCTGGATGAAATGGATGCCTTCCTGGAAACATATGAACTCCCAAGACTGAAACAGGAAGAAATCAACAACCTGAATAGGCCAATAACCAGTAACAAGATTGAAACTGATAAAAAACCTCCCAAAAAACAAGAGTCCAGGGCCTGATAGATTCCCTGGGGAATTCTACCAAACATTCAAAGAAGAAATAATACCTATTCTCCTGAAGCTGTTTCAAAAAATAGAAACAGAAGGAGAGCTTCCAGATTAATTCTATGAGGCCAGCATTACCCTGATCCTCAAACCAGGCAAAGACCCCATCAAAAAGGAGAATTTCAGACCAATATCCCTGATGAATATGGATGCCAAAATCTTCAACAAAATTCTGGCTAATAGGATCCAACAATACATTAAAAGGATCATCCACCACAACCAAGTGGGATTTATCCCCGGGATGCAAGGGTGGTTCAACATTCGCAAATCAATCAGTGTGAGAGAACACATTAAGAAGAGGAGAAAGAAGAACCATATGGTCCTCTCAATTGATGCAGAAAAAGCATTTGACAAAATACAGCATCTTTTCCTGATTAAAACTCTTCAGAGTATAGGAATAGAGGGAACATTCCTCAAATTCATAAAACCCATCTATGAAAAACCCACAGCAAATATCATCCTCAATGAGGAAAAGCTGAGAGCCTTTCCCTTAAGATCAGGAATGTGACAAGGATGCTCACTCTCTCCACTATTGTTCAACATAGTACTAGAAGTCCTAGCAACAGCAATCAGACAACAAAAAGAAATAAAATATATTCAAATTGGCAAAGAAGAAGTCAAACTCTCTCTTTTTGCAGATGACATGATACTTTATGTGGAAAACCCAAAAGACTCCACCCCCAAATTACTAGAACTCATACAGCAATTCAGTAATGTGGCAGGATACAAAATCAATGCACAGAAATCAGTTGTTTTCTTATACACTAGCAATGCAACTGTAGAAAGAGAAATTAGAGAAACAATTCCATTTACAAAGGGACCAAAAATCATAAGATACCTTGGAATAAACCTAACCAAAGAGGTAAAGGATCTATAAGAACTACAGAACACTTATGAAAGAAATTGAAGAAGACACAGAAAGATGGAAAAACATGCCATGCTCATGGATTGGAAGAATAAACATTATTAAAATATCTATGCTACCCAGAGCAAACTATACCTTCAATGCCATCCTGATCAAAATTCCAATGACATTTTTCAAAGTGGTGGAACAAACAATCCTAAAATTTGTATGGAATCAGAAAAGACTCTGAATCACCAAGGAAATGTTGAAAAAGAAAAGCAAAGCTGGGGGCATCACGTTGCCAGATTTCAAGCTATATTACAAAGCAGTGATTACCAAGACAGCAAGGTACTGGCACAAAAACAGACATATAGACCAATGTAACAGAGTAGAGAGCCCAGATATGGACCCTCAACTGTATGGTCAAATAATCTTCTACAAAGCAGGAAAAAAATATGAAATGGAAAAAAGACAGTTTCTTCAATAAATGGTGCTGGGGAAATTGGACAGCCACATGCAGAAGAATGAAACTTGACCATTCTCTAACACCATACACAAAGATAAACTCAAAATGGATGAAAGACCTCAATGTGAGACAGGAATCCCTCAAAATCCTAAAGGAGAACATAGGCAGTAACCTCTTTGACATTGGCCACAGCAACTTCTTTCAAGATATATCTCCAAAGGCTAGTGAAACAAAAGCAAAAATGAATTTTTGGGGCTTCATCAAGATAAAAAGTTTCTGCACAGCAAGGGAAACTGTCAACAAAACAAAGAGGCAACCCACAGAATGGGAAAAGATATTTGCAAATGACACTACAGACAAAGTGCTGATTTCCAAGATCTATAAAGAACTTCACAAACTTAACACCCAAAATACAAATAATCAAGTCAAAAAATGGGCAGAAGACATGAACAGACACTTCTCAAAAGAAGACACACAAATGGCTAACAGACATATGGAAAAATGTTCATCATCATTAGCCATCAGGGAAATTCAAATCAAAACCACACTGAGATACCACCTTACACCAGTTAGAATGGTAAAAATTGACAAGGCAAGAAACAACAAATGTTGGAGAGGTTGTGGAGAAAGGGGAACCCTCTTACACTGTTGGTGGGAATGCAAGTTGGTACAGCCACCTTGGAAAACAGTGTGGAGGTGCCTCAGAAAATTAAAAATAGAGCTACCCTATGGCCCAGCAATTACACTACTGGGTATTTACCCCAAAGACACAGATGTAGTGAAATGAAGGCCCATATGCACCCCAGTGTTCATAGCAGCAATATCTGCAATAGCCAAACTGTGGAAAGAGCCGAGATGCCCTTCAACAGATGAATGGATAAAGAAGATGTGGTCCATATATACAATGGAATATTACTCAGCCGTCAGAAAGGATGAATACCCAACTTTTACATCAACATGGATGGGACTGGAGGAGATTATGCTAAGTGAAATAAGTCAAGCAGAGAAAGTCAATTATCATATTGTTTCACTTATTTGTGGAACATAAGGAATAGCAGGAGGACATTAGGAGAAGGAAGGGAAGAATGAAGGGGAGAAATCGGAGGAGGAGATGAACCATGAGAGACTATGGACTCTGAGAAACAAACTGAGGGTTTTGGAGGGGAGGGGGGTGGGGGGATGGGTTAGCCTGGTGCTGGGTAGTAAGGAGGGCACGTACTGCATAGAGCACTGGGTGTTACACGAAAACAATGAATCGTGAATCACTACATCAAAAACTAATGATGTATTGTATGGTGACTAACATAACATAATAAAATAAAACTAAAAAAAAAGAAAAAAGAGAAATGATATGCAATGTGTCCAGCAACTAATAGATCTTGAACCCATCTTATTTTAGATAACAATTGAGTAAATGTGGACAAATATTGATCACCATTCTAGAAATGGTTGTTTTTTTAATTTTCTTTTTGGCTCCTTATCCTTACCATAAGAAATCTGACATATTAATATTGCTTTACCACAAAGATGTGCAGGTTTATTGCCTGGAAATTATGCATGCAGTTTCAATTCATTTTATAAAACACCTGTGTATGTGTGATATACAAGGAATTTACAGTCAGCCCTAACCCACCCAATGTAAACTACATAAAATTATTATTTTCCCTCACTGCATAACATACCATTAATTTTATTAATGAGCTAAATTTTCCAATAACACAAAGTCTTTGAATAATGACAAATTTCAAGTCCTCTGTGAACAGGGTATTTAAAAATATTTTTCGAAGGTCAAACTAATTTAAAACACAAGGTTATTCCCCTTCAGTCATTTTGATCCACAACTATTTACACCACTGTTTGAGTGCAGAGTACGTTCTCTAATAAAAAGTTAGAAAACAAACAATGATTGTCACTGCCATAGGTCAATACTGAAAAGTCTTTAAAAGTTCTGTTAATAAAGTTAACAATACCTGATTTGAGTAAATGCTGACAGTACTTTATCAACTACTCTTGGAACACTTACTACTTTTGTATGACAATTTTCATGGCTGTGATAATTTGAATTGCCACCATCAAATAACATTGCTGAGAGTCCAGTACGATGTAGTGTCATGTCTACTATTGTCTCTCAAATAGGATGACATGATTCCTGCCTTCTAAATATATCAGGACTGGATGAAGAATGTTGAAAATAAACACTACAATATCTTAGTAGCACTTCAAGGTCATTGACAAGTTTTATCATACTAATTAAAAATATTTGAGTCCATCATGATGGACTCTGAAAAACAAACTGAGGGTTCTAGAGGGGAGGGGGGTAGGGGGATGGGTTAGCCTGGTGATGGGTTTTGAGGAGGGCACGTTCTGCATGGAGCACTGGGTGTTATGAACAAACAATGAATCATGGAACACTGCACCAAAAACTAATGATGTAATATATGGTGATTAACATAACAATAAAAAAATAAAAAAAATAAAAAAAAAGAAGTTGTTCCGCGAGAAAGGTAAAAAAAAAAAATATTTGGTCAGCTGGAATACATAAAGCAAATTATGCCTGATAATTCACTTTGTCACCGGTTTATCATAAAATTACTTTTAAAAATAAGGTTTATTATAGTACCCCAAAGGTCAATGGATTTATAGAAGTACAATCAAAACACACCTATTTAGTAAAAGTTTTACTACTTAAAGTTTCAAGCAATATGCATATTCTTACAAAGTCATATCCATATGGAGTTTCACTATTTTGAAGTTCTGGATGGAACTGGTCATGGAAGAATGTAGGAAGGAAAGCAACATTTTCTAAACCATTTCTTTAAAGAGATATTTCATTGAGAGTTTATTTTCTACCCAAACTTTTCCTTTAATCAAATTTCACTTCCAGCCCTTACTTTTTAGAGCACTTTGATATAATCACATAATTTGATGTAAAAGGGAAAAAAATGTCCTCTTAAAATTGCTCCCACTTGTTTCCAACACCAGCCAACTGGGTTACATTTTCAGTGCTTAAAAAATGTGATGAATAGGAAATTGAGTCATTTAAGCCTATACATCACCTAGGAAATGTATAGAAAAGAATCTTAAAGCTAAGAGATTTTTTGTGTGTGTGATAATAAGCTCAGGATTTCATCAGACTTTTACAACAGCTAATAGGGTGAAGGATGGCATAGCTTCACAATACAAGAGATAATGTTCCATTCCCATAGGTAGTTATATAATACCAATCACAGTAGCACTTAGTCTTTAACAAAAGACCAAAGGAGTTCTTTCTGAGAGTTACTTAAAATATAGACCAGGACAATAAAGAGACTGAGTATTACTGTGTATTGTTCAGAGAAAAGGACAGAGGGCAGTGGCAGGTGGCAAAGCAACAGGTTTATCTGAGACAGTCTGGCTACTAGGCTACATTGACACCACATTTGTACTTAGAGATTTCAGCATGGTCTCAGTTTCTGCTCAGTCAATCCCAATAAGATTTAAAGATTTCTGTGGCCAAAGAGCCTGAAGGATTTATTCTGATAGTTATTTGCCACAATTCACATTTATGGTGAGAGAGAGTAATTCACTGCATTTGCAAAATTAACTAGGGCTCTTCACAAAGAACATCTGAAACTTCTATAGTTCTATAAACTATTGAATTTTGACACATTCATAAGATTTGGTTGAATCCTTTAGCTTACAGGGGGTGACCATGGAATCCATATCAATATCTCAGTGTATTGGACTTGATTTGATTTAATGTCTTATGCAGTTCTCGCTAAAAGTAAAGAAGACAAACCTAAAAACAGTGAGAATAAACTGGAATGATTTTGAGAAAAATGTTTACTGTTAGCTTCCTTTGTATTAGGGTTCTCCAGAGAAATAGAACAAATAGGAGATAGATACAGATGTAGATGTAGAGATACATATATAGATCTAATCAAGAGATTAATTATAAGGAATTTGTTCAGGTGATTATGGAGGCCAACAAGTCCCAAGAGCTGCAGTCAGCAAGCTGAAGACCCAGGAGAGATAATAGTGTATTCCTAGCCCAAAGGCTGGTAGCTCAAGATCCAGGAAGAGCTAATGTTTCAGTCTGAGTCCAAAGGCAGGAGAAAAAAAAAAAAAAAGTCTCTTTTGAAGGCAGTCAGACAAGAGGAAATCCCATTCCTCTCTGGAAGGTAAGTCTTTTTTGTTTTATTCAGGTCTTTGTAAGACTAGCTAATGCCCACTCACATGAGGAGGGTGTTTGCTTTACTCAGTCTACTAACTGAAATGTTAACCTTATCTAAGAACACCTTCACAGACATAACCTACAATAATGTTTGACTAAATGTCTGGGCATCCCATGGCCCAATCAAATTGATATAAAATTAACCATCACAAGCACACATATGCATCTTTCTAAACCATACTCAATCTCCAAAGAAAGACAATAACAAAATCATGATTCTGCCTGACATGATGCAGAGATCCTGCATACAATCAAAAATGAACTAACTTCGGGCGCTTGGGTGGCTCAGATGGTTAAGCGTCTGCCTTCGGCTCAGGTCATGATCCTGGAGTCCTGGGATCGCGTCCGCATCGGGCTCCCTGCTCCTTGGGAGCCTGCTTCTCCCTCTGCCTTTCTCTCTCTCTGCCTCTCTTTCTCTCTCTCTCTCTCTCTCATGAATAAATAAATAAAATCTTTAAAAAAAAAATGAACTAACTTCTTCCCCAGGAGAAGAGGTAAAGTACTTGGGTGATGTTTACTCTTCTTGATATCCCATAACTTGATGTAAAATTGACAGTACTTAAGTACTATGAGATAAAGTCAATATATCCTACATTATGTAATAAGAAAATGAGAGAAAGAAAACAAACATTTTCTACACACACACACACACACACACACACACAAGCAAACATATCCACAACAAAATAAGGAGGAAATACTCATAACATTTATGGTCTTTATTTATGTAACTGTGGTGGTTTTTTACCTGGTGGGGTAAACCAAACTTTCATTCCTGAATTCTGGATGAGTCAGAACAATTAGTAGTACTGCCTGGGTTGGATTGTTGTAGTTTTCCGTTGATTGTAATCACAAGACAGTGGTATTACTATGAGATATTCTAAGGGATTTCCCATATTCCAGACATACTCTTCTTTACTTACACTGTGGGTTAGTCATCCAATTATTCCTTTGTAGCCAGGCTTAATCGGCCCAGTTGGAAAATGAGGTAAGACCAATGATTTTCACGAACATGGGCTCATTGATACACTTCTGCTGTGAAGTGAGTTGCTTAATTAGAAGCAATGCTGTGTGGAATATCAGGACGGTGGATAAAGCATTTTGAAAGTCCACAGATGGTAGTTCTGGAAGAAGCATTGCTTTATAGGAAGGCAAATCTGTATCCAGAGTGAGTGTCTATTCCAGTAAGAACAAAACATCACCTCTTCCTAGATAGAAGTTTTCAAATGTAATCAACCTGCCACCAGGTATCTGGTTGACCACCTGAGCAAATGGTGCATATCAGGGACTCAGTGTTGGTCTCTGCTGTTAGCAGATTGGGCACCCAATGATGACCAAAGCCAGGCTGGCCTTGGTGAGTGGAAGTCCACATTGCTGAGCACATGCATAACCTCCATCCCTCCACCATGATCACTTTGTTCATGGGCCCATTAGATAATGACAAGGAAGGCTGGGGAAAAATGCTGACTGGTATCCACAGAATGGATCATACTATATATTTGATTATAAAATGCTCCCTTTGGTAATCATTCACATGGGACACACATATTTTCAGGTTTTTTTCCCCCATTCAGAGAGGTCTATCCATGTACTTCTTCCCTACATTTCCTTGTCACCAATTTTCCAATTGCGTTATTTCCAAGTCCCTGAGCATGTAGTCCAACCATTGGCCACAGCCCATGAATCAGTATGTAATCACATGTTGGGCTATTTCTAGTTCCAAGAATAGTGAACAGCTAGGTGCACTGCTCAAAGTTCTGCCCATTGGGAGGATTTTTCTGTTTACTACTGTCCTTCATGAATGTTTCAGACAAAGGTTGTCGCTGCAGGTGTCCACTCTAAGGTGGGGCCTGCATATCATGCAGAACCATCTGCAAACCAGGCCTGATTTTTCTCATCCTCTGTCAACTAATCTTAGGGAATTCCCATGTGGCCAAAGGTGCAGACTGAGAGAGAGCAGGCAGTGTAACAAGAATGGGCCACTTCTTCATGTAATGTACTTGTGTCTTCAGGGCTAACTTGAATCTGATCATGTATATACCAGCTTTATTTGATGGTATAGTACTGCTGTGCATATCTAACTTTATGATGTGGTGGGTCAGATTACACCCAGTTCATGATAAGCAGCTCAGTTATATGGTAACTTGGTGGCCTATGGTTAAATATTTAGTCTCCACTAATGCTTAATAGCAGGACAAGAGCTGTTTCTCAAAAAGATAGCAATTATCCACAGAGGATGGCAGAGCTTTGCTTCACAATTCTAAGACCCTATGGTATGATCCAGCTATGGGGACTTGCCAAAAGCTCCAAACAGAATCCTTATCTGCCACTGAGGATTCATCATTGGATCTGCTGGATCATAGGGCCCAAACAGCAGAGCAGCTTGCAGAGTAGCCTGGACCTGTTGCAGAAGCTTTTCTTGTTTTGAACCTCACTCAGAATTTGCAACTCAGTAAATAAGCCAGAGTGACACACCCAAATGAAGAATATGTTGCCTCCCAAATCAAAAGAGGTCCACTAGGTATTGTGCCTCTTTTTTGGTTATAGGAAGGGCCAGATAAAATAACTTTCCTTTACCTTAGGAGGGATATCTTGACACGTCTCACTCCACTGGACTTCTAGAAACTTCACTAGGGTGGAAGGCCTCTGGACCTTTGTCATGTTTTTCCCCATACACTTACTGGCAAATGTTTTGCCAACAATTCTAGAATATTTGCTACTTTTTCTCACAAAGCCCAATCAGCATAATGTTATCAATATAATGGACCAGGGTGATATCTTGTGAAAGGGAAAAGTGATCAAGGCCCCTGAGAACTAAATTATGACATAGAGCTGGAGGATTAATATACACACTCCCTTGAGGTAGGACAGTGAAGATGTATTACTGGCCTTTCCAGCTAAAAACAAACTGCTTATTATGGTCCTTATTGATAAGTATGGTGAGAAAAAAAAAAAATGAAACATTTGCCATGTCAATAGCTGTATACCAGCAACCAGGGGATATACTAATTTGCTTAAACACTGAAACTGTACCTGGTACAGTAGTTGCAATTGGATCACAGCTTGTTAAATTTATAATAATCCATTGTAATTTTCTAATATCCACCTGTCTTCTGCACAGGTCAAATAAGCAAGCTGAATGAGGATGTGATGGCAATCATCACCCTTGCCTCCTCAATTCCTTCATGATGGCACTTATCTCTGTAATCCTTCCGGGAGAGCTTTTGGTTTACTAGTTTCCTAAACAGACAGTTCTAGTGGTTTCCACTTGGCCTTTCCTACCTTAATAGCCCTCAGTTCCTTTGTTCAGGGAACAAAGCCAGCAACTGAGTATGCCTAATCCAATTATATGTTTCAGAACTGGGAAAATAGTCACAGGATGGGTTAGGAGACCACCTTGGTCCACTGTGAGATAAACCTGAGCCAAAACACCTTTGGTCATTGGACCTTTATAAGCCCTACTCTGATATGCAGACTATAGTGATGTTTTGGGTGTTCTGGTATTAGTGTCAGTTCAGACCAGTATCCTACAAAGTCTGTTTTCTGCAGTGCACAGTTAATCTAGCAAAAGATCATAGGTCCCTTTGGGGAAGGGGGAGAGAAAAATGAATAATATGTTTTGGGCAGTGTACTAGAGTCCTTTCTCAAGGGGACCCAGCTTTCTCTTCACTTAAGGGTTTCTGGGTCTGTAACCTGGCTCAAAAATCTGCTTTTATGTTTCAGGTTAGACTTTCATTCAATTGCCCTAGAACTAGGGAGAATCAGCATTGTCTTTCATGGCAACTGTCTCAAGGAAGACCATTGCAGTTTCCTCAGGGAATGTAGAGTTAATACTGTCAGATAAGATGGAGAAGTACTTTCACTGGGGGTGTGGAGGCTGCTCCGACTGAGAGTGGGAGGCCTCTTCCATTGGCAAAATTTAGAGAATTCAGAGGCTTGATGTCCTTAGCCTTATCAGAATCTTCCCACAATTCTTCTTTCCAACTTACAGGATCCCATTCTTTACCAAGCATTGCCCTTACTTTAACAGCAGATACTCTGTGAGGTTGAGAATTCAATTTGCATTTTAATCATCCATGGGCAGGATGCGATTCTGGGTTAGGTTTTCAAGAATTTAGTTCTGTTGCTATCGGTGATATATACTATATACAAAAAGGACCTAAAATGGATTATAAACATAAATGTCAAAACTTAATAAAAATTATCCTAAAAGGAAGTTAGCTGTAAGATACAAGGAAAAAGTTTTTTTTTTCACATGGAATGGAATAACAAGAGATAGTTATCTCCTCAACAAGTAAGGCAGGAATTGTGACAAACAATGATTTTTTCCATAGACGGGGCCTACGAATAACCACAGTCAATGAGGGAAGGAAGATGTAGGGGTGAGCAGGAATGCTGATGGGACAAGCAGGTGAAGTCCTAGGCAATGATGGAAATTGCCCTACTCTGTTCTAAAAGGAATGAATGCTTAACCAAACCTGGATAATATTTCTTCTGTTTTTATTTTCACATGAATATGTAGGGTTACTTTTAAAAGTTTTAGAGTTGGTGGTTTGGTCCAATCTTGACATTTATTAAAAATAATCTATCAATTCAGTAATCTGACTTTCATTTTTAATAAGAGTATTTATTAAGAGATAGAGCATAGTAGTAATAATGATGGAACATTTTTGTTGAAGATGTCAAAGTTTTAGATGGTGTGGTGTTCTGATCATCAATTCAATTATTTGAAAAATTCCAGTATTTGATATTTATTCTTTAAGTTTTCAAATTTGCCCAAAGGATATAGATTTGGAGTATGTGACATAGTGAAATGTTATAAATAATGAATATGCCCTGCATGAATGAATGAATATTTCAGATCCTTCCCAACTGACGGTATTAGCAGAAGAATGCTGATGAAGCATAGCATTAGCAGATATAGAAGTGCTAAAAATGTGCTGATAGGGAGGCTGGGAGATTTCATGGTCCCAACTACCAACACTAGGAAAAAAAAAACTTAGATGCATGCCTTTGGGAGTTGAAATATGAATTATACATTGTTTAGCATCCTTACATTTATTTTCAGGAATAATCTTACCTGCATTATGGTTCTTTAGGAATAGCCACTATGACTATTCAGAACATATTAAAAATCTCAAAATAGGAATGATGGTAACACACATACAACAGAAATCCTAGAGATAGAAGTTATGGGGATCGAGGTTATGGAGATCTCCACTCCTGAAAGCATCCAAGGCTTCTATTTTTCTACCCTGTCATCATCAGTACCCACATCCATTAAATCAAGTAATGCCCCAAGATGGCTACTTAGAATACCAGATCCTCACTTCAATTCAACAGGCTGGGGAAAATGGCCAAAAGGGTACATTTTCAACTGAGTAGCTTTTTTTTTTTTTAAGATTTTATTTATTTATCTGACAGAGAGAGACACAGCGAGAGAGGGAACACAAGCAGGGAGAGTGGGCGAGGGAGAAACAGGCTTCCCGCGGAGCAGGGAGCCCGACGCGGGGCTCGATCCCAGAAGCCTGGGATTATAACCTGAGCTGAAGGTAGACGCTTGATGCCTGAGCCACCCAGGCACCCCCTGAGTAGGCTTTTTTTAAGAGCCTTTTTTTTTTAATAAAAAAAGCTGAATATAACTCTTCTGCTTACTTTGCTTTAATCAGAATCTATGTTACATGGCCATAACAAAATGCAAGTGCAGCTAGGTGATACTGTCTTTTTCCTTGGCTTCCTTGATAAATTTGGTATGCCTTTTTTTTAAGAGATTTTATTTATTTATTTGAGAGAGAGAGAGTGTGAGAGAGAGATCATGAGCAGGGGGGAGGGGTAGAGGGCGAAGCAGACTCCCCACTGAGCAGGAAGCCTGATTCAGGACTCCATCCCCAGGACCCTGGGATCATGACCTGAGCCTAAGGCAGAAGCTCAACCAACTGAGCCACCCAGGTGCCCTTGGTATGCCTTTTTATGGGGAGGGTGGAGGATGGATGTTGGGTAGGCAACTAGCAAGCTCTTAAGAAGTCTCTGTGACTATTTTACTACACTAAATTCTCATAGTATTTCTCTATATGTACTATACTCTAAATGCCAAATTATCAGTTAAGAATACTTATTCTTAAATTTATAAATGTATACATATGACAAAGTAGGCAATCACAATCACAATGCCAAAGACAGTCTGTGTTTGTTTTTCCACATGTGTGCCCTGATAGTA
Organism: Zalophus californianus; assembly: GCF_009762305.2. Taxonomy (NCBI): domain Eukaryota; kingdom Metazoa; phylum Chordata; class Mammalia; order Carnivora; family Otariidae; genus Zalophus; species Zalophus californianus. Next base: position 190,854,749 of record NC_045595.1, read on the forward strand.
CTTTTAAAATATTTGCCTTAATGCCACAATCAGATAATATTGTATGTGTTTATATAATTATAACCACCTAGACATTATTCACTGAAGGTCACAAACTATATTTCATGCATCTGTATCAGACAGCTACTGCTATATTACAAAGAGCTATGAAATCTCAGTGGAATAAAGAAATGTTTTTTAAAGTACTTATATATTTATTTACTTATTTATGTATGTATTTATTATTTATTTCATTTGAGAGAGAGAGAGCACGAGCAGTGGGGAAGATCAGAGGGAGAAGAGACTCCCCACTGAGCCAGGAGCCCAATGCAGGGCTCAATCCCAAGACCCCAGGATCATGACCTGAGCTGAAGGCAGATGCTTAACTGACTGAGCCACCCACATGCCCCAACCCAACTACTAAAGAATTTGGCATAAATCAAGATTCATTAAAGCAACCCCATAGGGTTATTGTGAGGAGTAAATGTATTTATACAGGTAAAGCATTAAAAATAAATGCCTAGCTATAACAATCACTTAATCTATATTATCAAGTGTTTATCGAGTGTACATTGCTTACAAGACAGCGTTCACAGAAATTATAGCAATAAGCACGGTGTTCATAGAGAATGTTTGTGGAAGTTATAAAACATTAATATTGAATGAAAAAAATCAATATTTTACTTAAACCAAGTTAATAGTGGGACTCTGCTTTCCCACTTACAAGCTAAATCAATATTTTACTTAAACCAAGTTAATAGTGGGACTCTGCTTTCCCACTTACAAGCTATGTGACTTGGGTAAATTACTCAGCTGCTGTGATTATCAAATATATTATTTTTTACATTATACCTATGTGATTTAAAATATGTACACCTGGGGGCAGCTGGGCGGCTCAGTCCGTTAGGATGGGATTTTTGATTTCAGCTCAGGTCAGGATCACAGGGTCCTGGGCTTGAGACCCACAATGGGCTCCAGACTGAGGAGAGTCTGCTTGAGATTCTCTCTCTCTGCCCCTATAAATAAGTAAATAAGTAAATAAGTAAATAAATAAATAATAAATAAAATCTTTAAAAATAAATAAATAAAATGAGATGTGCATCTGCAAGTACTTAGTAATGTATCAGGCATTTATTAGCCACAAAATGAATATTATTCTTTTTCTTCTCTTTTTCCCCTCTCTGTATCAGAGTCCAGTCAGGAGACCAAAATCATACCAGTTACTTTACCAGATAGAATTTTATACAAACAGTTGTTAACCACACACAAATTTGTCAACTAGGTGACAAAAAAGTCCAGACAAGGGCTACGAAGTATTACAGAGGCAGCAAATGCAGGCAGCAGCTACCATCTTAAGCCTAGAGGAACAAAAAGGAAGATGTTGGAATTACTGAGATGAAACAGACTCCTGAGGGGTGGGTCTTCGTGTAGCTGTCCCGCTGGTGCCTGATGAGGCACGATCAGGTGGGAGTTCTGCATATGTTGGAAAAACTATAAACTGGATTCAGCCGCCGCTACAGGCAGGAGCTGTGGCTGAAAGCGGTAAGACTCATTGTCAGAGTGAAATTCACATGAACCATCCGGAGAAAAGAAAGTCTACCCCCCGCCCCCACCCGTAACAAACCGGAAGGAGCCTGCCTTTCTTCTTCCGCCAAACTCACAGTTTCCCAGTGCTACAGCCTCCTCGCGGAAGTGGGGCTTGTCAGTTTCCAGTGCTAGCATCGCAAAGCGGAGGCCAGATGGAGAGAGGGGGCTGAGCTGAGGGAGAACAGCTTAATAGATGGCTTACTTGTGGTCTCCTTCCTTTTCCCTTCTTTTTCCTTACTACCTTCTTTCCTCCATTTCGTCCTTCTTTTTTCCTTTTTTTAATCATTTTTCCTTCTTTCTATTCTCCCTCCCTTCCTCCATTCCTGGATGTCGATCTTGTAGACTTGAAAAAACATGTTAAGAAGTAAGTAGGCTATTTTCTTTTATGTAAAATATATATATATATATAGAAAATTATATATGAGTTCAGGGAATCTATATGATTATTTAAAAAGAAAGTATCGTTCCAGTCACATTACGTTATTTTATTCATTTTATCAAAGTCTACAATGACAGGACTCAAAAAATGGCAGAACTGTGATTTCAGCCCAGGTTTTTCAGACTCCAATTTTCATGTTTATCTTTTCCTCTATCTCACAGATCCCAGTTTATTTGGGTAATTAGAAATGAATAATTCAGTCACTGCCATTTGGATGAGGCAGTCCTCAAAGGAATGTGAAATTTTGATAGATTGAGAATGGGTAGAATATTATAAACACTACACATTTTCTAAGCAAATTTGGGATAAGGCAAGAAGTGCTCCCATAAACACTATGCAATAAAGTTAATAAACTAAAAAAATATAAAATGATTCCAATATTAATGAAAATAATTCCTTGGGGGAAATGAATGTTTCCTTCAATTTTCTTGTAATATAAACACTAAGAATTTTTAAGAGGAAACATGAAAAGATATCATCTGTTATATCCCAGAATATAGTTTGGAAGTTAATTAACTGTACTTGGCAATAAAAAAAAAAAAAATCAAGATAGCTTTCTTAGAAAGTTGAGTTGTTCATTAATTGGTGTGTTGATGCCAATTTCAAAAGCTTTCTTATTATTTAGTATGGAAGGATTAGTAACAACTAATGTATTCCCTGGTAAGACAGAATATGCATTTATAATTACAAAGATTACAAAAATACAACTGTATATTGCAATTACCAGAGATGAAAAAACAATTACTCTACTTTTTTATAATTACAATTGAAAGCTTCAGAAAAACATATATATTAGGACAAATACCACTAAATCACCTAAATACATGAGCAGAAATAGCAAAAATGATTAAAATGGTGCTTTCTGATGATAAAAAACTTACAGCTATATTTAAAACTATACAAACATCCTCAAATGAGAGTTAAAATATCAAAAAATTCATGTTATTTCTATATTTGTTTGTTGTCATGGAACCATAAACTTCAGCTGGACTACTTTTTGTTATTAGGGATTAGAAGGAGTCCAGAAAATTATAGGTCCAAAGTAGAAGACACAAGTAAACATGACAAAGTGGAGAGAGAGGGAGAAAGAGATCAAGATGGAGACATGTGGGAGAGAGAGAGAGAGAGAGAGAGAGGAACATCACCTTGATTATGGCAGATATTGGTGGAATGGGGTAGCATGGAAAGTGATAATCATGAAAATTTAACCCCTTAGTCTAATTTGTACATGTTAAATACAAATGCCAATTCTGCCTTTTCTTGTTAAGAGTTTCTAATAGATAACCAATTTGAACAATTAGAATTTCATTTTCTTTATCTGCCTCAATATCTAATAGAGATTTTGGTCAATTTATTAATAAAGAGAAATAGTCTTCCATTGCCTCAGATTGTATTAGGTTTGCAGGTAATTACCATTGCAAAGTAAGGCTCTAATGGGTTACCAAGGGATCAATTCTGATGTTCTCTTTCTTTCTAGATAGGGAACATATCTGTATGTATATAAGAATTTAAAATATTTAAAATTTTTACAAATATTAAATTGTTATTCAGTGATCATAGAACACTGCATTGAGCAATTGAAACTGATTTTAGCCAGTGTGTGAGACAAGAAAGGTGGGTGGTAATGAAGAGTCAATTGGAATCCATTGAAAACTGTTTTACCTCCTGGCATCAAATCATTGACCCCAGAATCAAATGCTGAAGAAAAATTTCCCCCTAATCGTTGACTCTGGGAGTAAACAAAAACAGTTTTCACTAAATTTTCAACATGAGAATCTGTGCCTCACAAGGAAACCTGTAACCAGTTATAGCATGTTGGGGCTCACTGACAGAGTGGGGAGTCTGGGTCACCAGTGCTGAACCATAGAACTACAGAAATCTCCTCCCTATTTTCATATGGCTTCATAGTGCTTCTTCTCTCTGCCGTTGGTCCACAGAGTTCCAGTCACTGGATGTCCCACCTTGGTTTACAATTCTCCTCAATATGTCTAATTACCATATTATGATAAATACTATAGTCATCATTTCTAATAATATCAAATATTTAATCTGCTAGAAGAAGAAACATAAGCTATGTACACCAAAGTATACTCTTACTATTCCAGCTATTAATCTATGGCAGCCAATGCCTGCCTTTATTCTCTTGGCCACACTGGAGGATATCTTCAGCTTTGGGGACAGTTACCATACATGCTAACAGCGTCCAACTTCATGAAAATGTCTTTCTACCCTAGGGCTTTCTCTGGTTGTAGGAGCATGATCAGCTTGTGTCCCAGACAGAGTGGAAATGACAAAAAGCTGATGCCCCAAAGTAGGGATTTAGTAGGTTACACACTAGCCTTTGGTCCTTCAGAGTGACAGTTCTGAGATGGGTTCTACACAATCTCTCAGAAGATCTTTATTGAAGTTGAGCCCCAACAGTAATGCTTCATTTACTGGCTTTCCTTCTATGGCTATGTAATATCCCCATTCCTTTGATGGACTTCCTGTGTTCCCCTCCCAGATAAACTATCTCAAAGACTTAAAGGAGGCAAGATACTTGTCCTCATCAGATCCCCATTTAATTCACCGGTATTATGTTTTTGGTGGGAGAGAGTTTGTAAGAAAGATCTATTTGAAGAAATATTACAACACATAAAAACTACATAAAGTCTTAGTTTCTACTCATATAGTGGATCTATTTTGGGGGAAACTATGTTAGGAGATTCTGGTATCAAATTGTCCCTAGAAAGTAAGTTGTGAGGATAAGTTTCTGAAAATGTCTACAACCCATTTATTCATTGACCACAACTCATTTATCCATTGTCTTGGAAAGATGCCCATTTTTGAATGGGGCAGGGAGTAGGAGAGGGAACTCCAGATGATACAGAAAAATTACCTTGCCTTTCTTTCCATATATCTGATACCTGCTATAGCTATAAATTCTCTGGGGAATGTCTGGGAAACAGCAACAGGAAAGTTTGCTCTAAGGTTCTTGAGGGAAGTCATGACTTGTGCAGCAGAGAATTATGTACTTTTCAAAAGTAGTTTCTGACATACTGCTGGGCTCTGGAAGAGATTAATGCCTGAGAAGGTCCAGAGGGCATAATTAAGTCACATAAACAAGTTATCCAAACACATATGACATCTAAATCTCTTGTATCATGATCTCTACTTTAGCCTCCCTATGTATAGCTGCTACAGCAGGAAAACCTCAGGGCTCATTTATTTCTTAGATCATCTCAATGGATAGTTGTGAGCTGAAGATTTACTCCTGGTTAGGGCTATCTCTGAGATAAGAAGTGAAGAGAAATCCTCCAAGTAGTTAGAGATTTGAACAGTTCCCTTATTATGAGAATAAAATATACATGGGCTTATGGGTAGTTGTCAATACTTGGCTGGAAGTTTAGGTGGCTGGAAGGAGAATGAAGGAGGTCTGGAGAAGAGACATATAAATGCTCTTTGAGATTGGTCACAAAGTGTGTAGATACTTGTGATTCATGTCAATGTCTAGTGGTGGAAAAACTGAAAACCAGGTAGACATAATGGCTTACCCCAGTGTTTTCACCCTGGGGCATTAATGGATTAGTTATGATGGCAGGGATGGAGGTTATTACCAAGGCTGATTTATCTACTTCTGGTACTGAGTACCTGACCTCTCAGCAGCTGAGGACATCTCTGATACTTCAATATGTTACCATCCCTTAAGGAGAATACATAGTTATGTTATGTATAGATGATTACATCACAACTATTCTGCCATGAAAGGGTTAGTAATTCATCCTTACTGAAATCAATAATGGTGTATATTGCCTTTCCTCACCCCACATTCTGCCCACCTTCTGCAGAATCACAGACTTTCTAGTTTTCCCACACAAGGCTCTTTAATACACAGGCTTAGATTAAGGGACTCACTTGAAGGCAAAGGATGCAACAATCACCTCATGACCAGAGAGTTCACTGGTCATACTACATTATCACACAGAAGCTGCCAGACTAATAGAAAGTTGGAATGACCATTTACAGGCAAAACTTGAAGACGACACTGTGGAGTTTATGTGCTATCCTTCATAATGCAGTATGTGCATTTAATCAATAGTCATTATATTGTTCTATATTTCAATACCTAAAATACAAGTTTCTGGGAACCAAACAATAAAAGAAGGAGCAGTCCATCTCAGCATCACTCCCAATGAATCACTTTAGTGTGTTCCATTCCACAACTGAAGGCATATTTTGATTTGAGGCCCTGGGCCCTGGGAGAATATAATGCACCTATCAGAAAACACAGTAAAATTTCCATTTAACATATAACAGTACCTGGCTGCTCCCAGGTCATTGTATTCTTCTCATGTTGATCAACTGGAGTTTTAGGTAAGAGGTTTAGATAACAGCTACTATCATGCCTGTAATTATTGGCATTGATTATTATGGGGAGTTAGCAGTGATATTACATAATGGGGATACAAAAGAGTATGTCTGTAACACAAGGCATTTCCTTGGGTATCTGATAATGTCTCCCTGCCCAGAGATAACAGTGAAGAGGAAATTATAGCAACCAGGACCTGACAAGGGCATGGTACCTGAGAACCCAGTCCTTCCTATTGTATCCTATATCAAAGATCTATCACACCCCAGTAGGCAAGCAATCTAGACCAACAGAAGGGCTGGGAAAATATGAAAAGACTCCAAAAGGGGTGGTAGAAGTAAAAGATGAATATCAATTATGCTTTTAATGTTAACTGTATCAGTTTAAACTGTGGTTTGACTAACCCTTCTGTGGCAGATTTTATTTTCTTAGGGATTATGACCAATCAGTGAAGAATTAATGGAGGGCAGAGTGGATAAAATGTTGGTCATGAGGTGTAAATATTGCGGTGTGTAGACTGTAGGTGATGTGTTCAGTGTTTCACTCAATTTCCTTTAGTCCACCCCAGAGGATAACTGATGCTTTGGTGGAGTCTCCCTGTATGTCAATGGCTTTCTACATATTGCATCTGTATCTCTCTGTTTGATGGCTTTCTCTGGCTACAGGAGCAAGATCAATCTGCCTGAAGGGCAGTTTGGAAGTGCCAAGGGCCTAATGATTGCAGTAGCAACCATCAACCAATGAAAGGAAATGTTAGTTAATAACTGACTCGCCTTAGTCATCCCACAAGGGCACAATTCTGAGATGTTTGCAACAGTTTCTCATTGGCACTGAATCCTAGTTACCTGCAATGGTTATGTATCCTTTATTGGTTATCCTCCCTTATGCATCCCACTTTCCTATTCTCTCACCATGCTTCTTGAGTACCTTCCAAATAAACTCTTAACATAAAATCACTTTTCTAGGAACTACTTACTAAGGAACCAAAAATTAAGACACCATCATCATACAACTAACCATGGGACTATTTTGCTAACTTATAGAAATATATTTGATTGAATATGCATTACCTTTACATTTTCTACAATTAAAGTAATATACCCATAATTTACAGACACCTGTGCTTAATGAAGAAAGAAAAACAATCATGTATTTCTGTGGAGTGATTATCAGAACCACATTCATGAAAGAGGTCAAGTCATTAAAGTCATGATTAGACAAGAACAAGAATGTTGATAAAGAAAATGAACATTTTAAATGAACTAGAAATGGCAACTTACAAGAAAATTGCTACCTTTAAGGGCATTGATGGGACTTTGAGGTCGCATAGCCAACTCTACATCAAGAGGATGAGTTCTTTGAGTCATATTTTCAATAGATTTGTTACATTTACATTGTGTATCAAGATAGCTCTCAGGAGAGAAGGTGATAGTATGCTACAGATAGAAAACAAAATTGTTCCCCAGGGAGATCCATGCCACAAATGAAATTCTTTGGCTTTAGCTCCTTCTATGTCAGCTTTTATTATATGACCCTTGCCCACAGGCTCACCTCTGCCCACAGCTCAGGATCAAACATGCTTCTAGTCTGGACAAATTTAGAAAACTTTAACTCAGTTGCACAGAGTGGTCAGTACAAAGGCACACTTGCTGCAAGCATTTTGTCCCAGAATAGCTCCATTCTGCCTCACTGCTGTGATCCACCCCTGGCCAGTGCACTAAGGTTGCTCCCCCTAATCATGAATGACTCCTAAGATAAAACCCGGTGCTCTCCTCTCAGCTCTTATTTTCACATATGACCGCAATATCTCTTTCTCTTATTTTTAAAGATTTTATTTATTTATTTGAGAGAGAGAGAGAGAGCAGGAGCATGACGGGGGAGGGGCAGAGGGAGAGGGAGCAGTAGACTCCCCATGGAGCAGGGGACCTGATGCAGAGCTTGATCCCAGGACCCCGAGATCATGACTGAGTTGAAGGCAGAGGCTTAACTGACTGAGCCGCCCAGGCACCCCTTCTTTTCTTAAAAAATATTTATTTATTTATTTATTTTAGAGAGAGAGAAGGGGGTGGAGGGGCAGAGGGGGAGAAGAGAGCCTTTTTTTAAATTATTATGTTCAGTTAGCTAACATATAGAAGAGAGTTTTAAGCGGATTGCTTGCTGAGCATGGAGCCCCACACAGGGCTTGATCTCATGACTCTGAGATCATGACCTGAGCTAAAATCAAGAGTTGGATACTTAGCCACCTGTGCCACCCAGGTGCCCCAACCATGGTATCTTCTTTTTTCAAGCTTGTTTCTTCCTATCTTGATCCAAATCTAGTCCTTTTATTTTTCATTCAATGATTATTCTTCTTTCAAAAGTTTTGTTTCATTTATTATCATCTTATTTCAGAAATATAGGAAATCATGAACAGTAATAAATCCATACACATATTAGTAACCTTCTAAATATGGACAAAAGAAAAAGAAGCACATATAAAGAAGCAAGCATTACTGGGGTGATGAAACCGAAGCATAGAGAGTCTAGAAATATTCACCACAACCTCATAAGCCAGGCAGTTTCACATCTAGGAATCAAACCCAGAATATATGATTTGGGAAGCCATGAAGTTCTGCCCCATGTCAGAAATGGCCTGGACCAATAAAAAAGCAGGAAAGGAGTCTCAGATTGCAGTTTGAAATGAGGCTGTGGACTGTACTTTATAAGGACTAGTATGACTATGACTAATGGATTTAACTGTGGACTTTGGGTGGGTTGCAGGCAAATTTAGGAAAGGACAAAAGGAATATTTAACTGGCCTAGCACTGTTAAAAAAAATCAGTAAGGTTTATCAGTGCATCTAGTTCGGGAGAGTAGGGTACAATTTAGGAGCCAAGAAGCACATCAAAAAAAAAAAAAAAAAAGAAGAAGAAGAAGAAGAAGAAGAAGAAGAAGCCCATCAAACCCACTGATGGTCCTGCCAAGGCAAAGCCTTGGGCTACCTCTTCTGCCTGCCCAGACCTCTGACACCGGGGACTGAGCCATTTCCTGGCTTTATTCCCACCTGCACAGCCTGGGGCAGGAGAAGCAGCTGGTCCCAACATAGGGAAGAGTGGCTTCTCATCACATGAGGGTTGGCTGAAGCCTGATTCTTTTAGGTCCTGCTCTTTGCACTGACCCCTTGACGGTCCTTGCTCTGGAATCAATGAGAAGGCCATTTAAAAGCTTTTCTTAAGAGCTGTCAAATGAATAATAGTCATCCAGTTGTCAAGATTTGCTCGTTAATTGATCATGATGACTGAGAACACCCAAGGAGAGGCTGACTTAGTGAGCCATACTCTTGTAGGGCAAATCTTTGCCCAGCAGGACCTGAGACATCCTCAATGCATCAGGGACTTGTATGCTGCCCTCAGCTGAATTTTCAGGCTTTGTTGGATGACTCCCACATCCTTCTGCCCACCCCACAACACATACTGATGTATCTCCTTCCTCAGATTGGGTCTTGGCTGGTAGTATTTACACATCCTAGTCCCTTAGAATCCGAGGTTTTTCATGTGGGAGGCTTGGACCCTGAAGGGAACACTGGAGACTTTGTCTCAGATGAGCAATGGTCTCTTTTGACCAGGACAGTCATACCAGGAGGCTACATCTGGTGAGTAAACAGTCTGCATCCCAGACTGTCAGCTTAAGCCAGCCCTCTGTACCTCATTCCCTCTTGGAAGGACACTTGGGGCTTTATTTCTAACTGAACAGATTTCTAACATTCTCTTTTGAGGAGATCTTTTTCTCCTTTTGCCTCTATGTTCCCGGGTATCAGAGCAGTAGAGATTATCTCACCTGTTCATACTGAATCCTTCAAATCTATACTTTGCAACCACCTTATTACATGTAAATGTCCTTGGCAATCTATACTGTGATAAACTCATCATTTATTTTCATGGAAGATCCCTAATACAAACATAGAAGTCAAATAAAGTCCTAGAGGTTAAGTAGGATGCAAGTCCTGTGGGGTCTCTCCATGATGCAGCCTGTGGCCGTGGAAGCTTCATGTTCCCCCACAGCAGAGGAGTCTGGGGCTGGGTGTGCAAATGGCTGAGTTTCTCTAGCTCAGGCCATAATTAAAATATCAATCCAGTTCAGAACAAATTTTTAATTCACAGATGTGTATACTAACCCAAGGGAAACAAGATGTTATTTTTCATATTGCTGCAAAAATGTGTTTATAAAAAGTTTCTTCTTTTCTTCCTAGTTCAAGACAAGTAAAAACTCAAAAAAAAAGAGAGATTTAATTTTTGACTATTGTTCTCAACTATATAGAAGGGAAACTAACCCTGATATAAGGTAAAATTCTCAAAAGAAAGTTTCATCAAACTTTAACTTTGAATGGAATGAAAAACTCAGTCACAAAAAGAGTGAGAAGAAGGCAGCCTATGACAAGAAGAGCAGCTTTGAAAGAGGAGATGGCTCATGAGAAGCCACAGAGAAGAGGAAGAATGGTACATTTGGAAAATGATGAAGAAACCACCTCAAAAAATATGGGGAATCTCTTTAAATGGGGCCAACTCAGCTGAAGGATAGGTGGGCCATTTTAATCTCCCCACCTACAAATAGCCAAGAAACTATTTTGGACATTGACTTCAGGTTGCATTTCAGCTGAGAAGATAGTGCCAAGTTATCTGGATACCAGAAAACACAGAGTAATGGTTTAAGGAATCAGGAAACTGTGGAAAGTCTGTAAAGGGTAAAGAAGTTCAGAATAGAAATGAGGACTGAGGAAAAATTTAAACTGTGAGCAGAAACCCAACAGAACAAGTAGGGGATACATGTTGAGATTTAGTGATTTTTAAATGATTAGCTCTAGGAGTCAAGCTCTTAGCAGAGTTGGACTCAGCCTGCACTTACTGTATTACTAATAAAGTCCTGGTTCAGTTCTGGTCCCAGTGGACCCAATAGTTCCCAGAAGTCTGATTAGAGCTGGAAACAGTTGCAGCCTCAGGTGAAAATGTGACCTCTTGAAATTGGACCTGGGACGTGGGTTCTGATGTTATTATTCTAATGGCACCAATGTTTTCTAGCACCTGGACCATAAAACTTATTCAAATATACTTTTGCTTTTTGTACATATAATACAAATACCAAGGTATGTTTAACTCTGCAGTGTCTCTTGGCCTCCTTCTATTACTCTTTATTCTGAATACCACCATTCCCATTAAAGGGAATTTATGTAATTATCACTTATGGTCTATTGACTTCAAAATACTGTAAGGAAAAAGTACAATAAAACTGCTATTCCAATAAAATCATAAAAAAGATGAATAGATCTGAACTTCAGTTATTTCTATGATATAAGCCCTATTTCCATTTACAGATTTTCCCCCTAAAACAAACTTTCATACATAAACTATTTTTTCTCTTCTTGATTTTTCCTGTTCATTTTCACTTTTGTGCCTTTGTCCATGCATATACTTAATCAGAGCATTCTATTTGTGATAGGCACATATTGTACTCATGCCTATTATTCAACAGGCATTTTAAGCATCATATATATAGCTCAAGTAAAAAAAATGGCTCCACGAAGACTTTTTTAGTACTTCCATCCATATATAATCTTTCTTTCCTTTGATTTTCCACAACAATTTCTATGTCTGTTAACATGCTAAAGACATGAGGAATTAATGATACATTTTATTCATTTGTGTTAGGTGCTATGATGCACCACTTAGAGCCCCCTGCACGGATAAGTAACATTCTTTCAGCTGCTGGGAGGGGACAGCAGACAGCCCTCAAATGTCATCCAACTTTGAGGATTGTTTTATTAGAAGAGCCAAACCTCACCCAACAGCACACCCCATTCCCTGCAACCTGCATCAATGATTGATCTAAATGTTGAAATGAACACCGAACCCCATTTCTCCAAAAGAAGACAACTCTGAAGTGTCGTATGAATTTAAGAGTTCCTTGTAGATCTGCTAAACATTTCTTTGAGATAACAAAGTCTTCAGTGGAAGACTCCTTCCCCTGCCTAGTCCTGCTTCCTTCCCTTTTCTTCCATAGGTATTAATTTTTAAAATTTCCCCAATAAGTCCTCTGTGTGTTATCTTTATTTCTAATTTGCTCCTTGGGGGAATCCAAACTGGGTTATCATTCATTTAGTGAAACATATATCTCATTATATCGATGAGGCAAATATTCATTGCTTTATGTGCAAGGCATAGTTCTAAGTGTGGTTGGAAACAAGAAATAGAGATTGTCTCTGCTCTCAAAATTCTAGGATGAGATGAGTGAAACGTGTGTAAAAGGCACCAGGGTGTTTAAGACATATACAGATAAATAACATGAAGATTCTAGCACAAAAATCACAGTTTCATATTTTTAATCTTCCCTAAGGGATTTTCAGCTCCTTTATGCCAGAAGTGTATTTTCCTAGACTTTTTGCTATCCTGCTATATCCAGTGACTTGAACAAAACTGATACTTAGTATGCAATTGTTAAATTGATCTCATGTTGGATTGTTCTGAAAAAAAAAATAAAAAAAACTACAAAAAGTATTGAACAGAGGCTCCCTTACACAATGACATAGAGTAATTATGAATTAATTTGATTGCTGGGGAGTCATTTTATTCATGGGTTTACTTATTACTGAAAGCAAGAATTATAGCTAAATAAGTCTGAGTCAGAAATGTCAGTGCTAAAACCTAAAAAAACATGCTGAGGTTCACATTGACGAGAACAACATTCATAATTTCAAAGACTCTCAGATTGATTGGTTCAGCTTCCTAGACAGAGAGGTACTGCCCTCCATTTACAATCTTACAAAGCTATTATTTCTGTATTTTTCCAATTCTAATTTGGTTTATCTCTAACATAACCTCTCTGCAAGGCTAATGCACAAGACCATTATTTATCTATTTTTTTATAGCAAGTTGTTTAAGAAATTTTGAGATGGTTATATGGGTCACTAAGTGCTTAGTCAAAAGGAAAGAGAGTTATGTGTCAATGTCCTGCAGAATTTTCTTATTTAACCTAAAAAATCTTGTTTAGAAGAAGCAAATAAAAGTGTTTCAATAATCTATATAGGAAAATTAAGAATAAAACCTAATTGTTAAATGTATTACTACATAGTTACTATTTTTTAGTTCCGTTAGATAAATATGGTAGCCAAAGTAATTCTACTAACATTAATTTATAAAGACCTCTATTTCACTAAACATTGATATTTACTAACTATATTATTTTTACATTTAATACTATTAATCAATGTGACAAAGAATATGGAGATGTTTATTTCAGGAAAGTTAGTGTATATATTTAAGCCAAACCAGACAAAAAAGAAAGTTAATAGTAATTATTCTGGATTTTCAGGAACTCTATTCAGTGGTGAAATCATAAGGAAGAAAATATGCAATTAAATTAAGTTTTGAATCCCCTAATATGAAAGCATGATGATCATAAGTTCACATCCAGATCTACAATTTCATGAACATTTTAATTTATTCCCACACTTACCACCCACAAATGACTGAGGATGGGTCTATGTGAGGTTTCATTTCTATTTCCTGCTGTCTGTTCAATTACTTTTTCAATTCCTTAATTAAAAAAGAACAGTTGATTAATGACTCACGAGCAATTTATTTTTCAGAACTGTCAAAACACATCATTACAAAAAGATGTTTTTATAAGTTTAGATAGTAATGCCTACATTTCTCCTTCGTTCTGATAGACTTGGCATCTACTCTGTAAAAAAACAGGCTTTTTTGTCTTATAAAATTCACCAAGACCATCTGAAATGAAGAGACCATTCCAAAAGCTTAGTGTTTCAAAAATATAGATGATAATTACATGCACATTGTATTATGTATCTACTTAACTTTTTTTTTTTTGTACCTACTTAACTTTTTGCTAAAAGGGAATCTTGGCTCTGCTGAGAACACTACTTCCCTTTGAGCTCTCTCAAATGGTGGTGTGTTTCTCCCATGTTCTTAATACCACTGGTCTTGAGGAGGAAGAAAAATTTCTTCTTGCTTCTTATTGCACATCCAAGTCTTTCTCCCTTCTTCCTGCTTTGATCCTCAGGTCATCTGACTATAGGAGCCAATATTCCTCCTTGTTCTGGTTATCTTCCCCTTTCCTAGTCACTCCCCTTCCCCTCTACCCAAAACACACCTGTGCCTTTCTTGAAGACTTTTGTACCCGAGTCATGCCATATCCTCAACTTTACTACCTTTACGATTCCTATATTACCTGTCATGACAGTGATCCTTCAAATCACTTGGACTCTCAGTGTCTTGACTTGTTTCCCTCCAATGATCTCGATCTCTAATCTACATCAGTTTATCCCCAGTTCCTACACTGGCCTAAGCATTGCTTTCAGCAACAACTACAGTTCTTTCCAAACCCCAGGATCAGTTTATGCATTCCCTCTCTGAACACCATCTCCGATGTTTCTGTTTTTTTGTAACACCCGAGCTTTCAGACCTCATTAGTACCTGTGACTCAATGATCCTGTTACATTTTCATTGAGATGCCTTCTTTTCACACAGGTTAAACCACACAGTTCTTCTCTATACACTGTAGCTGAATCATTTAACTTTCCTTCTATTCCTTCTTCTATTTTATATTGGACAAAAATCCAAAACTTCAGTTACTTTTATATAGATGAACAAGACCTCCTGGTCTTGCTTTACCTTTGTGACTATTTATATCAAGTGGACCATAGAGGCTTCTGTCTGTGGTACTGCATTTCCCTGGTCCAGTCATTCTCCTGGTCTCCTAGACAACTACTTTATTGCCTTGCACATTCTCAAACTTCGAACCCTCCCCAAATTTTCACATCTGATGTTTTTGCTTCCTTTTATATTAAGAAAAGTAAAATACACAGAAGATTGCTTCCAAAAGCTCCCACCATCACATTACCCCATGAATTGTATTTGTGCAATATACTGTTCCCACTCTGTTTCTCCAGATGAAACCTCTTGGTTCCTATATAAGATCAACACTTACCTCCATTTGGGACCGATTCTATTCTTTGTCATTTTCTCAAGGATGGAATCTTGGAAATATTTTGTTTCTCTCTCTTCCCCTAATGGTTTTTATTCTCAGGAAAGTATACCCCATTACTCTATTTACATTACTGACATTACTGGCTGCCTGACATTAACTCCACTTCCCAAGAAGAAAGTAACAAACTGATGCACATTATTTTCCTTGGTCCAATCAGTTCTCCTACCATGTTAGTCCATAGGATAATCTTAAGCTTGGATTTGTGAACGATATTTTGCTCTTTCCTTTCTAGGTGTTTTGGACATGTTTAAATTGATCAGATAGTGCATAGTATGAGGCACTAAAGCCAAATTAGATGAGGTTTGAATATCAACCAAAAAGCCTGGAGTAGAGGCCAAGATATTAACAGTAGAAATATCAAAAGGGTACAAATGTTCCTTGTCTCTTCCACAGAAGCCAGATTTTGTGTGTGCAGCCAGACTGTATCTGTACTTTCTCCCACCCAGAATCCTTTTTTTAGGTACAGAATGTATTTTAGGTACAAAATGAATGTTTTGATGACTACTCCTCCCACTCCCCAAGTCCTTTACAGTCAGTTCATGTGTTTTAGGTTGTGTTGAGCACAAAGGCGATCATAAGAAGGCATATAATTGAGACCAGGCCAAGCAAACTTAGTTTCATAATTTTAGCTGGTGACATCAGAAAAGAGGGTCACTTTTCCATTAGATATATCAAGCTAGTGGAATGCAATATAGAGCTTCTGGTGGCTACTTTTGCTACTATATGGGAAGAGATACCTGCTAATTGAATTGATAAATCTAAAAGGTAGTGACAGACATATTGCTGAGGATATTATTTGACCATCTGGGTGTCACTCTTTCAAAGCCATTCTTCCATGAGTTTCCATTTGTTTGTGCCAAATAGATTTCATGTTTGAGTTAGGTTTCCATCACTTACATAAGAAAGAGTCCTGATGTCCTATTTAGTATAGGTATAAAAATAAAACAAACAGGATAGGGCGCTATCTAAACAGGTTAAAGTGATATAAGAGTGACTCCTTGGCATTATTTCGGTATGTTAGAGCTGGTCAAGAGTTGGTGAGATTCTATATGGTCTGTGGTAGTATACTAGATAGCTAGATTTTGATATATGACAATATTTGGGTATTAATTCTTGGAAGAAGAAAGTGTGTATGTGGACACCAAATAGTATACTTCACCATATATCCATCTGAGTTCTTAATCTCTTTTCCTAACATTTTTAGAGAATCTCCCCCATCCCTAATATTCAGAGAATTCATACAAGTTATTGGTTATTGGTTTAGGGAAGAGAAACTAATAAGTTTGAGCTAACCACTATCCCTTCTGGAAAGTATCCCTGTAGTCAGTGTTGATAGTTCAGTGATTGGTCCCCAGAATTAGTTGAATGAAGATCCTTTCCTGGGAATTTAAAACTTGGAATTAGTGAGAGGAAATTATTATTACTTCCTTGATAACTGCACTGAAATATGTACATCTTATGTGCTTTGTACTGCCCTGTTCCAGCATATAGATAAGGGGACAGGTTAGAAGAATGGAGGAAATATGTAGAAAGAAGCCAAATAGAGGGAAGTGACCTCCTGTTTCCCTACAAGACCTAGGTCTCCAATTTTATTCTTGGACTCCTGAATAGGAGCTCATAAAACATTCCACCATCTTTTAAATAAATTTATTTATTTATTTTGCTTAAATTTTAGTTAGATTTTCATTATTTCAACCAAAAATAGGGCTATCTGTGGGACAATTTACTGTGTGTCAGTGAAGAGGATGATGTACTTAGTGGATAGTTACAGAGAGTGGCTAAAACTTTATATCAAATTTCAAAAAAACATTTGATAAATTTTTTTCATAATGCCTTTATGTTCAAGAGGAAAACTATGGAGTAATTTAAGTCAGAGAAGTGTGTTTATAATATATCTGTGATGAGGAGAAAACAATGCCTATTAATGATGATTTTGAACACTTTTAAGTCTTAATATCACAGAATTCCTCCCTCACCTTTCTTCCTGTCAGCATTTTTAAAATTAATAATAGATTGAGGAGATTAATGGCATGGCTATTAAAATTGAACATAACACTAATATGGGAGGGATAAAAAGTATAGGTTGGCAGGATTAGGGTTTTTGAAAAATAATAGTGTACTAAAAATTACATTAAAATTCAACAGTTATGTCCCCCCAAAACAATCCCAAGAAACAAGTAAAAGGTTGGAATAGACACATCTGAAAGGCAGAATATGTATATTAACAAAGTATTAGTAATTTGGAATGTAACTAAATTCACCAATATGATAAATCCATTTGAAATGTTAAGGCAGTAAGTAAGAAATGTCAAGTCTGTGACATAAGACTTAGAAATGTACAAAATCATCATTAATAGGCATTGTTTTCTCATCATCACAGATATATTATAAACTAAGGCAGTAAGCAGTATTAATAAAAGTATTGTGCCTAGAACTATGGCATAATTAGAATATAAATGGAAAACTTTAAACAGAAGGTTAACAAAGTACAGCCCATCCAGAGAAAAATAATCTGATTCATGAATTTATAGGAAATATCGCATGTTTATGACCAACACTTGAAATAGTGACTGGTTATTGTGAAGAATTAAGGTGGGAAGGGAGTGGAAAATATGCACTGCATGGTTATATTCCAATACAGAAGCATAACTGTGTGGACAAAATGGTATTTATTATTGTATTTATTAAATTATAATTGTGTTTAAATACAAATAAAACCTTTGGGTAACACTTAGAGATTAAAATTCAACTCATATGACAAAGATATATCTGGGAGTTGGATGTATCTGAAAGTGAAATATGAGGTGGAAAAAGTTGTGAATTCTCTATTTTTCTGTTGAAGCAGAGATAGTAAGAATACCCCCCAAAAAAAACTAAAAGGGGAAGGGGGGGTCTTGAATTGTGTGTAAAATTCATTAGGTGATTTCTAAGTTTTCTTTCAATTCCAAATACTATGACAACTATCAATTTCACTGTACTGATTATACATAGCTTTTAATATGTAGCTTTGTGTCATCTATAAGAAATGTCACTTGACATTAATTCAATTTTTGAGAAGTTAAATTGGAAGATAGAGGATGATAGTCAGAGCCTAAGTTTGAGTCAAACTACAAATATGATCACAATGAATCTTTGTCAATGGAGACCATTTCATTCTAAAAACATACAATTATATATCTGGTCTTTTTGTCTACTTACCCCCTTGAGCCCTACTATGATGGATTGTAAAAACAATTTTAAAAACACAAAGAGAAGGGGAAGAACAAGTCAGTAAAATAATATAATACAGATTTGAAAGATGGGAACATTTTACAGAGAGAGTATAAAAAATCTAAGGATCTGAGGAGGGGATACACATGGGACTCACCCCAATTTACCTCCAAATCTCTGAAAGTCTTTGGCTCGAAACACTATGGCAGCTAGTTTATTAGTTAGAGTTCAACAGAGAAATGGAATCAATAGGATGTGTGTATAGTGTATATATACAGAAAGAATTTATTATAAAGAATTGGCTCACATGATTACAGGGGCTGGCTAGTCCAAAATCTGCCGTGAGTGCCAGCAGGAGGAGACCCAGAAGAACATTTGGTGTGAATAAAGTTCAAAGGCAGTCTGCTGGAGAATTCTCTGTTGCTGGGGGTGGCTCTTTTTTGTTTTTGTTTTTGTTTTTGTTTTTGTTCTGTTCAGGCCTTTCATTGATTGGGTGAGGCCCACCAACATCATGGAAAGTAATCTGCTTTACTCAAAGTTCACTGACTTAAAGTTGCTCTCACCCTAAATGGCCCCCTGTCAAGTTGTCACATAACATTAACTCTCATCATCAGTAACGTAAGATGGTACCACGATGGAAGAGAGGGAAAAGAAATGACTAAAAATTTATACAAAACCCAGTTGCATACCCATACCTACCCATCTCTTCCTCATAACTGGATGATAATTTTTTTCACCTGACCTGAAGAATTTTGCTGTTGTTAATTACATAACTAATTAATTAGTTAAATCAATTCATTGAAAAAATGAGTCTGCCAGCCTCTGTAAAGGAGATGGAGGAATGCAAAGATGAGTCTTGCTGCTGTGGAATGGACACTAGGGAATAAATTTCTAGTGTATATACTGAACTATTGAAGTTTTTTCTACCTTCCTGGCAAAGGAAGATGATATGTACCATTTAGGTCACCGACACTTGAGAAAAGGCCTTGAGATGAGAAACCAGCACAAGCATGGAGGGAAAATAATGATACAACAGACAAAAACAGGAAACATAATTATGGCACAGTACACTACTTGCTTATAAACAACATTCACATAGACATAATGCTATCTATATTAATTTCACTATTGATTATGTTATAGTTATAAAAGGACAATAGAGGATGGGATACAAAAATGGATTGAAGGTAATTTAAGTTTTAGCTTTTTTCACATCTTTCCCTTAACACATACAAATACTTTCTTTTCCCCATATTCCCAATGTAAACATACTATAGAGTTTGGCTGGTGCTTATTGTTTACATTATTATAACTATCTAAATATTTTTATTCCTAAGTCACTCAAGTACTTTCATTCTTATATGTTGCTTTTATTTTCCCAGAGTTAATAATTATGTGTGTTTGGTTAAATTTTTATTTTCTTATCACTAAAACTTCAAACTTTCTAATGGGACACTAGAACTATTAACTATTTTCTTCTATTTGCTCAGTGTCCTTAAATGTTTAGTGGGACTTTTCTTAAGTTAATTGAAATGAACTCATGTTCTTTTTGCCATATTTAATTGGGGATCTAAGCATAGCATGTAGAAATAGATTGCACAAAAGAATCAGTTAAAATATTTCCAAGTAGTTTTTTCTACAGATGGGAGCTGGGGTTATGTGGAGCATAATATTGTTGTTCATTGTATAGAAGCCCTTTAGTAGAATTTGATATATTTTTTCAAATTATATAAATATGTGTGTTTGATAGAAGTATAAAATGGTTGAGAAAAAATAAAACTAATATTTCATTTAAATTTTTTTTAATTTGTGTGTTATCTTTTTCTTGTAATTTTCAGAAACATGGTTGGAAAATAAAATGCTATTTCTTTTTAACAATATCCTGAATGTATAAACGTCACTCTCTAACATTGATTTTTGAGTAATCAACCACAAAGTATATCAGTATGAGTAGTAAGCTGGTTCTAACAAAGGAAAGGCTTAAGCTTGTCAATGTCACCTCCCCATTATAATATGTAAAATTTAGCATTGAAGATTTTAATGGAATGAAGTGGTTTTGCAAATTATTGGGAAGTGTATATCCTGAAAGAAAAATAGAAGATGGGACCTCAGAGTAAGTGTCCCTTAGAGCACCTGAATAGGTATTTATATATCTCTACATATGTTACATTCTTGAGGTCTAATCTGAATGTTCCAGTGAATATTGTAACTAACTAGACTTTGTTTCTGCATTTGAAAATTGACTACTTAGTGAAGATTCAGTATATTTCAACAGATTAGCTCCTCCCACAGTTTTATTGAGATATAATGGACATAGTGTTCTGTAGAAGTTAAGGTGTATGATGACTTGACTTTCATATATTGTGAAATGATTACCACAATAAACTTAGTTAACATCCATCATCCTGATGAGGTCTGTCTTGGTGTGCAGGAGGGTGCTTCAGCCTCTCCCCCATGTCCTTGGATTTTCTAGTAATGTCCTGTCCATGAATAGTTATTAAGTATTCTTCTTGTGAGGGGGAGTGAAGTGAGGAATGACTTATGTTGTCATCTTAGTGATTTCACTCTGCTCAAGATTTGCTTTTGTATTTTTCCCAAATATTAAAATATGACTTGTAAAAAATTAAATGATTAATTTTACTTTTAAAAGCTGGGTTGGTATGAAATGCCCCAGAGATCACTAAGCAGACACAATCTCATCTGAACACTTTCAAATATACTGGAGGGCATGAGAAGCCTCATCCTCTCATAAGATGGTATGTTTCCAACAGCTTTTTTAATTAGCAAACTAATCAGTCAGGCAACTAACCATCCAACCAAGAAGGAACCAACCAGATAATCAGCAAATATGTACAGGCATACCTTGTTTTACTGCGCTGAATTTTATTGTACTCTGCCAATACTGCTCTTTTTTTTTTTTTTTTTTTTTTTTTTTTTTACAAATTGGAGGTTTGTGGTAACTGTGCATGGAACAAGTCTGTAAGAATCATTTTTCCAACAGTAGTTGCTCACTTCATGTCTCTGTGTCATATTTTAGTAAATCTCACAGTATTTCAGACTTTTTTATTATTATATTTGTTAGGGTGATTGGTAATCAGTGATTACAACTCACTAAAATCTCAGATAATGGTTAGCATCTTTTAAGAATAAAGTATTTTTAATTAAGGCATGTACATCATTTTTTAGACATGATGCTGTTGCACACTTAATAGACTACAATATAGTGTAAACATAACTTTGTTTTTTAGAGGTGGGGGAGGGGCAGAGAGAGAGGGAGAGAGAATCCTAAGAGAATCCTCCATGTCCAGTGCAGAGCCCATCTTGGGGCTCGATCTCACAATCTTGAGATCATCCTGAGCTGAAGTCAAGAGTCAGTCGCTTAACTAACTGATACACCCAGGCACCCCGTCAACCTAACTTCTATATGCACTCGGAAACCAAAAAATTTATTTGACTTGCTTTATTATGATATTCACTTTATTGCAGTGCTCTGAAATCTAATTTGCAATATCTCCAAGGTTTGCTTGTATGAGTTCTTTCACTATGTTTTTTGGAAATAATTTCAATCTAGGGAAAAATTTTATTCCTTGAAAATTTCTATCCTAGGGAAATGAGCTCTCAGTTTGGTCCAGATACTGTCTTTTGGGTCAATTGTAATGTGACTTGGTCAATATCAGCCAGGTTGGCATCCCCTTTACTCTTCCTATCATTCTTCTCTTCCTCTTTATTCCCTGGTTCTTTCAGAACATTCCAACACTTTCCATCTCTAATGTTTAGTAGGCATAGCAGAAACAGTAGGATTTAGATTTTCTTCTCAATAAGGAGGGAAAAGCAATTCCTAACTGAAACCCAGGTCAGACAGGAAGCCCAAACAATCTGGTCAAGTCTTCAGCAGTTTGAAGAGACCCCAACAGGTACTCACCTTTCTCTTTGTTGTCAGGATGGTGCAGTTTGGAGAAAGAATGTACATTCATTTGCCCAGTGAGAATATAGCATATATTTAAGGTGGCAATTTCTTTAACATCCATAGCAACCTGACAGCATGACTTCCAATAAATGAATTGCATCTAATTTTACATCAGTGAAATATAGGTCGGACTATTTCCACTGAATGATAAATGAATTTATTTTTATATTTGAAAGAGTGTGGAGGAGGGATTTTCTGGAAATTTTTTGGTTAATTTTTAAAAAGGTTCATTTATGGTGATTTTCAAAATTATGAACAGGTTTTAGAAAAATGTAGTTTCAGACTAAAAAGAACTATTCTTGTTAAAATCTTAAGCAACAGGGGTCTTGACTGGCTTAGTCTGTAGAGCATGTGACTCTTGAGCTCAGGGTTGTTCGTTCAAACCCCATGTTCAGCATAGAAATTATTTTAAAAAATGAAAAAATAAAAAATAATATTTAAAAAATTTTGAGAAGCATATCACACCAACTTGAAATTTAAAATGAATATTTAAGATATTTGTATAGCCTCACAGACCCTATCCTTATGCCTACTTGCTGTAGATCCTCATGACTTGAGTAGAAAAAAACCCTGTATTTTTAGTTCAACTTAGTTTATTTCAATTTTAGGTTTTAAAAACCTGTGGGTCTTCAGGTTGTAAGCAATTTTATATGTAATACTTGCAATCATTAAACAGAACATTACATTTTAGGATTTGCCTTATTTAAAAAAAAAATCTACACTTGGGATGCCTGGGTGGCTCAGCCGATTGAGTGGCTAACTCTTGGTTTCAGCTCAGGTTGTGATCTTATGGGTCACAGGATCGCGTTCCACATAGGTCTCCCTCCTGCTGGGCAGGGAGTCTGCCTGAGGTTCTCTCCCTCTGCACCTCCCCAACTCGCGTGCTTTCTCTCTCTCTGCCTCTCTCTCAATCTCTAAAGAAAAAAGGAAAAAAAAATCTACATCATACATGGATAGATTGATTTTTCTTTTAAAGATTTTATTTATTTATTTGAGAGAGAGAGGAAGAACACAACTGGGAGGAGGGACAGAGGGAGAGAGAGAAGTGGGCCCCCCACTGAGCAGGGATCCCAATGCTGGGCTCGATCCCAGGACTCTGAGATCATAACCTGAGCCGAAGGCAGATGCTTAACCCACTGGGCCACCCAGGTGCCCTAGATTGAGTTTTGTATTGGTGTTATCCCAACAGAAGAATATAATTATATATGCTTTCTCCCATGTCTAAGGTTGGTTTAGTTGTTTTATGTGAAAATTCATTTCTTAAGATTTATTCTATGTTCATAGATATATTTAAAACTATTTTGCTTGAAAATAGAGAGTTTCAAGACATAAATACATTTTTGATCATCATGTTTGGCTTCCATTTTGAAGAGGGTAATTACTAATGAAACACTCCAAATGGTCAGGTTTTAGAAGGGACAACTTTGGTCATTCAGCTAAAGTAAATGTTCTCAGAAAAGGCAATGAAAGATAAAAATATTTTTTAAATGACTTAAAAAACTTTAAAACAGTTTTATGATTTTTTAAAGTATTTTATTATTTATTTATTTATTTATTTATTTATTTATTTATTTATTATTTAAATTCAATTAGCCCAGGTATAGTACATTGTTAGTTTTTGATATAATGTTCATGATTCATTAGTTTTTAAATATTTAGTTTTAAAAGTTCTAGTTATCTAAAAATATATAAGAATTGAAAATCCAGTTATTTTTTAAGTGATTATTTTAACTACTCAGAGTTATTAGAGAATTCTACTAAATAATTTCAAAACTTGGAATATTATTTTTTAGCATGATTGAGTCTTTTTTTTGTTTATTGATTTGGTAGCTATCATTTTAAGGTTTGGACAGTGAAATAGGTGGTAACAGTGGTTTACTGCTCATGCTATCTCAAGTTTTAGGTTCCAATTATACCTATAAAAAGGGATAATTAGTACTTTCTATGTTTTTGCCATTAAGGGAAAGAAAGCTCTTCCAGTTAACTACCAAGTAGATACTATTCTAGATTAAAATCCTGGTATCAGTAACTTATTCTTCCTTTCAAATTCCAAGTTGAGAGTTCTAAAAAAGTGAGAAATGTCACCTTCTTAAATATGATGGTCTATTAATTATGTCACTGAAGTGAAGTTTATTGGTGCAATTAGTTGACAGATAGGAATATCATTCTTTATAAAATTGTGTGTAGTGGAGACAAGGTTAATGCTAATTTAATATGCATTAATGATATGACTGAATGCATTCAGAGATGAGAGAGCTGTGATCTTAGTAAAATGGCACATTCTGATTTGTTTAAAAGTTTGAAAATAAGAACATGTCCAAACCAGGTATTTCTTCACAAATCCAGTACTGTTGGCAAGTTGAAAACATGCAATTATAATTATTTTTCATTTAGATGTGCATTCTTTTGACAGCAACTTCTCAGTCATATCAAATACAATGATTTGATAGGAGAAAATAAATTCATTTCTCTATGTCTACACATGTGGCTACAATATAAAAATAATAAGCATTTATTTTTAATCAAAACCAGAAATAAGCATTCCAGCTTACAAAATAGTTTTCAAGTATGTGAAGAAAATGAAGAGAATATTAGCTTAATTTATAATTTATCTTTGATGTCTTATTAGCAATGTGGTTAATTCACAGTGGATTTGGATGTTTCTGCATAACCTTTCCCATTTTAGAGATGTGAAGATGGAGAATCCTAAGCAAGATATATAAATTGAAATGATTGACATGTCACAGAGACTAACAATGACATTAGCATTTGTTTGTAGATTAATTATATTAATAGTTATAATTAGGATAATTTGAGCTTTTGAATTAATATAATGGGAGTTTTCTTGTAATGTTTTAGTCCATGCTTTAATTCTGCCAACTGTGAAATGGAGGAAAATGTCAATACTAAGAACAAAGCAGAATTTGCATAGGAATGGAAACAGCTACATCATGACAAACAGATCTTGATTTAGCTCATGAGCTGAATAATGTCATGAGTTTTGTACTTAGAAATTTATTTTTTAAATCCATATATACCATGAAAGATTGATGAAGACAGCTGCATTTTTAATTCAAATAGGATCAGCTGTTTGGCAGAGGAGGCGGAGCAAAGAAAAATTGCTACAAAGATTTAAGTGAAGTGAGAAAATCAAAGACAAAGTGAAGCATAATGAAATCATCAAGCAAAATACACATTAAATGTAACTTCATTCATTTCAGAAAGAAAGTTTGTCTAATTTGCTTTTCATTGTGCCTAGTATAGTTTATACCAAAAAAAACCACAGCAAGTTTCCTTAAATAAACATCCCTCAATGAGAACAGAAGAAAATTAAAGGTTAAAGAAAAAATTCCATGACTCCTTAAGGTTAAAGAAAAAATTTCAATGACTATTTAAGAAAATTTTAATTGTGTTGGTCAGCATTATTATCATCACAATATATTTTAGACTCTGAGCTTTTATTTCACCTTTTATGACAAAATCTCCACCAGTATACTTATTCCTAACAGGTTTCCCTAAGTCTCATTCCCTGTTGGGAGTATTTTACCTGACCCAGACAGAACTGAACACCTCAAAAGATCAGGTACCAACACTAATGATTTTCAGATACCCTCTGTTTGGAGATTGGCTGATTTTTTGCCTACTGTCTTCTGATAAATGCCTCCCATTCCACATTTCCTCACCCACCAACATTCCAATTGGATCCTTTATTGAATCTGCTCATTGCTAACTCTTTTGTCTGAAAGTTCAAGTACTGCTGAGAGCTGCCTGCCAAATTGTCTTCTTTAGCCACTTCTTTTTGGTTTATGGATTGCCTTTCCTGTCCTCCTGGAGGGTTCTCACTCTAGTCTCAGAAGCTTGCCCCCCTTAGTTATTTAAAGAAACTCAATTCTATCAGTAGTATTCATCCAACACTTACTGGTCTTCTTTTTAGACAGTTATTGATGTTAGTTATAGAGTGATAAACAAAATTAATAAACATAGTATTCGCCTGGACCTTATTGTTTAGTGAGTTGTATGAATTATATACACAGAAATAAATACATATGTAATTGAGATTTTAATGTGATTAAAAGAAACAATCAGGATTTGGTGTTAGAGACTACCAGGATCTGATTAAATAAGACAGTCCCTGAAATTTAGCAAGTTACTGGTATTAGCTATACTTATATTATTGCTATTATTATAATAATTACTAGTGGAATAACAAAGGGCATTTTCTTGAGATAAAACTCTAATAATTGATCTCTATTAAGTGCTTAAAATATACTATATACTGTTGAAAGTGCTTTATATGTATTAACTTATTTATTCCTTAAGATATATTTTTGAGGTAGGTGATATTATTTGTCCCACTTTATAGGTGAAGAAAATGGAATATAGAGATTAAACTGCCCAACGTCATGCTGATAATGAAGGGCTGAGTTTGATATTATTATTATTTTATTTAGAATTTTATTTATTTATTTATTTATTTATTTATTTATTTATTTATTTGAGAGAGAGAGCATGAGTGGGAGGGACAGAGGGAGAGGGAGAAAAAATCTCAAGTAGGCTCCACCTTAGCCCAGAGCCAGACGTGGAATTCAGTCTCATGACCCTGAGAT
Source organism: Zalophus californianus (assembly GCF_009762305.2). Taxonomy (NCBI): domain Eukaryota; kingdom Metazoa; phylum Chordata; class Mammalia; order Carnivora; family Otariidae; genus Zalophus; species Zalophus californianus. The sequence goes on from NC_045595.1 coordinate 190,881,925, forward strand.
TATGACCTGAGCCAAAACCGAGCTGGACACTCCTTTCCTGCTTATTTTGCTTTGCTTTTCTTTGTTTAATCATGCTTAATATTATACAGAAAATGAGTTAGAATGCAGCAGCAAGAAAGGAAGTGAGAATACCAATTTAGGGATCGTTTTTATAGTTCAAGAGAAAGATGGAGATGAACTGCACTAAGACTTTAGCAGCAGAAATACAGAAAGTTGAACAGAGAAGAGATGCATTTTAAAGGGATAATATATATGCGGGATATGTTGGAAACTAAGGAAGGAAGACTAACGCCAAATTTTCTGGCATGCCAATAGGAAGAGAAATAGTAAAATTGAGTTTAAATCATTTAAGAACATTAAGTATTCTAAATTTTAAGCAAATAGGCTAATACTTTTGCTAACTAGGTAAATGTGATAGCTGGTTAATGCAATCATTAATATATGAAACTTCTGAATCTTTTTCTTAAAATGAAGAATCAATAAAAGCATAGAAAGGTAGAGTTATAAATAGAAAGATTAAGGAAAACAATACTATAAAATATATTTTTATAAGTTTTCTCTCTTATTGGTAAGATATGCTTATATTAAAATAAATGTTTTAAATATTAAGGTAATAAAGGCATAATTAATAGCATGAGGTTTATAATCAATTATTCCAGATTTATTTGACAGATGGTAATACAATCACAAAATTAGTGGAGGAAAGAAATGGAGCACTGTCGCATATTGGACTTTGGGAAAATATCTTATACTGTCTCTAAAACTTTTTCTTGCACAATTAATTTTTTTAAAAATGATAAAAATGTAGTCTGAACAACTGTAGATAAAGACAAATGACCAAGCATCTATCTGAGAAATGTTATTTTTCGTAGTCTAAGATCTGATATTATTTGACATCTAAACTAACCTAATAGTAAAAGAAAAAAAAAAAAAGGAGTAAACCAATCCAAGCTGGAATATTCTAGGCACTGAATATGAAGACTCGAAGAGTGCAAATCCCGTATTTAAGGGGTTAAATATTATACTTACGAGTAGGATTGGTCTCTCTGAGGGAAGATGAAGGTTGAAATTAATTTAAGGAAACTACTTTTCCAAAAACAACGATAAACACTTGCAAAGGAGATATTAATGAGTAACACAATCCCACTGAGTATGAAAATGGATTGAAATATTTCAAACAGTAAAAAAAAATTAGAAGCAGTCAGATTGCTGTGAACAATATACATACACATGTCTGGTTACCATGGTATTAGACTGATATTAGCAAAGAGTGCATTCTAAAGAAAAACAGTTCGCTCCTTTGAAATATGCTATTTTGAGGAATCTCATGATGGTTCAGTTCAAGATACAGTACAGTTCAAGATAACCCCCCTTTTTTAACATCAATGCTTGACATTCTCAAGGAAAATTTATGTTATCTTTAGCATTGGAAGTTAAAGGCGGATCTCTATGTTTTGATAATCAATGTAGGAGAAGGTAGGACTGAGAGCTCTTAATGAAATCTAAAATCTCTAACCAGGATGGAGTTAAATATACTGCAAATAAAATGCCACAGCACAGACATGGGTCTAAAAAAGATCCCCAGGGTGGGATAAAATTTTTTTATTGCTCCAACACAGAGAAATATGGTAGAAAATTCCAAAAATATTATGTTATTCCTTAGAGCATAACTTCACATATATTAGCCAAACTGGAATTAAGGCAGATGTAATCACTTACAAACTACAGTGATTTCCTTTGGAGACCTTTCCCATCTTGTTAAGAGTAAAACTTTGTTACCTGAATTGTGATGTGTACATACTAGTATTTATTTTCCCTATGGAGAGTGAGAGTAAAGGGTAGTGAGCCTCGCTTCTCCAGAAGCATAATTTAAATATCTATATCTATATATATCTGATTTAAGATTCTTATAGAATCTGTCAACATGCTGCTCATTCCTTCCTTATTTCTTATTTTTTTATTCAAATATAACGGAAACATATATTATGTAAGTTTAAGATGTAAGATCTATTGATTCGACATATTTGCAATATGATTACTTTCACATAGTCATTAATCTTCCATTTAAAAAACAAAGCCTTTACATAAACTCTTTAACTATTGCCTTAGGGCAGATGCTCTCTACTCCACCTCCCCAAATCTTGTGTTTCCAGAGTCTTATATTATTTATAACTCTTCTACAAGACTGTGATTTTTTTATGTGATATTTTAAATAATATTTAAAATGAAAGTTAATTTTTTAGGAAATCATTCTTAAGCTAGGTTGAAAATTATTTTATGTACTTCATGTAAGTGGCACTGAAAGATCAATTTCCTGAAAGGAAGGAGATAAGAACTTCTGTAGAACTTAAGTGACATTCAACATTTCCCAATTTGTCACTCAATCACAAAAGGGCCAACCATCTTCTTGGCTGGATTGTGACAGACTCATCCTCTACTTCCTCAGGTTTTTAGAATGTATAAGTTACGGTACTTGTTTCTTCCAAAGGAGGCAAACATATATACTTAAAGATTTGTCTTGTTTATTTTAGACATTGTTTAAAGATATCTACAATCAGTATTAAAGTAATTTCTGTAACCTTCAGTACTGAAACTTTCTCACTCTACCACTTCACTTATGTATATAACACATGAAAATATGGTTTAAAATGTCATTGTAGAATCTAGGTATAAAACTATACACATAATTGAATATCTTTGTAAACTCAGTGGGTACTTTTTCAGCTGGAAGAGACACCGTGAAATAAACTGCTTTACTAAAAAGGGATAGCAAAAATACCACCTACTGATACTAATTAATAGTCTTTAGTTTACTGAAGTATGCAAGTGCATCAAATACAATGTCAATATACTTAGCCTTTGGTGACAGTGGTTGGTTCAAAATCTCTGGGGACAATTGTTCCTTCAGATGTGTTAATGGTCATGATGCTACCGCTAGTATGTTTCAGCCATACATTTGAGAAATATTAAAGGCTGGCAGAATGGCCAGGGAACAAACTTCCAATGAATAAAGAGCTGGAGAAAGTTAACTGAAAATATGCTGACAGAATGAGTATAAATTAGTGTAGAGAAGTAAAACGTGAAAGGAGACTAACTATATTGCATGACCCCTGACAATAGATTCTGAGTAAATAGGTTTACATTTCACTGGGGAAGGTTATTGTAAATAAAAAGGACTAATCAGAAATGTGGTTATATAAGAAGCAGCAGGAAAATAATTTAATCTAATGGGTGATTTCATAATGAGAATTTCTGACTCATAAAATAATCACCTAGTGTAAGTGGTGAAATACGGTAAGAGATATTTGAAATAAAATTAGAAAATTAGCAGCAAGCATACAAGAATAAAATTGAACATTGTGTTATGTGTCTTTTTTCATTAACATTTCAGTAGTAATTGGTTCAGTTTAGCTTTTTAGTGCATTTGGAAAAAAAATTGCTCCCTAAGGTTTACCAACATGTACATAAAGTCCTTCTGTTCATTAATATAAACAAATATATATGCATAATTTGACAAATTAAATTTTATTCCTGCTTTTTGGTGAGCATTATAAAATGAGGAGTTGCTGCTAATTGATGAGCAATTTCTTTTCTTATAAGGCCGTCAGCAAACATAAGCCTGATATTGCAATTGACAGTCTCACCAAATCCCATATTTCCTCTGCCCTTAGAAGAACAATTCCAGAGCAGGTGCTACATTATGATCATCAGAAAGCCATTTTGTTTAACATGAATAATGTCATTCAGAGGGTTAGCCATCTGTTTGCTGAGTGTTTTTCAGACCTACACCCACAGCAGCATAAAAACGATGCATGTGGGCCATAATCATGGATCTTCCAAAAAGCTTTTGTCTCATGTAAAAATGAAATGAAATTATTTTAAGAACTGGTTATGTTAGAAATACTGCCACAGAAATACTATGTTTTTTGTTGCTTTATGGATCCCAGATATGTAAATCAAATATTGAGTTTGGGTTTCTGCATGTAATTTATGAGCTTAAAAAGGAGATACTGAGCAAATTATAGATCAGATTATAGTTCAAATTATAGTTCACTGAAATAGTTTGCTGTGTGTGTATTTCTTAGACTCTAGATCCTATCTTAAATTTTTTCAGAACATTTATATTGATTTTATTTTGTAGTGTTTATCAGGAATCAGTTAAGGATTTCCTTTCCAAAAATTGTAAGCAAAAATTAATCATTCAATATTTTTCAAAAAATAATCTGTAGGGAATTTTAACAAGGACCTGAGTAAAATGAACATTTCATTAATGTTTCTTACCATATGATTATAACCATAGAATTATCTCTAGTTATTGTAAGATTCCACAATTTTATCAATAGAACATTGTGATGGTCCCTCCAGGATTAATGCTCTTAACTTCTGAGAAATAATAAGCACAAAATAATATTTGGGAAAAGAAATATTTGTGAAATTTAGTAAGCACATCATTAAAAATTTTAAATATATATTAAAAAACAGAGCATACAATCGCTAAGCGTCTGCCTTTGGCTCGGGTCATGGTCCCAGGGTCCTGGGATCGAGCCCTGCCATCGGGCTCCCTGCTCAGCGGGAAGCCTGCTTCTCCCTCTCCCACTCCCCCTGCTTGTGTTCCCTCTCTTGCTGTGTCTCTGTCAAATAAATAAAATCTTAAAAAAAAAAAAACAATAGCAGACCAGATCTCCTGATACTTGTGAAGTCCCCTGGGATTAGAAACTGGTTCCACAGGGTATGCAGTATGGTGAGCGCTGTGAATTGTGCAAGACTGTTGAATCACAGATCTGTACTTCTGAAACAAATAATGCAATATATGTTAAGGAAAAAAAAGAAGAAGATAGCAGGAGGGGAAGAATGAAGGGGGGGAAATCGGAGGGGGAGACGAACCATGAGAGACTATGGACTCTGAAAAACAAACTGAGGGTTCTAGAGGAGGGGGGGATGGGTTAGCCTGGTGATGGGGATTAAAGAGGGCACGTTCTGCATGGAGCACTGGGTGTTATGCACAAACAATGAATCATGGAACACTACATCAAAAACTAATGATGTAATGTATGCTGATTAACATAACAATAAAAAAAGAAAAAGAAAAAAAAGAAAAAAAAACAGAGCATAACTTTTTAGATTATTTACTTTAGCCACAACCATTATAGAGTTTTGAAAACAATGTGCTTCCTCCTAGCACAAGATTGCCATTGTGTTTAGGAAATGAGTGGTAACAATGCTCAACCTATATTGTAGGAATTCAAACTTATCAGGTAAAAATTATTTGGTAATGTAATTTTGAATATTTTTGAAAATGTAAAAAATGTCTTGAGCGATTTGATTCCATGAGATGCATGGATTTTTTAAAAAGTATGAGAAAATATATGACAGTTTCAAAGAAATTTACTTGTATTTATTATGTCTAAATCATCAATATTTATTGATATAAAGCATCTGTTCAACTTAAGTAACTGTTGGACTGATAAGAATAAAGGCATACAGCTTTCATGACACTAAGATCTACTGGACATAATTTCAATACATAAAAACCAAAATTATTTAAAATCACTTTATATTTATGGATCTGGATTTAGTAAGAGAATAACTTCAGGCTGTTCAAGTACTTCCCGAGGACATTTGGAATGCTGTTATGATGGTCATTACTGAATAGGAGCTAGTGTTTATGGGCATTAGCTCTACCCAAGGTATGGGGAATACAGAAATGCATCAAGGAAAATGAACATAGAAAAGACAAGGTTTTGCTTTTGAGACTTTTAAACAACCACAGTCAAGGGAAAGAAATTCTTTCACAGGCACTTCAAAATATGCTCATGTGTAGTGTGACTGTGAGTTTGCCCATGAGTCAATCCACCTATCCCTTGCCTGGGGAATCTAATTCCACTTTGGTTGGTAGGAACGAAGGCTTAAAGATAAAGGTAGAAAGTCATGCCTCCCACATGATGTGCATATAAGGTTAAGCCTTGTTGATGGCTTTCATTCTATACCAAGCACTGAGTGAGAAGATGGAATCAGGAGGGAGAGCGAAAGTAGGTCTGTACTAGAAATTTGAAGGCCAGAGGCAACATGATGAGAACTTGTATATATTTACTGGCATGGAAAAAAAACAAACAAAATTTGTTCTGATTTTTTTGGAAAGTGATTAATGAGATGGTGAGAGCTCAGGAGGTTATGCGAGTCTGAGATGAAGATCTTGCCAAATACAGTGACTACATCACTTAGGAGTTTAATGCTGATGAAAAGAATCACTGATTTTACTTTCTTTAAATAAGCTATTTTTTAGAGTGGCTTGCCACTGATTTTTACTTATTTTATTTTGTTTTAAAAATATTTATTTATTTGAGAAAGAGAGAAAGAGAGCCAGCAGGAGCAGGAGGAAGGGCAGAAAGAGAGGGAGAAGCAGACTCCCCGGGACTGGGGACCCCAACCTGGGTCTTGGTCCAGGACCCTGAGATCATGACCTGAGCCAAGGCAGACACTTAACCAACTGATCCATCCAAGTGTCCCACCACTGATTTCTAAAATTATAGAATATATGAAAAAAATCAATGATTAGAAAATGAAAATTAGACAAATATTAGCTCAAGTGCCTCTTTTTGAGTAATGGCTTCCCTGGTTTCCCTATATAAAGTCATTCCTTCAATGTGCTTGTACAGATCTTTATTGCAGCCTTCGCCACACTGATTAACATTCATTTAGTTTTTTAAAGATTTGACTTCTTGGTGCACCTGGGTGGCTCAGTTGGTTAAGCATCCGACTCTTGGTTTTGGCTCAGGTTGTGATCTCAGGGTACTGGGATGGAGCCCCATGCTGGGCTTCATGCTAAGTGGGGGGTCTGCTTATCCCTCTGCCTCTCCCTCTGCTGGTGCTCTCTCTCTCTCTCAAATAAATAAATAAATAAAAATCTTTAAAAAAATAAAGATTTGACTTCTCTTGCTTACTGGGTCTTCCACTCTCTGAAGTCAGAGACACATTTAATCCTTCTGCATATTTCCAGTACCTAAGCATAAAATTTGGTGCATAATATGCAAATAATATTTATTGAATGTATGGGTAAGAAATAAGGCTATTCTAAAATACACGTATTGATATTATGAATTATAAACGGGAGGTTAGCCACACAGTATTATAAGTTAGCTTTTAGCTGTAAGAGTCTAAGGTTTTTGACAGTGGGAAGAAAGAAATTCTGTACTTATACAAAGCTGGACATGCTATAGTTGATGGTAAAAGTGTCTGATCTGGAATTTTATGCAAATAGAATAATTAACTGGTAATAATAACTAACTGTGAGAAAATTTATATACAAAGAACAAGCAAATACTTTTTGATTATTAAGCTCATAATTAAAAATTGGCAAATCAGTACTCCATTTTTAGAAAATCATGTATTATTTAGACATATGTCATAAAATATTTTTATATGAATTTCAACTTTAATTTTTAAATATAAGTCATTATTTTGCCCTTTTTATGTATTTTAAATAGGTATATATACTTGTTTGTATATGTAATACAAATACTTATTTGTATATATATACAATTATATATACAATACTTATTTGTATATGCACTTATAAATATGTATAAATATGATATTAAGCAATTCATATCCCTCTACTTTAATTGAATGAAAATGACTAGTGCTTATTTCTCCACTTAAAAAGAATCCAGTTGAAAAGGTAAAGCAATTTTACTGCATAAAATATATAGGTTATTACAATTTACTTGTTTCTGAAATGAATAAAATTCCTCATAGTAAAATATATATGCATATATATGTGTGTGTGTATACATACACATATAAATATATTTAATAATATAAAAATAATTTATTATAAAACTCTTATTTTAACATTTATCAGTGTTACAGCAACCTCACTGTAGTGTGAGGAACTACTCTCCAAGTCAGGTTAAGATGTCAAAACTCATAACTGTAGTTCAGACATCTTTTGGTATAATCAAAGGATTTTTTGCACAGACAGGAAAGTTGTGAGGCAAAGGCTACTAGAGGGCTCTCCTGGAAGAGGTGTAGAACTGAGATAGTTGATGTCAAGTGTACAGGTGTTTTATAAAAGGTAAGTCTCCCAGGCTCAAGAGTTGAAAAAGAGTACTGTTCACCCACAGTACAAGATTTAGAAGAGGAGCAAGAAGCACATGTGTTAGTGGTGTAGATGAGGGTAAGATTTATCATGACAGACAGGAAATGAGACTTAGAGGTTGCTGGCACTAAATCAAAGGGCAACTGAAGCCCAAGTGTCTTCCTTATGGTGTCACAATCAGTACTAACAAGTTTTGCTTAGTTCTGTTTTTGTTTCATAATTGCATTTATAGTTGGGAGTGGTTGGACTATTTGAAGTTATTCCTTTAATTGTATCACTCAGTACAGGGTTTAAATTTATTATTAAAATAAATTGTAAAATGACAATTAAGCTTTTTTTTGACAATTAAGCTTTTAATGAATGAAATGGGTAGAGCTAAATGGAAAGTGGAATAATGTGATTCCCAAGTTAAAAATATATCAAGTAGCCAAGAGAGTTTAGTATTGTATCATGCAAATACCAGAGTTTATTTGCTATTAAGAGTTATTTGGTATAGTTTCATAAAAGCTCAGAGATATCTATAATTAGTGTCTAATCTAAAATTTCTGCTGGAAAATTATTTTAAAATATAAAGGTTTGTGTACATCAGACATTCTCCTTTCTATTCATAGTGCTAGCCAAAGCAAGAATCCTGCATCAGAATATTTTTGTATGGAAAGAAAAGAGAAGTTTTAACTGGACTACAGAATCAAGACAAAGCTTTATAAAAATATGTAGTGTTCATCATCTTTCTCTTATTTAAATCTTACTAAAATAACATTTAAAATAGGGTATATACACAATAATAAAGAGAATGAGATCATTTAAATTTTAAGACTTTCTGGAAGGTGCAAAATGGATGAACAAGTCTGAACTCAATGGATCAGAGAAACTGGTAGTACTGGAGATAGATTTCTTTTTCTTTCTTTTTTTTTTCTTTTAGCATTTATTTACTTATTTGAGAGAGGGTGGTAGGGGCAGAGGGAAAGGGAGAAAAAGAATCTCAAGCAGACTGTGTGCTGGGCGCAGAGCCCGATGCAGGACTTGATCCTACAACCTTGAGATCATGACCCTGAGCCAGGAGTCAGCCACTTAACCGACTGAACCTCCCAGGTGCCACTGGAAACAGATTTCTGATATAACAACAGCAATAATAACAACAGCAACAATGAAAGTGTGCCATTGGTTTGGGGGTTAGATAGAGCATAGTGAGGAGCTAATTAGATATGCAAGTACATAATCCAATGTAAATCATTTGATAAAAAAAAAATTGTGATGACTTAGAAGGTAGTAGCATACTGGCCAAACTTCAGACCAAGAAATTATAAAACAGAATGATAGGAGAGTGCTTTGTTTTCATTGGCTAGATCTGGCAAGAAGATGCATAAAAGAGATGAGCTCCAGAAATAAATTGGCCAGCTTACAAGCAGAAATAACAGAAAAATATTAAGAATTTTCAGGGCTCTGAGATTATATACTACTTCAAGCAAACTAGGTATTTCATGGGTGGATATTGGTAGAAGACATGAGACTTCTGGGTCAGAGACAAAGTTGCAGAAATAGTAGTAGCTAGACTGTCAGCATTTTGTGGCAATGTCTTGAGCACTAATTCTCATGGGATGGTGGGAAGAGAGCCAGATGATCCTTGCACGTGCAATGTGTTGCATTATAGGAGAGGAACTCTTAGCTTGGAAAACACAAATATTTTATGATAGTAAACATACATGTCCTTGCTCTTGAGGATACTTTACCTTCACTATCCTTAATAGTTAGCATGTCTAAACTTTATTCTGGAGGGAGGGCATTATATCTTCTAGGGCAGTTAGCCATATAAGTATCCTTGAGAAAATAAGGGGGGATAAAAAGAAATCAGTGCTTTACTCATGAGACATGCAAAAAAGAATAGACCCATGGAAAAGGATCCAGAAATTCAGAGGCTTATATGGCAATTTCTTATCAATTGTAAATGTTGAAATATAAAATTGAGAAAATATTCGAGTTGCAAAGGCCAGATACAACTCAGCCTTTTATCAAAGACCAAACTAATGATCTGGGTGGCAGGCTTTTTCATGCAGTGACTGAAAAAATCTTTCAGTTGTATGAAATGACTCACTGAAAAGAAAATAAACACAAGTCTCTTGAAGAGTAAACGAGTATGCTCAATGTACCCACAAAAAAGTCTAAAAATCCAAAGCCAACTGTGGATGTGTCTCCTGGCACATGGGACTGAGCAGTATCAAATGTATAAGAAGCTAAGTTTTTAGAAAGTTGTACTGTAGCAGTGGGACTAAAAGACTGTGATTGTTCAACCCATGATATGGTCCTTGGATACCTGACTTTCTGTAGGTTCAAGGAAGGCTATGAAATTTGCTCAGTCACCAAGAAGGAAACACTTTCCAATGTCCTCTCCAAGTGTAGCCAGGTAGGATAATGGAGAGAAACAGTCTTTCTTAGGGTGAAACCACACCCACCAACGAACTGTGAACTAGGGACCTTCTCCCAGGGAGGGGGATAGAGTCTATCCATGGAAATTTTCATCCTTTCCATCATGGTTTCAGAACTGCCATGGTGCAGTGAATGGGCTATTCCTTCTATTTTTGTGTGTGTTTATCTTTATTATTCTCATCTCATTGTCTTTATTTTCTCCCTCTTCCATCATAATATCTAGGGTGTGAGGGGAGCAAATAATTTGTATGGCTTTTTTATGTTGTTGTTTTCTAGGTCTCTAGAGCAAGAAAACCCACTGACCTGGATTTGCATCTGATGCCATAACTAAATTCCACTTTGTGCTGTATTCCCTGGAGAATGTATGGAATAATTGCATACAGCTAAGAGTGCATGGGATATTTTTGACAAAAAGTGTTGACTGTAGAAGACTCTATTATTGTTTGCAAATACCTGCTCCCCCTTCATGGAAGAGGATTAAACTTCTTTGGTCCCACTGACATCAGACTTGGCCTGGTGATTTATATTTACCAATGAATGGTGAGCAGGAGCAAAGCATGTTATCTCTGTACAAAAGCTTTATGAGCAAGAGCATTGTTTGAGATTATTTTTTTTCTTCTCTCATGATGAGGGTCCAGTTCCAAGTAGAGGCTGCTCTGTCTGACTGGGTCCAGGAGGAAACAAGATGTTTGATAGAGCTACTCTGGAGTCACAACGAACATATAACTTTCACAAGAAAGAAACCTTTGTTGATTTAAGTCTGAGATTTGGGAGATTACGAGTAAAACATAACAGCAGAATAACCTATCCTATTGTAATAGCTTTGTATTGTGTCAATTTAGCCATGTTAGAACTATATTAGTGCACTCTTCTCTGCATGCTTCTGGATTAGAACCCACCACAAGAGAAATGTGCATGAGATTCAGAAATGAGAAATAAAACAGCAGCCTGCATGCACTGATGGTCAGACTAGGGCACTGAGCACCTTTACAGCTTGCCCACATTGCTGCTGATCTGCTGGCTCACCTTGTTGGAGTCCCTTAGCAGCTGGGCCAGGTTTCCTCTGGCTCCCCCACCAGACCTTTAGTCTTCTCAAAGTCATAGGCCATGTGTGTGTAGCTTCATGGCAAAGCGTATCATTTTCTGCAAGTTCCCTACATCAAAAGCTCTCAGGTGGTGATAGATGAGTTAAAAATCAACTTTGTCCTTGTGAATTCCAACTTGAGCTCATGGGTTCCAGTTTTCTTTATCTTTCCTCTACTATACACCTTGTGTTCCCCGCCTCAGGTTCATCACTAGAATTTCATAGACTTCATCAGTTCCTGCAGTTGTTAAATTCTAATCCCTGCAATGAATCCATTATTCTATACCACTCATAGTGGATCTGATTTGGAGTGAACCCTAACTGATAAACTTAGCCCTCTCCAATAATAACTACCATATGGTTTTGCAAAAGGCTTTACATTTATTATTTCTAATCTTTCTAATAATTCTTTAGAGGATGCACTACTATTTGTAATTCTGAAAAGGAAATAACTACTGAACCATAGGGCTTGCATTTTAAACCCATGTTTTTGGCCATGTTTTTTTAAACTGGACTAGGCTTTCTCATTGCAAAAAACTTTAGCCATTAATATTGGCAATATTTTGCTGATTTACAGCATTTCCCTCTAGAAATCATTTTGCACACCTTTACTGCCAATTCACAATTTTTTTTTTTGAAGTGTAGAACACAGAAGTGAACTTGTACGGCAAAACTGTGCAACCATTTTAGAGGCCAAATAATGACAGAGGAAAATATGACCTACAGAATATTACTTTGCATGCTGCAATGCATTTACACACAGTAATGAAGGCTCTAATATCAGCAGAAGAGAGGAAAGTGACAACGAACATTAACGCTGAACTCCTGCATTGTCTCTCAATGGAGCATGAAATAAGGCATGTCATCATGTCAGCATATGCTGGGAAGATTTGCTTAGGTTCTCATTCTTTCCGTATGGTGAATCTGCTTCACGGTGAGTCAGAATCTTCCACATTATGACTTACACCTCCTCTTTTCTTTCCCTATTCAATCCCTTGCCTTTACAGATCTAGTGTGATACTAAATTGCTACCTTGTCAGGAATATGTACAAACCTTTTAAGTTTCTCATTGTGACCATGAAGTTTTGTGAAAGGCAGATATTTGTAGTGCCACAAAAATATTTTGTAAGAGGGAAAAGACATTAAACCATGGTAAAAATGCATCTTCATCAGCACCGCCCTTCTTCTCTACCCACACCATATAAATAATGGTATTATTATGTTAATATGTATCCTAAATTTAACCTCAGAGTATAGCAACACTATTAACTGCTAATAATGGCAATTTCAAAAATACCTAGGTTCAGATACTTAACCTTTTTAAGCCTTATGTATACAACTCATTTTTAAAATAAGGGAATGAGTTTGGATAATCCCAGAGCTACATTCCAGGACTACGTCTTATGACAATTTATTTTTCTAGCCTTTGTCTCATTCTTTCCATAATTATTTAGCCTCTAAAAGCTCCAGTTCTATATTTAATAATGGAGAAAATATCATATTTTGATTCTGTTTTAAGATTTCGCAAATACTATCTTAAACAAGTTAGCATAAATTCTAAGAAAACTCACTGTGGAAAACAAGTTCTATTAAAAAAAAAACAATTATTATCATAGGGCCACAAGGTTTGAAGTCAACACAATTAAGAATTCCAATTTATTCTTTCTACATTAACCTGACTAAATTGTTATTTTTATTCTATAGCTCTGTAAAGAACATTTTTACTAGATAGTTTACAATTCACAGTATATGGAAATTCCAGCCAAGTTGGAAAATAGTTCAAATATGTGTAGATCAAGAAAAGATGAAGAGTCTAAACAGGGTCTTCGAGTCTGGAATACATGTTCGGGAGACAGTGAAGAGAGGTTTCCTCACATACAGTAGTCTTCAGTAACTAAAATTGTGCATCATTAAACATCGAAACCATATGATATTCCTAAAGTATCCTGATGGGGAGAAAAGTGTTCTATGCTCATGTAAAACTTTAAGAAATTTCCTTTTTGAATGTCTATCTCATGGTTTACAATGTTCTTTAATAGAAGTTTTAAGAGTGTCTGTTCTAAAAAAAAAAAAGTGTTCTAAAGAAATTTACATGATTTCTTTAACTATTGTGGTTTGCATTTGAAACCAGATTATACTGTTGACTCAATGAAATTCCACTTCTTGCCAAAAAAGAAAGTGCTTGGTGTCAGTAGATTCATTTTTAGGTGAAAAACTATCCATATAATAAGCCAAATAAGTAAAACAATGAGTCATTTGAATTGTATTTCTGTGATATTCTTATGTTAAGAAGTGTATTTTGATTTCTTTGAAAATCTGCATTTTCTTTTTATTCTTTTCTTTTACTGAGTACTGTTGACATACAATGTTACTTAGTTTCAGATACAACATAGTGATTCAACAACTCTACAGGTTATGCTATGCTCACCACAAAAAATATAGCTCCTGTCTATCACCATGCAATGCTATTACAATACCATTGACTATATTCTATATATTGTACCTTTTATTCTTATAACTTATTCATTCCTAACTGAAGGCAGCCTATTTCTCCCACTCCCCTTCACCAATTTAGTCCATCCGCCCCCCCCATTCCCTATGGCAACCATCAGTTTGTTCTCTGTATTTATGGGTCTGATCCTGCTTTTTGTTTTTCTGCTTATTCATATGTTTTGTTTTTTAGATTCCACATATAAGTGAAATAATATGGTATTTGTTTTTCTCTTTCTGACTTATTTCAGAGAATAATACCCTCTAGGTCCATCCATGCTGTTGAAAATGGCAAGATCTCATCCTTCTCTATGGCTGTGTATTTTTATCTTGAGCCAGAAATAAAGTCAAGTGCCTTAAATGGTTCTCCAATTTAAGAAAGGCTATTTGAGAGATAGTCTCAAAAAACAAAATACATATTACATTTAAGGCATATCGTTCCACAGGTAATGGAAGTATCAAATCTTCACTAACATTGAAAACCAATGACATTTTTTTTTAAACTTCTCGAAGTACCTTCTCCCCCCGCAAAAAAAAACCCTAATAATATTTAATTTCAGGCCCAATTTCCATATATAAGATGGCAGCAGATGAGATGGACATTGAATTAGGATATGCTTTAAAGATGACATTTGGTATTTTAAAGACTTAACCAAGTGTGATAAACCCATTCTTCCCTTTTATTTTATTTCTGAAAAGTACATTGCTAGATTTTGATGACCCATTTTCTTACCTTTCAATCATATTGTAAAACAAAGTATAAAAGAATCAGAAGAGGCTGTTTTTCTTGATTCTGCTTTTTAAATTTTATTATACTTTGAGAATTCTTTGAGTACCCTTAAGTAAATATAACACACTGGAAGTTTAATAAGTCTTTCTTTGTTGGGATTATATTGATATTAGCCTCAAACCTTCTGAAATAGAGCTATTTAGCCAATTATGAATCCATGATTACTTGGTCCAAAAATTACTGAAGCATGATATATATTTCCTGGAGGAAATATGACCTTTTATAATACTTTTTCCACATTGAATATCCAATGCTTAGGAAATACATATTTCTAGAAAATTATCTAAATGTGTATATATTCTTGATCATTCTTCTGCTTAGTTGGTTAGGGTTCAAAATGCATGATTCTAGATTTGCTTTAGGTTTATTGTTCTTTGTGACTAAAATAGAAAATAGTTTCCATTTGTGTTATGTTTGGTATTCAGAATTGGTCAAAATCTTTGACACATTTAAAAAAGTTTGACACATTGAGTAAAAAAGAGGGAGACTCAATTGTGTATCTCGAAGCATCCAAATCTCAGATATTTCCTTACTAAATTTTGTTTTCACCATAAAAGTTATCATTCA
Source organism: Zalophus californianus (assembly GCF_009762305.2). Taxonomy (NCBI): domain Eukaryota; kingdom Metazoa; phylum Chordata; class Mammalia; order Carnivora; family Otariidae; genus Zalophus; species Zalophus californianus. The sequence continues at coordinate 190,897,378 of NC_045595.1, forward strand.
ATAGCTATTGTGAATTTCCTAACCAGATTGTGGCTATACAATATGAAATGATAAGGGCCAGATGCTGTTCCAACAGCAGGTCTTGAATGAGAGAAATCAGCTCCACTTCTGCAGTCTTTGTTTTTCAATCATGGCATATTCACATCACAGCTGGGAATCAAAGGCAGCTACTCATTTCAGGTAACCTTCTTGCCCTTTATGCTTTCAAGAGAAAGACATATTGACCAGAAACCAAGGTGCTCACAGGCATTTGACCTTTAAAAGAGAATGAATCCTTATAAGAACCAGATAAAAAATATCATATGATCTATTTTCTTTCTTTCAAGTAAGCAGCTGGGTTCAGAGAAATGCATTTTATATGTCAAGCAGTATTTGGGACCCACTTGGACTTCAGAAGTAGATTATAATATTTTGATATATTGAAGGATTTTGGACAATTAAATAAAATGTAACATAAATTAGAGCCCCCTTTTTTTTAAAGAAAAAATCTTACTAGAGTTGGGTTAGCTGTAAATTTGTAAGGCAATCTTTTTCTCTGATTATCAACTTAAGGGCAGGAAGACATGATTTCAGTTGCAAAGTTAGGAAAATGTGCTTATGCGTGATACCTCCAAATACATGAAAACTCAATGAATGACAGTAACTTGGTCCATGTTTCTTTTTTCTAATTTTTAAAACTTGATAAAACATTACTTAAAGATTTGAATATATTTTTTTCAAGATTCCAAGTTGTATTCATGATATCTTCTTTAATTGAAAAATTGTTCACTTTTTATATAAAAATGTAATTACCTAATTATCACTGAATATGGCATATAAAATGTACTTCTTAGCTAAATATCAATGTCTATTATTACAGTGCCATCTGTGGAGCATATAACCATGTCAATCTACTGTTACACACATGGAAACACAATGTTTCAGAACATCAATCAAAGTGTGGCTGAATAAATCAGAGTAATGCAAGTCAAAACTACATACTCCTATATGTGTATGTTTTGCACATACACAATACTCCTGTATGTGCAAAAAAAAAAAAAAAAAACTGTAATATATTAAATTTGAAGTCCCTGTGTGGCTCAGTCCGTTAAGCAACCAACTCCTGATTTAGGCTCAGGTCCTGGGATCAAGCCCTGCATGTGGCTCCTTGCTCAGGGGGGAGTCTGAGGATTCTTTCTCCCTCTCTCTCTGCTCCTCTCCCTCCTGGTGCTCTCTCTCTCTCAAATAAATAATTAAATCTTAAAAAAAAAAATTAAATTTAGGGGCTCCTAGGTGGCTCAGTTGGTTAAACATCTGCCTTCAGCTGGGGCCCTGATCTCAGTGTCCTGGGACTGAGCCCCATGTTGGGCTCTCTGCTCATAGGGGAGTCAGCTTCTCCTTCTCCCTCTGTGATCTCTCTCACTTTTGCTCTCTCTCAGATAAATAAAGAAAAATCTTAAAAAAAGAATTAAATTTAATTACTAAAAGTTGCAAATATTTATATACATAAAATTTGGTAGGGCTTTACCAGATAAGAGGATTTTCTTTTCACTTTTTATTACAGAATAATGAGTTCAACAGTAGTGCTCAATATTCTAATTCATTGAAGAAATGGTTTTTTGCAATGAATTTTAAAGATTCTGTAGTATCACAATAGATCTTTTTTTAAAAATGAAAATCACAAATATAATCAGTGGGGCTGCTGTATATGATTAGGTATATTTGTTTTATAGACTCAAATTTATTCTGAAATATTTAAATATATTCTTTCCATCTCAGTACATAAAGCTGTTTCATTCTTTTTAATAGCTACATATATTATGCAAAGAGATTATTGTAAATCTTCCATTCGCTTGTAGAGAATGTGTAGATATTTCTGTGTCCTTTTTTTTTCAGATTATTACTATCTCCAAATACCAGTAAATTTCACTGAACTAACAGTTTTCCCTTAATCATTTTTGGTTTTTCCAAGAATGTTTTCTTGGAAAGAACAGTATCACTACAATGGGACACTAGTCCTCTCCCCGCCCCTGCCAACTTGTACAAAATTGACTACCAAAGATATGGGAGTAAGAAAAATATGATTATCTAACAACAGGCTTTACCACCTTTTTTTTTTTCAGTTTTCCCAAATAAACTTATAACACCATCCCTTCATGCTACTCATGACATTCCACAACCCAGTCCTCCTGCAATGTTTTCCATCTTGTTATGAGAATTTACGTGTCCACTCAAATACTTATGGAAGGAATTGGGGAGACATTCTTGAATCTACATCTCTCTCACGAACCATACTCAATAAATGATGGAGTCCTGTATATTCTCACCCCAAGACAGATTTTGTTTTCTCTCTTTTTACTACACTCACCCTAGCATACCATCATGTCTTACTTAAAATACAATTATAATTTGTTTTACTTCTTCCAGGCTAGTTTCTATGCCTCCATTGAGTTCAGCTTAGCATAACAAAATCAACAGTTCCAAAGAAGGAACTTGGATCTTTTTTATCTGTCTTCTCCATTTTAGTAAACAACAGCAACTTCATTAATTGTGGAAATGTGGAAATCATATCTTCAATCCTAATTATCATTCACAACTAAATATAATCCATCTAGAAATTCCTGTGATTTGACCACAAAACTATATTTTAATCCTATACCAAGTATTTAGCTATTATTTTATTGGAAACTTCTCTTGCCCTTTATCTGATATGTCATTTGCTATAAATGGACTCTCATGCTCTATCTAAGTCTTTCCTCCACAATAGCTAGCAAAATATTTTTATCAATGTGATCTTAATCCTGTCACATTTTGCTAATACTTTTTGTACTTTTCCATTGATTTTTGAATACATCCAAATCCCTAAGTGGATCTACCACATTCTGAATAACAGGATCCTATATATCATTCCCATTTACTCCCAGTACCACAGCCATTTCAAACTGTCTTTTTTTTATCCCTCTAAAATGCTTCATAGTCCCATTTACCTTTTTTTAAATTTTATTTTATTATGTTGTGTTAATCACCATACATTACATCATTAGTTTTTGATGTAGTGTTCCATGATTCATTGTTTGCGTATAACACCCAGTGTTCCATTCAATACGTGCCCTCTTTAATACCCATCACCAAGGTAACCCTTCCCCTTCCCCCCTCCCGTCTAGAACCCTCAGTTTGTTTCTCAGTCCATAGTCTCTCATGGCTCGTCTCCCCCTCCGATTTCACCCCCTTCATTTTTCCCTTCCTATTATCTCTTTTTTTTTAAACCTATAATGTATTATTTGTTTCAGCGGTATGGGTCTGTGATTCAACAGTCTTACGCAATTCACAGCGCTCACCAAAGCACATAGCCTCCCCACTGTCTATCACCCAACCACCCCATCCCTCCCACCCCACCACCACTCCAGCAACCCTCAGGTTGTTTCATGAGTTTGAGAATTCCTCATATCAGTGAGATCATATGATACATGTCTTTCTTTGATTGACTTATTTAGCTTAGCATAGTACCCTCTAGTTCCACTGATGTCATTGCAAATGGCAAGATATCGTTTTTTTTTTGATGGCTGCATAATATTCCATTGTGTGTGTGTGTGTGTGTGTGTGTGTGTGTGTGTGTGTGTGTGTATATCACATCTTCTTTATCCATTCATCTGTCGATGGACATTTGGCTCTTTCCAAAGTTTGGCTATTGTGGACATTGCTGCTGTAAACTTCAGGGTGCATGTACCCCTTCGGATCCCTACATTTATACCTTTGGGGTCAATACCCAGTAGTGCAATTGCTAGGTCATATGGTAGCTCTATTTTCAATTTTCCAAGGAACCTCTATAGTGTTTTCCAGAGTGGCTGTACCAGCTTGCATTCCCACCAACAGTGTAGGAGGGTTCTCCTCTCTCCACATCCCCGCCAACATCTGTCATTTCCTGGCTTGTTAATTTTAGCCATTCTGACTGATGTGAGGTTGTATCTCATTGAGGTTTTGACTTGGATTTCCCTGATGCCGAGCAATGGTGAGCACTTTTTCTTGTGTCTGTTGGCCATTTGGATGTCTTCTTTGGAAAAATGTCTGTTCATGTCTTCTGCCTATTTCTTGATTGGATCATTTGTTCTTTGGGTGTTGAGTTTGATAAGTTCTTTATAGATTTTAAATACTAGCCCTTTATCTGATATGTCATTTGCAAATATCTTCTCCCATTCTGTTGATTGTCTTTTGGTTTTGTGGACTGTTTCTTTTGCTGTGCAAAAGCTTTTTATCTTGATGAAGTCCCAGTAGTTTATTTTTGCCCTTGCTTCCCTTGCCTTTGGTGATGTTTCTAGGAAGAAGTTGCTGCAGCTGAGGTCGAAGAGGTTGCTGCCTGCATTCTCCTCTAGGGTTTTGATGGAGTCCTGTCTCCATAGGTTTTTCAACCATTTTGAGTCTATTTTTGTGTGTGGTGTGAGGAAATGGTCCAGTTTCATTCTTCTGCATGTGGCTGTCCAATTTTCCCAACACCATTTGTTGAAGAGACTGTCTTTTTTCCATTGGACATTCTTTCCTGCTTTGTCGAAGATTAGTTGACCTGGCAGGCCAGAAAGGACTGGCATGATATATTCAGAGCACCAAATGAGAAAAATATGCAGCCAAGTATACTGTATCCAGCTAGGCTGTCACTGAAAATAGAAGGAGAGATAAAAAGCTTCCGGGACAAACAGAAACTAAAGGAACTTGCAAACACAAAACCAGCCCTACAGGAAATATTGAAAGGGGTCCTCTAAGCAAAGAGAGTGACTAAAAGTAACATAGACCAGAAAGGAACAGAGATAATATGCAATAACAGTCCCCTCCATGCAAACAATGGCACTAAATTCATATCTTTCAATAGTTACCCTCAATGTAAATGCGCTAAATGCCCCAATCAAAAGACACAGGTATCACATTGGATAAAAAAACAAGACCCATCGATATGTTGTCTGCAAGAGACTCACTTTAGACCCAAAGACACCTCCAGATTGAAAGTGAGGGGATGGAAAACCATTTACCATGCTAATGAACACCAAAAGAAAGCTGGGGTGGCAATCCTTATATCGGACAAATTAGATTTTAAACCAAAGACTATAATAAGAGAGGATGAAGGACACTATATCATACTTAAAGGGTCTACCTTTTGGTTTTTTTAACATCATCTTTTAAAATTTATTTATTTATTTATTTAGCCTGAAATTATCTTAAAACATTTTGTTTGGCCAAAATATAGAAAGTCTTTGGTACAATGATTTTTACCTTTTGGTTACTACCTCTGATATTTGTGGAATGCTGATGTTCCAGTGTCATGATATTCCGTTTCAGTAGTGTTCAGTAAAACATGATAAATTGAGCATGAGAGGAAACAAAATTCTACAGATACTTAGAATTGAGTTTCATCTCTCTGATGAAACTATGGACTCACCATTAGAAAGACTGTAGTTTCCCAGTATACCAGCTTCTCTAACAACATTCATTTAAAAGAATGAAAATTTTTAGAAGCTAACTTTTGAAAAACATTAGAAAGCCAATGATTATTAAAGCATCTCCGACAAAAGAATAGTCAATTGAGAGAATAGAAGAAAATTAAAAAAAGAAAACCCAAACCCCCAAAACTGTGCTTACTGAGATTATAAAATATTGAATTTTGGGAAGGGAGAAGTTAAAGTCACTGGACTATAATCCATTTCTTTCCTAACTGCTGGAGCTTGGAGATCACTCTGAGAAGGCAGGTGACCCAGTCCAATATCTGTGCAATTATTTAGTTGAGAGGTAATCTTAGGAAACACTACCAGAGAGAGGCAACTGAGAAAGGGAAGGAAAGACTGACAATACCTGGTGCATTATCAAGCAAGTTACCACTGTAGGCAACTGAGATTAATTCCGCTGAGGAAAGTTAGGGGGTAGTATACAACATAGAAATCAGGATTTTCTCACCTAAAAGACAAATAATCTTGATATTTATTCATTAACACTCACTAGTCTTATCTGAGAACTGCTCCAGGGAAGTGTTAATTGCCTAATATTGTCAGCTTGTCCTACACACAGGTATGGATGGCAGGTCTTTTGACCAGAGGCATACTTCATGCAACGAGTTTATAGGAGGGCTGGGATGCTCTGAAATTTTCAGTGTGGAAGGGTATGGGTGTGGTACAGAAGCATCTTCTATATAAACTCTTCTTAGGAGTCTAGAATTTAAAGCATGTATAATGATGTAGTGTAGGATTTATATGGGTTATGCTTGTTTTCTTTTGACCAAACTAACACATGAGAGCAGAGAATGCATTTATATTTTTGAGTGAAAAATTGATAAAAAAAAGAAGAAGAAGAATGTTGCAGACCAAAAACATTCTGTGTATGAGATAGTCTAGGAGCTAGCTAAGTTGATTTGTTGATAGAAATTTTAAATCCCTTGATTATATTTAACTGTATTACACTATGCTAGCTTAGGTCATCATATTTCCACTTTCCTGAATTCATTTCATCTGCTATAAAAACTCCTTCAGTGGCCTTAAACAGGAGGAATTACTCAGACTGTAATCAGCCCTAATTTCCAAATGTAATGCTTGGCTACTTGTTGGCCAAGAATGAATTTGTCCAAAATAAATATTGCTGTAAACATCATAAGCCCAGTTTTTAGTAGTATTGCCAAACAGTTTACAACTGTGACAGTACCAGTACATACTACTCCCAACACTCTATGCAAATTTCTAACTCTACTTCATCATCAAAGTACGACATCTTAATTCTTATGTTTTAGATATTCTGTAGATAAGTTACAGCTTCTTACTTTGGATTTAATTAATATTTCTCTGGTTATTGAGTAATTTCGACATCCTTTTATATATCTGGGGTGTTTGTATTTACCTTTTTGTAAAGTGCCTATCTAAGTTTTTTGTACATTTTTTTAATTGAATTGTCTGCCAGATTTCTTATTGATTGACAATACTTTATATAGATTTGCTTAAATGTGTTGCAGAGGGCCATTTCCATTGACTAGATTGCATTTTCAATCACTTCAGTATGTCATTTTATGATTAGAAGTTATTTCTTTAATACACTTTAGTTGATTTTAGTGTTTATTTTATGGACAGTACATTAGTATCCTCTTTAATTAATCTTTCCCCATGACAATGGCATGAAGTTTTTGTCTTATAAACCTGCATAGAAACTTTGATGTTGTATCTTCATATTAGATCTATTATTTGTCTGGAGCTGAGTTTTTTTTTTTTTTAAGATTTTATTTATTTATTTGACAGAGAGAGACACAGCGAGAAAGGAAACACAAGCAGGGGGAGTGGGAGAGGGAGAAGCGGGCTCCCCACCGAGCAGGGAGCCCGATGTAGGGCTCGATCCCAGGATCCTGAGATCATGACCCGAGCCGAAGGCAGACGCTTAACGACTGAGCCACCCAGGCGCCCCTGGAGCTGAGTTTTTAAATGGTGTGAGGTAAGGAGGAGTCTCCAGGACTCTTTTCTCCCTAACTCTGCTGTATCACAGTCATCCTATGGCCCCTTGATGGCTTGTACCATTTCTTTCACTAATCTCAGGTTCTCTTCTTTCTAGGTTTGAACTTAAGTAGGTAGTCTCAAACATCATCCCAAGAAATAATTCATGGGAAATAGATTGAATGAACTATTGCCTGGGTAAGACAGGTGGCTTTATAAAATGCACACATTTGTTATTCAAGATCAAACAACTTTTCTTCCCAAACATTAAAGATATTGTATGTCTTCTAGAAACTAACCTAAATTTTGAAAGTACAGCACCATTGTAAATTTTGTCCCTGTCTGTTGGACAATTTTTTGTTTCTCTTCCTGGAAGTATACAGAATTTTTTTCATTACTAATATCCTGAAATTTTACTATTATCGGCTTTTATTTTTTTCTGAAATTTTATAACATTTATTATTAATGATCAACATGCCAATTTGATATAAGATTATTTCATATATAATCACATTGATAAAAATGAGATTGACAAAAGTAGCAAGGATATTTAAAACTTAATAATAAATGAATCAAAGGAACATAAAGATCTTATATAATATTTTTAATCATTTTGAGAAATGGATAGAAACTCATATGTGCTAAGTTTTGATTAATATATGCTAATATATTTATAATATATAGCAAAGATTTCACAATAAGTTTTATATAGACAATTTCTATTACTCATCATTTTAGCAAAAGATTAAGACAGATTTTTAGATTCAGGAGCAAATACTTTAGATTTCTTAATAACATTTTATTCCTAAACTGTTGTGAGATTAATATTCATTAATACACAAATCCAGAAGTATTCATGGAGGACCTGTTGTGGTAGATACTGGATTAAGTTAGAGTATCCACTCAAAGCTCTTTTACAAAGCCTGAGATGTGGTATTTAAATATAAGATGTCCTCATCTCCTTTCTTTGAAATATTTTGAAACAGTTCATCAACATTCTCATTCATGTCATCACACTCTCTG